>NW_022900936.1:9874255-9940729 GCF_012274545.1 Fukomys damarensis | reverse complement strand
TATAAATAATTATTAGCTCAGTGGTTCCACCAACTGCCCTTGAAAGTGCAAGGTCCCAAATTTGATCCCCGGTACCAAAATTATTATTATTTCATATTAGCAGAATCATAGTAGACAGCTTTCTTGTCACCAAGACACAATACCTAATACAACTTAAAGGAGGTAAGGATTAGTTTGCTGGCAGTTTCAGTCCAATGTTGGCTGGCTTCAAGGCAGAGATACCAGGGCAGAAAGACCTGGCAGACAACAGCTACTTAGTTCATGGTGACCAGGAAGCGTAGCAGAGGAACAGTGCCACAGCAGAAGGGGCAAATGCCAAACATAGACCCCAAGGCCACCCTCCATGACCCACCCAGATACACCTAGAAGTGTGCTCCACCTGTCCCTGGGGAAGACCCCAAAGCCAATCAAGGTGAAACTCCACCGTAACCACCACAAAAACATTTCACATTTTTGAGTGTACTACTAAAATCTTCCAGATATCTCTGTCCAGATCCGGCACTTGTTAATATTCACCACATTTTCTCTTTCTCTTATACATCACACCTTTGCCCCTTAACATTTTAATGTTTATTCCATAAAGCTAGGATCATCTTTTCCATCACAGAGTGCAGTTCAAGACCTTTAACACTGATGCAGTACTTTAATCGTCTACAGTCCAGAATGCAACAGTTAAAGAAGGGTCATTTTACAACTTTTTTTCTTCTGGGATGCATATCTAGTACTGCATGTTTCTATCATTTTATCTCTGTTTTTTCTACTCCATCTGGAAAACCACAGAGATTTCACCGTGGAAAATCAACTTCCCTCATGTATTAATCAGCTTTTCATTACTATAACAAAATGCCTGAGGTGGGTACTTCATAAAGAGAAGAGGTTTATTTGGGCTCGCACCTGTAGAGATCCAAGGCTGAGAGGCTGCTTCTGCCAATGGCCTTTTTGCTGGGAGAGTCCCAAGGTGGTACAGGGCATTGCATGGTGAGAGACAGGGACACGTGTGTGTACACTTAGGTCTCTTTCTCCTTCTGGAGCCACCAGGATTCAGTCACGGAGGCTCCATGCTGATGGCTTCATCTAGATTAATCCCTCCAGAAGTCCTCTCTTGTAAGCACCACCATTAACTAAGTTTCTGCCGTCCTCATTGGGGACTAGACTCCCGCATGAGTTTCAGAGGTCACAAACCGAAACCCAGCACAGCACCTCCTCTCTTCCCTGTAACTTTTTCCTGTGGCTCTGTGCCTTGCCTGCCTGCTGGCGCAGCAGCTGTGCTTGGTTTAGGGTGTTGTCTTTTAGAAGAGAGGACCCTGTGACTTGGTAATGGTGTGGGGGCAGGTGGTGGTACTGACCTCTAGTCTTGCCTGAGCCCCCCGGTTTCCTGAAAGCTCAGGAACTCCAGGTAGAACAGAGCATGTGCTGGGCATAACCTTGGCGAAGAGATCAAGCTTGAAAGACCTGATTGCTCTTCTGTGGCTCCATAAACGGTTGCTTAGGATTTAGCCTGAGTAGTTGCACATACGAGTTCTCTGTAACATGTGCTTTGAGGTTACTGTAGAATGGAGCCCTTTAAAGGATGGATTGGTGATTTCAATATGGGAATAACCAATAATTTCATGTAAATATGAGGAACAAGTCCTATTACCTATTTAATTGCAGAGAACAATATTTATAAATTCAATACAAATAACCTAATGAAAGAGACGTTATTGTAAAACAACTTTTGAAATGCTGTGTGTGTCCAGCAACTGGTAAGTTAGCTTACACAACGAATGACCACATGTGAGAAAACCCTTAGTCAAATGACCTCTGGAGTTCCTGGATAATGGGATGATGGACGGCCATGAAGAGTTGATTTGATTAACAAAATGTTTGTGGTATACAACGCGGGAAAAGCAGATTGGAAGCTAATAAGATCTCATTTGTGCCTACCCTATTTGCAGTGGGTTGTTCTGGATGTCACTAAGAATGCAACGCAGTGTGACGCAGCCCCCAGGACTCTGAAATCGAACAGACCTGCGTGTGGCTAGGCATCGCCAGGCTCTCCACACGCAGTCCCCAAGCTCCATTAATGTTGCTGTTATTGTTCTTATCACCAGCACCATCACCATCTTTGTCACTTTTAGGGCAGCCGTGATGGCTTTGGCGCCTAGACAGGAAGGTGCAGTGGGGACCAGACTGACAACCTGTGCACCTCCCAGAAGGGAGCCTTGTCCTCTGGTCATTGGAGCTAATGACACCTGCTCAGGCCGCCGTGGGTGAAGTCATTAGACACAGAATTTGCTTTACTGCCAGTGCATACTTCCAAATGTAATCCTCTTTCTCCTTCATGTGTCATTGCTGCCACCCTCCCTTCGGTGGGTGCAGTTGGGGTTGCTGTTCTGCCGAGGTTGATGTGATGCCTTATAATTTTTCCAGAATTATTGCAATGCTGATGATTTTAGGACATCGTTTCATATCATAACAATACGGTTATTTTAGTTAATCTGTGGATATCCGCATGTCATGAATCATGTCCCTGTGCTTTCAGAAATACACAATCAAGGAATACACAATCTCTTTGGAGAGGCACATGCTTATTAAAATATTAAAGTCCCTTGAAAGTTCTGTTATGAAGATACCTTTTTTTAGAGATCCGTTGCAGAGGGAAAGGGGACCAAAAAATGGAAGAAGTAGGGGAGGGAAAAGAAAGGAAGGGGAAGAAAACAAGAATGTGTATGTTCATGTACCAGCTCCGCACAATGAATGTATTATATACTGCAAATATATACTAAGAAAAATAAAAATTTTAAAAGATACCTATTTTTATACTTTTAAGTGTTACCCCCCAAACTATTTGACCATGCAGTATATTATTTTTGAAATGCCTTGATATCCAAGGGTCATTAAAGCCCCAAAGCATAGTTTGGGAAATGCTAATTTGAATTATGCATTCTGTCATCAAGATTGATCATTAAGAATTACTTTGCATGTCTCTCATTAACATCCATTAGTCTGTGGTACAAAGGGTATAAAAATACCAGTCGGCTTCAGGAGACTGAAGTTAGAGCTCTTGTGACTTTGTCTTTCTGGTTGTATAGTTATAAGAAATTCCAAGAAGTATGCAAGAGCACGGCCTCCACGGAATGTGATTTCTCAAATCTTTCCAAGTACGGGGACCACACCTTGAGAGTCAGGGCAGAGTTTGCAGACGAGCAGTCGGACTGGGTAAACATCACTTTCTGTCCCGTGGATGACAGTAAGCTATCCTGTTTTTCACTGTGTTGTATGTCATCATCTTGTCTTGGGTTTTTCCCCACGGTGGTTGGTCTGTCCACAAGAATTCTTTGAATGCCTGTGAATGGGATGGCTTTGCACAAGGGCACTAGGGAATGTAACGGAGAGAGCTGTGGCCTTAAGGAAGTTCACAGGCAGTCGGGCACAGTGGTGCATGCCTGTCATCCTGGCTACTCAGAAGGCTGAGGCAGGAGGATTGCAAATGTGAGGCTAATCTGGGCCACCTAGCAAGAACCTGTCTGCAGTTTTTAAAAGGGGTGTGGATGTGGTGAAGTGGAAAGGCACTTGCCTAGCTTATGTGGGGCCTGGGTTCGATATCCAGCACCAAAAAACAAAGAAGTTCGTGCGTGAGACAAGAAAGAATACATGTATCATCAATAAGATAACTACTATACATTTAATAACTTCACTGCCTCAAGAGTGTGACTGAGTGAGGCCAGTGCTGTTAATGCAAAGAACTAGAAGGATTCCGGTGGCAGTTTGTGGGGAGGAAGTCATTTTTGGAACTGTGACTTCAAAGAGTCAAGGCAGGTGTGGAGGCAGATGCAGTCAGGCACCCTGCCCACGGGAAGGACAGGAGGGAGAGACGCTGCTGGCAGCAGACGGGTTGGGCAGGCTGGCTGGGAAACTTCAGACTCTCCCAGGATAAATCAAAGGCTACACAGCACTACCAGAAGCCCTAAGGTGACCCTATTTGGGACATCAGGAATTAAAAACATTAAACCAATGGAAACAACTGAGAGAGTATAAAGGATTGAGAAGTTACAAGGTCCTCTGCAGCAAAGCTCAGGTCCAGCCCCTCAAGGAGCAGTGGGGGAAGCACTGAAAGGGTTCTTTCCAGGGAGGCATCTTTCTGTCAGTCCCTGCCCCAATCCTGAGTGACTCTCACAGTTCCCACCTTCTGGTAGAGGATGTAGCCGGTGTCCTTCCTCTCGATGCCAGTTGCATCACAGCAAACAAACACAACAACAGCAAATACCTGTTTCTGGAGTCAGAAATTATCAAAGTTACATAATCTTTCCTAAAGGTTTCTTTGTAAAAACAAACAAAAGAATACAGACTCAAATAATCAAGTCTTCAAAACATGCTACAGATGCTCCTTGACTTGCGGTGGGGTTACATTCCTATAACACCATCACATGTCAAAAATGTCTTAAGTTAAATGTGCATGGAACCTGGCATGGTGACATGTACCTGTAATCTCAGCAGTCGGGAGGCTGAGGCAGGAGGATTGCCATGAGTGTTATTCAAGGCCAACCTGGGCTACATAGGGAGCTCAAGACCAGCCTGACCCTCAAGACAGCAAGACCCTGTCTGAAAAAGCAACAAACAGGACTGGCAATTTAGCTCTGTGGTTCTGCGGCCCGCTTCACAAACACAAGGACCTGAGTTCAATCCCCAGTACCAAAAAAAAAAGAAACAAACAAACAAACCCTACCCTAAGTCCCATTTGAGGACATTTTCTATAGAAATTGAGGTTAAGCAGCTTGTTGAAGGTTTACACAGGCAGTAAGTGGCAGAGCAAGGATTCAAACTCAGGCTCCTGTGTTCGGGCTCTTGGCCATACCTACCTTGTATTAGATATTCACCTCTGGAAGTTTATATGTTTTAGACATTAGATATCACGAAAAACCTATTCAGACTTGCTTTGAAAAAATACCTACCAAGTTGTTTTGTTCAGTTTTCAGACTAGCAGATTAGAATGGTAGAAAGGGGCTTATTAGCATCTCCCCCAAAAGTATCAGGGCCAAAGAAGAATACAGGACATGACTCATACAGCAGTTTCCCAGAGCCATTTATTATTCCTTCAGTGTCTGTTATTACTGACCACCTACTGTATGCCAGGCACATTCTTAGTGTTGAAACCACAACAGCAAAGACCAAAATGCCTATTCTCATCAAAAGACTGATAATAAACAAACAGATGGGTATTTTATGGCAAGTTGTAGCTGTGGCTCTCAAGAAAACCAAAGCAAGCTAACAGGATAGGAAGAGATGGGAGCTACTCTTTACATAGGGTGATGAGACACAGTCTGTGAGGTAGTAACATTTGACCAGAGAGCCAGAGGAAGTGAGAGGGACAGTCACATGAGTATCTAGTGAAAGATAATTTGGAAGAATACATGGTTAACTACATGTGTTAAACACATAAAGGTAACCAGAAAAGATAATAGAAATACCATCTGTGGCCTCCAGCCCAGCAAGGAAAAGAAAATTTAGGCTCATAAAAAGGAGAAGGAGCCAATAAAATAAAATATTAAAAAGCAATTTTTATAGACAGCATAAAATAATATAGTAGGAATACTTTTAAATATATTGGAAATTGCAATAAACATAAATGGACTAAACTTGTTTAATAAAGATTGTTCAGGTTTCTTTAAGGAAATCAAATCCATCTATCCTTAACCACTTCAGTCATTGTCATAGCAGTGCTCTGTCAACAGCAGTGTACTTTAGTCAACTGATTGTCCCGCGCAGTTGTGAACACTTAATGCTAAAGTAAAGTTTGTAAAATGTGGTTCTGATTGTCATTTTCCTTCGTTCTCATACTTAGCCATTATTGGACCTCCTGCAGTACATGTAGAAGCACTTGCTGATTCTTTACAGATGCGCTTCTTAGCCCCTAAACTTGAAAATGAACCCTACACATGGACCATGAGGAAGATTTATGACTCGTGGGTTTATAATGTGCAATTCTGGAAAAACGGCACTGATGAGAAGGTACGCTTGCCTAGTCATATGCATGCTTTGTGCAGTTTCAGTCTGAGGCCATGATGATAGAGGAGACCAGGAGTCCACCCAGGTGAGGTCTTGCAAGGTGACAGCACCCGTGGCCCAGAGGGATCTAGGTCCCATTCTCAAAGCCATAAACTTCCCAAGCTGTGGGATTCCTGGTATTTTGGGCTCAACCTTCCCAGACTCCCAAGGGAGATACATAAATCGGACTTGCAGGGTGTATTCTACATAAGAGCAGCTAACCTTTCTCTCTTGAAGGGAAGTTGCAGAAGAAGCAGGTCTGAGTCAGCAACTGGATGGGGGAAGTTGGGGTCAGCTGAAGCAGAGGATCAGCTGAATGTTTGCTGTTTCTCGGCACCAAATCCCGGTGCCCCATGCATACTGCATATGAGTACCCTGAATTCATAGCACCCCCATCCCAGGATGCTGGGTAAACAGTATCACATTTTACCTTTCTTACCCATTTTCTCTGTTGCAGTCTTCTCTGGGGGAATAATTTTTTTTTCAAAACGCAGGCTTGGAGCTAAAAGACCTGACCAAAATATGTCCCTGCCACCATGGGTCTCTAGCGATCTCAATCTTGATTTCCCCAGGTCTACAAAATGGGCTTAATAACCTATTTCATTAATAAAATGGGGATTAGAATACCCTACTTCATAGGATTATTGAGGAATTTGATAACAAAATCAAAAAGGTAAAACTTGTGCCACTGCCTAGAACAATGTATATGGTCACTTCCTGAGGTTCCCTGCCCTTCTTGAGGAACCCAGGATTCTTCATGTATCCAGGGTCAAACTTAGTAGTTTAGAGCTGACTGATATTCATGGTCCTAAACTGACTTACATATCTGTTATATAAGATATATTAATCAGCTAATTCTCAAGAGTTTGGAAGGAAGAGATAACCCAGGTTTATTGCCTTACGATGATGTCATGAAACTTACACACATATACTGCATAACCAAAGCAAATCAAGTTAACTTTTCCCCCAAAACTCTCCATTGAATGATGTAGCGTCTTAGTGTGCTTCTGCTCTGATAGTAAGATACCACAAGCTTGGTAATAATTTATAAACAGTAGACGATATTTCTCATGATTCTGAAGCCTGGAAGTCCACGATCAAGACACCAGAGTCCAGTGAGAGCTGGGTCTCTGCTTCCCAGTGAAAGCCTTCTGCCGTGTCCTTAGAAGGTGAAAGGGTAAAAGAGGTGAACAGCAGCCTCGCTCCTCTTTAATAAGGTCACCAACCCCATTCTTGAGGGCTCTTTCACAGGACTTTAATATTATCACCTTGGGGATTAAATTTCAACTTATGAATTTGAGCAGGACACGTACATTCAAACCGTGGTATGCAGGAAATCTGCCTCCTTCACAAAATGGGCAGTTTTGCTTATAGTCAAGACAGCAGGAAGTGTATGCCTGGAAAGCGGCAATACAGAATATTTAGCTTCCTAATCACTTAGCAGGTGCAGGTGTCTCTGCTCAGTCCTAGGACTGAAGACCCAGTGACTGGCTTCCAGGGTTACACTATCTTCTACATAAGGATCCGGTTGCACAGTCACCATGGCTGAGTGCCTCCTCTACCAAGCGTGACATGCCAGTCTCGCCTCACTAGATCATGTGCATGGCACAGGCACCTGGTCATGCGTTTGTCTTCCCCTCTTTGCCAGGTTGTGTGGAAACCTCCAGTGTATAGCAGGGAGTGGGGCGAAGGGAGTGACAGAGGAAATGATGCAAGTATGTTACGTGCAGCACACATCTGCCAGAGTGAAACCCATTCATCTGTGTAACCAGTGTACACTAACAGAAAGCAAGAAAAGCACTCTTCAGTATGATGCACAGACTCTGAGAAGGCCACCTGCTCCTTAGTTGCCCCCTGAAAGGAGCCTGCAGTGTCACCACTACTGGTTATATGGTTCCCTTGTTTTTTGGTTTTGGTTTTTGGTTTTGGTTTGTTTGTTTTGTTTTTGTTTTTGTTTTTTTGGTACCAGGGACTGAACTCAGGTCCTTGTGCTTGCAAGGCAGGCCACCGAACCGCTGAGCTAAATCCCCAGCCCCATAGCTCCTTTTTTATAAGCTAGTATTTAGATATCTCCGAGATAGTGCCGTGTTAATTCCCTAAATTAACAGCACAAAGGGCTTTTACAAATTCCATTTCTTTCTCATGGGAGAAAGTGAGAACATTAATCTAGAAACTTCCTAGAAGTAAGAGGACGGAAATAGCCTCATGGGTGACTTAAGACAGACCTTTCAGGTCCTTGCCTGGTAGCCACTTAGGGATCAACCTGTGAGTTTAGTCTTTGAAAAACTACATTGTAAATTTTTAGGGACATTAGCAGTGAAGATCAGTGTTTTGGTTTTTGCTTTGGTTTGGTTGGTTTGATTGCTTTCTAAATGACTTATTAAAAGTTATACTATGTGCCAGATATAGTGGCACACGCCTGTAATTTTAGCACTTGGGAGGCTGAGGCAGGAGGATCGCCTGGAGTTCAAAGGCCAGCTTGGGTTACACAGTGAGTTCAAGGCCAGCCTGACCTACATAACAAGACCTTGTCTCAAAAAAACAAAAACAACACCACGAGCAACAAAAGTTACGTCTGTTTCATGTATCATTAGAAATAATTCACTTCTTGCCCTCAATGAGCTTAATTTCTCATGCGATAAAAATATACTGACAACCGAGACCTGTCATGTAAAGGTACAAGATCCCAATGGTGACTGTAACTGTACTGTATACCTAAAAAGTACCAATAAACTCAATGAGAAAAAAAAAAATACATTGACAAGCTGTCAACAGCCCAGACCCCAAAAGAAACAAACAATCGCTGAAGTTAAAAAAAAGTCTGTGTTCACTTTGTATACTCTTTAGTTCCCTTTATTTGCCAGGAACTATTTCAGCTTCTCAAATTCAGAAATACCTCATTAATTGTGAAGTCCTACATCCAGGTTCAGCTGAGATGAAATGTAACTACAGCCGCCAGAGCAGAGGTCTTCAAGTGAGCCAGGACCTCAGGAGGAGATGACCCAGCCCACGCAGCTGAGATCAGAATTCTACATGTTCTTAGGAAAAAACAAATCACATCGATCTTTACTGCCTGGGACCATTATACTAGTATTTGCTCTAAGGCACTACCACAGATCCAGTAGCTAAGGCAACAGAGATGTACTGTCTATCAGTTCTGGAAGCTACAAGGCTGAGATCAAGGTGTCTGCAGGGTCTGCTGCATCTGAAGTTGCAGGGATTTGTTCCAAGCCGCTCTCTTAGCTGCTGCGGGTTTGCTGACAATCCTTGGTGCTACTCGGTTTGTCGGGGTTATCACCTGGTTTCTACCATCGTCTTCCTGTAAGACACCAGTCATGTTGAATTAGGGAGCCACCTTCATAACCTCATTTTAACCGGTCACCGCAGTAAACACCCTAACTCCAAATAAGATTGCATTGCCAGGGACAACGGGTTGATACCAGCAATGAGATTTTTATGGGACTTAGTTCATTCCATTGAAATGGGGTTCCCTTTTTAAAAGAAACTGGGATGGTTTAAGCCACGGAATCAGAGCATGGAGGCGTTTTGTCTGCATCAAAGGCTTTGCTGTGCTCTCCAGTGGTGTCCAGTTCCCCAGAATGAGCTGGGAGAAGCACGTGTACCTGCCTTTTCCTGTTTTAACCCTAAAGCAGAGTTTATAACTGTTCAATATGGGAAGAGAAAAAAGATGAGGAAAAAAATGCTCTCCCTTCACTGTTGAGGCGTAGTCTTATTTTCATCTTATTACCAGTTTCAGGTCACTGTTCAGTACGACTTTGAGACCATCCGGAACCTGGAGCCATGGACAACTTACTGCATTCAAGTTCGAGGGTTTCTTCCTGATCGGAACAAAACTGGGGAATGGAGTGCGCCTGTGTGTGAGAGGACAGCCGAGGACGGTGAGTTGTGAGACGCACAGCTTATAATGCTGCTGCTGAGTACTGCAGCAGGGTGTGCAGTCCCCACCCCTGGGCACCGGAAGTCACCCCAACGGTTCTAACTCCCTCAGGTTCAGAAGTGGGCACCGCCCCGCGTGGTCTCCAGCCCTGATTGGTCAGGGGGGAGAAGCCCGCCCCTCCCTTCTGAGGCCGCCATTCGCTTAGACCAAGGGATTGATGGGGCCGTTGTCCAACTGGGAGCTGAGGTTTGCCTCCCTAGGTCTCCTTTACCAGAACTGCCCTCACAGACTCCCAGGAGAAAGCTACTGGGTCATCCCAAGATCACCAGCAGAGCTTGAGCTCTGCCACACACCCCCAAAATTTCTTTCCTGGGGCACAGTCATGCAGTCATGAGAAGAGAGACTGGAAACCTTACCACTGCCCTCCACCAGTGCCACTTATATCAGGTCCCCTGGTGAAATATGGAGCCAGGACCTCACCATGGTGCTTTGGAGACCACGGGGGACCATGATGTCTAGCAGAGAGCCACCCACACTTGGTGTTTCTTAAAACAAAGAGAAAGAAAAGGCCCATTGGCCAGGACATTGATCACTTATGTGCAGATGTGCAGTAGTTGTGTGCTAGGTGAAAAGCGTTTGTGACTCAGATATCTCCCCATAATATATAAATCATAACAAATAGTTAATAATAAAAGCAACCTCAGTTACGGAAGGTGAGATACGCACAGGTCCCCGCAGGCCGTGACAGGAGGTGTACAGTTTGACTAAAAATAAAAATATTTCAAATAACTTGTGAAAGGCCGGGGATTTAGCCGTGCCTGCTTCCGGAGCACAAGGTCCTGAGTTCAGTTCCCCGTACCACAAATAAATAAATGCAGTAACTCAAATAACTTGTGAATGTAAGTGATCACCCATTAACTCATAAAATTAAAGCATTTTATAAAAGAAAGGGTAAAATGTAGCCACTGAAGACCTTCTTTTGGAGATGGATGGAACTGGAAATCATCATGTTAAATAAGCCAGACTCGGGAAGACACGTGCCATGTGTTTTCCCCAATATGTGGAATCTAAGAAAGATGATGTGAAAGTAGAAGGAAGGCTGTTAGACAAGAGGAAGGGAATGGGAGGGGGGCATGGGAGAGGATAGTAGGGAAACAGGGGAAAGTTATTAATTATATCAGTAAGATGTCGTGATGTTGATGTGGATTAGTTGAGTGTGCTTTCATCAAGCCTTCCTGGTGACTCTGACATGTGCCACGTGAGAGAACTGACATATTAATGGAAGCCTGAGAGATGGTGGGTAAGCGAAAGCCTGGAGTCGTCTCAAGAGCTGGGGTGCCAGGTTCCCATACCTATTATCAGCCAGAATCTAGCCCACCCCACATTTACAAGGAAGAGAAACAACTACTGAGTAGAACAGAGCGAAAGTGGAATAGAAACCACTCGCTGATTCTGGTCCCTGAAACAGGAATTCGTGGGGAACTGCGAGAGTCCTGCAAAAACACAGACACAGGAGGGCGAGGGAGGGAGACAGAGATGGGGCAGGTCCCTCCCAGCCTCTGCCCCATATTCCATCCATCAAGCCAATATTTAAGAAGTGTCCACTGTGAGCCACACACCATGACAAGTGCCCCGAGATGCCACCAAATGCCTGCAGATGATGCAGCTCTGAAGCCAGTGCACCTGTTCAGGCTTCCTTGATCTGTCCTGTCCAAGGGACAGTTGGCATTTTCCCCATAAACAGTCCCTTTCAGGTGACTTTCCCTTAAACAAGCAGGGTTTGTTCTCTTGGCCTCACTTATAAAGGTGATGTTCATCAGCGAGAGGTAGGCATGCAGAGGCCAGGTGGCCAGGGCAGCTGGATAAGCAGCCTGGTGCTGAACAAGGAGCTGAGACCAGGAATGACCAGGATGAAAAATAAACAAATGAGACTAAAGCAATAAAACCCGAACGTATCCAACAGCAGCCCAATACAGAGCTGAGCTCCTTTTATGTAGAGGAGACTGTGTGTCTTACAGGGAAGAAGGAGGGGAGCAAGCAGGCTCAGGGAAGAGGATCACAAGGTTGGCTCAGCCTGGGCAACATAGTAGGATGCTTTCTCAAAATAGAAATGAAAAATATTGGGGATACAGCTCAGTGTAAAGGCCCTGGGTTCAATCCCTAGTACTACCAAAATAATAATTATAAAAGTAAATCCATTGCCATTAGGCCTCCCATGTCTGCTAACTGCATTTATTAAAGTCAGGCTTCTGCTGTCCCACAGGGACTGTCCTTCCTGGTGGTTTCAAAAGAATGGCTCTCAGGTTCTCGAAGAGGACACTCCTGGGTTTTAGGAGACAACACGGACATCTCAAAGGGACAGAGGGAAGAGTGACAGTGGAATGGAAGCAGTTTTTAGTAAAAGCTCTCAGATTAAGATCAGGAGTCTGTGGCGATGCGTTGGCCAAGACATACTACACTCTAAGCAGCCTTGAAGATTTCAGACAGGAAATCCAGATTCCAGATCCCACTCAAGGACATGGCCCTGTGGCCTCAGGCTGCTAGATTCCTTCCTGGGCTTGGTCAGATTTCTTGAAGTTTTCAGTACACAGAATGATTGTGATTTTCAGTACCAGCCCCCTGCCCCCAGGCTCTGTTTCCCTTGGGCTCAGGGACAAGGAGTCTGCTTGCTGCTTTGGGGCAGAGGAGTTATATCCACCCACAGGTAGCCCAGTGCCACCCTGTGCATAGATGAAATGGATCTGAATTCTTGCTTAAAATCTTGTTAAGTGTATCAGCAATAATGGCAGAAACCAACCTTTAAAGAATATAGGAGGGTATCAAACGCACTAAGAACCCCTGGATTCTCCAAAGAGCCTGCATTTCTGGGGTGCCATCCAGGATGAATGTGTGGGCCTGATTTCAGGGACTGGTGAAAATGGTTCTTAAGATCACTGGCCAACCTGTGCATGACAAGACTTTAATCCACCCCGTGATCCCTGCAGACACGACTCCGTCTTGGCTGGTGGCCTTCATCCTTATAGTCTCGGTCTTTGTGGTCTTGCTCGTGCTCCTGGGGTGCTTTGCCTTGCTGTGGTATGTCTACAAGAAGACCAAGTACACCTTCTCACCCGGGAGTTCTCTTCCACAGCACCTGAAGGAGGTAGGTAGCGTGTAGCAAGACATAGTTTGGAAAACCCTGGTTGGAAAGAGTTGTCCCATAGAGCTGGGCAACTTAATTCTCCGCGTTTTCTGGGAGAATCCCACACATCTTATGTGCTGGCCCATTCCTTTGTTCCCATTCCGGGAACCTGGAGGCCAGAGTTTGTTCCAGAAGCCGTCTGTGGACTTGCATGCACACTGCTCCTTCTCTGCCTTCACTGCCCAAAGCCCTGGTCCACCAGGAGCAAAGGTGATGGTTCTGAGGCTGGAAAGGAAAGAGCAGAGCTCACACTGGAGAGGATGAGAAAGAGAAAGCTCATGGCTAAGAACCAGCGAAAAGCCAGAGGGAGAGAGTGGGAGGAGAGAGAGATTTGTTTTCAGGTTTGGAATACCAGGAAGTATATGCTAGACTTTAGGGAAGCTATTTTCAAAAGGTTTAGGAGAATGCAGCTTGCTAAAGATTACAGGACTGAAGAGACCCTAAAAGATGAAATTCTGTGTATACAGTCTGTCCTCTGTATGCGTGAGTTCTGCATCTGTGCATTCAGCCAACTGTAGATCAAATATCTTTTAATTGCATCTATGCTAAACAGGTACAAAGCCTTTTCACTTGTCATTCCCTATATGATACAGCATTACAGTGATTTGCATAACATTTTGTTTTGTTTTGGTACTGGGGATCGAACGTGGACCTTACACTTGCGAGGCAGGTGGCAGAACCACTAAGCCAAATCCCTGAATTTAGATTGTAGTAGGTTGCATAGGTAATTTAGACTTTATTGAGAGTATACAGTAGAATGTGCATAGGTTACATACATAAACTACACTGATTAATATAAGGATTTTGGTGCAAAAGCATTGAAGTGATTCCCTGTATATTATCAGATCATAGAGCAATCAAGCTGGAGATCAATAGCATAAGAAATCATAGCAACTTCACAAACACATGGAAATTGAACAACACTCTCCTGAACAATCACTGGATCACAGATGAAATTAAAGAAGAAATTAGACAGTTTTTACAAATAAATGAAAATGCCATTACAACATACAGGAATCTATGGGACACAATGAAAGCAGTTCTACGTGGAAAATTCATAGCACTGAATGCCCACACTAGGAAAACAGAGCGAGCTCAAATAAACAACCTAATCATAAACCTTAGACTCCTAGAAAATTAAGAGCAAGAAAAACCCAAAGCTCAAACAAGGGAGGAAATTATAAAGAATAGAGCAGAAATCAATGCAGTGGAAACTAAGAAAATGATACAAAAAATAAATGAATTGAAGAGTTAGTTTTTTGAAAGAATAAATAAAATCGATAAACCTTTAGCTAACCTTATCCAAAAAAAAGGAAAGAAAAGGCTCAGATCCATGCAATCAGAAATGAAAAAGGTGAAGTCACAACAGATCCAACAGAAATCCAGAGGATCATTAATACTTCCTTTGAGGACCTATACTCAAATAAAATGAAAAACACAGAAGAAATGGACAGATTTTTAGATAGTTACGAATTACCAAAGTTGAACAAAGAAGATAAAAACATTTTAAACACCTCAGTTACAATCAGTGAAATTGAAAATGAAATTAAAAATTTACTAACAAAGGAAAGCCCAGGTCCTGATAGATTCAATTTTACAAGACATTTAGAGAAGAACTACTGCCATTATTCTTCAGACTTTTCAATGAAATTGAAAGGGAAGCAATGCTTCCAAATTTATTCCTGGAAGCAAGTATCACTTTGATTCCCAAACCAGGGAAAGATGCAACTAAAAAAGAGAGCTACAGGCCAATCTCGTTAATGAATATAGATACAAAAATCCTTAATAAGATACTAGCAAACAGAATACAGAGGATCATCAAGAAGATATACATCCTAATCCCCAACTTATCTGTCTAAAAAGATGCCTTTACAAATTGCTATGACCCCTTAGCTAAAAATTTAAGTAAAGTGATGAATCAAGGATTTGATTCTACCTAAAACCAGTGGGGAATGTGGGACTGCATAACTTTGTAATCTTAAATCCTAGTCTCAACTGGGATTAATGTAAATTAACAGGTGAACATTTAGTAGTTCTGGGTAAATAGATAGATTGTTTCACTCATTTTCTGCCCAGAAGGAATGTTTTGAAAACCTTGACATTCCATAAGCATCTTGAGTATAGACCTCACTCTGCCTATCCCCTTATAAAAAGGACCTCAGCCCCTGAGCTGGCACCTCCCTGAGCTGCTTGGCTCTGGGAGTGCCATCTGGCCAGACTAGTAAAGGCCTGTTCCCTTTAAAAAAAAAAAAAAAAAGATCATACATCCTGACCAAGTTGGATTTATTCCAGGGATGCAAGGATGGTTCAACATACGTAAGTCAGTCAATGTAATACACTATATTAACAAAGTCAAGGACAAAAACCATATGATCCTCTTGATAGATGCAGAAAAAGCATTTGACAAAATTCAACACCCATTCATGATAAAAACCCTGCAAAAAATTGGAATAGATGGTCTATACCTCAACTTAATAAAGGCTATCTATGAAAAACCAACAGCCAACATCATATTAAACGGGCAAAAACTGAAAACCTTCAAGTTAAAATCAGAAACAAGACAAGGATGCCCACTATCACCACTCCTCTTCGATAGCCATAGCAATTAGATAAGACAAAAAAAGCAATAAAGATAGAGGAAGAAGTTAAACTGTCATGATTTGCTGACAATATGATACCCTACATTGAAGACCCAAAAAACTTCACCAAAAGACTTCTAGACTTAATTGACACTTTTAGCAGAGTAGCTGGATACAAGGTCAACACGTAAAAATCAATAGCCTTCTTGTACACAAATGACAGACTCACTCAGAGCGCAATTAGGGAAACAATTCCCTTCACAATAGCATCCAAAAAAATGAAGTATCTAGGAATCAACCTAACAAAAGAAACAAAACACCTCTACACTGAAAACTACAGCACCCTGAAAAAAAGAGATTGAAGAGGATATAAGAAAATGGAAAGACATCCCCTGCTCCTGGGTAGGAAGAATCAACATAGTGAAAATGACCATACTACCAAAACTGCTATACAGATTCAATGCAATGCCAATTGAAATTCCAACACTATATTTCACAGAACTACAAAAAAGAATCCAAAAATTCATTTGGAACTATAAGAGACCTAGAATAGCAAAAGCCATCCAGCGGGTATAACAATTCCCAATTTGAAACTATACTACAAAGCCACTGTGATAAAAACAGCATGGTACTGGCAAATAAACAGACCTGAGGATCAGTGGAACAGATTGGAAGACACAAAAACAACTCCAGATGCACTCAGCTACCTCATCTTTGACAAAGGAGCTGACCATCCCCACTGGAGGAAAGATAGCCTCTTTGATAAATGGTGTTGGAAAAACTGGATCTCAACCTGCAAAAGATTAAAACTAGGACCTTATCTCTCACCATGCACTAAATTAAAATCCAAGTGGATTAAAGATCTAAATATTAAAACAGAAACACTAAACTTATTGGAAGATAAGTTAGGCAGAACTCTGGAAGACATTGGCGTAGGAAAAAACTTTATGAACAAATCCTCAGTAGCATGGAAACTAGCAGAATGAATCAACAACTGGGATCTCATCTTATTAGGAAGCTTCTGCACTGCAAAAGAAACCATCAACAGGGCTGGGGATTTAGCTCAGCGGTTTGGTGGCCTGCCTCACAAGTGCAAGGACCTGAGTTTGATCGCCGGTACCACAGAAAAAAAAAAAAAAAAAAAAAAAAAACCCACAGAACTAAGAGACAACCTAAAATATGGGGAAAAAAAATTTTACCAGCTGTTCCTCAGACAAAGGACTCTTATCTAGAATATATAAAAAACCCAAAACAATCAGCCCCCCCCCAAATATAAGGACCCAATTCAAAAATGGGCATCTGAAATGAAAAGACATTTCTCAGACAAGTAAAAGCAGCAAGGAAATATATGAAAAAATGTCCCACATCACTGGTCATTCGAGAGATGCAGATGAAAACAACACTGAGATTCCATCTCACCCCACAAAGAATGGCTGTTACCAAGAAATCACACAATAACAAATGTTGGTGGGGTTGTGGGAAGAAAGGAACCCTTCTCCATTGTTGGTGGGAGTGCAGACTGGTGCAACCACTATGGAAATCAACATGGAGATACCTCAAAGAGCTGAGACTAGAGGTTCCATTTGGCCCAGCCATCCCTCTGCTGGATATCTTTCCAAAAGAATTAAAAGAATCATATCAATGATATATGCACACCTAAGTTTGTAGCGGCACAGCTTATAACAGCTAAAACTTGGAAACAGCCCATTTGCTCATCAGTTGGAAACTGGGTAAAGAAAAGGTGTTTTTTTCTATAAAATAGAATACTACTCAGCCATAAAGAATGAGAAATTAGATTCATTAATAGGAAAATGGATACATTTTGAGGATATACTCCTAAGTGAAATAAGTAAGTCACACTGTGTAAATACCAAATAATCTCTGGTGTGAATAAACCATAATAGTACATAAGATCCTAATGAGATAATTGACAATGTGAAATAGAAAGAAAAGGGCTAAAGGTGTAGGGGAAGTGGGAAGGGTAGTGGAAAGATAATAAGAGAAAGAAAAAATATGAGAAAATGGAAATAAAATATTTATAAATAGGGAGGGGAGGAGGGGGTCAAGGGAGGGCAGTGACAAGGGGAAAAAATGAGAACCAAGACCTGTCATGTAAAGGCACAAGATCCCAATGATGAATGTAACTGTACTGTATACCTAAAATGTACCAATAAACTCATTGAGAAAAAATATATATTTATATAAGGATTTTGGTATCCATAAGGGGTCCTGGCACCCATCCCTATACATAACTGAGGGATAACTTAACACTGTCACTTGAAAATAAAATTTGCCAAGTACCTATCTTTGGTCTCATTTTTCAGGAAATGAGCTCTGAGATAGAGATCACCATTCTAATGGCTTAATAAGGAATTTCCTTGGGAATAATTCCCCCAAGGGAGTGGATGGTAGCATGGGGGGTGGGTATTGAACTATGGTGCCACTGCCTGCCTTGAAAGTGCAAAGTCCCAAGTTCCATCCCCGGTACCAAAAAAATAAAAAAAGGTAAAATGAGTAAAGTCCAATAGGTTGTTTTGTAGCAACCATCCTGGCTCTGAGGATCCGTAACTTGCGTCTGTACATAGTTGCACAGTAGAGGTGGCCTTTGTGCAAAGTCGTGGTTTTATAAGATCTTTTGCAGTAGTTCTTCCTATTATCAGGCAAACTGTACTTGAAGACTTCCCTTTTGTGACTTCCCAGCTTCATTTAGTTTGGTGTTGTAAGTGACTACGTCTTGGTCCCTTCGAGGCATCGTGATCACCTAGTATCCCATGGTCTAGGCTCTGTCTTGGCCAGGAATTGTTGAAACAGGATATACTGATCTGCTGCAGATGCCTCAGCCTGGCCCAGAACTCTGGGATCTTCATTGTGATTCTTCTCTTGGAGTTGGTTGTGAACTGTACTGAGTCTTTTTCTCACCATAAACTCTTTGAGGATCTGCTAGATCACATGAGCTTCGGGTTCTGTCAGCATATTCATTGGTAGATGACTCACCAGGCTGGGGGAGTGGGTAGGGCTGCCTGCTCCCTGGCCCATGTCTGCTCCTGGAACGGGACTCAGTTCTGGCCATCTCAGCTGTCCACTGGAAATTGAGAATAAGTGGCCCCATGCTTGTTCCAGGGGACTTGGGCAGCCCAGGACAGCACCCACTGTGCTTAGAAAGTGGTGCTTGTGCCCGCAGACAAGTGTTTCTTCTAAAAGAGCACCTTCAAGTCCTACAGCACCAGAAAGAGTCAGGAAAACTCCTGGCTGAGCTTCTGCAAAGCCACAACTGGAACAGGCAAAATGAAGGTCAGGCCCTTTGCTATGGGCAGAAGGTGTTTTGTTAACAGAGAACCAGAAAAAAAATAAACCTATTTTTGCTAGTTGGCTTCACCATCAAAGAAATTAGTCAGACAGGAAAGAACAGATGGCAAATCAAAGCCAAGACAAATTTTATCATCATCCAAGGACCAGCTGGAAAGAACTGTCACCTCCCAGGCTCACTGGCCCCATAATAGCTGAGAGCTAAAAGGGTTTGGGGTGCTAGAGCAGGGCGAGATAGTGAGGGTGGAAAAAACTACAGAGCAGATCGGGATCCCCACATCACCAAATTCTCAACTTTGGCTCATCGCTTAAAAGTGGGTTAAGCCAGGGATTTGGCTCAGTGGTTCCGCTGCCTGCCTCGCAAATGCAAGGACCCTAGTTCGATCCCTGGTACCAAAAAAACAAAAAAGTGGGTTAACCATGACCCGTAGAGTCATTTGAATTTAGGGAGATTTGCAGGGTGGGAGACTTTGAGATGAAAAAGCAATAGGGAAACTTATCCATCATAGAATATTGAGCTGTGTTTTAGGAGCTATGTTTTAATCACTTTGTCCTCACTGGGACACAATACCCAATGTTCACAAGTCAAAGGAGGAGAGGTTTATTCTGGCTCACATTTTTAATCCATAACCCACTGGCTGCAAGGCAGGAAGGCATGACAGAAGGACATGGCGGAGGAAAGCTGCTCACAGCATGGCAGGCAGGAAGCAGAGAGTGAACAGAGGAAGTAGGGAAGGAGGTAAACCCTCAGGGATCCACCTTTTCCCACTAGACCCCACCTTCTACTAGTGAGCCAGCTTTCAGCCCCCATAATCTAATCACCTTCCAAAAGTCCTACCTATGATCCCACGGTTCTTTAGGGGGACATCTAGGTATAAACCATGACAAGCTGGCCACCTGTGTCTCTGTGGGTCCAACCAGGAGACTCAGCTTGAGACTTGCTTTTTTGAGATTTAATGCATTTTCTCGTTTTCCTTGCCTTGCTCTTGCCCAGGAGAGCCAAGTGGTACTTTCTAGCCCAGTCTCCTGGATGTAAGGTTTCAGAGAGCTTCCTCTTCTCCTAGCTTCCTCTGTGGCCCAGCAGGGATCTGGACATAGTACCCCTGGCCTCCCCACTCTTTCATGAGCTGCTTAAGGGCCAGGAGGGGAATAGTGACAGGTCCACACCAGCAGGTAAGGCAGGCATCCTCCACTCCAGCTGAGAGAAAACTTGACATTATGGAGAGAAGAGCCAGATGGATTAAGGAAGAAAGCAAGGAAGTTCTGTGGGTTAAAATGCAAAGCTTTAAAGAATGTTTCTCCATTGAATCCCGAAGATTTAGGGATTCATTCCTGGACCCCTGTGGAAGATGAACAGAGAACACAAAATCAACAGAGATTTCTGGCAGTGTATGCACAGCTACACCATTCAGAGTACTGAGACAAGGATGGCTGGACTGTGGTCCCTGTCTTTAACTGGCCCTGTGCATGGGAGAGACGTGCTGTGGCGAGTCAGTGCCCATCAGATGTCCTGAGGCAACACTGTCTTGTGGGAATGTATCATGAGCCACATACATTTTAGATTTGCTAGTGGACACATTTATAAAAGGTAAAAAGACACAGGCGAGATGAACATTAATAGTGTACTTTATGTACCCAATATATCTAAAAGAGCATCATTTCACATATAAGCAATGCATTTTTAAGTTGTTAAGATAGCTTATGTTCTTTTTCACAGATGACCTTCAACACCCGTATGTATTTCACACTTACAGTACACATTGATTCGAACTAGCCAAATTACACAGCCACATTTGGTTCCTGGGTACCATACCTTGGCACAAGGCTAAGGGCTGAAATCATGGGACACACAGGATGCTGGGGACACCAGAGAGGCTCCTAACTAAGGGTGAGGACATGCTGGAGATACTCTGTGTTATTCCAAGACAGATTTTTCCAGGACCTGCTGCATTCCTGCTTCCTGGAAGAAATGACAGCCAGGCTGTGTTGGCCCCACAGTATTGTGATCAGGCTAACAGCACAAAGCCCTGGGTTCGATCCCCAGCCCTGCTGCCCCTGGGGAGGGGTACTGAGACTAGAAGTATTATGGGCAACCTGTAAGCACTTAGTAAATGAGTTGTATGCCTCATTGTCACATCTTTTTAATTGTGATAAAATACACAGAACAAGATTCTTGGGCCAGGGATTTAGCTCAGTGGTTCCGCTGCCTGCCTCACAAGCACAAGTTCCTGAGTTCGATCTCTGGTACCAAAAAAAAAAAGAAAAGAAAAGATTTACCAGCTTAACTGTTTTTTTAGACAGGGCCTTGCTATGTAGCCCGAACTGGCCTTGAACTTGCAGTGATTCTTCTGCCTCAGTGTCTTTGCTACTTTTCTCTCATTGCTGAGACAAAGTACTCGACACCTAAAGTTAAAAGGAGAAAGGTTGATTTAGCTCACAGTTGGTAGAGGTTTCAGTCCATAATCAGCTGTCTCCGAGGAAGAGCGGTGTCACAGAGGAGAAACCGTTCATGCTATCCAGACAGAAGCAAAGCAACAAGAAACCTTAACAGCCTCTTCTCTCCCTTTTACTTTATCCAGACTACTTAGGGCAGGCAGCACCCACACCCTTAATCCTGGTGCCCTTGAGCCTGGCCTTGCACCATGAATCAATCCCAGTGTCACACTCTGTAGATCCAGTCATCTCCCCCACCTGTGACCACGTGAGGCTTTAGGGGGGACATCTAGACCCAGCCATAACACTCCACTTCCCGCTGCTGGGATTACAGGTGTGTGCTCCCATGCTCAGCTTATGTTACATTTTTAAAAACAGCATTTTCCAAGCCAGAAGTTCTGCATAAAAGTCTTGCAAGCCCAGAAAGAAAAGTGGGGGAACTTTTGATAATTAACTGTTCTTTTTGTTTTCTTCTGCAGTTTTTGGGCCACCCACATCATGGCACACTTCTGGTTTTCTCCTTCCCACTCTCCGGTGAGAGTGAAGTTTTCGACAAACTAAGTGTCATTACAGAATCCTCTGAAAACAGCAAGCAGAATCCTGGTGACAATTGCAGCCTTGAGGCCCCATCTGGACCAGGACCCCCAGAGCTACCTTCCAAGGAGGAAACCTACTCAGCAGTACCTACTGATCCTCCTCTCCCCGAGTCTGCCTCAGAGGGAGATCAGCAGGACCACCTGAGCAAACACCAGATCTACAACTCTCAGACAGTGGACTTGTCCAGACAACCAGAGGACTAGCTTGTAGCCAGGTGTGGTGGTGACGCCCGCCTACATTCCTAGCACTGGGGAAGCTGAGGTAGGAGAATGTCCACGAGTTCAAGGCCAGCCTGGGCTATGTGGTGAGTTCAAGACCAGCCTGACCTACATCATAAGACCCTGTCTCAAAAAGCCAAAACCAGAAGTAACAAAGACAAACTCCGTTCTGAGGACTCACTGCTTTACAAAGACTAATATTTTTCAGCCTTTTACAGTCACTCCAATAAGGACCAGATTTTAACTGTGAAAAATAAATATTTATGAGGAATAAAAAATGGAGATGCTGGGCCGGGGATTTAGCTCAGTGGTTCCGCTGCCTGCCTCACAAGTACAAGCTCCCTAGATCGATCCCCAGTACCCGCCCCCCAAAAAATGGAGATGCTATAAGATCCTTTCACAGGGTCAACAGACCAACCAGAAAACCATCCTCAAGTCCAAAATGGCCAGCACCAGGCTCGACAGATGGAGACTGGACCCTCAGGAGACATGAAGGGGCTGCTATTTGTACCCATGTGTGTTTCATGTATAGCTCAGGTCTGTCCGGGCTTGAATCTCTGTCTAACCTGTGTTTGTGTTAGCTTTCTGTTGCTGTGATGAAATTCCTGATATAAACAACTTAAAAGGAGGAAAGGTTGATTTTGGGATCATGGTTTCAGAGGTTTCCATCTGTGGTATCTGAATCCTGCTGCTTTGGGGCTGAGGTGGAAATAGTAGGGGACACTGAGAAACTCAGTGGTTACCAAAAAAAGCAGGAGAGGCAGAGGGTGGAGTCCAGATATCCTCCATGACCTCACTTCCTTTCCCAGTAGGCTCCACCTTTTAAAGGTCCCACCCCCCCCAATAGCACTTTTGAGGGACACATAAGGTCCAAACCATAACAGCACTAATAGTACCACATTTGTTTTATTGTTAGATAGTGAATTCTCGAGGCTCCAGTTCATCGGGGTTTTTTTGTTTGTTTTTTGAGACAGGTTGTCACTCTGTAGTTTAGACTGATATTGAACTCTCTATATAGCCCAGACTGGCCTCAAACTTGTGATGATCCTCCTGCCTCAGCCTTCCAAGTACTAAGCATGCACCACCACGTCTATTTTTGATGTCCCTTCTATCCACAGGTATTTCTCTGTCCCTGCCTGCTGTTGACCAGGCACTTGCTGAGCCTGAGGTCCTAAATTCAGAAGGGAGCTCTTGGTCTAGGAAGCTTAAAAGAATAGAAGGTCCCTGGGCTTTGTCCACTTCACTTACTAACCTGTGGCCTTAGCGTTTCTTCATCTCTCTGTGGGAATGAAAAGGTTTAAGATTAGCAATGTAAATATAAAAAATACCTACCCTAGTGCCAGAGCATAATAGGCACTCAATAAATGGCAGCTGTTCTAGCAGCAGCATCCTCTCTGAGGTGTGAGTACCTCTACAAACAGGCCTGTGACAGTGTCCCTCCCTCTGTGCCGGATTGCCCTGTACAGCAGACCTGTTCCTCCCTCCATAGGAATAACACGTTTGAAACCATTTGACATCGGCGTAGGGATGGAGCTCAGCAGTAGGTGCTTACCTAGCATGTGTGAGGCTCTGGCTTCAATTCCTGCCACCTCAAAAAAGTAAATGAAATAGTTCAGCTTTTTTATTGGGAAAACAAGGATTGGACCCAGGGCCCTCCCACTGACCTACAGCCTGAGACATTTTTTGTAGGAACCAGCTTTTTCTCCAACCAGGGAACCAACATGAACAAAAGGCACAAAGATAATTTTGAAGGGGAGTGCCAGGGGACTCTGCCTCTAGTGGACAAAGAGCCCTGATCTGACAATGTTCCTTACTTTTGTTAGACTTGCACAAACCAGAAGCAACCAACCAAGTGATCCAGGGTCCAGGAAAAGTTCGTCAGGTTCTCATAATTTGTAGACTATACCCGAATATGTATTTTCTTTTAATCAGACCTCAGCTGCAGCTGTTTCTCCTTGAAACTGGTTGACACTGGCATGCTAGCAAACAGCCCAAGGTGGGAGCCGGCTTGCTCTCCCCCCGCCCAGCATCCCAAGGAAAGTTCAACCACTGAGGTATCTACCATTGTGGAGCTGAATGTGGGAGACCAGGTCTTCACCACCACCACAGACGCCCTGAGGAAAGTCCCTGGCTCCAGACTGGCAGAGATGCTCTCCAGCCCAGCCTCTGCCTGCAAGGATGCCGAAGGCCACTTCTTCATCGACCACCCCAGCACCTTTTTCCATCCCATCCTGGACTACCTGCACAGTGGGCAGGTGCCCAAGCAGCACCTCCCTGAGGTGTGCCGTGAGGCCCAGATCTACGCTATCCAGCCTCTGGTCAAGCTCTTGGAGGACATGCCTCAGATATTTGGCAAGCAGGTGTCCCAGAAGCAGTTTTTGCTGCAAATGCCAAGCTACAGCAAGAACCTGGAGCTCCTGCTGCGACTGGCCCGGGCAGAGGCTGTGAGGAGGCGTGCATCGCAGGTGGTGGTGTGTGTGGTGTCCAGCGAGGAGCAGGCCACATGGTGTGCAGATCCTATATATTATCTGGCATCCAAAAAGATATCAGTTGTCAAGTTTGGGCCCTGTAAATTAGGTTGTGACAGGAAGGACCTTCGGCAGTGCCTAGAGATAGACATTAAGGCCTGGGGGTACCAGGTATCTTATGATACCTACAATGATGTTTCCTTCAAGCAGCTGTACCCTCATCTGTACCAACAATATTTTTGCTACAAGTTGAGAACCCCTTCTGTGTGTTCACCTTCACGTGGTGGTGACCCACCCATGGGCTGTTTGTTATGGGTTCTTGGGGCCCATGAAATTAAAAAGTATCATCAAAAAAAAAAATAGTTGGAGTCAAGCTGACCTTGGCTGGAAGTGAACTCAGCAGGGCCCTGCAACTTCATGGACTAGGACTTAAGTCTCGGTAGCAGCCATTAGCAGAGGGCTATAATCGCCCAACTCTGATATCTGCACCAGGAAGTCCCAAAGGCCAGTGGTAGAAGCTAGAAAGCCTGCACTGGAGGAATAAAGGATCTGTGCCATGAGGCTAAGGAATCTTCACTGAAACCAGGGAGCAATACTCAAGGCAAAGATCAGAGCTCTCCTGATAAGAACATCGACTGTTCTCATCCAGCAACAAGGACCCATGCTCCAACAATGACAAGAAGGGGTCATCTAGACATAAGCCACACTGAGAAGTGCACTATCTTTTGTCTTCTCACCTCCACTCTGAACATTGGCACTCAACTCCCACCAATTGTGTTTGCTTAGTGCTGAAAATAAGTCCCTTCACATAGTTGCCATCTTTTTTTAGTCAGTTTTGTATTGCTGTAACAAAATACCTGAGGCTGAGTACCTTATAAAGGAAAAGAGTTATTTAGATCTTGGTTCTGGAGGTTCAAGATCATGGCCCCAGCATCACCTTGGCCCTGGTGAGGACCTCATGGTGAATGGCATCACAGCAGCTAGAGCAAGAGCAGAAGAGGGATTCAGAGATGTGAGGTTTGCTCATAACAACTCACTCTCACGGGAACTAATCCAGTCCCAAGAGAGGCATGAGGTAGAGCCCCATGAAATCTTGCCCTAGGTCTCACCTCTTCAAGGTTCCACCTGCTCAACCCCACACCTGGGGTACCAAGCTTCCAGCACATAAACCACTAGGCTGGTTTATGCTAACTACATCCCAATCATAGCACCATCCTCCTAACAACACAGTTGATCAGGGGACCAACTCTTCAATGATGAGTTGCCCATACCTCTGGCATGATGAGTGGTGAAGGGACACCACCATCACTTTTCAAGTGATATGAGAGCTGTTCAGATTTCCATTCCCCACAATATGGCGGACCAGGTAACTTCCCTGACCCTAAGATGAAATCAACTAAAATGCTCAGAGTGATGTTGTAAAACAACTTCTAAAATATTTCCTAGGAGGGAGCTAAAAATATTCAGAAGCCCCAAAACTAGAGAAGTTAGTCAAGTGCCACCTTTCACTTTGAAAGTATCTGATTAAACTCTGTGAGATTTTACCTCTTCACAGGATAGAGGCAATAGAAGACAAAGACAGGGATCTCCCAAGATGAAGGCTCAATGGAGACCCCAAAGAGCTGCCCCCATGTATAAGGGAGAACTTGGAAGCCCCCTTCACACCCTCTCTTGGTGATTTTTAAAGCAACAGAACTTATTCTCACAGTTTTGGACTCCAAAACCCAAAATTCAGAATCAAGGGGCTGAAATCACTGTGTTTAAGGGTGTCTGGAGGCTCTGAGGATCCTCCTTTGTTTGCCTCTTCCAGATTCCAGTATTCCTTGGCTGTTGCCAAATCAATCCTACCTGACCCCCCAAATCCTGACCACTTTCTCCTCTTTTATCTATAATGTCCCTCTGCTTCTCTAAGGATACTTGTGGTTTCATTTAAAGCTTAGCTGGATAAAAATGCAGGAGAATCCTCCTCTAAAGATCACTCATTTCATCAAGTTTATAAAGCTTTTTTACAAGTCAGGTCACATTCCCAGGTGTGGTACTAGGATGTCCAATTTACCTACTCATACTGCTTTCTTCAGGGCATTGCTCAGGCTACTTCACAGCCCTTATCAGGAACTAAAAGGAAATCATTTTGGTTTGGGTTTCTGAGCGAAGGGGCAAATCCATCTTTCTTAAGAAGTTACAACCTCAATCTGGTCCCCAGGCAGATTTGTAGCTGTTAATGGCTTATATCTAGAAGTCTCCCCAAAGCCTCATGTGGTCACACATGTGGTCAGAGGTGGCTGGATCTAGGATGTGTGAATGTGGATTAAGGTTGTGATACTGGGATTAAGGATGTGTAATACTGGGTTAGTCCATTAATTGGTTTATCATAGCTCTGGGTAGCCCCACCTTGGGAGAGAAAGGAATACTGGCGGCTGCTGCTGCTGCTGCTGTTGCTGCTGCTGCTGCTGCTGCTGCTGCTGCTGCTGCTGCTGCTGCTGCAGCCTCCTACCTGCCATGCTATGGGCTATTTCTCCTCTGCTATGCTGTCCTGCCTTGAAGCCATCTAACTATGGGCTGAAACCCCTGCAAACTGTGAGCTAAAATAAACCCTTCTTTCTTTAACTTTGGGTGTTGGGTATTTTGTAACAGCAGTAAAAAGATAACTAAGACAAGCCTCAAACAACCATATCTGGATAGTGAAACAAAACCTCTGGGTTAACTGCTAGAGATCACAAAATCCAAAAGGAATGTGTCATGAGAAAGAGCCAGCACAAACAAGAAGCAGCTTCCAAGTCAGACCACAAATACTCCAGATGCTGACCTCAATTCTCAGAAAATGGACAATGAGTGTGTTTAGTACATTTAAGTATAAAAAGCCATTGATAGTGTAGGGAGAAGCACAAGAGACTGAATCTCCCGGCTTTGCCAGGCTAAAAATAAACTCCAAATCCCAGGGGCTTTTAAAAACAAAGCCTGGTCTCTAGCTCATGTTACATGAGGGGACAACTAAGGGTCTTCTCTAATCTCAGTGACTTCTTCATTCCAGGAACTAGGCTGAAGAATGTACCAAAGGGCTTTCAAAAGGAATATCAGTCCCTACAAAGGCAGTTAGAGCTTCTGCTTGGGGAGTATGTCACATCATTCCCTTGCCTGAAGACACAGTCAAGACCCAATTGAACAGAACAAGGAAGTTACTCCTCCCAACGGGAGAACCACAGTCACATGGCATTTGTTTATAACGAAGGGGAAGACTAACTGGGAGCGATAATTACCATCTAATACTGTCTTACTCTCCTTGGCCCTGGGACACAATACCCTATATCCACAACTTAAAGAAAGAGAGGTTTATTTTGGCTCATGGTTTATAGTCTGTGGTCAGCTGGCTCCAAAACAGGACAGCATGGCAGCAAGGCATGGTGAAGAAGAGCTGCTCAAGGCATGGTGGACAGGAGGCAGGGAGCAAAGGGAGGAGCTGGGAAGGCCATGCCCCCAGTGATCCGCCTCTTCCAACCACCCCGCCTCCTAACAGTGAGTCTGCTGCCCATGCATAATCCTAACCCCTCCAAAAGCACCATCTATGAGCACATAAGGCTTTAGGAGGACATTCAAAAGCAAACCATAGTGAATACAGACTAACAAGTAGTTTAAAGAGATTGTGGGGCATGAGAAAACGAAAACCTCTAGAAATAAAAAATTAAAGTTTTATAAGTCAGAGACAGACTTAATGATAGATTGGGTATGGCTGAAGAGAGAATAAGCAGACTGATCAGAAAGTGGAGCATTTTAGAGTTCTCCAGAGAAATGGAATGAATAAGATGTGTGTAAAGATAGAGTTATACTAAGGAATTGGCTCGTGTGGTTGTGAGGCTGACAAGTTTGAAATCTGCAGGGAAGATCAATAGGCTGGAGACTAGGAAAAGTCATATTTCAGCTTGAGTCCAAAAGTAAAATTTTACTCAAAGGTTTGAGTCTGAAAGCAAAATCAGCTCTTCCTCAAAGAATCTTATGGGTTTTTTTTTTCTTTTAAGGCCTTCAACTGATTATACATAGCCCACCTAAATTAAGGACAGTAATCCAATTTATTCAAAGTATACTTGTTTAATGTTAATCTCACCTAAAAAGGACCTTCCCAGTAATATCAGTACTAGTGTTTGACCAAATATCAGTACCATGGACCACCCATGTCAGCACATAAAGTTAATCATTATAGGAAGGCTACATCTGCCTCTGATTTTTTGAAATTTGTTTTCAACTTTTGCTATATCTGTATAGAAATACAATTGATGTTTAAAATTGTACCCTAACACCTTGTTAAACTTAGTAGCTCTTTTGCAGTATCTTTATAATTTTCTGTATATAGGATTACCTTGAAAAATGACCATTTTACTTTTTTTAAAAAGTAATTTTTCCAGAGCACAGCACAGAGAAACAAAAAAATTAAACATAAAGGCAGTCAAGATACAAGATATAGGAAGGATGGACTGAGAAGATAAATCACAAGCCTAATCAGAGTCCCAGAGAGGTAAAGAGAATGTGACAAAAGCAGTATTTGAATATTTGAAAAGATCATGACTGATTTAAAAATTTAGGGATCCCAAATCCCAGTTTGTCCATATGTCAGGCTGGACAGATAAGGAGCAATCCCCTCAGAGGAAGATCACAGGACACCAAAAACCAAGGAGGGAGATGACCTTCAGAGAGAAACAAACTGGGAGCTGACATCTCAGCTGCTACAGAAATCTGCAAGGATGGAGTATGCATCAAAGACTTTGTCAGTTTAGAGCTGTTCACTCTGCAACAAGTATCTTTCAGGAAAAAACTACAAAAAGTATCTTTCAGGAAAAGCTCTAAAGAATCGGGGAAACAAAAGCTGAGAGTTTGACATCAGAAGCCCTGCATCAGATAAAGATCTAAAGGGTTATTTCCGGGAGAAGGAAATGGATTCCGGGTGCAAATCGTACTTTTAAGAAAAAGAGAAAAATAGGAAAAACATTGATAAACATGTTGGTTTATTTTAACAAACATTGATTGTACAAGACAATAATAATTTAAATGAGAGATCTATTTATAGCATGATGACTCTACTTAAATAACAGTGTATTGTATTCCTGTAAGTAACTAAGAAAGTAGATTTTAAGTATTCTTGACATGAAAAATGTTAGGTCTGTGAGGCATCGCACATGTCCATTAGCTTGGCTTAGCCAATGTAGACATGTTTTAAAACATCGTGTTATACCCCAAAAAATATGCACAGTGTGAATTTTTTAAAAATGAAACAAGAATGAGATTTACAAACAACTAAAATGCAAGGAGAGGAAAAACTGAAGTTAAAGTATGTTACAGCTCTTGATGTGATTGGAGGATTTAGCTCAGTGGTTCCACTGCCTGCCTTGAAAACGCAAGGTCCTGGGTTTGATCCCTCGTACCAAAAAAAAGAAAAAAAAAATTAAAGCGCTTGATATTTTAGGTTGAAGAATAAATACATTGCTAATATGAGATGTGGACAAGTGTGTTGAGATTCTTAATGTGACCTCATTACTAGAAAACTACATCTCAGAGTGGTAGGTGTGTGATTGTTTTCTTTCTTTTGAGACAGGGTCTCACTCAATTGCTAAATTGCCCAAGCCAGGCTCAGTTTGAACTCCTCCCCCTCCCCCTGCCTCTGCCTCCCCAGTGCTGAGTTACAGACACACATCATCATGCCCTGCTACGTTACCGGTTCTGTTGACTGTTGAACTGACGATGCCATCAATTATAAAATGTATTTGAACCACTGTAGGAAAAAGGATATGTTGTCCCTTAAACTATGCCTCGCTATCAAGTGACACCTCTAAATGTCAGAGATGTCAAGGTGTGTATGTGCATGGACGCCCGTGTCCACGCACACATAGGATGAAAGTAAATACGGCAATGTTACTAGTAATCTAGGCACACGAAGGCTATCTGGGCATAAAACTTCCTAAAGATTGAACATTTTTTAAATAAATTGGGGAGAAATTGTAATGTAAATGGATATGCTTAAAAATAGTCATTATTCCAACATGTATTCATTACGTATGTGTTCAAAATGCAGGGTTTAGCCGGGTATGGGGGTACATGCTTGTAATTGCAGCACTCGGGAGGCTGAGGCGGGGGAATCTTTGTGACTTCGAGGCCTGTCTCAAAACAAGTGTTTTGAAAATGAGCTGATAATGGGTTTTTGTCTCAGAAAAATAACTGGGATTTCCACATTCCTTTTGTGCTTAACCTTAGCATAGATATCTTTCTAATAGGCAAGGTTTCCTCCCCAGCCCCACAGCGAAGGTGTTCCTAGGGGTTCAGCCACACGCAGGCAAGGACACAGCTCCAGCTGAGGCGACTCTGAGGCAGCAGAGAGGCCCTGGGCACACAGCGGGCAGAGCATGCGCACTAGCTCATGGGGGCAGTGGCTGAGCCTGCGCCCTGGCTGGCTTCCGAGGACGCAGGAGCGACACGAGAGAGAAAAAGGGCTAATGGCATTTAGGCAGCGCCAAGGATGCCGGCGAGGACATGCGGCATGAATAGAGGGGACCTTATTCCTGCCTCGGCTACTGAGTTCTTCGTGCTTGCATTTTGCTGGGTGCACTCCGAAGCCGGCACACTCCTGCTCGCCCCACATCCTAGAAGTATTTGAGGGAGGACTGGAGAATTAGGACAGCAATCATCTTCCTCATAAATGTACTTGGATCTTTTTACAACATAAGCAGTACACGGACAAAGGTAGCCTGTGTTAAATGCTTATATATGTCAGACTTTGAGGTAAACAAAACACATATATTATCTCATGTATTTCTTTTTTTTTTTTGACAGTCACTAAATTACCCAGGCTGGGCTGGAATTTATACTCTTCCTGCCTCAGCCTCCCAGAGTGCTGGCATTATAGTTGTGCACCACCACCCCTGGCTCTCATTTATTCTTGATGATTGAACTTTCATCAGAAACATCTGAAACCACTTAACAATAGCCCAAGGCAGCCTAGGAGCCAAACTAAGAGTTCATCCCAGTGTGCGGCAAAGGCCACTGTGTTATAGAGGATGGGTGCAACTGTCTTGTGAGCCTGTAAACTTTGTGGCCAGAAGGGAAGGTGGAAGACTCCCACCCACTAAAAAATTCCAGGAATTCAGGGACAAGAAGGGGTTTCAGCATTAGGGCCACTTTTAGGACATTCTATCAGAAAACAGGGTCTGGTTTGCTTGAAAGGCCTCTAAGGGGAGCACTGTGGGCTGTTTCTGGCAGCAAAGGCCTGTGGAAGGATCTCACTAAACTTACCCATGGGGTTAACCACCGCCCACTGGACTGGCCTCAAGCCACCTGCTCTGTCTCACAAGCCAGGGGTTCAACCACAGCTGCACAATGTAACCGATTGGGCTTTAGAAAGGTCAGGGCCCAGGCCTCCCCAAGCCCAATTAATTCTAGCTGTAAATTTAAGATTCCAGCATCAGTTTGTTGGTGGTATTAAATCCAGGGCCTTTGCACTGAGATACACCCTCAGCCCTTTTTTAAATCTTTGATTGCAAGTTAGGGTGTTGCTAAATCACTAAATTCCCTGGGCTGGACTGCAATTTGAGATCCTCCTGTCTCAGCCTCCCAGAGTGCTGGGATTACAGGTGTGCATCACCATACCCACCTCAGCATCAGTACTTTTGAAGGTCTCAGGATGATTCCATCCTGCAGTATGGGAGGAGCACAGCTGCTGTAGCCAAGCAGGTATAGAAGGTTTATCTGCACTTTCATGTGCTCTCCAAAGGGGTCTGCAGAGATCTGCGGCTGGACTTTGCCACAGCTGTCTTGAGTTCTACCCACCAAGATGGCCCCATGGAAAACTGGCCTGTTTCCAATGAATTAAAAATAAACAAAACCATCACAGTGACACATAGAGCTTTATAACTTGACCCCAGCGCCATCAGCACCTGGACTGTGCCTGACACCTTTGCTGTTATCTTGGGAGACACCAGGTCCATTCTGGCTTTGAGGTTGCTCTTTGTTTTGTTTTGTTTTACATTCATTTTTTTTAAATGAAATCATGGAACAAAATTTCATAACAAAATAATAAGAGAATAACAATAGTTAATACACTGTGTATCCTTGTCTTCAAAGTACTCAGTGAAAAACATAGAACTAGGGCCGGGGATTTGGCTCAGTGGTTCTGCTGCCTGCCTCACAAGCACAAGGACCCGAGTTCGATCCCCAGTACTAAAAAAAAAAAAAAAAAAAATAGAACAAGAAACATTTACAAAGAAGAAACAAGTAGATAATAACACAAAACTTTCATTTCAATGAACTAAGATAAACTACCAGCATAAACGAGAAAAATTAGCCATAGACACTAAAGTATGTTTGAAACAGATGAGGTCACTCCTGTCCCGATCATTTTATAAACCCCTTCCTTCTTCTGATGCAAATCTTGGGGATCTACTGGCCTTGCTGTCAGCCAGTCCCCAGTAAACCGTGCTGTGTGTAATCCTGGACCTACCCGTCTTTTTCAGTTTCAAACCCTGGGACCAGGTTTACTGGGAACCGTGTTGCTCTTGCTTTTGACACCCACCGAACCCAGTCCTCACATATCCTATGCTTCTTCAGGAAGGTCAGAACGTTATCTCGGTTTCCTTCCTGAGTGGGCCGTGAACATCTATAGGAAATGTTTTCATACCCCACCCATTCATCCTGCCACAGCCTCAGATCTATTGTCACCGTTCACCTCTGGCCACCTGGGAAGCAACTGTCCACACTGTGTCCCTTTCCCTGTGCCACACCTGATGTGATGTCCACTGCACAGAAGCTAGCGCTAAAGGATGTCTTTTGAATCATGGATTGGTAAGATGGACCTGGTGGCGCACGCCTGTCATCCCAGTGCTTAGAAGGCTGAGGCAGGACAATTGCTATGAGTTTGAGGCCTGCCTGGACTAAATAGGGAGTTTGAGTCCAGCCTGAATTAAATAGCAAGACCCCGTCTTTTAAAAAAAATCAAATAAACAAATGAATGTAAACTTTGAGACAAAAAGGAAATTTCTGCACTTCCTGTGCAATGTAAATTAGTACAACCACTGTAGAAATCAGTAAGGAATTTCCTCATAAAACTAAAACTACAGCTACCATTTGATCCAGCTACATACCAACCCTGGGCACATACACAGAGAAATTAAAGTCAAAATACTGTCAGGATGCCTGCGTATCCAGGTTTACTGCAGCACAGTTCACAAGAGCCATGCCCACACTTGCCCATTAACTGAGGAATAGATAAAGAAAATGGTATCTATACATATGGGAGTATTATTCAGCCATAAGGAAGAATAAAATTCTGTCCTTTGCAGGAAAATGGATGGACTTGGAGCAGAATAAGCCAGGCTCTGAAAGACAAGCATCACATGTTCTCCTTAATATGTGGGATCTAACAAAGATGACAAGAAAAAATTTTAAATTGTGAATCACAGGTTTCTTGACATGACCATTACACATGATTAAATAAAGAGCTGTAGACTAACAAAACACCGTAAACCATGTGCAAGAGAGAAATAAAACCAGTAAAAATATTCCAGGTAGAAGGGAAGGGTCATATTCTCTGCAGGGTATGTGGGTGCTACAGTCTGAATGTGTCTGTCCCTCCAAAATCCATGTGGAAAAATCTAACCCCCAGTGTTTAAGAAGTGGGAACTTTGAGCAGTGATTAAGTCGTGAGGCTCAAGGCCTCAGGAAAACAATGAGTGACCTTATACTTTCCACTGTTTTTTTCTTATTTATTTATTTACTTCTTTTATAGTAAAGGTAGGTATGAGAGTTAGGGGGTGAGTGCCCCAATTTTGTTGGGATTCTTGTCAAGTGAGGTCCAGTGGTTTTGGCCACACCCTCAAGAGTTAGCTTGCTGCCCTCCGAGCCATCAGAAACACCACTGGTTACCACTTTGTTCTCACCAAAATTCAAGGAAATCAGGGAGCTATGAAAAGAGTAGACTAAACACTGCAAGAGAAACTTGGTTTTTCTTGTCTTTAAAAAAACAATCAGTACTTTCCTTTTCTTTTTCCATCCCCGTAGGAATTCTACGTAGCACTGCTTACTAGAAAATATAGTTTTTAAAAAGGACAACAAATCATATTTTTCAAAGGAAACGAGAGGACACTGGTACTCAGGGGAAGCTGATCTCGGTGTCGGGGGCCTCTACACCCCGAACACACCTGGGACGTCACAGCCTCCAGAAAGCTGCTCCGGGAAGTGAGACCAGCAAGGGCAGCGCCACAAACACAGGAAGTCCCTAGCACACCCTCAACTGCATGAGTTGCCCTCCTCAGCATCCTGGATCAACCGCAATTTCAACACTTGAAAAATCAAAACAACAGTTTTGCTGCAGAATAATTCAAAGGCCGTGTGATTCACCCATTTGCAGCGTATATTCCAAAATTTCTAGCACACGCGTAGTGTTGTGCAGCCGTCACCCCTGTCTCATTACATAGCTCTCATCGCCCACAAAAGGGATCCGTTCCTTAGCACCACTCCCTGTACGCCTCCCACCCGCTCCCAGCCCTAGTGACTTGTCACGTACCTTCTGTGTCTGTGGATTTGCCCCTTCTGGCCATTCGTGAAAAGGGGAACGACACAGAATGTGCTCCTTTGTGGCTGGCTTTGCGATGGCCCACTGGTGTTTGTGGCCATGTAATATTCCACTTTGTGGATAAGCCACGTTTTGTTTACCCACTCGTCAGTTATGGGCATCTGGCTGTCTCCATATCTTGACGAGAATGAGTAAAGCTAACATAGACATTCACATACAGCTGTTTATGCAGATATATATTGTCATTTCTCTTGTGTATATCACCCAGGAGTGGAACTGCTGGGTCACGTGGTAATTTCATGTTTGAGGGATTGCTAGGCTATTTTAAACAGCAGCTCTGTACACTTTAGCACTGTCTTTTTCAGCATTTCACGCCATCATTAGTTACTGGAGCAGTGGGATCATGTTCCAGTCCCGTCCTGGTCTCCGAAGCACTGGAAACATCGAAGATGCTAATAGATGTTTGCAGAGACTTCTGCTCTTTTCATTTTCTCCACTCTTCATATGCCACGTTCCTCAGCCCACTAGTGACCACTATGAGATGGAGAAACATTTATTGTTAAAGTTTCCCTCCCCAAGCTTCATCCACTCTCTGTTCCTTAATGGGTCCACTTCTCTCACAGTCTCTGCTGCCAGCCCTCTGGCAGATTAGGGTTTCCCAGGATGGACTTCATGCTTGTACTTACCTTGCTCGCACCTGAGGAACAGTGCTGCATGTTAGGAGCTGTGACTTTTAGCTTTCCCTTACTATAACAAACACCTGAGAAAAGCAGCTTATGAAGAAGGAAAGGTTTTTATCCTCTCTCACGGTTTGGGGAGTGCCAGTCCATGCTCAGTTGTTGCCAGTGGTTTGGGCTTGTTCTGAGGCAGCACATCACAGTGAGAATGTGTAGGGGAGCAAAGTCTTCATCTCCTGGCTGGGAAAAGGAGGAGACTGAGATCCCACTATTCCCTTCTAGGGTGAGCCTTCAAGGACTGAGAGACCACTAGGCCCCATGTCAGTTTTAAATCTTATTACTATCAAAGTGCAAAGCAGTAACTGCTGAAAAACAAAAAATGAAAATGACGTTGAAAGTATGAAAAGTGTGTCCCATTTCGAAGTAAAACTGATTCACTTGTGATAAATTAAATGGAAATAATGTATTCAGAATATACTTAATATATCACACGTGCTTGTACCAGGTGAAATAAGCACTCATCAGCTAATGTTCTATTTTCTCTACACTTCTTTTCTGCCTAGCAGTATTTTGTGGCCCTTGCGCTAAAATATTTGTTATGGTGTACATAGAAAATGTCCCCCTAAAGTCTCTTGTGTTCGGAGGTAGAGATCTGAAAGACAATTAGATCATGAGGACTCCAATCTCATGACTGAATCAATCCGTTGATGAGTCCATAGTATTAGGAGGTAGGGCCTCTTTTGGAAGTAGGAGGTCAGTGGAGGTATAACTTTGAAGGATAAATCATGTTCCCAGCCCCCGATTCTCTCCCTCTCCCTCTTCCTCCCTCTTTCCCTTCTCCCTCTCCCCCTTTGGATCTTTCCTTTTCTTTATGCTTCCTGGCTGCCATGAGGTAAGCAGCTTTTCTCTGCCGTCTGAGCCAGGTAACCATGAACTGAAACTTGAGCCAAAACAGACCATTTCTCCTTTAAGTTGTGCATATTAGGTATTTTGTCCCAGCAATGGAAAGGTGACCAATGCAGTATTCCTATAATGCTCATTTCAAATACTATTTTACAATACTGTTTTGCACCTTTTAAAATAGTTGTCCAAACTCTTATTTCAGGAGAACACAATGAAGGAGGAAATTGCACTGGCTTTGTTATAACCTGCTGTTCTCTGCAGCAGAAATCAAAAGGCGTATTCAAATCGGCCATCAAAACCACTGATGGACTTTCTGTTTCCGCTTTCTCAGGACTCTCTGAGTTCGCACCACAAAGGTACTTGGCAACCAGGGCTTCCGTAGAGACATCTTTGTGCACCTCGCGGAAGCCCCCTGGTGGGAGAAGGTAGAGTTCCACCGACATCAGCCTTCACAATCAGAGCGCCATCTCTACGGAAGAGAATAGTAGGCCTCTTAGTGCGGCCTTTTCTGCGGTGCTGCACTGCTCTTATGTGGGATTAACAGAAAAAGAAGGTGAATCATTGCCAAAAGATACAGTTCCTCCGACACTTCTGGCCTTTGCAATCGCCTGTTACAATGCAGTTCATATTGCAGAGGAGTTTGTTGTTGTTGTTGTTGTTTTTGGGTTTATGTACCAGATCTGAACTTGGGTCCTTGTGTTCAGGAGGCAGGCTAAATGCACTGAGCTAAATCCCCAGCCCCGCAGATGAGTTTCAAGACATGGATGCCACTTCAGGACAGGACACAAAGCTGAATGTTAGCGTTTGGAGCGTGAAACACCCCCCAGTTTATGTTTAGATTGATCTTTCAAAATTAATTTTAAATAATCCATAGCTCCTGTTTGTACACTGTTAATGAGATTGCTAATGGGGTGTTATTTATGAAATATGTTTTTGATCTTTCACACAGGGAAGTTTTTTTATTTGAAACAAGTTTGCATCTTTTGTAAAAGTCACTATTTTGAACACATGAAAAAAGATGGTGGTTTTTGTAATTATTGTCTTAGATTTATTTTGTACTACAGTTTCCAGGAAACTTTTTGGATATATCATGTGCTACTGCATCTTGCAGCCCAAATTGTAGTAAAATGGTCTTCAGCTCTTACCAAACTTCAAAATGTGACTTCTCAGTTTTTCTTATGTCCCCTAAAAAGTGGTTCTGCTTTTGCAGACATCTGCCAGTTTTTAATTTATCCATGGCTTCTCACCCCACGCACTCACATATGCCTTCTCCCATCAGCTGCCATGTTGATCACTTCAATTAGATCGGATGCAATGAGCAATTTTTATGTCAGAAATTCTATCAAACAAATACATTTAACAACCTCTGATTGCTATAAAGCTACGTGTGCTCTCTTCAGTTAGCTGTTAAAATATTTTCTTTGATTATATAGTGTAAGAATAGTTGAAGATAAAGCCATTTGTGATTTCATTATCCTAACTTATTCAAAATCTGTGTTAGTTTATTTCATACTAAATTAATGAACATAAAGGAAATTTCTCAGTACTCCAAAGGCAGACTTAAAGGGCCAAATATGTTCTAAATTAGAACTAATATATTTAAGTTTTTGAGAAAATAAGGTCATCTAAGAAATTGTTATGTAGGGCTGGGGATTTAGCTCAGTGGTTCCGCCATGTGCCTCGCAAGTGTAAGGGCCTGAGTTCAATCCCCAGCACCAAAAGAAAAAAAGAAATTGTTATGTAGCTTCTGATTTCTAGCAGGCTTACCATTTTCCATCTTCATTGTATCATGCTGAAAGATACAGAGTTGAATTTTTAAAAGTTAGTTTACTCTTGGAGAAGTTTGGCTAGCACTTTGAGCTAATATCCAACACCCACAATTTTTTCCCATTAACTTTATTGGTACATTTTAGGTATACAATACAGTTACATTGTGGTCTCATACTTTTACATCATGTATCTTGTTTCTTATTTTTCCCCTGCCCTCCCTTCACTCTCTCCACCCTTCCCTATTTACAAAGATTTTGTTTCCATTTTTTCCTTTTCTTATATTTTTTCTTCTCCCTTCGTTCCTTTCTCCTACCCCTCCCACTTCCCCTACCCCTTTAGACCTTTTTTTCCTATTTCTCATTATCAATTATATATTTTGATCCTTATTTACACTTTTAGATATCCACACCAGAGAAACTATTTGGTATTTACACGTGTGTGTCTTATTTATTTCACTTAAGATTTTCGCCTCAGTATGCATCCACTTAGCTATAAATGCCTCTAGTTTCTTGTTCTTTATGGCTGAGTAGTACTCCATTTTATAAGAAAAAAACCCCACATCTTCTTTATCCGGTCTCCAGTTGATGGGCAATTGGGCTGCTTCCAAGTTTTAGTGTGATGTTGACAAACCATCTTATTTTAAGACTAAATTCTAAAACTGGATTGTGATATATTGTGGTTCAGATTCCTGAGAACCTCAGAGCCATAATGAGAAGTGATCTGAAAGTAGTAAAGATGAAAATGTGAAAAAATCTGGCAGTCGTAGTGGAGTGTTTAGTTTCCCCCCAAAATGCTGCGCACACAAGACTTCAGAATGGGACCTTATTTAAAAGTAGGGTTTGGGGCTGGGCATTTAGCTCAGTGGTTCCGCCATCTACCTTGAAAGTTCAAGGCCCTGAGTTAGATCCCTAGTACAAAAAAAAAAAAAAAAAGTAGGGTTTTGGCAGAAACAGTTAATTTAAGATGAACTCATACTAGATTAGGGCAGACCCTAGTCCCCTGACTGGGGTCTTTATAAGAAAAGACAGGAGGTACAGATCCACAGGCACACACAGTAGCTATATGAAGGTGGGAACAGAAGTTGAAGTGATGCTTCTCCAACCCAAGGGACACCAAGGACTGCGAGCTGCTGTCAGAAACTAGGAAGAAACAAGGGAAAATCCTCCCCTGGAACCTTTGGAGGAGTCGTGACCCCTCCAACACCTTGATTTTTTTTTTTGGGTTCCAGACTCCAGACTAAGAGACTGCATTTGTCTTGTTACCCATGGGGCCGTAGTATGTGGCACAGCATTTGCATAGCATACACAGATTTTTCAATTTCCAGTACTTTAAAAAACCTGTTGTTTTAAAACTGCTCCCTCTGGGGTAATTCGTTTTTTGGTTTGTTTTTTTTTAAGTGAATTTATTGGTACATTCTAGGTAGACAGTACAGTTACATTCATTACTGGGATCCTGTATCTTCACATGACAGGTCTTGGTTCTCATTTTTCCCCTTGTCCCCGCCCTCCCTTCACCCCCTCTTCCCCTCCCCACCTACAAAGACTTTAATTCCATTTTTATATTTTCTCATATATTTCTCCTTTTCCTTATTCCCCTTCCCCCACCCTTCTCAATGCCCCTACATCTTTAGTCCTTTTCTTCCTGTTTCACATTGCTAATTAACCCATTAGGATCTTGAGTACTATTTTAGTTTTTCACACCAGAGAAACTATTAGGTATTTACATGTGTGTGACTTATATATTTCACTTAGGAGTATATCCTCAAAATGTACCCATTTAACTATGAATGAATCTACTTTCTCATTCTTTATGGCTGAGTAGTATTCCATTTTATAGAAAAACCACATTTTTTTTCAGCTTTAATTGAGTTTATTGGTACATTTTAGGGATACAGTACAGTTACATTCATGGTTGGGATCTTGTACCTCTACATGACAAGTCTTTATTCTCATCTTTTCCCCTTACCCCTGCCCTCCCTTCACCCCCTCCTCCCCTCCCCATCTACAAACACTTTATTTCCATCTTTTCATTATCTCACATTTTTTTCTTTTCCCTTATTACCCTTCCCCTATCTATCTCACCTTCCCTACACCTTTAGCTCCTTTCTTCCCATTTCTAAATGTCAGTAATCTTTTTAGGGTCTTATGTATTATTGCAGATTATTCACACCAGAGAAACTATTTGGTATTTACACATGTGTGACTTATTTGTTTCACTTAGGAGTATATCTTCAATATGTATCCATTTTCCTATGAATGAATCTATTTTCTAGTTCTTTATGGCTGAGTAACATTCCATTTTATAGAAAAACCACATCTTCTTTATCCAGTTTCCAACGGATGGGCAAATGGGCTCTTTCCAAGATTTAGCTATTACAAACTGTGCCGCTATAAACATGGGTACACATATATCACTGTGGTATGATTCTTTTAATTCTTTTGGAAAGATACCCAACAGAGGGATATCTGGGTCAAATGGAACTGCTAATCCTAGATCTTTGAGGTATCTCCATATTGACTTCCATAGTGGTTGCACCAGTCTGCACTCCCACCAACAATGGAGAAGGGTTCCTTTCTCCCCACAACCCTGCCATTTGTTATTGGTTGATTTCATGATAGAAGCCATTCTTTGTAGGGTGAGGTGGAATCACAGTGATGTTTTCATCTGCATCTCTTGAATGACCAGTGATGTGGGACATTTTTTCATATATTTACTTGCTGCTTTTAGAAATGTCTGTTCATTTCAGATGCCCATTTTTAATTGGGTCTTTATATTGGGGGGGCTGATTGTTTTGAGTTCTTTATATATTCTAGATAATAGTCCTTTGTCTGAGGAGCAGCTGGTAAAAAGTTTTCCCCATATTGTACATTGTCTCTTAGTTCTGTTGACAGTTTCTTTTGCAGTGCAGAAGCTTTTTAATAAGAAGAGATCCCACTTGTTGATTCTTTCTGCTAATTCCCATGCTACTGAGGATTTGTTCATAAAGTTTTTTCCTACGCCAATGTCTTCAAGAGTTCTGCCTAACTTATCTTCCAGCAAGTTTAGTATTTCTGTTTTAATATTTAGATCTTTAATCCACTTGGATTTTAATTTAGTGCATGGTGAGAGATAAGGTTTAGTTTTAATCTTTTTCAGGTTGAGATCCAGTTTTTCCAACACCATTTATTAAAGAGGCTATTTGTCCTCCAGTGGGGATGGTCAGCTCCTATGTCAACGATGAGGTAGCTGAGTGCATCTGGAGTTGTTTTTGTGTCTTCCAATCTGTTCCACTGATCCTCAGGTCTGTTTATTTGTCAGTACCATGCTGTTTTTATCACAGTGGCTTTGCAGTATAGTTTCAAATTGAGAATTGTTATACCCACTGCCATGTGTCTGTTGCCTAGGATGGCTTTTGCTATTCTAGGTCTCTTATGGTTCCAAATGAATTTTTGGATTCTTCTGTCTAGTTCTGTGAAGTACAGTGTTGGAATTTCAATTGGCATTGCATTGAATCTGTATAGCAGTTTTGGTAGCATGGCCATTTTCACTATGTTGATTCTTCCTACCCAGGAGCAGGGGATGTCTTTCCATTTTCTTATATCCTCTTCAATCTCTTTTTTCAGAGTGCTGTAGTTTTCAGTGTAGAGGTCTTTTGTTTCTTTTGTTAGGTTGATTCCTAGATACTTCATTTTTTTGGATGCTATTGTGAAAGGAATTGTTTCCCTAATTTCTCTCTCTGTTGTTTGTGTACAAGAAGGCTATTGATTTTTGTGTGTTGACCTTGTATCCTGCTACTCTGCTAAAAGTGTCAATTAAGCCTAGAAGTCTTTTAGTGGAGTTTTTTGGGTCTTCAATGTAGGGTATCATATCATCAGCAAATAATGACAGTTTAACTTCTTCCTTTCCTATCTTTATTGCTTTAATTTCTTTTTCTTGTCTAATTGCTATGGCCGATGTTTCCAGAACTATATCGAAGAGGAGTGGTGATAGTGGGCATCCTTGTCTTGTTTCTGATTTTAACTTGAAGATTTTCAGTTTTTGGCCATTTAATATGGTGTTGGCTGTTGGTTTTTCATAGATAGCCTTTATTAAGTTGAGATATAGACCATCTATTCCAATTTTTTGCAGGGTTTTTATCATGAATGGGTGTTGAATTTTGTCAAATGCTTTTTCTGCATCTATCGAGAGGATCATGTGGTTTTTGTTCTTGACTTTGTTAATATAGTGTATTACATTTATTGATTTACGTATGTTGAATCATCCTTGCATCCCTGGAATAAATCCGATATGGTCAGGATGTATGATCTTCTTGGTGATCCTCTGTATTCTGTTTGCTAATATCTTGTTAAGGATTTTTGCATCTATGTTCATTAAGGAGATTTCCCTGTAGTTCTCTTTTTTAGTTGCATCTTTCCCTGGTTTGGGAATCAAAGTGATACTTGCCTCAGGAATGAATTTGGAAATATTGCTTCCCTTTCAATATCATTGAAAAATTTAAACAGTAGTGGCAATAGTTCTTCTCTAAATATCTTGTAAAATTCAACAGTGAATCCATCAGGACCTGGGCTTTTCTTTCTTGGTAAGTTTTTTATTACATTTTCAATTTCACTGATTATAATTGGGGTGTTTAAAATGTTTTTATCTTCTTCATTCAACTTTGGTAATTCATAAGTATCGAGAAATCTGTCCATTTCTTCTGTGTTTTCCATTTTATTAGAGTACAAGTTCTCAAAGTAGGCATTAATGATCCTCTGGATTTCTGTTGGATCTGTTGTGACTTCACCTTTTTCATTTCTGATTGCATGGATCTGAGCCTTTTCTTTCCTTTTTTTGATAAGGTTTGCTAAGGGTTTATCAGTTTTATTTATTATTTCAAAAAAACAACTTCGATTCATTTATTTTTTGTATTGTTTTCATTTCTACTGCATTGATTTCTGCTCTAATCTTTATAATTTCCTCTCTTTTTCGAGCTTTGTGTTTTTCTTGCTCTTGTTTTTCTAGGAGTCTAAGATTCATTGTTAGGTTGTTTATTTGAGCTTGCTCTGTTTTCCTAGTGTGGGCATTCAGTGCTATAAATTTTACACGTAGAACTGCTTTCATTGTGTCCCATAGATTCCTGTATGTTGTATTGGCATTTTCATTCATTTGTAAAAACTGTGTGATTTCTTCTTTAATTTCCTCTGTGATCCATTGATTGTTCAGGAGAGTGTTGTTCAATTTCCATGTGTTTGTGAAGTTCCTACGGTTTCTTATGCTATTGATTTACAGCTTTATTGCACTGTGATCTGATAATATACAGGGAATAACTTCGATTCTTTTCCATTATTCAAACCTGTTCTGTGGACTAGTTTGTGATCTATCTTGGAGAATGACCCATGTGCAGCTGAAAAGAATGTATATTCTGATTTTGTGGGGTGGAACACTCTATAGATGTCTAGTAAGTCCATGTGTTCAAAAGCTTGGTTCAGTTCTAGTATTTCATTGTTGATTTTTTTGCCTAGATGTTCTATTTGTGATAGTGGGGTATTTAGATCCCCTGCTAAAATTGTATTAGTGCTTATTTGGTTTTTCATGTTACTTAGTATTTATTTGTTTTGTATAGTTGGGGGAATTTATATTTGGTGCATATATGTTTATGACTGTCATCTCTTCCTCTTGAATTGTTCCCTTTACAAGAACATAGTGGCCTTCTTTGTCTCTCTTGATCAGTTTTGGTTTGAAATTTACTTTGTCTGCAAATAAGATTGCTACCCCTGCTTTTTTCTTGGCATCTGTTGCATGGAGAATTGTTTTCCACCCTTTCACTTTCAGTCTATGGGCTTCTTTTTGCGTTCAGTGTATTTCTTGTATACAACATATTGTTGGATTTTGTTTCTTAATCCAGTCTGGCAGTCTATTTCTCTTGATTGGTGAATTGAGGCCATTGACATTGATGGCTATAACTGATATGTACTGACTTCTTATTGTCATGTTATTGTCTTTTTGTTGACTCTTTTTAATTTTTTGCCCTCTCCTTTTAGTTTCTTGCCTTGACTATTTGGTTTGCTCTGCTGGGTCTCATGGTGTTGTGATCTTCATTGTCTTTTTCTAGGATATTGTTTAGAATTCATTGTAGTGCTGGCTTGGTATTCATGTAGTTTCTCAGGTGTTCTTTGTCATGGAAGTATCTTATTTCCCCATCCATTTTGAGAGAGAGTTTTGCAGGATACATCAGTCTCAGTGGGAGGTTGTTTTCTTTTAGGACTTGAAATACCTCACTCCAGGCTCTCCTTGACCTGAGGGTTTGTGTTGAAAAGTCTGCTGAGATTCTGATGGGGTTTCCTTTGCATGCAATTTGTTTCTTTTCTCTTACTGCTTATAGTATTTTGTTCTTTTGTTGGGTTTGTGGAATCTTAATTATTATATGTCTAGGTGTAGATTTTTTTTTTTATCGTGGCTAGTTGGAGTCCTACATGCCTCACTTATCTGTATGTCAAATTCTTCCCCTCTGTTTGGGAAGTTTTCTGTCATTAATTCTGTGAACAGCTTTTTTAAGTCATTTGCATTTTCTCCTGCTACTTCATGGATTCCTATCAGTCTTATGTTATTCTTCTTTGAATCATCTAGGAGTTGTTGGATTGAATTCCAACTGTTTTATGATCCCTTACTGTTTTTAAGAGACCTCTCTTTTCACAGTCACTGGCTGCTGTCCTATCTTCTATAGCTGAGATTCTATCTTCTCAATCTTTTATTTTGTTGCATACACTTTTGATAGAGTTTTTAATCTCCTGGATATCTGTTTGAATCTGTTTTATGGATTCCATTTCTTTCCTATGTTGGGCATTCATTGTTTCCATTTCTTTCTTATGCTGGGCCTTCATGGCCTCCATTATGGTCCTGAGGTCATCTATTTTTTTGTCAGTTTCTGTTCTAGAGTCTCAAATCATGACTTTCATTTTGCTCACCATCTCTATGGTTATCTGGGAAATTATTTCTGTTTTGAAATTTTCTAGAGCCTAATTGATCAGTTTTGTTACTTCTTGTGCTGTGAGTTCTGAGTGTACTGGTGTTTCACTATCAGACTTTTCATCCTTCTTTGCCCTACTGTTTGCCATTGGTGAACTGGAAGACTGTCTTTGTGTCTTGGTTAAGTGTTTTCTCATTTTTATTTTTGCTGTTGGGTTGTCCTTGATTCAATCTCTGGGTTATTAAATCTTCCTGATATCATTGCGCTTCAGCCCCCGACTCTCTAATGACTCATAGACATTCTCACTTTCACAATATCGGAGAAAACAACTTATCCAATCAATCCCTAACCCTTGTCCCAATCGATACAATCAGCAACACAACAGGATCAGTCACCTCTTACAAATTGACCTCTTGTAGTAGTCATCATTCCATCACCCCCCAATCATGCAGATTAAATTAAGATCAAGAAGCAGCCCAAAATATATTTGCAGTGGACAAACTCCTCAACATAGTATATTTACTATTTGGGATGGGGGCCTAGACCTAATAAGGACGGGAAGAGTAAACAAGTAAAAGATCTGGAGAAGGTTTCCAGTGAAGCCAGAGGACACAGAGTGACCACACAATCTTTAGGAAAATGTAAAACTCAAAAGGGATAGACAGAGTGCAAGTGTAAGGACAAGAATATATCCCCTTAACAGCTATAGGGGCTCACTTTCCCTTGAAACTACCAATCTTTGAGTGAGGCTCAATGTTGGAAAAAAAAGAACATTAATAAAAAAGAAAAAATAATAAAGGGAGAAATCTGAATTAGGGAAGGAGCAGGAACAGAAAAGGAGGTGAGGGCCGATATGGTGGAGCAAGAGACTGAGTTGGTGAAACAGGACAGAAAAAAGAATTTACAGAGTGGAATGAGGAAAAGAAAGAAGAGGACAAAAAAATGATTTTGAAGGGCCTCTTTCAGACTGTATTTCTGCTGTCATAATACACATCGTGTGCAGCCATGTGCAGAACCAAATCTCTCTATCTCATCTAGGAGAAGGCAGAACCCAGTGACACAAACTGACCTCAGGCCACAAGGACCAATTTGAGCTCCCCAACCTCCTGCAGGGTTGAACTCCAGACAGTTTTATCACAGATTTCCCCTGCCCCTTCTTTACAGATGTTTGAATTTGGGAGCTCAGAAAATCACCCTTTATAACCAGCTATGTCTCTGAGGAGTAAATCCACAGACTGGCGCATTCAGGGGATCTGAAAGCATGCGGGGGGTCTCCTGGCACTGGGGCAAATATGGCAGCACCCGCTACAAAGGCCTCAGCTACCCCGACCCGTGGGCTGGGCCCAGGTGGGTGGGGGGAGCTCCAATGTTATCTCTGGGGTAATTTGTTAGGGCAGCCCTAAGAAACAACATAGCAGTGGAGGATACACTGTTTTCTCCTGAGCTGTTACAAGCTCTTCTTGGTGCTGAAAGTGAGCACGAGAAAATGGAAGGTGATGGTTCCAAGTCATTGTACAGGAGCCAGGGACTTACCTGAGGGGTGACTCTGTGTGTTGGCTCATGGTCTTACATTCCAGACTGTGGTTCAAAAACCACTCAAGCCAGTCCAGTTACTAAAAAGCAAAGGAAAAAGAGTCTGTGTCATGCAAAAATTCCCTGTGATTTTATTCCTGAGTCGAGTTCATGGCTCCATCTCTGAGTGCCTTGTTGGGCTGAGCAAACACTGCCCAGTTCCTTTATTTCCATGTCCTTCTGAGCTTCTTCATTAAATAGCTACTAACTATTGGGCCAAGACTCTGTAACCCTAGATCTACTGCCATTGCTTTGTAAATGAAAATGTGCCCAGAAGATTAGATCAATGGGGATATTATCTGTAAGCAGAAGAGATCATAGCAAGGACAGATTTTTAAATTGGGCTGAACAGTTCAGCAAACATGGGGCAGCTCCCCAGTTTGCTGTCAGCTGTCTCCAGGGAATTGAGAGGGTGGGAGGAACCATAGCAGCCATTATTTACTGCTTCCGGTGTGCACAGCCTTTAGGAACTTTACATTTTTACTTGATTGTCATAACAACCCAATAAAGCAGATGTTACTGTTCACCTCATTTTTAAAAGGAGGAAACAGGTTACTGCAATGGTTAGGTAACTTATCTAGGACCACACAGGCAAGAAGTGGTGGGTCTGAGACTTGAACCCAAGTGCTCTGGCTCCAGAATATGTGACAAGCAGACTCCAATATGAGATATCCCACCTGTGATCTCTACCTCCTGACAATCACTCCTTTTGTGTAATCTCCTCCTCTGGAGTGTGGAAGTTACTGATGACTTGCTTCTAACCAAAAGAATGGCATAAGGTGATGGCTGCCATATGATTATGATTTGAGGTGATTAAAAAATATGGTGAAGGTTTACATTTTTAATGTTATTATAGTGGCCGGGCGTAGTGGTGCACACCTGTATTCCTAGCACTCAAGAGGTTGAGGCAGGAGGATCGCTGTGAGTTCGAGACCAGCCTGGGCTACATAGTGAGTTCCAGGTCGGTCTCAGCTACATAGTGAGACCCTGTCTCAAAAAAATAAATAAATACATAAAAATAAAATTTATTACAGTAAAAGACATTGCCATTAATCCTCCTCAAAACACTCCCTCCTTGCTTCAAACATGCTTATCCCATCATTCTTTCTACTTTCGGGAGCAGTTCCGGCAGTTCTCTTTCGTGAATGTCTTCATTTGCACTGGCGTGGCTGCCTCCACTTCTTGAACTGACTCAAAACATTTGCCTTTCAAGGTCATTTTTACTTTGGGAAAGAGCGAGATATTTCACAGGCCCAGACCCAGTGGATAAAGTGGCGGGTGAGGACATGCCCATAATGGTTTCGCAACCCCGCCTTTCCATCACATGGCACACGGCAGCCGCATCCACCATACTTTTATCATACCTTATAAAGACATTCAGAAAAGAGAACTTCTAAAACCGCTTCAGAAAGTAGCTAGAACAATGGGACAAGTGTGCTCAAACTTGGGGTAGAGGGAGTATTTCGAGGGGGGATTTGTGGCAATGTGTCTTTTACTATAATCACTTTTTACAATTTAAAAGGCACCATATATTTGGACCCTGCCATGTATCTCACCTGAAGGTGCTCTTTACCACCTCAGTGAATGGAACACGCTGGTGAAGGAAGCTTCTGTAGAAGAGAGATCAGCATGGCAAGGGCCTGAAGATGCTTCTGAACTGAGGTCCTGCATCCAACAACCCTCAAAGAACTAAACGCTGCCGACAACCTCACGAGCTGAGGAACGGATACTTCTCCAGCTTACCCTTGGAGCTGAAATGGGAAAGAAGGGCCCGATGCTCCCTAAGAGGTAGGTTCTATTTTTTTCTTCAGCGGCTGTCCCAGGCACCCAGCTGTGAGCCACAGCTGCATCAGCGTCCTGTGGCTGCACCAGGACACCTTCTTTGGCTGCAGCAGATTTCAGTCCTGGGTCCAACCCAGGTGACCGTGTTATAGCCTGTCTGGATGACTCTGCCCCTCATTAGCCAACCTCGGGCAGGTCCATGAGGAGGCCATCCCCTACCTATGACAGAGAGGAAGTCTAACACAGCATTTGTGAGCCTGCCTTTCTTCTCCTTCGTAAGCAACCTCCTTCATACCCTTGGCAAGTTAGTCCACGCCATGTTCCTCCCTTCGTGTTGCAGCACAAATCCTAATAAAGCCTCTTGCAGATGGCACACTTTTGCCTGCTCATGATTTCTGTTTCAAGTACAGCAGGCTGGGCTGGCATAGTAAGAGCTGGTAACACATGAGGCCACTGGTGCCAAGAGTGGGCAGCAGACAGGGCTGATGACAGTGAAAGTGCTCCCTAGCAGGTACATTTTGTATTTTTCTCCCTAAGAGGTACTTTTTTTTTTTTCTTCAGTTCAAGGTATTCTTCAGGTACAACAGAGAATGAAATGAAACCCCTGTCCATTCCGGTTCTTACTTTAATGAAGGAAGGCAGACAGGGGATCAACATGTGAATATGTCACATGACAGATTGCAATACCCACAATGGGGAAGTATAAAGCAGAAGATCACTAATTTTTAAAATGCTGCTGGCCAGAAGAGGAATCAGAGATGGCCTGGGTGAAAAAGAGACAGACAGGGCCAGGGATTTAGCTCAGTGGTTTTGCCACCTGCCTTGCAAGTGCAAGGGCCCAAGTTCAATCCCCAGTACCAAAAAGAAAAAGAAAAACAGACAGACAGACAATTTGAGCGTGAGACCTGAAAGAGGGTAAGGAAAAAGATTTGCAAATATTTGGGAAATCACATTCTCAAGAGAGGGAACAACAAACGCATGTTTTTGTAATATGTAAGGGTCTACTGTGGCTACAATAGAGGGATCCAGGAGGAGACACGGCGTCCTTGAGTACACAGTCGACAGGTAATTGAAACCCTGGCAAATCTGAGTCCAGAATCCAAGGCCTTAAGCATCTCCTTTCACCTCTGAAGATGACCAAGGACGCCCAGTGCCTAGCAAACAAGAGGTATGCAATGATTATACAGGAGAGGGAAAGAAAGGGGGCCAGGCAGGGGCTGGAGAGGGTCTAGTCTTTCTCTGTGCTCATGCACAGCTCTCCTCCCAATATCAGTCTAAGCTTGGATTAATTGACTTGCCCCAGTCCAAGGTAAAATTTACTTTAGGTGTCTACAGTGAAGCCCAAAGCCAGTAGGGAATTTTCAGTTTTCTTTCTTTGGGTTATGTATTAAGCAAGAGTTAGCTACTTATTGGCCAGGTTGCCTCACATGTATCTTTGTTTTTGTTCCATTAAAAAAAAAAAAAAACCTAGATGTCAGAAGTATGCATAATGGCATGCTTTGTGTAAGAATGGTAATATAAAACTCCAGGCAGCAGTGCCATACCAACATAAAGGCCCCAGCTCCTGGTACTTTAACCCAGCTATACAGTATTTATTTAGCTCCATTCTGTTCCTCTAAGAAGAAACAGACCACAATTCAAATCCAAGTTGCTTTCATTTCTCTAACTGGCGAACTTGAGTAAATGAAAATATGAAGAAGCTTTCATTCCAAGTACAAACACGCCCAACTCAAATCACAGTAGGAGAATAAAATAAATATTTTCCCACATGTGTAATGATGATGATTAAAAAAATAATGATAACACAAGAGATATCAACCAATATTTGTAATCTGGAAAGTCAATAAAGGATCAGTACTTACTGTCGAGAAAACTGGAAATTAAGTGCCTAAAGAAAAGACTTCCTAAAGTGGATATGGTGGCACATGCCTGTAATCCCAACACTCAGGAGGCTGAGGCAGGAGGATCGCTGTGAGTTCGAGACCAGCCTGGGGTACATAGTGAGTTCCATGTGAGTTTTAACTACATAGTGAGACCCTGCCTCAAAAAAAGAAGGAGGAGGAGGAGGAGAAGGGACTTCCTTGGGAAAGCCAGGTCCTTGGAATAACCCAGATACCCCAGAAAAGTTCAGGGTACAGGTGGGCCATGTACCTTAGGAAGTGGGACAAAGACACTGGATCTGCTAATCCAGTGACAGCAGAAATGAAACCAAACTAAGAGATAGGAGCATAACGGCAAAGTTTTAATGGGGCCTGGGGGAATCTACCTCAAGGAGAGGGAAGACAACACTGATATAGAAAGGGTGAAGAAAGAAAAGTGAAGCTTTCTATTGGGTTGCTGGCCTGGGTAGGAGCTGATAATTTTCCACTGGTCTCGAGTGTGGTATTTAAGACATTTCTTCCTCGTGTGAGATACAGATCAGCAGTGAGCTTGTCCTTGGAGACATAATGACGCCATTCTGGTTTTTACAGAGCATCTGGTCTTTCTGATCAATCTGTTAGAGTAGGAGGATAGGGAAAGATGCATGTCATACTTAAAGTGAGAAATAGGTAGGCTATGATTAAGGCCTGAGAGTTTATCTGCTCTTTGCCCCCGTGTTTGTCCATTGACTGTCTCAACAGAATGAAAATGAAACTGGGTGAAATGTCAATAGTCTGTATAAGAAGTTTTGAGTCCTTTTTGGTTCGTTGCAGCTTCCACACAAACTACCTTTCTTCAAATGCTGAAGGTTTCTTCTCAAACAAACAAACAAAAAAATAGAGAGAGTGACATCAGCCAGAGGAGGAATAGAGTTGACTATCAGTCATCCTGCCACAAGAAGGAAATATAATAAAAAGAAACAATTATATCCCGACTGGAATGGCTGAGGAGCTGCCCTAGAGAGCTGCAGGGAAGTGGTGGGATCCGTGTGGAACGTGAAGATACAAGACAGCAGAGCAGGGAGGAGAACAAGGGAGCCTTGCTTGCCTCACAGCCCTGTCTCCCTGCTGTCTCAGCTCAGAGCCAAACAGACTCCTCCTTAAAGAAAATGGTAGGTCAGAAGCCACTTACTGGTCCCCACAGCCACTTGACACACCTCCAAGGGAGCCTCCTGCAGCCCTCACAGGCCCCAGCCACTGGTTGGAGAGTTGCCCAGAGCTAAGTGCCAGTATTGCCACAGAAGAGGAGGCCACGTTATGCATACTAGGGCTCAGCGCCATCTTGAAAGTAAACCCACTGCTAGATCTGACCCACCTGGGGACCAGTAGCCACAGAGCATCACCACTCTTGAGACTAGGCCATTATTCTGCCACACTCACACAGGTGACCACAGCCCCACAACCCCAGCTTCTCGGAGCTCAGGCCCCATAGGAATATGGAGACTCCAGCTTCCCCCAGGGCAGTGCCCTTTCTTCCAGAGAAAAGACAAACTTGTAGACAGATGGTCTTGCCACACAGCCCGCAGCCCGCCAGGTGTTGGCCTTATCCCGCAGGAGGGTTTGCCACACAGGCAGAGGCCCGCAGCCTGCACACACACCCAACTTGGCCTAACAGCCATCCAGGAGACAGCCTTGCCTTGTTCCAACCATGAAGCCACCACACAGCTCACTAGACCACAGTGCCCCACGGGTCCTCACAGTCTGCCAAGTGGCCCCCTTGTCCCCTCCTAGGAGAGCCTGCTGCATAACCAACCAGGCTGCAGCACTCCTGTGCACCCCAGCATGGCTCATCAGCCAGCCAAATGCCAGACCCAACCCCTTGTAAGCCTGGTGTATGACCGCCCAGCCCAGAGCACCACTGTGTGCAAACCAGATGACAGGCACCTGTGCCTGGTCCAACAGCCAACCCAGCAGTGGCCCCTCTTCCAGGAAAACTGTGCCACACCACCACGGTCACCAATATCCTCAGACCAGGCCACTGACACAGCTGCAGAAACCACTCGTGGGGATTAGGGCTACAGAAACCACAAGGAAGCAGCACATCCACGTTCACTCAGTATCGAAGCTAACACAGTGTGCCCAGCCAGCATCGTGGCACCCAGCCACAGAAAACCTTTCTCTACAAAAGCAAAAACAAAATTTTAAAGCTCTAAAGAATTGGAAAAGTCAACTACTGAACTGGATGCACAGCTACCCACATATGGATGCAAATAACATAAAAAAGTAGCCGGGCGCAGTGGCACACGCATGTAATCGCAACACTGGGGAGGCTGAGGCAGGAGGATCGCTGTGAGTTTGAGACCTGCCTGGGCTACACAGTGAGTTCAAAGTCAGCCTGAACTACATATGGAGGTTCTGTGTCAAACAAAATAAAACAAAACATTAGAAAACAAGGAAACATAACCACCCAACTCTCTCCCAAGGGAACACAACAATTTTTTAATAACATCCCAAAGAACAGGAAATTTATGAAATGCTAAGAAAGGAATTCAAAATAACCATCTGAAGGAAGCTCAGTGGGGCACAAGAAAAATGCAGGCAAACAATTCAATTAAATCAGGAAAATCATACATAATCTGAAAGAGAAATTCAATAAAGAGATAAGCATCCTAAAAAATAACCAAATAGAAATCTTGCAGCTGAAGAATGGGAAATATTAAAAATGCAACTGAGGGCCAGGGATTTAGCTCAGTGGTGCCGCTGCCTGCCTCACAAGTGCAAGGTCCTGAGTTCTATCCCCAGTACCAAAAACAAACAAAAAAACAAAAACAAAAACAAAAAAACACACAACTTCACAATTTATCACTATGGAAACCCCCAAACTTGAAAGATTAAAAATAAGAGAAGTACAAAGGGATAAAGGATATACACCAAAGCCATAAAATAGTTAACAAGTAACAGGCAGTTATCTATCACAATAACCTTGAATATAAATGGACTAAAATTCCCAAGATTAAAATTTAGATTAAATTGGGTATGGTGGTGCACACCTGTAATCCTAGCACTCTGGGAGGCTGAGGCAGGAAGACTGAAAGTTCAAACCTAGTCTGGGCAACTTAGACACTCTGTCTCAAAATAATAAATACAAAAGGGATGGAAATGTAGCTAAGTCCAAAGGCACTGAGTTCAATCTTCAGTAACACACACACACACACACACACACACACACACACACAAAGATATAGATTGCCTGAATGGAATTTTAAAAACAAAACATATTCTGCTTACAAGAAACTAATAAAGTCATATAAAGGCAGAAAGTGATGAGATAGTAAAAGATATTCCATGCAAATGGAAACCAAAGTGAGCAGCTGTAGTTATACTTATACCAGACAAAATAGACACTAAGTAAATAGCTATAAAAGGAGATAAAGGTGGTCATTATGTAATGATGAAGGATCAGTTTAGCAAGAGGATACAGTAATTGAATACATATGTATGCACCACCAGACCATCAAATATGTAAAGCAGGTATTATTAGATCTAAAGAGAGAGATAGATTCCAATAAAATAATAGTTGAAGACTTCAACACCTCATTTTCACCAATGGACAGACCATACAGAGAGAGAATCAACAGAGACATAGTGGAGTTAAAATATGGTATAGAACATTACAGACATGTATGGATCATTTCATTCTACAGCCACAGAATAAAACTCTTCTCATCAATACATGGGACATTCCCAGAATAGGTCATGTGTTAGGCCACAAAACAAGTTTTTAAAAATTAAAATTATGCATTTGTCTTGCTTTCTCATTGCCTGAACAAATACCCAACACCCACAAGTTAAATGAGGTAAAGTTTACCTTAGCTCACAGTTTGTAGAGGTTTCAGTCCATAGCCGGCTGGTTTCAAGACAGGGTGGCATGGTAGACAGGCGTCACAGAGGAGAAGCAGTCCATAGCAGGGTAGGCGGGAAGCAGTGTGATTCCCTTCTTTCCTTTTTATTCCATCCAGGCTATAATCATATTGGTTGGTGCTGCCCACATCCAGAGTGGGTCTCTCCTCTTCAGTAGGTTCATCACCCACACCCAGCACGATGCTAAACCAGTCAGTGGACTGAGCCAGTATCATACACCTGTGATCCAGTCACTCCAAAAAGCCCCACCTATGAATGAGCATATGAGGCTTTGCGGGGACATCTAGATGTAAGACATCCTCTCTCTAATCACATGGAATAAAGTTAGAAATCAACAAAAGGATCTGCAGAGATTGTACAAATGCACACAGACTAAATAATATGCTCCTAAATTAAACAAATTAAAGGGGAAATGAAAAATTGTCTTGAAAGGAGTGAAAATGGAAACACAGCATACCAAAATATACAACAAAAGCAGTCCTGAGAGGGAAGTTTACAGCAGTAAACATCTACATCAGCGAAGATAGAAGACATAAATAAATTGGAGGTGAAAAGGGAGACATAACTGACACCATAGGAATAGAAGGGACTGCTAGGGACTGCTATGAACAATGATAAGCAAAGAGAGCAATAAGGACGAGCTGGTGGGTAAAGGGGAGAGTGGGAGGAGGTTGACACAACTCCTTTGAGAAGTGCAACTTTGGAGCTCAAAGAAATCAGACTACACGTGGAAGAAGGTAAGAAGGGTGTGTTAGTTCACATATGTGTTAGCTTTCCATCGCTGTGACAAAATACCTAAGATAAACCCACTTACGGGGAGGAAAGGTTTGTTTTGGCTCACGGTGTCAGAGGTCACAGCCTGTGGTTAGCTGGCTCCATTGTTACTTGTTCTGTGATGGTAGGAAGGATGTGGTAGAGCAAAGTGGCTCAACTCATGGCAGAGAGCAGAATAAGAGAGAACCAAGAGGAAGAGGGAGGGGATAAGATATCGTCCCCAAAGGCACACCACCATGTTCCACTCCCTTTAGCTGAGCCCCATCTCCTGCTTTTCCCACCTCCCAATATTGCCACCAAGTCCATCCATGAATTAATCCACTAGTGAAGATACAGTCACCTTCCCAAAGCTCCACCTCTGAATATTTCTTCACTGGGGAACAAACTTCCAGCACATGAGGCTTTGGGGAATGTATCACATCCAAACCATCACACGCTGAGTGATCTCACACCGCGATTATACACTGTCGATGGGGTCTGCAGACAGGGAACTGAAGAGTCCAGCTTCCACCCGGAAATATTATGTGTGATTTTTCAGACCTGACCATAGGCAACCACAAGGCCTCAAGGGGAATCTGCCTCCCCATGCTCAGCCTGGTGCCCAGCCAGGGATTTCCCGTCTCTGAAGGGCCAAGGACTCATCCGATTATACACACTTCAGCATTCCTAGTCACGCTGTGGTTAGTCCTAGATCTCCCTGTCCAAGGTCTTTTCTGGGTACCTCGGTCAAGGCTCCCTTATACACAGAAAGGGAGAGGAAGTGGGACTGTTGAAGACATTCTTACGCTTTCTGACTCAGAACTGCGTACTTTTCCACTCTTAGCCTTCCCCTCTTTCCTTTTCCTTTGCCCCCAGGTCTATAAAACTGAAGGAGCCTTCTGTTCAGTCTTCCCTCGATTAGATCATAGTCACCTTTGCACAGCTTCAAGTGACTCCTAACTGGCTTTCAGCTCCCTAGGGGAAACGGAAGGAAGGCAGTCCTTTCCTGTTTATTCCACCTCGGTAAAGGATTGGGGCTTCATGTGTTAGTTCATTTAAATCCCACGCTCTTTCAGACTCGGCTGAGGCTTTGATCGAAACATTTTTGGCCTCCATGGAAGAGGGACTGATGCCCTTGGCAAGGACGAGAGAGTCAGGACCCAAAGCCTGGCACTGGCGTTACAGAGGAGGGACACATCTGAGGCTGCCGCTGGAGGGAAGAGGAGAACACGGGCCAGGGACAGGCATGCTACCCAAGAAGAGGTGGAAATTTTCCCAGTGACCTAAGATCATCAGCTAAGTGAGGCAAGAGATACTTGGGGGTGGAGTGAGTAGGGATGAAGCAGCACTCTTGGGCGGGGGTGAGAAAACAAGCTCACCCCGCAAGGGAGAAGGCTAACAGGCTCAGACAAATACAAACCAGCCACAGGACAACTCCAAGGTCCCTGACACAGATCGCATCCAATAGCAGGAACTTCGAAATGGCTGGTTGCCCCATTCTGGCACTATCTGTATTTCTGCCACGACAAGACAAAGGAGTTGGGTTAGGGGCAGTAAGCTGTGGGGAAGTCACTAAAAAATATATGAGGAGGAAGTCAGGGTAAAACTAGTGGAAGGTAAGGGCTCTTTGAGGAAGTGTGTTTGTTTACATCCATGAAAACATCGATCCCTGGTCTATGGTGATACGGTTGTTCTTTTTTCATCCTGGTGCAGCAAAGGTACCTTTCTCAAGGGAAATCTTAGGGCCTCCTTTAGGTAGAAAAGAACATAGCTGACAGCCCTTTCTGAAAGTGCCTTCCACTCCAAATAATCCATATATTAACTATCATGTCCTTAACTCTTTTAACATAAGTTTCAGAGAGGTTCATGCACATTTGAGTATGTTCCAGTTCTATGCTTTGTTCCCTTTTTATAGTTGTTATCCACATAGTCATCCCTCAGAATCCAAGGGCAGTTTGTTCCAGGAACCTTCTTGGATCCTAAAGTCTGTGGATGCTCAAGTCTCTTATATAAAATGGCACAAGGGCCAGGGATTTGGCTCAGTGCTTCCACCCCCTGCCTCACAAGCACAAGGGCACGAGTTTGATCCCCAGTACAAAAAGAAAAAGAAATAGTATTTGCATAAAATCTATACACACCCTCTTGTGTGCTTTTTCTTCTTCAGTGCAGGGGATGGAACTCGGGGCCTTTGTCATGCTAGGCCAGCTCCATCCCATACTTTATTTTTATTTATTTGGGGGCGGGGTGAGGATCGAACACTGGACTTGGCACTTGCGAGGCAGGTGGTGGAACCACTGAGCTAAATCCTGGCCCCCCATCCCATATACTTTGAATCATCGCTAGATTACTTGTGATACCTCACACAAGTGCTATGTAAATAACTGTTATGCTTCATTGCTTAGGAAATGATGATAAGGAGGAAAATTTCAGAATAAAAACAGTACACAGGCAATTATTTTTTCCAAGTAATTTTGATCCTCAGTTGTTCGAGTCTGTGCACGTGCAGGGCCAATTGTATATGCTCTAAATTTTACCTATACATTTGTGCACTGATAGCCCTCTCTGCTAGGGCTGAACACACACTTCCTACTGATGCACATTTGAATTGTTGTGGTGTGTTAAGAACCCCAGTGTGTCCATGCACAAGGTATCGAACAAATTGAATTTCTAGAAACAGACATGTCTTAGTGGTATTTGCCACAAGATAAATTGCGTTTCTCCAGAAAGTCTTATTTATTTTCCTACCTAACAGTAAACCTAAGGGAGTTGTAACAAGACCTTTTCCCCACCTAGCTTGCAACGTTTCACATAAAATGTCCTAGGCCCTTCTCTTTTCTAGCTTGTTCTTCAAGATAGCAACAGAATGGCACAATGTTTCTATTACATAAAATTGAAGCACATTTCCTGATTAAGATCTGTTAGAGATATAATTTCTGCTTCACCAGAGCTGGCAGATGCCCAGGGCCCATGCAGAGTTGCAGAGGGGCCTGTGTCGGGCTGTGCTTTTCGTGCCCCTGCCCCTGCCCTTTTCTCTCCAGCACCCTCTCCCCTGAGATGACTCCCTCTGCCTCCTTGCTCCTCCCTCCATTTACTGGGCCCTCTTGTCCCCCTCCTGTGGCCCTGATTGGCTGGTGGTCCTCTGAGACAGCCAGCGCTAGCCACCTCTGTCATCGCCTCCAGCTGAGGTTTTCCCTTTCCTCTCCCGGCTGCACTCTGGCATCAGCTTCTACACTGTTTCTTCCCAAGAACACTGCAATCCATGAATTCCTCCAGGATCTTGTTCTTTATTCTGGAAAACATGACGCCAGTGCATGAGAGTAAGGGGGAGATGGGAGTTTTTCCTTCAAAGTGAATCACTTTGTTTGCATATTACTCTTTTTTATTTTCCAGTAGTAGTAGTACGAGTAGGAGTAGGAGTAGTATAAAATATCTAACTCAGACTAACTGGAGAGAAGAGACTTATTTAGGTCAGTTTTGGAGGCTGAAAGTCTCAGGCCAGACTGCTCCATTGGTTGCCTCGTGAGGTGGATGTCACCCTGACCGCACGGGGGAGCCGGAGATCACGTGGCCAGATCGGAAGCTTGAGAGCCAAATGGGCCAGGCTGATGCTTCTAGAAGACCCGCCCTCGAGAGAACTAAGTCAGAGTCCCAGAGTACGACCTTAATCCCTCCTGAAGGCACTGCCTTCAGTGATCTGTGCCTTCCCACTAAGCCTCGCCTGGTGAAAGTCCCATCAGCACACTGAGGACCAAGTTTCCAGTGTGTGGACCTTTGAGGAGCAAACCACAGCAGGATGTAAAAAGCATCCTCAAGGGCCGGAGATTTAGCTCAGTGGTTCCACCACCTGCCCCACAAGCTGAAGGACCCGAGTTTGATCCCTGGTACCAAAAAAAAAAAAAAAAAAAAAAAAAAAAAAGTGTCCTCGAGATCCCAAACTTCACAACTTTGACAGAAACTGCACTATATTTTCAATATGCTGGGATAGGTTATGTGTTATAGCTGAAAGGAATGAAATTCCTACTTCTGCTTAAGTTAACATTTAGATAACTTAGTAAAAGAGCTGCTAGTGTGATAACTGCTGGTTAGGGCACATACAGGTTAAAAAAAAGTAAATATCCTACCATCACTAACAGGAAGTGTTGTGAGTCTATAAGAACGGTACCATCACATGTTCAAGGGCACACGTCATAGTGGAAGATCACATGGAAGGAACAGAGACAATAAAACGTGCAATCATCTAAACTAGTGGCGAGAAGACAATCAAAATTCTTTAAAAAGAACATCAAAACTCTCCAAGTGTGTTCCCTGCACCAGCAAACTCAGTGCCACCAGGAAACTTATTAGAAAGACAGTCTCCAGTCCCAATCCCAGGCCTAATGGCTCAGAAACTCAGCGGATGGAGTCCACATTTTGATCTATGTTGTAGTAAGTTCTTAGTTAACTCTGGTTTGCCAGAGAGTAGGAGAACCATTGCCTTGTGGAATGCATAACTCTTGAGTACAAAATGTGTGTTCTGACTCTATTTATTGGTTATTGTGACACTATTTTTGCAGAAGTAGAAAAGTACCCTATTTGTGGTGGAGATGTGTGCTTATGAAACCCCAACATCACCAGAAGCAGTCCTTTATGACAGCTGGAACCTGCATTCCAACTGCTCCGGTAGGTTTGTGGCCCAACAGTCTTACAGACAAATCTGCCACATTCTGGGTGTCTGGGTTCTACCACATTCTGGGCATGCTCAGAAAACACAAAGTGGAAATGTTCCCAGATTATCTTATTGACTGACAGAGTAGGGATTTGATTGGAGGAGATGGTAACAAGGCTGTCATGTTTGGTCCATATTACCAACGATCCTAACATGATCACCCCAGAGAGAGATCCTGAGATGAAGGTGGAGTTTTCCTAGGAAGTTCAGGGACAGCCCAAGTGTAGAAAGGAGGCGACACAAAGAAGGAAAATCTTCCAGAAAGCCAGCTCTGTAAGTGGGTGAATCAATCACAGTCCTATTAAAAAAAAAAAACCTCAAAGGGCCTGGGAATTTGGCTCAGTGGCACAGCACCTGCCTTGCAAGTGCAAGGCCCTGAGTTCAATCCCTGGTACTAAAGAAAAAAAAACCAAAAAGCAAATAAATTGTATTTTTTAAAAAACTCAAGAAGATGGTGTCGAGCATGTGACTCAGAATTATTCTAGCCAAGAGGTGGGAAGTTGGGTATTTATACCCCTATGGACACCAGTCACTGTTACAGGCTAGTCTCATGGGAACATTAACTCCCAAGAGTTTCTGGCCTGCACCCAGTGAAGCACAGGCCCTCACCTTAGAGGCTGCAGGCTGGGGACACAGATGCGTACAGGACACCCAAAGAGTTGCAGACGGACGCTCAATAGTATCAGTAGAGGCCAGATGACAGTGACTGGTCCATGTCCTAGGACTGGCGGTTGAACTGAGGACCTTGCCCTTACAAGGCAGGCGGCAGCACCACTGAGCTAAATCCCCAGCTCCTAGAATGATGTTTTATTTTGGTTTATTCTGCAAGTCACAAAGCTTTGCAAATGTTCAAAACAGGATAAGAAACAGGTGGGTTCAGGCCACCCTCTGCTGCCTCCCTGTGACTCATGCTCTCAAGTCTGTCTCAGCATTTGCACTGAGCATGAAGTCAGAAAAGCCCACAATTGTGGGTTCATAACCTTTTATCACCTCCAGCCCAGAAAGAATGTATTCTACTAAAGAAAACATCAGTTACAATGCTCAAGAATCATTACAGTGCCGTTTGAACTAAAGCAAAGCAAACAAAACAACTTTTGATCTCTATATAATGTAAATAGAATATCTTCTTCAAAAGCCACTGGCTTGCCTATTCAGCATTACTCTTTCCTAAATATTGCTTTTATGTATTGCTAATGCATGCTTTCTGTACCTCATAAAATTATATGACATAACAGTTTAGTTGAATGCCTCCAGATGAACTGCTACCTCTACAGTGTCTAAAGTGAAAAATACACTGTGTTGGAATGAATAGTTAATTAGATACTGCAGCAGAAAATAGTTAATTTTAAGACACAGCTATAGAAACTACCTAAAATGAAAGTCAGAGGAGGAAGAAAGGTTGAAAAAATATGAACATAACTTTTTTTTTTAATTTTAAAGGCAAGGTCTCACCATGCAGTTCAAGCTAATCTTGAATTCCCTATGTAATCCAGGCTAGTTTCCAACTTGCAGTGATCCCCCTGCCTCAGCCTCCTGAGGGCTGGGGTTATAGTATGCACCATCACACCCAGTTATTTTTGTTTTGTTTTGTTTTGCTTTGTTTTATTGTTGCTGATGTTGTTGTTATTGTTGCTGTTGTTGTTGTTTCAGAATGAACGTAACTCCTAACAATTTCATTCATAGATAGAGAGTCTGCCCAAAAAATGTATGCACACTTCAGCAGTTCACCATAACAATGAATGTCTGGAAGCCAATAGACACCACTTTGAGTACCTCTTGTAATTATAGAGGCCAAAGGTAATGTATTAATCTCATGATGTCTCAATAAATTTAGTATTAAAATATTTCCCTGATATATACATTTTTGATCTCTCTCTCTCTCTTTCTCAATGAAAACTATAAACTCCCACATCCAAGAAGCTCAATAAACCCCAAACACAAGAATAAACTAGAAAATTCCCTTCCATAGAAGAAAGACATATTTTCACGCGTAAAGGGCCCCTGAATGGGTCTGGGTAGTAATCAGGAAAATCGACCAAAGTACAGCAACCACCAAGCCTTCATTCACTTACTGCAGCAGAGTAAGTGACAAGAAAAAGGAGGCACCCACTCCTGGTGCTCCTTTTCCTCCACAGAATGGCTCAGCTAAAGGTCAAAGTGCAGGCAAGGAAGGCTGCCACCCAAATAAAAGGCTCCTGCCTCTTTATGGACTTGGAGAAAAGTAGAGGTGCCACGAGCAGAGAGATTCTGAACAGAAATAGAGACAAGTGCCTTCACAAGGCTGTCAGTAGCCAGAGCTCCAAATGGAGGAGCCAGGATAGGAATACAGACACAATCTCCAGCAAGACTAGCCTGGGAGGCCTAAGCCCTCAAGAGCAAGCCCCTCTAGAAAACAGTGATGGACTGCTCTGCCCCCACTCTGGTGTGGGGAAGGCAGGTTCCTCCACGGGGCCTGTCAGACAGTCTTTGATCAAGGCTGAAAGGCTCCCTGTGGTCAGGACCATCCCCGAGTTGTCAACAGGATTTGGGCCTGGAGCCAGATTCCACAGGTGAGATAAAAGCCTCCCTCCTCTTTCCAGTATGTTTGTGGTTGTAAAAATGTAGGTATCAGAAGAGAAATCCAGGCTGAAGAGCCACAGCATAAATAACAGCCATTGAAAGGAAGCCACAGAAGGACAAGAGACTGTTATTAGGGATGATCAATTAAGGGAAGGTGGGACAAAGCAGTGAGAGACACCAACAGTGAAGTCACAAGCGTGGAGATTGAGAAGAAGGGGAAGAGAGACAGAGAGAAGACTAAATGAGCATAGAGTCAGGAGACCCTGAGAAAAAGAGAGCAGGAAATGATGGATACCAGGTGCCTTGGAGAAGTCAAGGAAGATAAAAGCTATAGAGTCTAATAGGTTTTAACGATAGGAATTAGCTGGGCATCTCGGTGGGAACAGGGTAAACAAGTGGTAGGGTCAGAAAGCCAGATCCTGTAGACTAAGGAATAAAGAGGAAGTGAGAAAACAAAAATAGGTGTGGATTATTGCAGCTCAATCTCACCAAGAGGGTGGCAGGAAGGACAGCTATAGGGAATGGAGGGGATGTTTGTGGAAGTTGAGAGAAACCAGAGAAAGTTAAACTGTGGACGAGGAGCCGGAAGGCGATGAAGCTGTGAGAAAAGGGAAGAATGATGCACAGAAAGCCGTCTGTCGGGAGGAAGGCATCTTCCTATGAGGAGACAGGAGGAAAGGATGCGCGCAGATGCACATGAGGTCTCAGCGGTGCGGAGCTGCGACCTCATCTGTTGATCGCCCGTATTTCTAAGAAAGTGGAAGTTGGGTGGGAGAACATCTGCTGAAAATAAGAAGCGGTGGGGCAGAGGTTTGAAGGGAGTATAGGAGGTTGAAAACTTCAGCCTACTTGAGGTTGGAGACTGAAGTATCGCTCCATGGGACTGTGATCCTTCAAGGTTTTCTCTAACAGAACTAAATCCCCCACCCTCCACCTCTGTGTTCTCATCCGGTCCTGGCCCTTCTGGAGCAGAAAATCAGTAAGTTAGGGGGAAAACAGCCAGTGTTTACTGGAGCCATACTCTCCACGAAGTTCCGTACGCACATTAATTAATTTAAGTCTCATCATACCACAATGGCATACATACCACCATGGCTCCTGTAAGGACCCAACATTAAAGCACTCGCCAAAGGAGCCCAGTGATAGGGCATGGATGAAGCCAAGGTCAGAACTCATACTCTCACCCAACAGGCCCAGCGTCTGCTTCAGGAATACTTGGCTCCTGGTTGGGAAGGGGTGTGGCTGCCCCTTGAAACCATCCTTCTTTCCAGTGTGCTCTGAGTACATCCCTGGTATCATCAGTCTTTCCACAATTGAATTGAACACAGCCCCTTAGACACGCGGTTCCCTTTGCTGGGAACACCATGCTCTCTTTTCCTATCTCCTCTTTGTTCTATCTCCACTTAAATAGCTCTTACTCCAGATCACTTGCAGCAATTCATACTTGTATCACTTTTTGTCTTGTTTTGTTTTGTTTGAGACAGGGTCTCACTATGTAGCCCAAGCTAGCCTCAAACTCACAGCAATTCTCCTGCCTCAACCTCCTGAGTGCTGGGATTCCTGGCATGTGCAACCATGCCCAGCTAGTTGGAGCTTCTTACTGCTTGCTTCCTTGCTATTTTTCTGCTTAGTTGCCTGCTCAGTGGGATGAGTAAGCAACTGTGATTACCCTTCTGCAGAACACAAAAACAATGGAGCCAAGTGACCATGACTGAGACCTCTGAAACCATAAGCCAAGATGAATCTCTCTTCTTTTGAAGTTTTCCTCCACCTCAGGTATTTTTTCACAGCATTAGAAAACTAACATACCACATTTTTTTTTAAAAAAGTTCCCCTTGGAGAAATGCTTGATTTCTATTTAAACTGTGCAGGAAAAATAAGCTGAACCTGGAATATCTTGAGCTAGAAAACAAAGAAGTATGCAAAAAGTGATAAGGAAAGAGCAAGATAAGGGAAGGGGCTTTAGTTTAAGAAGCTAAGGCAGGCACAGCTGTGATTGCCAAGACTAGATATAGCTTTGTTGGGATGGGCTAGGGGCTGGTAAGCATCCACTGGTTCATTAAATATGGCCTCCTGTGTTACACATCCTCCTAGTGTTAAGGTGTGGATCCCCAGTCATTCCCCTCACCCTGGGAGACGTCCTTGTGTCCAGCCAGCTGTCACCGCACACCTGGTCCTCCCAGTAAGAGTAGGGGACTGTGGGGGAGCATACATTACCATGGGAGCACAGAGAAAAAGAGGTATCTCCATCTTGAGTGGGTAGCAGGCCATATGGGTTAAGGCCTGAGAATTTATGCCTGCTATCCCATGAGGGCATTCATCTTATTCTGACAAGGAGGAAGTAAAAGTCAAAAGAATCTCTTGCATTTTAAGAAATAGTTCAATATGATTGTGTTACTTCTCCCCCCAAAAATCACCATATCTATGAAAAATCTGAATGCCACTCAACAAAGTAGGAATTTCCAACATGTTTGAAAAACTCTCAAATGAAATGTTTTTGTCATTTGCGCTCATTGTGCTAAAAATAAAAATGAATCTATTCCAACTATAGTATTTTGCAAAAACTGTTGCCAAATAAGTGGAAATTTTTTTTCCTCATTGAGTTTATTGGTACATTTTAGGTATACAGTACAGTTACATTCATTATTGGGATCTTGTACTTTACATGTCAGGTCTTGGTTCTCATTTTTTTCCCCTTGTCCCTGCCCTCCCTTCACCCTCTCTCCCTTCCCCTTTACAAACACTTCGTTTCCATTTTTTCATTTTCTCATATTTTTTTCTTTTCCCTTATTAACATTCCCCTACCCTTCCCACTTTCACTAAAAAGTGGAAATTTTAATGAACATCTTCGGGACTTTTTAGGAAGGTTAACAGTAAGTATGATTTAGTAACTGCAACCAGGAATTTTCCTTTTCGCTTTGGATTCACATATCAAGAAGATACGTCAACCCATACACTCATAATCAAATCCCAAAATCAATGAAGTGAAAATTCAAGTTGTTAGCACTTGGGTATCCTGACTGAAAAATCACTGTTTAGTTAAAATGCATGGATTTATGGTACATAAATCACATACTAAAGATGCCTTTACAATCATGCTGTTCTTTACAGATACTCATTTTTACTATATAATTGGTAACTAACAATTTACTTGCTATAAGTAACAACTAAATATTTCATCTCTCATCCTTTCTCATCTTGCATATCTTTGGTGTCCATAATCTATTATTAAGGTATGTAGATAAAAACCACTGGAATGGCAGGCTCGAATTATTTACTGCCAAAGGTCAGAGCAAAAAAAAAAAGCTTAGAGAAGGTCCTCCTGCCCCTGAAAGGGGCACTCAAGAGCCAGGCATGAGAGCATACGCCTGTAATCCCAGCACCCTGGGAGGCTGAGGCAGAAGGATTCCAAGTTGGAGCCCAGCCTGGGCAATTTGGCGACTCTGCAGTAAAAAATAAAAAAGGTCTGGGGAGGTAACTCTGTGTGGAAACCTCGGGTTGAATCGCCAGTAACTAGGAAAAAAAAAAATTCTGGCAGCTCGCTTATTCCATCGTCCCTGTACTCTCAGCCTCGCAGAATTCCCAGCGCCACGCTCCTAGAGCCTGAGTCAAGGACGCTGGATAGCGCCCCGAGGTCCACCAAGCGTTCCCAGCCGGCCAAGGACCGGAAGTGGCTTGGCAGGGGGCGGGGCTTCCTGAGCTATGCCCCGCGCAGGCGCAGTGTAAGGCGTCGCGTCCCGGAACCCCTAGGAGTCCATGTCCCCAAGAGGAAGAGGCGGGGCGGCCTGCGGCTCT
>NW_022900936.1:9807311-9874144 GCF_012274545.1 Fukomys damarensis | reverse complement strand
CGCCTTACTGGGACCCACGGCGCTGGTGCTGGTGGCCGGGGCGTCGTGGCCGTCGCCCGCAGCCTCAGGTGAGAGACGCGGGGTTCGGGCTCCAGGGCTCCCCCCGCCCAGAGATGCTTTGGAAGCGGGATGGCGGAGAGGAGGGGACTGTCGCGTCTCTGGGAAACCTCGAGTCTTCTGTGCCGCCTGGTTTGGGGACCGTAGCCGCAGCTGGAAACCTCTGCGGACTTGAAAATCAAACTTGGAGAAGGAAGATCCTTCCACATCACGCGCATGGGATCCTGGGTACCTCCGCCTGGACTGGGGGCGCCCTGCCCGCCGGGAACCCTGGGGCCACGCCCCAGCAACCTTGAGGCGAGTTTGCCCCTTTCCGAAAAATCCGCGGCTCGGCTGCCCAGATTGATGGTAAACAAGGCCTGCGGTAATTTTCCTCAATGTGTAAACAGTTGCGCTGCTGCCCCACGGGGGCGTGAAATCAGTGCTGCAGAAATTTGCTGTGCCCTCAGGATTGTATACACTAATAAAAAAGAATAATAAAAATAAGACAGGAAGCCACCAAGCTAGTTTGTTGCTATTCGTAATTCTCAGCTGCCGTGCAGCAGGGGAGTGGTTACTTCTCTGAGGTTGACCGGAGAGGTAATTTTGTAGTGACCTAGGGTACCGAAAGAGAAGCAGTGGGAAGCATCCAGGCACAGGAATTCAGGAGGTCAGTGGTAGCGGATGCTGGTGCCTTCAAAGTACTTAACTGTTGCCCAGAAAGCCATGCTCCTCTATGGTTCATGATACCTACTTCTCAGCCTCTCCACTAATAGTACAATGCCTATGATATGGGTGCCAGGGTCTTGGTACAACTTGTGGTGATTTCTTTGAAGTCTTTTATTCATGAAAATTTTTCATTAAACTCATTTTTGCTTCAATGTGAAAAGAATTACCCGCAGAATTTTCGTGTAAAATTGACATTCTAGGAGAATTAAGAAATCAGTTTTAAACTAGAGAACTTCTGAAATGTAATTTATAGACAGCATTATGAAGTTCTTAACTATATGCCAATATGTAATTAAATATTTTACTTTCAGAACTGTAGACATTATTCTCATTTTACAGATGAGGAAACTGAAGCACTGAGATTGAATAACTTGGCCAAGGCCATATAGCCAGCCAGTGGCTGAGTGGGAAGTCGTACCCTGAAAGTGTGGCCTGAGAGCCTTATCACTTAACCAGACTGCACTTGTTTCCTTAAGACCAAACAATGTAAGATTTTGATGATCTACCTCTATGTTAAGGGTCTACTTATCAGTTATTTTTCAATTAAATAATGTTCTATTTCCCCAGTGGAATAATAAGGTTGAAAACCAAATGGCATGCTAACCTAAACGAGATTGTTATGTTGTTCTCTTTCAGAAGTCATAATATTCATACTTTTCAACCTAACAAGTACACTTCTGGGAACCAAGAAAGTTGCCCAAAATATGGGAGCAATTTTTATTTATATTCATATAGATGCGCATGCTTGTGTTTACGTCACACATAGTAAGCTCTACATCAAGATGAATGTGACAGGTTGAAGGTTAAGGGTGTCAGTAAGTCCCCCGTTATGCATTTTATATGTTAAGAAGGTAAAATAAGGTATTATTAATAGGAGATTGCTAAAATACAAACAGAAAAATCTGTGAAAACTAAGATCTTGTTTAATATCTGTTATTTCCATGTCCCTATTTATTAATCAGTTATTTGTTGGGGTCTCCTTCAAGAGGAGGGGGCTTGGGGAGACGACTGCGGACACAATGAATGACCAAAAGCTGATGGCTAATGGCAAAGTTTATTTCTCACCCAGGGTCTTTATAGTAGTTTCAAGGCCACACACAAAAGCATGATCACAGCAGTTTGATGATTAACAGCAGTTACGAGCAGTGATTAACAGCAGTCATGAGCAGATACACATTGTTCAAACTAAAGACCTAACATCTAGATAAAACAGCATCAGTTTATGACTAAAAGGGAGTGTAAACTGGAAACAGGAGCAAAGGAAAGATTGGGGGATTGTTTGCGGGTCGAAGGACGTGGCTCCAGCACGTTGCCTTCGGGACACCTGTGCCCCAGTGAGAACAGCATTCCAGGACTCAGGGTCAGCGCTTCGGCCGTTCATGCTCTCCTTCCCCAACAGTTATCTGTGGGTCTTCCAGGTGCCAATAGAGCCTTCTTCTCTTAGCAACAGGAGGACTGCATGCCTGAGGATATCCCTAGTTCTACTCTATCAGGTTTCTTCCTCCTCTCTCATGGCCCAAAAGTACTAGAATAAACTATTCTGAATAGCATACTGTAAATACTACCAGTGAGTGCTGTTCAATCTTTTGTTGACCCCTGTATACACTTTGGCTGCACAGAATCTATAAACTCAAGCAAGTAGAATGAGAATCAGTTTTAAAAGATAAGGGACCAGGCATGAAGGTGCACACCTGTAATCCTACCACTCAGCAAGCTGAGGCAGGGGGATCGCCATGCTTGCCAGGTCAGCCTGGGCTATATAGTGAATTCAAGCCTAGCCTGAACTATATAGCAAGACCCTGCCTCAAAAACAACAGAAAATACGATATATGGAAGTATATTCTGTTCAGCGATTAAGTTTCAGAGAATCTGAGTGTGAAACTGAAAAGTGGAGGAAGGGAGGATCCAATGGTACTTCCTTACGTTTAAAAGGAAAATTATTTTTTCAGAAAACTTCTCCTTTGATTCCATACAATAATATCATACTGAAAGACATCCCAATAAAGAAAGTTCTGTAAAGACCTTTGTGGTCTCTAAGGAAATAATATGATTGCCCTGAAGCAGAAGTAAAAGCTAGAAATACAGTGGAACCAGAAAAAAAGTATGAAAGCTGTCCTTAAAAATTATAAATTAAAAAATGAAGAGCCAGTATTTTGTGACACTTAAGAAGTTCTGGTCTGGGAATGTACATCCATAGTAATATACTTGCCTACTGTGAGGGAGGCCCTGGGTTTGATCCCCATCACTGCAAAACAAAAAATTCCTGTGAGCCCGGCCTTATGCTGAGTACTCTGAAAACGGCAGATTAAGTAGGAAGCTACACAGACTCTGCCCTTGAGAAACTTGCCAATCTGCCTTGATTATGGGGAAAACTGATGATAACAAGAAAAATACCAGAGATATGAAATATATCTCCCAACCTGTTAACTGTGATACCCCAAGTTCTTGTTCTCTAGAAATTGAAGAAAATCCTAGGAGCAAGGGAGGTTAAGAGTAGGAAGATCTTTATTGATAGGAAAGCTCCTGAGGGGAAGGAGGGGTACCCAGTGTGTAGCCAGGGGAACCCACTTTACATAGGAGTTTTATAGGGTGAAACCCATGTGGGTACAACAGGGGCTACAGCCATGAATATCCAATAAGGTTACAAGTCCAATCATGTAGGTAATGGTGGTCCAGTTGGGAAAGAAGTCACATAGCAAGCATGGATGGAAAAAACAAAGATTCTCTTAGTGGTAAGTCGGGAGTTCTCTGGTCACCCACCAGGGTGGTTGGTGTCTATCTAGACTTCAGTAGATCCAGTGTTTGTTCTTTGATGAAGTATATTGGACTGGTCATCTTGTCTTTATCTTGAGGCCTGGTTTTCAGCCTGTGTGTCTTCAGTGACAGCTGTGGTGTGTTTCATCTTTGTCCTAACTTTCTTGAGGACCTAACCTTATCTGACTGCCTATAATATTTCTACCTAGCTTATCTATCTTAGTATCCTTACATTTAAAAGAAAAAATTTAATACTACACCTGGACAAGTTTACTCTGGTATAATTGTAACTGACATAACTCTTTTGGACCTTGAGTCTTAACGAAAAGCCCAACCCCAATAGGATGACCTTAGATAAGCAGAGAAAGCTATACTAATATCAGACAAAACAGACTTTAAACCAGCTGTCCATGCAAAATAACTCTGTTTTAAAGGAAAATAAGAAAATAGCTTATCCCCAGCCAAATCCGAGTGACCATGGCTTGGAAATATGGATTCACATTACCCTTAATGATGCAGTCCACCATGGAAGGGGATATGTGAGCTTTTATAGCCACAGAACAAAGAAAGTCATAAATCAACAATTCAGTAAATACACTGGTGAGATTCTACATAGGCACATTAAGATAAAGCTTGGAGTCTCTGACCATTGGATTGAATTATCCACTGCATTCTTAGCAAGATTAGTCAGGTCAGGAATTTCTTTCACCTCTTTGTCATGAGACTTAAGTCAAATACATCAGACCACCTGTAATGACTTGTTTTTCACAGCCCTTCAGTGGACTTATCTCAGGCCTCCCAGTGCCTTATACAGGCAGATGGTGCTATATCTCCTTTTGGAAGGAAGGAATCCATTTCTGATACTTGTTTTAAGAGTTCTGCTGGAGTATAGTTTCTTTATAAATGCTTACTTCATACAATCAAGGTTATATATAAGAGAAACAAGGACATTATAGATTAAGAAAAGGTTCAATACAAAAAGATAATTATAGAGATTTATGTATCTAAAACCATCAAAATATCTGAAGCCAAAACTCATAAAATTAAAAGGAAAATAGTTCTATAATACTGGTTGGAGACTTCAGTACTCCCTTTTTCAAATGTATAGTGCAACTAGTCTAGTTGACAAACTAATGTCTAAATTTTTAGCTTACCTAAGCCTAACTGAATAAAGGAGAATGGTATTTGCATAGTAAAATGTACAATATAGTCAATGTATATAAGTTGCCAAACTTCTTTTTCTTATATTTTTATTGTAACACTTATAAAAAGGACAAATGGTCCATGGGCAGTAGATTACATATACCTTAGATAGACGATTAAGCAAATAGAGGGCACTATCAACATAGTAAAAATACATTTCACAAAATGGGAGAAAATATTTGCAAACCATATTTGTTGAAGAATTAAACAAATAGAGAATTTCCAAACTCACTGACAACAAAACACCCCAGTTCAAAAATAACCAAAGGACTTTAATATTTATTTCTCCTAAGAAGTTACACAGATGATCTAGTAAACACATGAAAATATACTCAACATTGCTAATCATTAGGAAACTACCAATTGAAACCACAGAGAGGTAATGCCTGACCTCTATTAAGATGACTGTTAAAAGAAAATAAATGTTGGTGAGGATGTGGAGAAATTGGAACCCTTGTGCAGTATTGAAAATCTAAAATTGTACAGCTGCCACAGAAAACAGTACAGGAGTTCCTCCTGACCTCCTACTACTATATAATCCAGCCACTCCACTTTTTCATTTAAAAAAAAATTGAAAATGTTCTCACAGAGATATTTCTATATCCTTCTTCATCGCAGCTTTATTTGCAATAGCTAAATCATGTTCAAAAGCTTTGTTTCCGTTTTTTTCTTCTATTTTCACTTTTTTTCTTGTCCCTTCCTTTCTTCCTCCCTCCTCTCTTATTCCCCTTCCCATTTGAACACTTTTCTCCCCATCTCCCAACATCCATTATACATCTCGGTCCTTATTTCCACATTCAGTTTCTCGCACCAGAATATCATGCCAATACCAGCGAACTTTATGCTTAATGGTTACAACAGTTAATTCTTACATTGTGTGTAATTTGCCACACTTTCAAAAAATGAAAAGGAATACATTTGCCCTCAACAAGTATTTGAAGCCGAGAACACCTACTGAAGTGTGGGACTGAGTGGTGCGTATCGGAAGGTTCAGCATGTAAGACCAGCCAGAGCAACATGAGCTCAGGGAAGGTACTCAGGGAAGGTTTTCCGTAAGGGGTTGGATTGGAGCTGGACCTTGGATGACTTGTGTTGTCAGAGACAGAAGTATACTGCAGATGGGAGGGGCCAGAAAGGAAAACTGAGAAGAGGTAATCCAGCTGGTAGAAGATTTATGTTAGAAGTAGTGAGAAATAAAGTAAGTCTATCAGTAGAAGTCCCAAGGAACAAACAGGAACACAGTTTTGATGTATTGGTGTAGAGACCTCCTTTGGTTCCTGAGGGCTCAGCTCATATATTCATACCTCTGTCCATCAGTGTTATGTGGCTTCCTGAGAAAGGCCACCAACTTTGAAATCACATGTTTAGTTCTCTGAGTATCCAAAGCCCTATGCGTTGTGATTTAAAAAAAAAAAAATACCGTGGTTTTGTAATGAAGACACATTACCATTAGTCTCCTTTGAAATACTCCCCTTTGCTTCAGGCACATTTATCCCATCATTCTTGCCACCTTCTGAAGCAGTTTTATAAGTCCTCATGAATCTTTTAGTTGCCTGTTGTGGCTGCCTCAATGTCCGAATCTATTCAAAACATTTACCTTTCATGGTCATTTTGACTTTGAGAGCCAGAAGTCACATAGTGCCAGATCTGGTGTAAAATGGTAGGTGAGGACATAACAGTAATTTTATTTGACAGAAATTGCTGTAAGTGTTTTGAAGGAGTGCAGGACATCCAGGCAGCCACGGCAGCACAACTAAAAACACTCATGAGAGAGGACTTCCAGAATCACTTCAGAAAGTGACAAGAATGATAACTGTTTTTGAAGCCAGGAAAAGTATTTTGAGGGAAATGAATGATAATGTATCTTTTACTGTAATTTTTTTTATTTAAAAGCACACCATATTTTTTCCTTACATCTATCTCTGAACAAAATGTGAGAGCAAATTGAAGCTGTTAAAATAGTTGAAACTTGTATCCTTTACATCTTTATCACTCTGAGACCAAAAAAAGTTCTATTTTTATACAGGTTTTTTTTTTTTTTCAGTTAAAAGACAGTGCTCTTTATGGATGGCAAAATACCAAAATAGAATTAGCAGATGACCTGTGTGAGCTTTTTAGATTTTTTAATATAGCAGGTCCCCCTTGTCCACAGTTTGAATTAGCTGTAGTCATCTACAGTCTAAAAATATTAAATGGAAAATTCTAAGTCCACACAGGATTTAGAGTATGGTGACGAACTCTCAGCCATGCCCAGCTTCAGAATCCTCCCTTTGTCCGAAGTACCTGTGGAAGACTGTTGCACTCTTATCACCATGCTTTTGTTCAAGTAACCCTTTCTAAATTTGATAATAGCCCCAAAAGTGCAAACTTTTATTACAGTATATTATCATTGTCCTACTTTTGTTTATGTCATTGATCTGTTACTGTGCCTAATTTATAAATTAAACCTTATCATAGGTTTATGTGTATGTGCTGTGGGCTGAGCCTGAAGATGGCCCTTTTCTGCTCCCTTTATCCTCCACAGCTTAGAGCATAGTGTAGATCCTTGATGGCACAGTCCTGGGAGACAGTTACAGTATGTATCCTTCTCTGTTCCCTTCCTGTGCATGCCCCATCATGAAATAATCATGCTACATTCTACCTAGGCCACATAGGCCAATTAGCACTGTTTGCCCTGCCTTCTCTTCCTGTGTGCCTGCCACTATAAATAAAGAATGCATGGTGCTCCAGGTGGCCATTAGCTCCAGACAGGCTGTGGTTCCACTTGGTCCCAGCTATCAAGAGTAATCTTGGTCTTCATCATCTTTTCTTCATCTCCCACCTCTCTCCCCGGTTTAGGACCCTACTGCAGGTCACGGCATGTATGGATATGAAAGACATACACTATGAAAAAAATAGTCTGTTTAAGGTTCAGTTGTATCTGCAGTTTCAGGCGTCTACTCCCGGGTCTTGGGGTGGATCCCTAACAGATAAAGAGGGACTACTATATACGAGGGGTGATCGATTAATACAGTAAATGTTTGAATTTTGAAAATTTAACTTGTACAAGTACAGTAAAGAGCACATTGCCAAGAATCATAGAATAAGTATGTTCAAAATGAGGGGGAGCATTTTGAGGAGAGTTAATGGCAATGTGTCTTTTACTATAATACATTTTTTTAGCCGAACATTCACAGAATCTTTTGACTTTCCTTCAATTGTCAAATGTTTACAGCAATTTCTGTCAAAACCATTACTGTGTGTCTCTATCTACCTTATTGACCAGATCAAGCCCTATGCAACTTTTGGCTCTTCCCCAGAGTCAAAATGACCATGAAAGGTAAATGTTTTCAATCAATTTAGGACATTGAGGCTACCATGACAGTGTAACTACAAGATACTCATGAAAGAGGACTTCCAGAGCTGCTCCAGGAAGTGGCAAGAATGATGGGTTTGATGTGTCTGACATGGCGGGGGGGATATTTGAGGGTGATTAATGGCATTGTGTCTTTTACTCTAATAATTTTTTTTAATTTACATTCACTGTATGTTTTGTTTACATTTCATACTTTGTTATATTTAAATGCATTCACTCTTTAATCATGGATGTAAAGGAAAGAAAAACTTTTTTTAAATATCATACAATGTATATATAAATATTTTGTTTCTTGTTGCCTTTATAGATGAAAAAAGTCTAAAACCTCCTCAGAAAGTAGAGGTCTCCATCATAGATGACGACTTTACCCTGAAGTGGAATGGGAGCCAGGAGTCTATCAGGAATGTGACTTTTTCAGCAGATTATATAACGTAGGTGACTATTAAAGATTTGCTGAATGATCTGGCTGGTTTTATAATTTTATCTATCACCCAATCTCTTGACAGGTTTGGAAAATTTTTATTTTGTCTATTAGAAATGTTGTTGGTTTTACAGAGTCTTTGTAACTTCATTTCTACAGTGACTTAGTCAAATTCATCTTTGAAGCAAAAGAAATTTGGGAATGAAGGTGATAGATATCTTTTCTGATCCACAGCCATTCCCATACTCCTCTGCCCTGGGTGTTCTGGAGTCACTGAAATATGTATTAGCATCTGTACCAGAGCATACCTGGAGACTATGCACCATTTCCTGAATGGCCTGTCCATGCCCTGGGAATAGGCTACCCAGCCTCCTGTGCTGAGGTTTTCCTATTATCTTCATCATGTTCAGTTTCTTAGTTTTAGATACAATTTATAAACAGCAGGATATTGACTGGACTCTCCTTCCACAGACTGAATGTTCGTGGAGTTTCAGTGCCTCTTCCTTAGTGCTGACTTTCTGCTTCATAGTTACCAGAGGACAGGCAGGCGGGGAGCTGCAGAAGGAAGGCTTGTGGAAGGGACTTCAGCTCCATTTCCCAGCTGTTCAGCACCACCCTGACACTGCTGTTTCCACTTGCTACTGAAACTAGGATATTAATCTCACAGTTCTGTAATTGTGTGTGTCTCTGTGTATGTATATACGTGTATTTATATAGGAATTTTCTTTAAATTGTAAGTTTTGCTACCAAGTTGTTTTTTGCCTTAGTTCAGAATTTTCTTATTAAACAACTGACTTATTTCACATAAGCAGGGATTATTTCACATACCCTTATTTTAAAATACCCTTTTAGTAAAGAATAGAGAGCCCATGCCCTATATCCAAGTTCTTTCATAAATTCTTAAGGAATTTGCTTAAGCTAAATTCCTCAGTTCATAGTCTTTTGCCCTTCTGTTCTGACTTTAGCATCAGTTGCCTTATTTCAGTGTTTCCTTAATCCTGGTTTGTTTTGCAAGCTCTATAAACAATTCCTTGCAGATCCGTGCCACACTACAAGCTGGAGAGATGCCAGCATTAGTGTAGTGCAGTATGGACTTGAGCCAGGCCACATGCATTTAAATCCATCCTCTGCTAATTTTTCTCTGTGTCACAGTTTCCTTACTTGTTCAGTGGAGATAATAACAGAAATGATCATATATAGTTTATCATCCAAACCAAGATGCTTGAGAGAGTGTGGAAAGAAGTCCTTCAACTTAAATGAGCTGGAACAACAAGCTTAAATTCCACCCAGCCAGGCATATTGGGGCCCAGTGACAAAGTTTGTAACTCAGTAGGTTGTTCTGAGTATTGAATAGTGAAGTGTATATTACCTGATCAGGAGAGTGTCACAAAGCAATCAACTGAACTGTACTTAATATTGGCTGCAGACAAGTAGTTATTAATGTGGTGTTTCTCAAAATGTAGGACATATACCACTGGTAAAAATAAAATGATACACAGTGAATACATAAGTTGTTACAATCTCAGTGCTCATAGAACATAGGCAATCTCAGTACTTGTAACTTATATCTAAACTGGATGATGTTGTAATGTGTAGCATCTGTTCCTTCATTCATCAGATACTGACCAAATGCCTTTTAAGCCTCACACTCCTCTGTGTTATGAGAATAACTCAGTGAGTAGGAGGGATGAAGGTGGTATGAAGTTTTATTAACTGTATCTATGAAATGAATCATATTAGTTATATATACATATTTTATTCAGATCATATTTGCTTTGGTCTTTTTATTGTATATGATAAAGAATTTTTTAAAGAAAATGTAAAAGTATTTCCCACTGCAGTGGCATCCTTAAATGCAAAAGCAGTTTAATAAAGGATCCACTCCTGCAAAGAACACAGAAAGGGTGATAGCAGGTTGGAAGCATATTAAGGCTGTTTTAATTTGGGGCAAGGGGTTCAGGGGAGCGCTAGGAATTGAACCCAGGGTTCTCTGCCACTGAGTGACATTCTCAGCCCCTGCCCCTTTTGAATTGTTTGTTTTACACTACTGGGGAATGGATTCAGTGCCTTGTGATAAGACACATCCCTCTTCTTTTTTTAACTTTTATTTTTTCCTCAGCCCTTTTTAGTTTTTACTTTGGGATAGCATTTTCACTAAGTTGCCCAGTGTAGCCTCAAATTTCCAATCTTCCTGCCTCAGTCTCCCAAGTAGCTGAATGACAGGAATGTGCCACCATGCCCAGCCCTGCTCCTTTTTAAGAAGTAGAATCTTGGGCTGGGGATTTAGCTCAGTGGTTCCACCACCTGACTCGCAAGCAAAAGGATCCAAGTTCGATCCTTGGAACCAAAAAAAAGAAGAAGAAGTAGACTCTAGTGTCAGTATCTCAAATATTTTGTCATAAAGGATCCATTTGCCAGAAATAGGCTTCTTGAAAGAACAGTTTATTTCAGTGGTCAGGGACTAAAATCAAGAGCTTTTAGCAGCTAATTGGGAAAAGCCGAGTTGATCACATCTGCGTATGGATGGGCCAACACTGGGAGAGAGGTAGTGGCAGCTGGCAGGGAGAGATTTCATCTGAGAGAGAAAGGGTTCAACACAAGAGATGTTAGCAGCTCTAACTGGAAAGCAGTTAGGCTTATACAGTATTGAAGGGGCTAAGGGTGTCTGGGGTGGGATGTTTATGACTGAGATGCCCAAGGACAGCCTGCTCAGGTGTGTAGACAGTCACTGGACATCTCGGTGCCAGAGGGTTGTGTACTTCCTTTTGAGTCCATTTGCCCTGTTCACTGAGATGCTGCTGCTGTTTGCCAAAAGCAGCCCCTCTGCTTTATCATGTTTGTTTGTGAAGGACTCACTGAAATCAGACCTGATGTTTTCAGATTGACCAGTCCCAGTAGAAGAATGCATCTCCTTATGTTAACATTTTAAGTTTTTTGTTTGTTTGTTTGTTTGTTTCTGGTAGTTATCATAGAATTATGGAGAGCGGGAAGCAGAGGAGTGGTTTGGTTTTGGAGCAGGCATCAGAAACCCTGAAACCACACTGCAGCTGAAGTCTGCCTTAGGACAGGTAACCTATTCATAGGAGGATGTAGAAAGGGATCATCAAATCCAATTCCCAAATTTTCAATAAAAAGATAACACCAGAAATGCAAAATCGTCCCAGAGTCACACAACGATGTTGTACAAAGCCGACACTAAATCTCCTTTTCCTTTATGGGTCATTTATTTCTCTGCTTCCTTGGAATTCATTTAATGCAACCACCCATGAAGTTAGATAGAAAACTATATTTAAAACTAGCCATTTCTACTGAGCGACAGCTCTGCTGTGGGGCCTCTATGGACTGAGGACATCCTGGGACCCTAGGGCCACGTGTGCCTGGCTCCCCTGGCACGGAGGCTGAGTTAGTTTCTTTTCAGAAAGAGGGAGAAGAGGTATCCATCAAATTGGCTGTTGCTTTTCCCTGTGTGTAAAAAACCCATTATGGAGACGATTGTGAATTCAGCTTGATTGCCCACTGAATCTACACTGAAAGAAAGATTTCTAACAAGGGGCTTATTATATTCCTGTCAGTAGAGCAGGATACTTTGCTTTTCTTAGCAGAAAAAGCTAATGTAAAATAACTACCATGTAATTCCTTTTTTTATTTTTACAGGTATACAGTGGCTACTTTCTTAGGAACCTTTCTTACCTGGTAGTTGTTTTGTTTCCTGGGTTGTTGTTAACTGGGGGTGGGGAGTGCTCAGCTGCAATAGGGGCAGAACAGCCCTGTAGCCAGTTTCCTGTGGGACATCCTCTTCCATGGCTACATCTGGCCCTATTTCCAATCCAGGCTTATCCTAAGGCTGCCTCAGCACCTCCCACATCCTCCAGGGCCACGAGAAGCTTTTCTCTTCTTGCTTTACGTCAGGAGTTCACACAATTTGGAGAGAGGGGTTCAAGGTAAAATAATCCACCTCTGCCTTCATAACCATCAGGAGAGCCCCAGCACCTGTTTTCTGTGTCTGCTGGTGACCATATGGTGGCTTATCTGCTATTCGAAAACTGTACTTACATAACTAATGTGTGCTTTCTCTTTTGTAAATGCCTGATTTAAAAAAGAGAAGAAAAAAAGCTTGGCATATTTATCTGCTTCACAGTGTACCTGCCCCCCTTCCCTTTGAAGCAGGTGACACTGTACAGTGAAAGGACTTTGAGCATAAAAAATAACAACTGTATATGTCTGAGTTATTCCATTTCATAAGTAGTGACTTGGTTTATAGGTATCGTGACAGAGTAGAAGCATCTACACACTCAGATGTTAACAGGACAGTGAGTCAAATAGAGGAAATAGCTTCTCAAGATAGCTTTACAACGATAGTAACTAGAAAACATAGTTGACACTTTTATTTATGCATTTGCTCATTCATTCATTTGTATGTGTGTGTGTTTTTTTTTAAAGATCTGAGATGGATAATTGGATAAAATTGCCTGGGTGTCAACATATCACAGGTTCAAAATGCAACTTCTCCTCGCTTGATATAAATTTTTATGAAAATATTACTTTGCGTATAAGAGCAGAAGAAGAAAAACACACTTCTTTGTGGTATCACACTGACACGTTCATACCTTTTGAGAAAGGTAAGAAACGGCTGACTGAATTATATACTGGTAAGCACTACCAGAGAGCTCTCTTTCCAGGCTCATCCGTTTACATCATGTAAAATCTCGCTTTCGAAAAGAAAGAACAAAGATTTCCTTAAACCTAAACTTCCCTCCCGCTGTGGCTCCTGGTTTCTGCCTTCCTGTGAGAAGTGGCTCTCAAAGTGTCGTCCCCAAGACCCTTTCAGGAAATCCACAGAAACAAAACTGTGTTCATCGTTATGAAATTATTCTGAGTTATCATTCTGAGACTTAAGTGCCTTTTTCCTTCTCAGTCTCTCGTGGATGGTGGGATTCTCCACAAGAGGCTGTCAGTCATCATGATGCAATGATTCATTGAATGCAGCTGTAATGTCCATGTGTCTTATTTATTCATCCAGGCATTAAAGAGCTTTGAGAAAGCTGTAAAACAGCATCACACTTCTAAGTTTTCTCATTTTGTAAAAAACTTATACTTAATTTTGTGTGTGTGTGGTATGGGGGATCAAACTCAGGCCCTTGTCCTTGCAAGGCAGGCAGCAGAACCACTGAGCTAAATCCCCAGCCATGGAAAAAAAAAACTATAAAAAGTGTTTGTAACTGTGTAGTGGATTTATGGTTGTTTGTAATGAATTCATAAATATTTTATAGTTTATCAGTTTTCAATAATTTTTTATTTTTTATTTATTATATCTTTGGTACCGGCAGTCGAACTCGGATCCTTGCACTTGCAAGGCAGGTGTTGGAACCACTGAGCTAAATCCCCGGCCCTATAATTTATCAGTTTTAAGGTTTAATATGCTGATTATCAAAAGACATACTGCATATATACAGAAGCTTTCAGGGAGGCTCAATAGTTTCTTTAAAAGTATAAAGAGGTCCTGAAACCAAACATTGCAAGAAACACTCTTCTGTACCAAAATTCAACACAGAATGGGCCGTACTCTCCTCCTGTGCTGCTTTTTCCCTGTGTTCCTCCTCATCCCTCACCATTCAAGCTCTGTTCCTCCTCACTGCACTGCAGCCACTCTTCGCGAAGTGATGAGTGACCTCCCAGGGGAGGTGACTTCCCAGCCTCTCCTGGCCCGGTGCCCTGGAGAGTCAGTGTGGTCATCACTCCTTTCTCTGGACGCTCTTTCTTTACCTGCTCTGCAGGGCCCAGCTCTTTCCAGGGTCTGCTCACTGGTCGCTCCAGTGCCCGTTTCTCCTGTCCCACACTTAGATGTTGGGTGGCTGCAGGGCCCAGCTGTACCTCCTCTGTACTCATTGCCCTGGTCATCTTCTGACCGGCTTTCCATACCATCTGCGTGCTCTTGACTCCCCAGTCTGTGGCCCCATTCCTCCTTTCTGTCTTTCCACGTGTATCACCGTCTCCATTCAGCATCTTGCCTTAGACATTGAAAGGCATCTCACACTTACGATGGTCCAACAGAGCCCTCCATTTCCCCTCAGAGCTGCCCTCCTGCGGTCCCTGGCGTCTTAGTTGATCGTATCACTGTGTGCTCAGGTTAAGCACCTTTGACACCTCTTTCTCCCTCCTTGCATCCTGTCTGTCGGCACAGTCCCTGTGACCCATCCACACAGTATATCTGAGTCTTCCTCACTCTCACCCTTTCCTGAGCCGCTTTTCGTGCTTCACTTGATTGCTTACTGGTCTCCCTGCTCATCTTCACACTTAACCAGGGCTACCTTCCCAAAACCTGACTAAGGATTATGACATCCTCGGCTAGTCTCGGCCCTCTGATTTCACAGATTCTGGCCTCTTTGCTACCTCTCTGATCTCTTTTTCAGCTGTTCTCAGACTTCCTAGCTCCCTCATTGTCTCTTGAAAATGTAAAGCTCATTTCCATCTGAGGGATTTTGCATTTGATACCCCTCAGCCTGAGCAGCTTTTTCCCTAGATATCCGCATGGCTCCCTTTCAGGCTCATCTTGAATGTCTCTCCCTGAGAGGTTTTTTTTCCTGCCTTACCTAAAATAGCATTCGCTACCATTGTACATCCATTCCTTTATCTTACCTTATTTTTGTTTATGACACACATAGCATCATACGTATTTACTTATTTATTTGAGGCTTTTTGCCATCTATCCCTCTAGAGTGTAAGATCCACAAAACTTCCGTTTTATCATGCACCGCTCGTATTAATTACTTGTGGAGTGAATGTTTGGGCCTGGAATTAACAAAGCTACATAGTCATTGTTTGGATTTGTGCAGCTCACCTTGGTCCTCCAGAAGTACGTTTAGAAGCTGAAGATAAAGCAATAATAATATACTTCTTCCGTCCCGGAAGAAAGGATGATACTTCTATATGGGATATGGATACTACAAGCTTTTCATTCAGCTTAATTTTCTGGGAAAACTCTGCACATACGGAAGTAAGCATTATTTTTTACCTGTGTAAAATGTGATGTGGAGAAAAATAAGGTAAATGAATTCTAAAATTTGACTTTATAGTTTTTATAGAAGAGATTGCTTTTTTATTACAGCAACAAATTGAAACTGATCATTACATGGATAAAATTTATAACCTCTCACCAGAGACGACTTACTGTTTGAAAGCTAAAGCAAGACTACCTTTGCAGAATAGATCTGGTGTCTATAGTCCTGTATATTGTATAAATACCACAGGTAAGGACCATTTGCTTTAGATTCAATAACCTGCCGGTTTAACAACTGTTAAGACTTGGGACCACAGCTCAGACTTATGACCCACATTTGGACTTATGATGCAGGAATGTGAGCAGCATTGTGGCCTTATGGTAGCGTCTTCTACAGTACAATACTAAAATTGTTGCTGATTGAACTGTATAGTACAGTACTGCAGTTTTGTGTCCTGTTATACATTACAGTACTGCATGTAAGAGTTACCCAAATAAAATCAAAGTCATCCAGTTGGAGTTTCCTTTGACAATTTCTTTGTTCGGAATGTTGTAATTAATATACATAATTTCTTATTTAATGACCTGGTCACAGGAATGGAACTTGGTTGTTTAACAAGGAATGTCTGTATGTAATGTTGGCATTTCTCCTGATGATTTATGTCTGTATAATGAGTTAATGAGTAACAAAACAAAAGCATTTATATAAGCAAAAAATATTTGGGGTTTTTGTCTAAGTAAATAATGAAAATTAACTCTATTTCAATTCAGGTATTTTATAATGAAAAACATCTGTTTTTATTTGCGCAGAATCCATAAAAAGAGGGAGTAAGTTTCTAGTAGAATGGTTAATCTTCCAAAAACTGAATCTCTCTAAAGGAAATATTAAAATATGAAAGCATCCTGATATGTTTAGTTATTAATACCTTGTCAGTAATTACAGTCAAGGATAGGAGCTAGGGTGTTTGTTATAAATTTAATATGCTTTATTTCTTAAAACCAAATAGTATAAAAAGGTATAAAGTAAAATTTTCCTATCCTGCCATCTTACTCCCAGTTCTGTCTCTCAGGAGATAGGCATGACTAGCAGTTTGTGTATATCCTTTGGTACATTTTTAGGGCACATATGAGCATATATACACAGATGGAGAGTTCTTTAATTTTGTTTTTATTAAATTTAAAAAGAAGCTCCTGCTGGATGTGTTTGTTTTATTTATTTTTGTACAGACTTCACTCATTTTCTTTTTTTTTTTATTGAGTTTATTGGTACTTTTTTAGGTATACAGTACCGTTACATTCACTCATTTTATTTTTCTTGTGTAAAAACCCTATGTTGTAACTGCCACTGGACAGAGACTCTGGCGTGAGTTTTCACAAGATGGTGGGTGAATTCCTGGTAGGGAGACAGTGAACATGGTCTCTTTCCAGAGGTTGGGGTCAGGTAGCTATAGGTCTTGGAGATGGCATCAAAGGTGGCCTTGGCAAAGTTGCCCAGAGAGGTGGTGCAGCCCCTGGCAGAGGAGTAGCAGTCGTCAATCCCATCCATCAGCAGAGCTTCTTGGGCACAGGGGCTGAGATGATGCCAGTGCCCCTGGGGACAGGGATCAGACACCAACACAGAGCCTCAGCAGTCCGTCACCTTGCAAGGGACAGTGTGGGGCTTGCGGATCTTGTTCCCCCAGTAGCTTCTCTGCATGGAGACAGTGAGGAGCTGGCCAGGATGATGGCCCTGCAAATGGCAGTGGCTACTTCTTAGAGCACTTTACACCCAGACTAGTGTAACCGTTATAGTCCCCAATGGTGTCAGATGTCTTGAATGTTGTCAGTGGCTGGCACAAGTTTGCTTCTGCACAGGTGTGATCTTCAGAACTTCATCTTGAGGGATGTCAGTGATCTCACTCCTTGATGGGTAAGGAGAAGAGATACATTTCCTCCAGTTAGTTGATCTTCATATCCTTGCCCAGCCAGGCCAGCTTGGTTACTGGAATCCATTCCTTGTCCTGGGCCTTACTGCTTCGAGCTCCATGGCCTTGACCCCAGCCCCTGCACACCCACGGCCTTAAAGGCCACTGCCTAAGCCTCCACTGCTTGCCACTGCTGGCCTCCTATACCTGGGCCTCCCAGCCTTCCCACTGCACCAGCATCGTCTGCCATTTGGTATTTTCCTGGGGAAGAAGCTGGATGTGTTTATTTTGTATCTTGCTTGTTCAAGGCAATACGTTGAGAATATCTTCCTGTATCAGTACATACAGATCTACCACATTCTTTTAAATGATAGCATAGAATTACACAGAGTGACTACACACCATAACTTACTTAAATATTGCCTTGTATTCACAAAATATAAGTATTTTATCATCTTGTACATGCTGTTAAGAATTTTTGCCATATATAATATCACAGGAGTAAAAATGTGTGCTTTTTTGATGTTTTCTCTGACTTCTAGTTGAACATAAGCCACCTGCACCAGAAAATATAGAAGTTGGTACTCAAAATCAGAGCTATGTTCTGAAATGGGATTACGAAGATAGAAATGTGACCTTTCGAGCTCAGTGGCTATAGTAAGTTCTTTTCTGTCAGTCTTTTGCCTAGGTGTTGTGATTGTGCTTTCACACTTCAGCCACCTGCAACTCCTTGAACGCAGAGTGACTGAGAGGCAGGTGGACACATTGGAAACTTGAGAAATCGTGCAGTGACAGCATTAGGCAGTATTTCCACCATGTGGATACCATCAACATGAATCGCTTTGAGAGCGTAGACAGTGAGGTACAGTAAGGACAAGATGAGTTCTGAATATTTAATACTATTTTTATTTGTAAGGTTTTATGCTTAAGTTTTTAATCATGACTGTGTCTAAAAACCCTCTACCATTGTCCTAAAAATGTAATCGTTGTTTTTGCACATCGGTATGAGCTACCTCTAGCCCTACTACTCTGTCGCACTCTGGAGCAATCTTTGGTTGTCTTATGTGTTAGATGTATGTATCTGCTGTATTGTGAGTTTCCTGTGGGTGAGGGAACTGTTCCAGTGACCTTAGTCGCTAACAGTGCCTGGCTTATTATAAGTACTCAGCACATGATTACTGAATTAATGTGTTTCCCTTTCTTTTTTTTCTTAAAAGTGCCTTTTCAAAACTGATTCCTGGAGACAACTTAGATAAATGGAAACAAATATCTAACTGTGAAAATGTCAGAACTACATATTGTGTATTTCCTCAAAATATTTTCCTAAAAGGAACTTACTTTCTCCGTGTGCAAGCATCTGATGGAAACAACACATCTTTTTGGTCTAAGGAGAAAAAAGTTAATACTGAAATGTACTGTAAGTCAATAGTTTTTTGGGTTTTTTTTAACTTGAGACTATAATTCTCTGGTGTGTTGCAAGTTTTTAAAATTGTTTGGCAATATCTATTCAGCTATTATATCTAATTGCACACTATTCCTCCACGCATTGTTTCTAGATACCATATTTCCTCCAGACATTTCCATGAAATCCACTAGTGATTCACTGCGGGTCTTTGTCACAGCTCCAAAAGAGCCCTGGAACAGATTTCACCCATTCATTTATGAAATTATTTTTTGGGAAAACACTTCAAATACTGAGGTAAGATTTGTGTCTTAGAATAGCATAATTTTGTATATTGGAGTTAGAACTCTGATTTGGGTACAAAAAACTTGACTTACATTTTGGGAGGAATTTTTAAACTTTAAAACCGTGTGATGATGCATCCAGACATGGTGGCACACGCCTGTAATCCCAGCACTCGGGAGGCTGAGGCAGAAGGATCACTGTGAGTTCGAGACCAGCCTGGACTACATAGTGAGTTCCAGGTCAGTCTCAACTACATAGTGAGACCCTGTCTCAAAAAGCCAAAAAAAAACAGACCGTGTGATAAGCCATGCACCTGTTTGCAATGTGAAAAATGCCAGCGTTTGTTCATGTTCTGCGTGGTCAGGCTGTGGATTCGCTGTGTCTTGGGCTTAGTGTGCTAAGCCCTGACCTGGAGCCCGGTGTTACTGAATCTAAACCATTTTTAATGTGATTCCTACCTATTTGCCTAAACCAAGGTTTCTTGACCCTGTATAACCTTGGGCATAGTAATTTCTTATTTTATTTTTTCAATTGATATATGCATGTTTGCGTGATATAAAGATTACATTCCTTTGGGGAGTTGGTACATGTGTACAACACATCTTAATTCTTTTTCCATCCACTTCCCCTCTCCCCTTCCACCTCCCTGTATCTCTTGGTCCCCTTCCCTTTTACAAAAGTTCTGCCTCCTTGTTTCTTATTATCTATCTTTTATTTTGCTCTTCAATTTACTTATAATTTTGGCTTTTCATAGTAGAGAAACCATGTGTTCAGAAGATACTTAGCAACATATGTGGCCTCTACCCACCAGATGCAGGTCAGTCTCCTACATAGTGAGACCCTGTCTCAAAAAGCCAAAAAAAAACAGACCGTGTGATAAGCCATGCACCTGTTTGCAATGTGAAAAATGCCAGCGTTTGTTCATGTTCTGCGTGGTCAGGCTGTGGATTCGCTGTGTCTTGGGCTTAGTGTGCTAAGCCCTGACCTGGAGCCCGGTGTTACTGAATCTAAACCATTTTTAATGTGATTCCTACCTATTTGCCTAAACCAAGGTTTCTTGACCCTGTATAACCTTGGGCATAGTAATTTCTTATTTTATTTTTTCAATTGATATATGCATGTTTGCGTGATATAAAGATTACATTCCTTTGGGGAGTTGGTACATGTGTACAACACATCTTAATTCTTTTTCCATCCACTTCCCCTCTCCCCTTCCACCTCCCTGTATCTCTTGGTCCCCTTCCCTTTTACAAAAGTTCTGCCTCCTTGTTTCTTATTATCTATCTTTTATTTTGCTCTTCAATTTACTTATAATTTTGGCTTTTCATAGTAGAGAAACCATGTGTTCAGAAGATACTTAGCAACATATGTGGCCTCTACCCACCAGATGCCTTCTGGGTGTGACAGGCAGAAACATCTCCAGACACTGTCAAATGTCCCACTACCAAGGAGACAAGATTGTTCTAAGGGAGCAAAAGAATTTCAGATATCGTGATGGTTTTTGGCCCTCCACACCAGATAACCACATTGATTCCTTGTAGAACACCATCAAGAAATCAACCCTTAAAATTTTCATGTAAAGTTGATAAGTTCTGTAACTTCAGTTGCTATTGTAAATTGAGAGCAAGTTCCAGTGTCTAGACTGCTTCCATTTTAGTTATCTGGCTATTCTGTCACATAGCCTAACTTAGCCCATTGAGAATTAGTCAGCCTTCAGCAATCCTGAGATGAGACAAACCTGAATTCATGTCCTATGCTAATAAATTGTGTGACTAATCTAAGACAAGTCACCTTACCTCTTTGACATTCTGTTTCCTCTCTAATGTGCTGGTAATCATAACAGCTAAAACCTTCTTTTAAAAAAGGGTGTTCATAAGGTTTGAAGAGGGTCACATGAAAATAGAACATTGCTTTGACAAATAGTAAAGATTGAATAAATTTGAGTTGCCATCTTTTCCTATCATGCTTTTTACATAAATCACCCAGTCATTCACCCACACAATATGCTCGGTGAACCTGTTCAGCAGACACGTGGAGTGCTGCAGTGCTCATCCCGCTCACTGACACTGGCCGCGGAGGGTGGAGCCCAGTGGCCGTGCTGCGGGCAGAGGCAGCAAAGGCTCAGCTCAATGCTTGCCCTGTTTTCTGGGGGTTGAAAGCCTATCCGCCTGTGGAGGCCAAGTCAATGGAGTGGCAGAGGCCTGACCCACAGCGTCAGTGGAACCTCCTCCCGCCACTCCCTGGACTTGTGCCTGAGAAAAGTACATAATTATGTTTTGAGCCATGAAAAGTTGGGGTGGTTTCATTACATACACTGTTGTATTAATTGCTGACCAATACAGAGAGGAGCAATGATCTCATTGTACAGACAGGAAGGGCCGGGGATTTAGCTCAGTGGTTCCGCTGCCTGCCTTGCAAGCGCAAGGTTCTGAGTTCGATCCCTAGTACAAAAAAAAAAAAAAAAATCCTATAGATCAGGAAATAAGGCATAAAGTAATTAAATAACTTGCAGCAAGCACACAGCAGTTTGAAGCCAAAACCCTGCTCTCAGTCGTTCTGTTACAGTAGCAGTTAAACTGCACCAGCATGTGCTCCTTAGATCAGAGATGTCCCAGGGATGTATCATCTTAGTCACGACACCTTTCACTCAGTTACAGTGAGTTGCTCAAATATAAATCAAATTTATATTTCCTAACTACATACCAACTGCTTGAGAGAGGCCAGCATTAAATTGAATGTGAAAGAATTCAGAAAATCAGATAATCCCCTATCTGATTTCACAAGGTGATTAATTTTATCAATGATTTAATTATTTTATAGAGGAAAATTATAGCAAAAGAAATGGACATTGCTATCCCTAACTTGCAACCACTGAGGCTATATTGTGTCAAAGCCAGGTGGCACCTTCTGGAGGACGAGAGGAATAAAACCAGTGCTTTCAGTGCTGCAGTATGTGAGCAAACGAAGCCAGGTGAGGGACTCGTACTATACCTTTTACGGAATGTAACCAGACTCGAGAAAAATAGAAAATTGTAAGACATTCCTCCTCACTACAAAAGATAGGAGAGTGTCTTCATGAACTATATGAATCAAAAGTAAACTTTCCACCAAAAAGTAAAATACTATACCAAAAAGCTTCAAGCTAAGTGCTTCGCTTTTAGAAATTGTTGTTTGTTTGCTGTTTTGGGTGTTTGCTTGCTTGTTTTAGGAGGGTTTGGGTGTTTTTGAGACAGGGTATTGCTGTGTAGTTCAGGCCGGCCTTGAACTCACTTTGTAGCCAGCCCAGGCTGACCGCAAACTGGCAGCCATCCTCCTGCCTCAGCCTCCCAAGTGCTGGGAGTACAGGCCTGTGCCACCATGTCCAGCTCAGAAACATTTAATGCTTTATATTTCATCTGGTATCCACATCATTCATTTTCTTTAATGATTGCTCTTTATCATGAAAAACTGCATTCATTTTAATTCTTTACATAATCTTTGATGATATGAAAACAGAAGTAGTTCTATTGTGAACTTTTTTTTAATGTGTGAGTGGTTGTCTAATCAATCTTGTATTTTACAGTTGCTAGAGCTGACTGGTAGAGCCTTACAGAATATTTTGAAAAGTTTGCTAGCTGAACGTAGTAGAATATTCACTGGAGAATCCTCACCTGTTGGGCTCTGTATGTCGATTCTGTGTTCTTCCCTTCAGAGCTCTTAGTTCAGTGTCCAGGGTGAACTCAAATGCAAATATCATTACTCCCTGTTGCACACTCAGTGTTATGGAAATACTCTTAAGGGTATTGTTTAATAGATTTCCTTTCATATAGCTAGTCTTACATACATTCATTGTGAGTCAATACACGTACTGATGCTGAACACCCTCTGTGTCTTTTTTAGGAACTTTTTCTACCATGTGGATAGTAATTGGAATTTTGCCCCTACTGGTCATAGTCATCTGTGTTATGAAAATCCTTCAGAGGTGTCTCAACTATGTGTTTTTCCCGGCACTTAAACTTCCTTGCAGTATCGATGAGGTTTGTCACTTTTCTCTGTCTACAGCTAGAAGATAGTTTGATTTCCACAATATATAAGTTTTCTTGGTACATAGTAAATAATTCAGGTAGATTTAGAATATTTTCCTCGGTTTCCATAAATTCACTGTAGAAACAGTCATTTAATATTGTATAGTAGTTTGTTTTTAAGCACCCATTTTTCTGACTGTTTGGCTACTGAGGCATTTGTTTTACATTTGAACTCTGTGATTCTTGACTGTGTATCACAAAGACTCAGTCACTTGGTGTAAAAAGTGTATTCTGTGGATGAAGCCACAGAATGTGAAATTACTAAAATCAAGAGTTTATTTTCATGACACATTAGTTTTTTACCGGACCCTTTTATGAGGGTAGCATGTTAAATAAAAGCACTATATTGCCAGGCATGGGGGTGCGTACCTGTAATCTCAGCACACAGGAGGCTGGGGCAGGAGGATGCTGCAAATTTGAGCCTGGCCTGGGCTGCATAGTGAGTCAAGGCTAGCCCAGACTACATAGCAAGATCCTGTCTCCAAAAAGAAAAAAAAATATGTAAACTCATTATTGATTTCCATCTAGACTTTCTAATTCCATTGGTATGTTCTTAGCTGATTTTTAAAATCTTTGTGCCAAAAAATAAGTTTTCTAAATGATAGACATAAAAAACTAAAGTTATCAGAAAACTAATTAATTTATTATTGTAAATAATCCTTTTCTATTCCTTCTCTCTTTTAAATTAGAATTTCTCTGAACATTCATTTGGAAATCTTCTACTTTCTACTTCTGAGGAACAAACAGAAAAATGTTTCATAATTGAAAACACACAAAGTGTTATCATAGCAGAGCAAACTAATGAAATTGATGAAGACTGCAAGAAGTACGATCCCCAGACCAGTCAAGATTCAGGAAACTATTCTTATGAAGGTGAAACTCTGGAAAGTCAAATAAGTGAAGAGCTTCTGCAGCAGAAAGTCCTATCTCCAGGAATGATCTCCTGAGTCCTCCGTTGCCCCAGGAGTTTGTCCTAGCACTGAGCTCTCAGGGCCTGCACAGAGGCTGTTCGCTTGTGGGGAAGGAAGACAAGCTTCAGATCAAGGTCTTGACCATACAGGCAAGCATCAAAATATAGTGAGAGGGTCTGGAGCCAAGTGTGCTGCCTTCGTCTGGGCTGTCTGATGAGTTAGCTCTGAGCATGGCCACCGTCTTCCCAGGGCTTCCGTACCACTGTGCTGCATTCTGTGGCTACAGAGAATGTATGGCTACCTCAGGTAATTCTGCCATACTGCTGCTGGCTTCCTTTGTTCTCCATTTCGGAGACTGTAGGAGATATTTAGGTCATTTGAGGTAGGCCTTTGTGATATTTACGTAGAAAAATCTGAATGCCGTTATCAACTTGATTTTCTGCAAAGTAACCACAGATGCCAGGAAAATGATGATTAAAAGTATTGTGAGAACATTGGCTTCTGTAACACAGATACCTGTCCTTACATTCAGATTTCCTAATTCATAACCTACTAGAACAATAGCTTCTGATTAGGATTTTGAGTCACTGAAGTCCTAGAGAGCAGTTACTAATTTTAAGAGAAGCCATTGTTCTGTTTTTTATCTCAAGAGTATGTACTGATTAGGTACAGTATACATAGGAAATAGTCTTAGGACCAGAAAATACCCATTTTAAAAAAGAGAAGTAGACTCATAAGGAAGACAAGTGAATTTGATGAAAAAGTAAGAATAATGTGTACAATCTTTTTAGCCCATTGTGTTTTTATGGCTTAGCTGTGTCACTTTAAAACCAGACTACCAGGCGTGGTGGTGCATGCCTGTAATCCCAGCACTCAGGAGGCTGAGGCAAGAGGATTGCCAAGAGTTGAGGCCAACCTGTGCTGCATAGCGAGTTCAAGGGCAGCCTGAACCATAGCAAGACCTTGTCTCAGAAAAGTAAAAGGAAAAATAGTGTCTAGCAGTATTCAGATGTCCCTTCCACTCAGCCTGTACACACTTGAGAAAAATGCAAGTTATTCAATATCAAGACAAGGGGAAAGAAGCGAAAGGAACAAAAGCCTAATGTTTAAAAAGCTAGACATCGTAGCACACACCTGTATTCCCAGGACACAGGAGACTGAGGCAGGAGAATCACTGCAAGTTGAAGGCCAGCCTGTGCTATAGCAAGACTCTGTCTCAAAAAACAGAAGAAATTACACCATGCTTTCCAAAGGCACCCGTGGCTTTCTCTTACGTGACTTAGCATTTGGGATCATCCATGGGTGTCCTCTATCAGCAGGAAGTCTAGGAATCCTGGTGGCCTCTAGGACAGAGTTCTCCCTCCAGTGACTGCAGGAGGGACCCGAGAAGTTGTGAAGGCATGTTGGGGAGGAAGATGACCAAGGCCAACACCTCTGCCGAGGTGGCACAGTCATCCTGGTGGAAGGGAAGGTTGGGGTGCCACAGTGCTCCGCTCCTCCTGGGTGCAGACACAGGTGTGCAGACCACAGGTGTTCCTGACCTGCTGCCGGCTTCCAGAGTCATCCAGCACACAGGAGGTGGGGTCCTGTGGAGACCCGCCCTGCTGGGGACCCCTGCAGTGACCCCCAAGCGCAGCTCCTCTGCTGCTGCGCATGGTAATGGCCCTGTCATCCCGGAAGGGGCCACTGAAGAGGGGACAATCGGGAACAGCTCGTGACCCCTGTCAGCACTGCCTCTCAGTGATCTTGCCTCGCACTCGCTGCATCCCTCTGGGCAGCCTAAAACCAAACAGCCTTGTAGGATGTGGAGAGGGAAACCCCACACCGTAACAGTAAAAGGTGCCAGTGAAACTGTAGGTCCCCAAGCTGTGGGAATGCAAGCCTTTGGGTTTGAACCCACCGTGGTTTTCCACAAACCTGATGGCAACAGAAAGAAAGGATAGCAGACGGGTTCTGTTTTGCCTTGTATTCCGAGTTCCTTTCTAACTGCACAGTGCTCTTCAGAAGGATGTGCTGCTTAGTTTTAAGAGAGTATTTCTTCTGAACAGTAGTTTGTTCTTAGAAATACCATGAATTTGGGGGCATCAGTAAACTGCCTGAAAATTATAGTGCTGGTAGTTTCTAGGGACAGGCTGTTTTGAGGATTTATATGACGAACATGCTAAACTGTTAATATGAAACGGACATGGGCCGATAGCACGTATATAGATATGCTCATACTTAAGATGTGGGCCTTACTGTAGTGGCACAGCCATAAAAGTACTTATTAATACAGATTCTGATTAGAAATGCTGCTCAGAGCTATGAACTTTAAGAGTCTGACCAAAAATTTGCAACCTGTAAAACAATTTATAAATATAATTTAGGGCCAGGGATTTAGCACAGTGGCATTGCCACCTCCCTCATAAGCACAAGGTTGTAAGTTTGATCCCTGCTATAAAAAACAACAACAACAAAAATATAATTTAGGTCTGGCAAGATAGTGCATACTAGTAGTCCCAGCTACTCTGGAAGCTGAGGCAGGAAGATCATTTAAACCCACAAGTTCAAAACTGGCCAGGGAAACAGCATGAGCCTTTTTCAAAAACAAAAAAATCTAGAGCTGGAGCTCAGTGGTAGAATGCTTTCCTAGCATGCACAAAGCCCTGGGTTCAATACCTATTTCTGGAGGGACAATATTTAAGTTTGTAGCTTTCTCCCCTAAGAGAGACGACATGTAAAGCAGCCTCAACTGCTCTTCAGGAGTTGGTGGTCTGTGAAAGTCTCCCCCAACCCTGCGACTGCCTGACAAGCTGTGTGTTATGTTATATGTCTGTCTTCTTCCTAGAGCAGCAGCTCTGTGAGGGCAGGGGCCCCCCTCAGTCACCTCTGTGTCCCCAGCACCTGTGGCAGGGCTGCTGCACCGAGAAGGTGCTCAGGAAGTCAGGATACATGAGTGGGATCCAAAATGGGCACCAGGTGCATATTTCTGAAACGTGTGTGTGTTCTTGGCTTATTGAAGGACATAGCCAAATTTTCATTGTTGCTATGCAACATATTTGGGTCTTGTTTGATTTGTATTTTTGTCTTAAGTTTTTACTATTGTAAACAATTTTATGTAATAAACACTGGACCAAAAATTCTTTGGTTTTGGTGTGTTTTTAAAATTTCCCTTGAATGTAATACATTTTTATGTGCCAGCTCCTGACTTTAAAAGGGACTAATGATGCCAGGCAGGGAAATGCATGCCTGTAATCTCAGCTCTTGGAAGTCTGAGGCAGGAGGATAATGGAGAGTTTGAGGCCAGCCTGAACAACATAGCCAGACCCTGTCTCAAAAGAACAAAACTAGACACTTCCAGGAAGATGGCGAAGTGGTGAGGAGCAGCACATCAACCTCTCCAAGATTCAGATTCCAGACACTTGAGTACAGCGACTTGGGGAAGAGAAGGAGAGAAGTGAAGCCTAGGACCCAGTAAGGAGCCGAAGCAAGAATTGGAGCCCTTGGAGAGAACAAAAAGAGGAACCTCAATGCAGAAGAGGGAGGTGGCAAATAGTGCTTTCTCCCTGACTCCTGGCGCTAGGTGTGAGCAGGCTCAAATCTGTACGGGCACAGTGATGGCCAGTGACTCCAGCGGCCTCCAGGGAGAAATGCTCCAGTGGAATGGAGCAGTGGATGTTGTGGTCTGCAGTGGCTGGTGAGTGACTTCAGTCCAAACATCCCCCGGAGAGGGTGGTCGACTGGATGACATTCTGGGTAGGGGCCAGCTGAGCCCAGGACCCAGACCATGGATGGGCTTCATCTTGGGGTGACCAGTGTCAGGGTGAGGTGTAGACCTGGGAGACATCCAGGGTCAGGTAGCTGAGGTCAAGTTGGCAAAAGATACCCAGTGTTGTGGGCTGAACAACCTGAGCCCCAGCCTCACAGCCACAGACGTGGATCAGCCTGAACTACAGAGTTGAAATCCAGGAACGATGGGTTTATCTAACATCCCACCTTAATTCTACTGCAGGCTTGCTGGGATCAGCCAACATGGATCTGGGCTCTGTCTCCTTCCTTTTATGTACCAGTGACAACCAAGACACACTGGGAAATGGATATTACCACAAAACTACACTCTAAAAGATAACCACAGGCTTAAAAAAACATAAATTCCTCTTTTTTTTCTGTTTACTTCCCCCCGCCTTGTTTGTTCTTGTTTATTCATGAGAGTGAAAATTGTTTTAGAGGGTTTTGTTTTTGTTTTTGTTTTTAAAACCACTTGTTAGCATTTAATGAGCCCCCTTTCCAGTGGCTTCAAGACACCAGGACACCCCCTCCCAACACCCTTAATCTCCTCAGCCCTTCTGATGAAGAATTTGGCCTTCACAATGACAGACTGCTTCGGGAGTTTTCCTTTCCCAAGAATTTTGTAGTAGCCAGACCTCACTACATCAATGATGGGAGCTACTCCAGGCTTATTTTGGGCAGCATTTACTTGCGTCTGCTCACTGACCAATGCCCACAACTTATCAATGTTGAAAGTTGGGCAGAAGCCCTGCTTTTTCTTTACGTGGTAATGCCTCATATCAGCCTTCCCAAAGTAACCTGGGTGATATTGTCAAAGTCGACCCTGTGGTGACGCATGCCAGCAGCCTTATCCCAGCCTCTGGGATGCTTCCGGTGCTTGCCGATGTAGCCATGGCTGTGGCTCACTTGGCCCCAACGTTTCCTGGTCTTCCTCAGTTTGGTTGATGAGTCAGCGACCAGAGGAAAGAGGGAGACTCTGCAAAGTTTTGTGAGGTATCGAATGTGGGTACATGGCCAGTGTCTAGAGGGGTTTTTGTTGTTGTTTTTTGTTTCTTCCTGCTTTCTTTCCCTTTTGTCTTCACCATTTTTCCAAAGTACAGGTAATCTCTTGTCCTTCAGTCTCATTTCTAATCTTTTTCTTCTCCTTTTTCCCTGTTTTTTTCCTCTTCCTCTTCTCCCTTTTAAACTTTCTCCCTTGAGGGTAAAATTGCTCCATTGAGGGGGTATTTACTATATAAAATTTTCTGGGTTTATTTTAGATTTTGTTATGTAACTATTCATCTTGTTCCTATGGTTAAAGGTGGCAAATCAATAATCACATTCGTTTGCCACTTTATAAACTGTGCTAGATGATGTTGCTACTCATCGTACTACTTTAGCCAAGGTGACATAGTTGTGACCAATTGTTCACCCTTGTATGCCAGTACAAAGGTTGTCAGAAGATCATAAACAATACCATAGTCCAGTACCAAAGAACTGGGTGCTAGGTGCAACAGTGACTTCTTATCCCTAGTAAATGGAAGAGGAAGTCATGTTGGGACAGGCTCAAAAGCCATCTACACATGGAAGACATCTGAAAAGTACTCATTTCCTAAGAAGGTCTTGATACTAGTAATAATGCTACTTTCCATAAGCAGTTTACAAGCATCAATACAGGAAACAAATCAAAAACACAAAATGAGAAGACACCAAAGAAAGATGTAGCCCTAGAATGGATCAACAAGCAAGATCCCAGAGTATGCTGCATGCAAGGAACATATCTAACTGAAAGACAAACTCAGACTGAAAATAAGGAAAAAAATACTCCATTACAACAGGAACCCATAAAAAAGCCAGGACAGCTATTTTTGAAGACCAAGTGGATTTCAGGCCAAGACTGATCAGAAGAGACAAGTCACTACACACTGGTTAAGAGAACATTCCAAGAGGGAGAGATAACTATCATACATATATATATGCACAAAATACCAGCACACTGAGCTATGTAAAAGAAACATTAATGGATATGAACAATCAAGCCTGAATACAGTGTTAATGGAACCTCAGTACCACTCTTTCACAAATAGGTCAACTAAAAAAAATTAGCTGAACCAAGCCTTTGAACAAATAGACTTAATAGATATCTACAGTGTTCCACCCCACCAAAACAGAATACACATCCTTCTGCACACAGAACCTTCTCCAAAACAGACCACATACAGTGGATCCTTGAGTTATGACCTGCTTGACATACAAACAACTTGGGTTGTGACCAGAATTTTAGCTTTAACTTACAACCAACATCTTGAGTTACAACCCAAATGCTGACCACTTGTGCTTCCAGATGGTCTAAAATACAGATTTAACCCTTAAAGAGTTCTGGAAGGAACAATACAACATCCTTTCCTGTATGGGGTTAATTGAGAAGTCCTGGGCCAGTGTCTCTCTGAAGACAGATCTGCCTAAAAGAAAGTGAAGCCTAAAATTATACAAGAGACTTTGAAAGTAATTTACCAATTGGAGTTACAACCAGCCCTTGGTAGGGAATTGAGTTCATAAGTCAAGGGTCCACTGTACCAGCTCACAGAACATGCTTAAGGAAACTCAAAGAATTGAAATTGTACATTCTAATTATCAGATCATAGTGCACTGAAATTGGAAACCAATGGCAAAAGAATCCATAAAATCTCATAAACATGGAAATTAATACCCTCCTGAAAAATTAATGGGTCACAAATGAAATTAAAGAAGAAATTGGACAGTTTATAGAATTAATAATGCCAATATAACATACTGGAAAGCAGTCTCTGAGGGAAATTTATAGCAGTGAATTCCCGCATCAGAAAAATGGAACGAGCTCAAATAACCTAATGTTGAACCGCAAGCTTTTAGAAAAAGAAGAGCAGGTTGAGTGAAATCAGGTATACATGTTTACAAAAATAAACAAGAGACTTATAATAGAGGACTGAGACTAACATGCTTCAGTGTCCAGCATCCTTCCATTACTGTCTTCAGAGCCTGTGCAGAAATTGTTTGCTTTTTTTTTCTTCTGCACAGCCTGAATTTAAGCCCTAGTGGGAGGACTGCTTCGCTAAGTAAGAGCTTGCAGTGGCACTGCAGGCTCCTTGCTTTCCTGAATTAAACTGCTTTCCCTTTGCAAATAGTATTTCTCTTCGTTCTGAGGAGGTTCCCCCTCCATCTCACAGTTAGATCCTGTTTTCCTTCTCTCTCCCTCTCCGTCTCCATATATATGGGGTGGGTATGCCTTGGTTCATAGACTTAGTTCTCTCCATGATTTTGGATACAGAATACATTCCATGATTGGTACCAGAATTGTGGAAAGAATTACTCATGAACCAAGGTGCCACTGTACATGTGGGTTTTTTGAGACAGGAGCTCCCTCAGTGGTTCAGGCTGGTCTTAAACGCACTTTGTAGCCCATACTGGCCGCAATCTCACTTTGGCTCCCTTGCCTGAGCCTCTGAGAGCCAGGATTACAGTTGTGTACCGGCAAATCCAGATCACTCCCCCATTCTAAATGCATCCAACTCAGAAGTTGAGCATACTTTGTATTCAAGATGAGAATCCTTCTATATTTTTATTTCTAATAAGCATCCTCAAATTATTCTTCACAATGGACCAGGAAGAAAATAGTTGCCCGAGAAAAGTTCTGATACCTACCAATAGTGACAAAGAGCAGTGACATCCAGCTTTTTCTCACAACCTTTTTCCTGGGCTTAGGGTAGTAACAGAATTGCTGGTCCTGAGGGCAGCGTGAATGTATGTGTATATTTGTGGTGGGGTATTTACACTGATGGAAACATAGTGTCTCCTTTCACCTCAGAGGAACACACCAGAAAATTTGACATCTTCCATACAAAGGAAATGCCATTTTCTGCCCTTTCTATGAATTTTTTTCTTCCCTGAATTCCAGCAGAAGACATCTTCTGGGTAGAGAAGTAATTAATGATGAATATGAAGAAAGGAAGTCGACCGACTAGACATTCTGACTTAGGAAAAGAAGTGTGGGAGGCTTGGAGGAGAAAGGAAATTAGAAGCAACACCGCTCAATGGTGAAGTAAAATTAAACATTACTTCTCACAGTGACTCAACCCAGCAAGGTTTTCTGGATCCCTCAGAGAGGAAGGAGCTGGAGGGAAATGGAATAAGAAAGAAAATCAACTTTCCTACTTTTCTAGTGGAGAATTTATTTTTCCAGAATTAGTCCTTAAACATGGAAGAAAGAACATGGTATCTTTTTGTATACTTTACTATCTTCTCCAATTTTAAAATGCTTTTAATACTGTGGGAATTTTGCACAAACAAAGAATGATGACTTTTGCAACAGAAAGGCGCCTCATCCACTCTGGGATCGCCCAAAGTTAGCTCCCCCACATCCACACGTAGAAGTCACCTTCACCCATCTGGACCTGCATGATGGTCCGGTGCGCTCCCCGGGAAGAGCACCGGTACCGCTTTATATGAAGGCCCCTGCCACATGACAAGCTCCAGGAAAGCGAGCCGCATGCTTTAGCCCCTTGCTACATGCATAGAGCAGATTAAGTGGGAGCATTGAACATACGTGTCTTGATCTTCTTCACCACTAGGGGGAAACAAGTCACCCTGTTTGGCCTCACAACTAGCAAGTATTTCAGAAACAGATTCTTGGCCAGCCATAGTGGCACACACTTACAATCTTAGCACTCCAGGAGGCTGAGGCAGGAGGGTAGCAAGTTCAAGCCCAGCGAGGACAACCTAGTGAAACTTTGTCTCAACAAGGCAGGAAGTGTAACTCAGAATGAAGGACTCGAGTTCAAATCAGTCCTTAAATTGCCATGTCATAAGGAAACATGAAGGTAATATGTAGCACTTATGGTTGTCAAATTTAGCAAAGATACAGAATACTCAGTTAAATTTGAATTTCACTAAGCAGTTTTAAGTGTCCAAGAGTTATGTCCCAAATACCTCACTAGATATACCTACACTAAAAAATTTACTCTATAATGCTTTGAATACACTAGCATTTTTTATTTACAGAAATGATTAGGACTTTTTAAATACGGGATATATCATTCTCTCTTTAAAGTCGTCTAATTCGTGTCTGCCACATAAGCATGGATGTCATCTATGTGCTCTATCTGTAATTTCAGATAAATAACAAATTTTTAGTATAAGCATGTCCTGTCCCATATTTGGGACATACCATTTATTTATCTCAAAGTCACATTTAACTGGATGTCCTATATTTCATTTGGAAATTCTAGTAATCCTAAGCTTCAAAAGTACTGCTGGGGGCTGTAATGCCAGCACTAGGGAGGCTGAGGCAGAGGGTTGCCATGAGTTCGGGGCCAGACTACTCTGCTTTCTGTCGTCCTAGCAAATGGTCACACTTTGTCTTTGATTCAGACCAAGAACCTCCGAGTGTCCTTCTTGCTTCCTTTTTCCTACTCTTCGTCCAGGCCGTCACCAGGTCCCACTCACTGCACCTCCTGCATAGCTCTTGGACCCTGCAGTTCTACCCCATGGTCCTGCCCTGTCTAAGCTGCCATCTTTCCTCCCTGGGTGGCCGCATACTCGCCTCCCATCTGGTGGTCCTGCCTCTCCTGCCCTTCTCTACCTCATTCTCCTCACAGGGTAGTGCAATCATGAAGAGACACATTCTGAACCCTGGTTTCTCCCCTACCGCCCTGCTTCCCTGTGTCTTGCTGGATGTGGCCCTGCTCCTCCGAGCCTCACCTTCCCTAGCTGGTTATTTCTGAACTTGTTCCTGCTCCTTTGAGGCAGGAGGTAGCTAGGGAAACAACTGAAGATGGAAGGGTCCACTCACCTTAAAGCTCATTCCCTGGACTAGATCTGATGCATATGGTAACCAAGGAAACTTCTGGGGGAAAGGGAGGGTCCACCTGGAGCCCGCTTTCTGGGACTAGACCCACCTTCCAAGTTAAACACCCAGGACCAGGATGCCCAGGTCTAAACACAATGGGTGAAGGTAACCAGGTAATTTAGCTCATGTACGGTAAGTCCCCAGGCATGTGTCCAGTAGTCTTCAGCAACCCTTGGAAAATGCCAAAGCTAATTACCATGTCACTGACTATGCAGATGTGACCATCCCAGGGGCTGCAGACAAAGTGACATTTCCTGCAAGGGTAAAAGACTCCATGACCCTATGGAGGGGCTGAGTCAGGTTGCTCATTAGCAAGAGTCAAACCTTGGACCAAACCCTCCATCCCACTGCAAACCCTAAGGCTTAATACCCTCAACACCAAGCCCCTTGGTGCTGTGAGCTATTCCCAGTGGATGGCTTCTACTCTGTGGAGTGGCTCTTGTCTTTTCTCTTTCAAATCAATCACTGATCCTTCTGCTACTCTGGGGCATCCTGCTCAGTTCTTTGCTTAGGACATCAAGATCCTGGACAAGCCCTCTAGCACAGGAATACCCTGATTTCATGTTCTTGTCACCTCAGGCTGGTCACATTCTTTCTTCCTGTAAGATTCCCTCTTCCCTTTCTCTTGGCTGAGTTCCCGACCTAAATACCAGTTCTTCAGAGAAGCCTTCCCCCTGACAGCCCAGCCTTGGCGGATCAGGCCCCCTGCCGTGCCCTCCCACAGCACTCCACTCTTCATGTCACCCTAGAAATACTTGTTCAGTGGCTTCCTCCCTCATAAATACCTGGCTCCAAAAATCAGAAGTGAGACAGTCTTATTCACTACAGTGGCCCCAGTACTTGCCCTGTTGGTGCTATTTTCAGTTCATGTTTTTAAATGAATAAAGGAGTTGCCTGACTTTACTTAGTCCCTTGGATTGGATCCACACTGGCAAGCGGCTTGGAGCCTAGCATGATTGAAACTGGAAAGTCAGAACACCCTAAGTGTGCAGGTTGGTAGGCCTCAGGCCAGCACTCACAAGGGGCCACACACTACCGGGCGGGCACTGCAGCACCAGGTGGACGGGTGACCGGTCAATGCCCATCACACCCGCCAGTGTCGGAGCTGCATGACAGAAGCTGTGCGCGGGCCCACAGTGTAGTTTGTCTCTTGCCAAGACTAAATTGCTCGACCCATGGCAGCCTTGGCAATGCAGAGCCCTTCACAGTAGCATCCTTCTCCCACTCATTGGTGTTCTAATTATGGGGCATCTTCACCCTGGAGGGACACAATTCATTTCACTGGAATTAATACCATTTCTGCATGTTGGGCAGGGCCACAGCCCCACCACTGTCCAGGGGCCCACAGAGTGCATGGTGGCGTCTCACTGTATCCATATAGCCAAGCAGATGCTCATTTCCCAGAATTGCCTCTCCTGGATGGCTCCAGGTAAGTGTTTGCCTCCAGAGCAAATCACCCAGATGTGGAGGGAGAGGCCAAGCCTGGTCCCAGGGCTGGTGCAGCTCACAGCCACTGTTGCTGGCTGATATGGTCCAGCAACTTGCCTGCGGCTCCTTCATTTCTCACTGAATCTTCTCCTCAACTCCGTGGTGAGGAGTGGTGGGAAGACACGCATGGCTTCTTGTTTGCCTGGTAAGTTTGTCCCCAGATTCATTGTGTCCTAGCTTTCTCCCAATTTATGTCCATCTTTGCTTTCTCACTGCCAGGTCTGCTCCCTAAAGAACTTCAGACCCCTCCCCAGGCATAGCAATAGTCTTCCAGAATGTTCTTCCCACCTCTAATCCTTACACATAGTTATCTGCTATGGTTTGGACATAGGTATCCCCCAAAGGTCTGAGTTAAAGGTTTAGTCCCCAGTAGGGTATCACTGGTCTAGTGGAAATTCTTAAGATCATTGGGGTCCTACTGTTGAAAGAATATGGATCCCAGTCCTCTCTTCACTCTCTTTTACTCTCTGACCATGAGGTAAGAAGTTTGCCTCCACCACAGGCTCCTGCTATGATGTGCTGTCTCACCCGAAGAAACAGGGTCGACCTACCATGAACTGAGACCTCTAAAACTGTGAGCCAAAGTAAACCTTTCATCTTTGTAAGCTCATTATCTCAAGTGTTTCGTTTTAGTAATGGAAAGCTAACAGCTTTATTCATTTTCTGTTGCTATTCTAACAAACCACAGTATCTTAAAACAACATAAATTTATTACATTATAGATTTGATAGTCCTATAGTTCAGAAGTCAAAAGTGGATGTCACTGGGCTGAAATTAAGTTGTCAGTAGGGCTGTGTGCCTATATAGAAAACTGTGAGGAGAATCTATTTCCTTGTCTTTGCAAGCTTCTAGAGGCTGTCTGCCTTCCTTAGCTGAGAACCCTTTTCCATTTTCAAAGTCAGCAACAGCTGCTTAAATTCTCACATAGCATCACTCTGACTCAGACTTCTGTTTCTCTCTTCACATTTGAGGACCTTAGATACATTGAGGCCACCAGATAATTCATGAAAATTTCCCTATGTTAAAGTCAGCTGATGATCAATCTTAGCTCCACAAGCTACCTCAACTCCCTCTTTGCCATTTAAAGAAACATACAAGATGTAATCAGTTATAGCTAATATTTAAATTTTCAAAAAATTATTACAATGAAGACGTCTTGCCATTGATCCCCCTCAGAATAGCTCCTCTTGTGTCGGACACTCTTATCCCAACATCCTTGCCACTTCCTGGAACAGTTCTGGAAGTCCTCTTTGTGAGTGTCTTTAGCTGTGCTATGACAGCTGCCTTGATGTCCTGAACCGATTCAAAATGTTTACTTCTTGTGGTCATTTTGACATTGGGGAAGAGCCAGAAGTCACACAGTGCCAGAACCAGTGAATGAAAGTATGTGAGAAATCACTGTTATGTTTTTACAGGGATGAATTTCTGTTGGCTGGCACTCAGTAGCAACATCTGCACAATTTTTATCATACTTCAAGGAGACACAAAAGAGGACTTCTAGACCTACTTCACAAATTGATAAAAACAATGGGATATGTGTGCTCAAAGGCAGTAGATGCATTCTGAGGTTTCATGGCAAGGTGCCTTTTACTGAAACAAATTTTTTGTTACACAATGTATATTCCAATCATCTTTGTATCTGTGGGGTCCGGAGATTAGAGACACCTTTGGGGCAAAGGGACATTATCCTGCCTGCAGTGCCTTATTCTATATCATTCAAAATGCTTCTGCTTCCTCATTGGTGGGGAGGCATAAGGTTACACTTTACCCAGGACACAGTCAGGGTTCCACTAAACTCAAACCCGGACAGATTGAGTTTCAGGAAGTACGAGAACTAGTCCAGCAGGCTATGGAAGGAGGTGCTACACAGGCAGGAAAATTCGCCCCATCTATTTGGAGATGATGAAGTTATAAGTATATATGGAGCAAGGATGAGCAGATCTGGAACATGGGCACATCTTGGTGCTGTCATGACCATAACTAGGTACTGCAGCAACAAAGACTGACAAGGGCATAGTAACAGGGCACAAACCTGTAGGGATACAGGTCGGGGTTATCCCAGCAGGGAAGCAGCCCAGGTCAGAAGTGCAGGTGTAGAGAGGCAAAGCAGGAGAGGAGGAAGAAGATGACTGTGTGGTAGGGGTTGGGGACCATCTGCAGGAACTGCAACTACCAGTTCTAAAAATCTCCCTGTCAGAAAAGTCTGTTCTTTTTAAACTATGACCAGCCATCACCTTGGAGAACGAGTTACTGCATGAGTGAATTTGTGCGTGACACTGAGGCTCTGAGTGTGCAGGGGTAACCCGTGGGAGACAGTCAGGGCCTCTTATGTGCATGGGATTTAATGTTTCTGAGCAAAGGGAACTTCTACATCCAGGGCCTGTGACTCCACCTGGGCAATTTTGATGGCTTCCAAAGCCATTTAACGCAGATTTATAGCAGTTGGCATCTACTATATAGAGGCAAGGAAACTGCTAGACATCCTACAACACACAGGGAAGCCCACAATAAGAAAGAATTTTAGGATTCACTTATCAATTCCTGAAATCAAAAAAGCTACTGTTTTACGGGGAACACATTGTTTGTCAATCAGTTTGGGTAATAAAGCCAGACTAACAATTTTAAGTCTTCCAATCCATGAATACAGGATATCTTTCCAACCCCTTTAAGCTAGGCAAGCAAGTGAAAGTTTATGACACTGATTTGAGATCTTTCTTAATCTAGGGGTTTGCAAATATAAATTTTCTTCAAAGTACTGTTTTTTCCTGTATCTCACAAATTTGATATATTGTGCTTTTATTTTCATTCACCTCTGTGTATTTCTAATTTTCTTTATTGGTTAAGATTGTGTTGTCTAATTTCTATATTTTTGGAATGTCCCATATTCCTCTGTTACTTCTAATTTTATTCCATATGATCATAGCATATCTTTTATTATTTTAATCATTTTAAACAACTTGATACCAGGTATGGAGGTGCATATCTGTAACCCCAGCACTCAGGGGCTAAGTTAGAAGGATCACTGCAAGTTTGAGGCCAGCCTCAGCTACATAGTGAGTTCAACTGATTAGAACAATTATTGTTACCTTGGCTACAGTAGTAAAATCAGTAATAACAATAGCATCAAACACAGTCTAGAAAATGACAGACTGTGTTAAGTATTGATCTGCCAATCTATTGAACTAATTTGTGGTTATATAACAAAATCTAAAAAAACAATCCAGAAAATTGTATACAATAAGTGTGCCCTCAATGTGGCCATTTTACCCTCAGGGGAAAATTTTAAAAAGAGATTGGGGGGGAAATAGAGAAGTAGAAGAAGAGATTAGAAGCAAGGCTGGAGGATAAAGGAAGATTACACAAAGAACTGGTGAAGAAGACTAGAGGGAAAGAGAGAAGGAAGAAATAAAAATAGGGACAGAATAGAACAACCAAAAAAAAAACCTAGAAACAGCATTCGCTTATATAAAAACAAGGACAAACAAGAAAAACAAGAAAATAATGTCCACTTTAAGGTGTATCTCTGCTGTCGCTGGTAGACAGATTGGGTACACAAAGCCCAGCTCCACATTGATCAATCCCAGTAAGCCCACTGTAAATTTACACCAAGGTAGTGGATAATCCCAGCAAGCCTACACCTTTAGTTCCGAAGCTCAGGCTGGAACCCAACTTGTTCAACCTGCAATACTTTGTATGCCTCCTGCCGACTTGAGCTCGGCTCCCTGCTGGCTTGAACTGGGCCCCTTGACCCTCTGCCAACTTGAACTCAATTCCCTCTCACTCTGGTGGAGCTAAGCACAGCTGCTCTGGGTTCCAAGCTCACCTGGGCCCTCTCCAAGATGGCTACTAGCCAATCGCCCTCTCCTGGGGGGTGTTTGAACCCTAGTAATTCATCGGTCACTGCAGTCTGCTGCTTCCACTGCTCTGTTCCACTGGTGCATTCTCCGTTGAAGCCTCTGGGGTGGCCAGTACTCACCATGCATCACTCAGTAAGTCAGGGATTAGGGAGAAAGCACCGCTTGCCACCTCCTTTTTCTTCACTGAAGTCTCTCTCCTTGCTCTCCCTTAGGCTTCAATTCTCACTTCAGATCCTTGCTGGATCCCAAGGACCCACTTCACTCCTTTTCTTCCTCATGTTGCTATACTCCAGGGTCTGGACAAAAAATTTTTGATATCTCCCAGTGCTGACAAATTATTTTTATTGTAATATTACAATGTGTGATTTTAAAACTAAATATAGCCTTCCATTTGTAACTCTTATGCAACCACAAGAGTAATTTATATATTGATTATATAAAACTGCAAAACAATAAAATTAAAGCAAAATAATCTAATTCAATGATTAAAATGCTATTTTGTTTAAATTAAATTGCCACTGACCAAATGAATCTTGTGAGACAGGTCTTTTGAGTTCTGTGTAGCTTGTCTACCACTTGCCCTACAATAAACCAATTTAGCCATTGCTTTTCTTCTATTCATCAAATTATGATGAATCTCTGACTGCACCATACACAGTTAACATGACTTGGCTGCAGATTATTGGAACAGATTATACTAAGTCTGCCTCTGTTTATGTCCTATTACCTGGCAATGAACCAAACAGTGCTGCTATGTCCCAAGGAGATCCAAAACACAAACACAATAGGTCCATTCTGCTGACTCCAGAAAACACTTTCATTAATTTTTAAAAGATTGTCATCAAGAGTGCAGTGTGGAGGTCTGGCCTACATTCCGGCTCTGCTGTTCACAGCCACGCACCACCAGGTGGGTACAATCCCTGTTGGTCAGAGAAGAGTCACCTTGATGTCCTGGTTCGACTGTACCATGGTGCAGGTGATTCGCCTGCCTGGTTGCTGGAGGGGCTAGTGACCCAGATGGGCACGCAGCCTGTGCACACTGCTTTTTGGCCTGGGAAGAGGACAGCATTTTGGATTTTCTCCACTAATGCAGCTTAGAACCACACTCCAGATAATCCCTGCTAACTTTCACAACCTGAAAAATGTGAACAGCAACCACTCCTATTTTTGTTTGTTTTTTATTAAATCTTACACAAAACCTCAGACCTTTTTCATTCCTTCCTCCACTCTTACCTTCCTGTTCTGCAGCAGCCTAATCCTGCCCTCACTGCAGAGATTGATGACCTGCTGTTTGGGGCTTCAGACTGATTGCAAAAAGGGGATGGATTCCCTGAGGTAGTCCCCCAAAGGGGGAAAAGGCCCTTGTTTTTAAAAATCCTTCTGAAAAGAAACTGTCATGTTGCTTTGAAAAGGCTGAAAGCAGACCTCTGTGTTAGGTCAAGAGGAAGTCCAGAGGATGTCAGAACCTGGGGAGAACAGCCAGCAGTAGAACATGCTCAGGACTGTGATCAATCTGAGCTCTGGAAAGTTCCCGTGCAGCAAGTACCTCCAGCAGAGCCTACCTGAAGTGAACTGTGCAAAGAAGTTTGCTTTTCTAACAATCTAAGACATTTTTTTCTGTAGCACTCCTTGAAAATCTCTTGCAGTGGGATCTCCATTCTCGTCCTGTAAAAACCACTGGCGTAGTAAAGGAGTTCCTGTTATACAGGAGTGAAGTGGGAGACTCAGAGGTGCACGTCTGGAGGACCCCACCTTCGTGTGCTCTGGCTCCCTTGAGAAAGCTTCTTCTTTGTGCTAACTCTTGCATTGGATGGATTGCTTCTGGGTACATGGATGCGTTGGGAATAAAAGGTAGACATCCCCTTGGCGGGGAGATTATCATCGAACTGAAATTTTTAAACTTCTGGAAGAGCTAATGTACTCCAGAATAAAAGCAAACAAACAAACAAAAAAACACTGCTTCAGAACTATTCTTTAATGTCGTGCCTCAATATTTTCCAGGGGCCCCATGTGCACCTGCAGGTGCTGCTGCCCTTTGAAGTTATTCATGAGGTGTTTATAGTAGAGGGGAAAATAGTGATTCCCAGAGTCCAGCAAGGGCAGGAGTGAGGAAGGTTGGAGAGAGGATGGACAGTAGGCCTAGGAGTGCGATTGTATAGAAGCAATAACTTCTGTTCTCTGTGTAGTCGGGTAACGATGGTTATCTACCATACTGATTATTTCAAAATAGCTAGTGGAGAGGATCTAGGACTTTCCAAATGCAAAGAAATTATAAATGGCTGCAGTATGGATATGCCAGTTACTCTCATCTGATCATCACATATGGTACACAAATACTGAAATGTTATTCCAGATGTACAATTATGTGTGCATCAACTTTTAAAAAATGCAACAAGTTCCTTAAAGTTTTACTTGTGATAATCTTATCTTGAACAATAAGGAAAAGAAAACAAGAGCATAAATCTTGAGCTGGTCACGATGACCTGGCCCAGAAAGCATTTGGTGGTTGCTTTTACTAAGCAAGATAAAACAACTGAGCAAACACTTGGTCACCACCTCCTCTTCCATGACATCTTCGCCTGTGGGAGCACAACTTTGTAGTAAACGAGTTGTTAAGAAGAAAGCTCTGTGTCCTTGGTGGTAGCCTTGGAAAGAGTGGGAGTCTCTTAGTTACTTTTCTCATTACTGAGACAAAATATCTGACACCCAAAGTTAAAGGAGGAAAGGCTTATTTGACTCACAGTTGTAGAGGTTTCAGTCCATAGTCAGCTGGCTCCAGGGCAGGGAGGCCCAGCAGAGGGCATCACAGAGGGGAAACAGTCCATGGCAGGCAGGCAGGTGAGAGCACATTAGTCCTCTTTCTGACCCTTATATTTAATGCAGGCTGCCTGCTGTAGGGCAGTGTGGCACTCACACCCTTAATCCTAGTCCAAACTATGCCAAACCAATCAGTGGACTTCTTTAGTAATTACACTCCTGATCGCAGCACCATACTCTAGATCAGCCACCTCTGAAAAGCTCTCCCTTTGACCGAGTAAGGCTTTGGGAGGACATCTAGACATGAGCCATAACAGGGAGGAAGTAGCCCTTACTTCAGGAGTGGACCTGCAAGGAGATGGCCTCGCCCAGGTGTGAGAGCCACACCACGTGTCCTCTTGGCTTCCTTGGTTCACTAAGCTCTGCTCACCCTTAGGCTCACCTGCTCAACGAGCTGCCAAAGACAAGTACAGTACAGCCAGCACCAGAAGTGATGGCTAACACTTCAGTACCTCCTCCCCTTTCGGTCCCCAGGGAGAGACCAGGCTACTCAGGCCCTAACTATTGGTCACCGCAAGGTGGAGTGTGGGTGACATGTAGTATCACTATTTCTTTCTTCTATTTCTTGGTGCCCAACAAATAACCCATTATAAATGACCTTTGCAATCTCCATATTCTACACAGCACTGTGGAAAGTGTTTATTTCCATTAACTCATGGGGAAATTTTTTACAAGGGCAGGAAATAAAATGTTTCCCTTCATTTTAACCTGACTACTTAAGGGCCACCTGAAACAATAGATAACCAGGTATAGAAGAAGGTATAAGAGAGCAAAAGCATCTTTCCCCCAAATGATAGGCAGATTCATTTGTTAGCTGTGCTCTAAAACTCTCTTCTAAATTTCTTTTCAACAAATCATGAAACAGGCTATCTCCATACATTTCATTGGAGGATATGTCTCAGATCCAATAAAAATTGCTGTAGTTCATCTTACTGACGATCTGTTCAGTTATGCTAAGATTTTCTACAGTGTTTTCTGACCTGAGAGCACACATGGTAGGAGGGACGCGAGACAGTTTTCTAATAGCAAAAGAAACACAAGCCGGATCTTTCGTTTTTACCCTATGGCAGCTCCTCCCTCCAATCACAGAGCACCTAAGGTTCAGGCACAAGCCCGAGAGCTCAGCTGAGAACGCTGCTCCCCGCATTTGTCCGAGCAGAGTTGCTGGAGCCCAGCACAGCGTCAGAGAGCTCCCTTAACCCACCTCTCTGATGAGAGCACGCAGCACAGCACATGGGCTTCGATAAGCCTGGGATTCCCCTCCGCTAAACTTCGAATCCGTGTCATCCCTCAGGCCGTTCAAAGGCGCAGCCTGGCCTCTACCTGCCTCTCCCACCTTCACCTCCGGCCTTTTCCCTCCTTATCTGCACCCCTAAGGCATCACTTCTTGTTTTATTTTGCTGTCGGGCAGGGTACTGAGGACCTCTAGCGGGCCAAGCACAGGCCCTGCGCTAGCTCGGCTGAGCTACACTCCCACCCTCTTCGCTTCTTGAATCTCTTTCTCACCTTTCCATTTCAGGACTGCACGAACAGGGACCTCTTTCACTGACGGTGCCCTATCGTCCCTGCCAATCTAGCCTCGCGTGACAGCCTCTTTCTCTCACATCTCAGCTTTTTCCCTCTCCTTTTCTGTTTTTTTCCCCCCTCGTTGGATTGAACCCAAGGAGTACTAAGCTGCATCCCTAGCAATTTTTAGTTTCTTCCTTTTTTTTTTTTTTTTTTTTTTTTTTTTTTTTTTTTTTTTTTTTTTTTTGAGACCAGGTCTCAGTTGTCCAGGCTGGCTTCAAAATTGCAATTTGCAACTCTCCTGCCTCAGCCTCCCAAGTAGCTCTAATTACAGGTGTACACCATCATGTCCAGCCAGCTCTTTGCTTTCATGTCACCCACACACAGAGACTCCACTGTCAATCCCCGATCTGATTCTTAAACCGTGTTCTTCATTGTTTTTATTAGTTTGGTTACTAGTTTATTTTTCTCACTAGAATCTACTTTCAAAAGGGCAGAGAGAAAGTATGTTTAATCGACCAATATATAATCAGATCCAAGCATGCATGGTTCCTAGGACATGTGAGCATTCAATTCATGTCTGATAAATGAAAGGATACATTTTTAAATGACCACAAAATGTTTCCTTATTTTCTCCAGTGTCATAGCTGAGGATACCACCTACCATATTATATTACCAAATGATGTTTCCCAAGGTTAATGAAATAAAATTCTCCATGAAAAATTTGGTATTTTCAGAGTGCTAAATTTAAGGCAAACTAATGAATTTAGCAAAGTTGCAGAATACAAAATCAACACCAAAAAAAGCCACTATGAAACAGTGATAAAAGAAATTAAAAGAGACATAATAAATAATAGAAAGAAATAGAAAGACATCTATGTTCATGGACTGCAAGACTGAACATTGTTAAAAATCTAAATACTATATAAGCAATCAGATTTAATGCAATCCTATCACAATGCCAATGACATTGCAGAAACAGAGATTCCAAAATTCATACAAATTCTCAAGGGGCCCAAATAAACAACACAATCTTGAAAAAGAACAAAGTTGGAGTTCTCCTGCTTCTTCATTTCAAAACATATCATAAAATCATGGTAACCAAAATGTATGGCACTGGCAAAAAGCAAATACATCAAATAATCTTTGACAAAAGTGCCAAGATCACACAATGGGGAAAAGACAGACTCTTTAATAAATGTGACTGGGAAAATTGGATATCCACATGCAAAATGGATTGAAAAACTAAATGTAATGGGTCAGGGACTTAGCTCAGTGATACTGTGCCTGCCTAGTAAGCACAAGGTCCTGCGTTTGATCCTTGGTACCAGAAGGAATGAAAAAGAACTAAATGTAAGATCTAAAACCATAAAATTCCTAGAAGAAAAAAAGGGGGGGGCAAGGAATCTTCATGGTATTGGATTTGGTGATAACTTCTTAGCTATAACACCAAAAGCACAGAAAAAAAAAGCACAAATGGGACTATATTAAACTTCAAAATAAAAAATCACCAAAGTGAAAAAGCAAATGATGGGAGAAAATATTTGCAAATCGTATATGTGACAACGAGTTAACATCCAGAATACATAAAGAACTGCAACTTATCAGCAACAAAACTTAATTTAAAAATGGGCAAAGGATTTGAGTAGGCATTTCTCCAAACACAGATGCCCAAAAGTATGTGAAAAGATGCTCATCAGTAATCATTAGAGAAATGTGAATCAACACTACAACCCATTAGGATGGCCAATATGGGGGGAAAGAGAAAATAAGGAGTGTTGATGAGGGTGTGGAGAATAGAAAACATTGTTGCCTTGTTGTTGAGAATATAAAATGGTGCATTCAGTGTGCAAAATGGTTTACAGCTTGCTCGAAAAATTGATAATAGAATTATAATGCTATACAGCATTCCCACTTCTGGGTGTATAGCCAGACAAATGGGCAGCAGGATCCTAAAGAGATATTTGAATAACCATGTTAATTACAGCATTATTCACAACAATCAAGAAGAAGAATTGACCTAAATTAATAGATTAATGAACAAAGAAAATGTGCCCCCCCAAAAATTAATTGTAAGCTAGGAGAGGAAGAGTCTATCTAGTTTCATATGTGCGTATGTGTGTAAGAGTTATGACATTTTTAAAAGAAGTAAAACTTTAACACCGACTGCATTTTTATAATATGAATTATTAATTTATTTCATGTCAGGTAATGACATTATGGTTCCTTATATATTTTTTAATTTTTAAAATTATTTATTATGTATGTATGTATTTATTTTTATATCAGGGATCGAACTCAGGACCTTGAGCTTGCAAGGCAGGTGGTGGAACCACTGAGCTAAATCCCTGGCCAGTTCCTTATATTTTAAAGATGTGCACTGAGCCAGTTGCAGTGGTGCCTACCTGTACATGGGAGGCTGAGCCAGGAGGATCACAAGTTCAAGGCCAGCCTGGACAATTTAGGGAGACCCTGTCTCAAAATGAAAAATAAAACAAAGCCAAGCATGGTGGCACATGCCTTTAAACCCATCACTCTAGAAGGCTGAAGCAGGAGCATTGCAAATTCAAGTGTAGCCTGGACAATTAATTAAATGACTTAACAAGAAACCTGTATCAAAAAAATTTTTTAAATTTAAAAATCTGGACAAGTAGTTCCGTATGTGAAGGCCCTGAGGAAGGAGAAGGAGAAGGAGGAGAAGAGGAAGAAGAAGAAGACAGGGATGTAGCTCAGTGGAAGGAAGCTTTCAAGTGCCAGGCCCTGGGTTAAATCCCTACTATCAAAGTAAGTGGATATTGAAATGTTTTAGATGGAATTGGCATCTGGGATTCACTTGATGATACAGGATGAGAGGGAGTAAGCAGGGGTATAGCAATGTTATGGTTGTAACACGGGCACCCGAAGGTCTCATTCCTTCCCCTGCTGCAGTGTTACCAGGAGATGCAGCTACACAAAGTGCCTCCCTTCAGAGCACCACTGGACACCTCTGAGGTCGACCTTCCAGCTCCCTCTTTCCAGTCCTGATCCTCCTCTCCCTTGCACAGAACTGGTCCTCGGAGCATGCTAATCCTAGTAAACCTCCTGCAAGTTATCCTGTTTTGAAAGCTGCTCCCAGGGCTCCCGTTCTGTGGCCAGATGGACAAGACTGGGCACGGGGGATCATTCTTGGAGCTGGGTGCAATAGGTAGACTTCAGAGATGGTCCTCAAGATCTCCACGCCAGGTGTAAATACCTGTATAGCCCCAGAACTATGAACACAGTGGATTTCGCCCCCATGATGAGGTTAAATTTTAGAGCACACTTGACTTCCAGGGAGGGGGCCTGGCCTCCCACACAAAAGATCCCTAAAAGCAGAATTTTTCTGTAACTTCTCATCAAAGTGGAAGCAAGACATTTGAAGCATGGGGTTCAGCGTGCCACTGAGCCATGAAGATGTCATCTGGCAAGGAGTGCATGAGGGCACCAACTACTGACCACACAGAAAACAGGGGCCTCAGCCCTCCAACTGCAAGGAACAAACCTCAAGGAGGATCCCCGGCCCCAGAGCCCAGACAAGAACTCCACCCAGCCAACCCCTTGACTTCAGCTGTGTCATACGCCAAGCATAGTGGAGACCCAAACATGCCACATCAGACTTCTGCCCTGTGCCCGGATGTGACTGGTATGCAGGCGTTGTCTTAAGCTGCTGTTTGTGATCATTCATCACACAGCAATAGAAAGCTATTGCACTGGGTCACGGCATATGGAGGTTCACTGCTTTATTCTTCTACAAGTGTGAATTTGCCACAGTCATCATAAAAGTTTAAAGTACTGATTTTGAGCCAAGCATGGTGGCCCACCCCTGTAATCCCAGCACTCAAAAGGCTGAGGCAGGATTGCCATGAGTTTGAGGCCAGCTCAGGCTACATAGTGAGTTCAAGGCCAGCCTGACTACAGAGCAAGACCTGGTCTCAAAAGAAATAAAAATAAAAAACAAAATAAAATATTGATTTCACAGTTACTAATCAGAGCTGTACGGTAGGTACTGGTATCTCATTTTACATAACTCTCTCTAGATTTATTTCCCAAAATAAAAAAAGCTTTTACATGTTTAATAATAGGAAACAGGGAGATAGACCTTTTATAAAAGGGAAGGGGGCCAAGAGATGGAGGAGTGTACAGTGTGCGTGTACCAGTTTCCCCATGTGTACTGCACACAAGAACTAATGAACATTTTTTAAAAAGTGAAAAATGTTTCATGATGAATAGCAGAAAACAGCCATCCACGCAGTGATCCTCGCACAGTTCGGAGCGCTGGGGATTGGAGCAGGTGTCAGTGCAGGGCGAGCCGCACTCCTGGTGCCGCATGCCAGACGCGCACGTCGGGGCTGCAGAGGGAGGCAGTGTGCAGTCCCATCCCGTTCATAGTGGCCCAGATCTTTTCCCTGCTACCTGGTTTCCTTGACTACAAACACAAGGGTGTGACTTGACGGTACCCAGTGTTTGTCAATTTAAGTAGTTCCTCCACAAGTTCTTTTTCAACCAAATGTTAAATAAGTGCCAACCTTCCTAAAGGACTGATCACCCAGTCAGGTGGTGGCCAGTAGCTATTTGAATTGTTCCTGAGTTTTGCCCCATCAGGGGCACCCTACAAAGTGAGGGATGGGTGGATGTAGAAGGAGAGGTGAGGAAGAACCTCAGAAAGTGGGCCAGGCAGGTGCGTTGTAGGCGAGACTGCTTAGGGAAGCGGAGAAACTGCACAACTGCATTCAAATAGTGATTCTCAGGTGGGGCCAGTTTACTGCCAGGGGAATGTGGCCCTGCCTGAGACATTTTTGGTTGTCATACCTAGAGAGTACTGATATCAAGAAGGTACAACGCACAGGATCATCTCCCCCTGCCCTGCCCCCAGCAGAAGCCAGATAGAAAGATTGTGTCTTAAAAAGCATCTGTGTCCAGAGCTGGGGATTTAGCTCAGGTGCACCTCGCCTGCCTTGCAAGGGCACGATCCTGAGTTCAATCCGCGGTACCCAGAAAAAAAAAAAAAGACATCTGTGTCCGGCACTTCTGCGACAGTCAGTGAAACACGCACACCCCTCTGAGTGTGTTGATTCCTGGGGAGAAATGTTCCTTTATACTTTGGGGGGGGCATCAGGAATAAAATTCAGGACCTTGTGCTTGCGAGGCTGGTGCAGTGCCACTGAGCTAAATCCCTGGCACCCTTTTATACATATTTTTATTTTCCTGATGCTAAAAAGTATTGCTTGTTCATGGGGAGGTGCCGGGGGCATGTGGACTTACACTGGGTCACTGAGATAGAGCCCAGCAGCCCCAAGGCCTGCAGAGATGCCCATCTGGGCCTCACTTCATTCTAAAGGACCACAGAGGAATCCAGGAAAGCTTGGAATTGATCCAGATGGCATCAACCAGGTAAGTAGAGTCAGCCCTCACCCTATGGGAATAGTGTGACTTCTGAAAGGAGTGAGGACAAACCTTGGTTCTCCTGGGGAACAATGAACTTCCAGCCAGAAAATGAGGACTTAAAGGAAACCTGTGGACCTTACTCTGGTAGGCTCCTCTCCCTCCTGCTGATCTCGAGGCACACAGCACTGGCTGTCCGGTGAGAATTTTGTCTAAGGACCCTGTGATTCCAGGAAGTGGAACAGCACCTCTGGGATGGCTGGAAGCCAGGTACAGACAGGAAGCCCTTTACGGCCATGAGCTCTTTTCTGTGGGCTCCAAGAGTGGCCCATTTGAGGAAGAAGGAAGAAGAGACTATCTGGTTGGAATTCCCTTCCTCTAACCTTGATCTTCGAATAAATCATATTAAAGCTGCTGTATTATCTTCTCTCTTTCTTTGGAAAATGAAGGGAGTGATCTGTGCCCACATTTGAGGGGGGAACAAAGGGCAGGAGTTGCCAGTGTGGTGAGCAGAGCCCACGACTGAGCAGAGAACAGACTCTGTGGCCAGGTGCTTAGAAATTGGGAGAGCTCATCTGAAATGATTATTTATGGAATTCAAGTATATATGTACCCTAAGCAAGAAGAGTATATTTGGTTTCATTAAGATCATAATGACACAGAAAACAAAAAATGATTTTTTTTTGTTTTGTTTTAAGACCAACGTTGGTAAAATGAAGCACTTGTCTTGAGTATTTGTTAGACTCTCAAATTAAACCCAGGTTGTACCGTAAACCTTCCTCTGTTACCTGCCTGCATGCTAGGCTGGTGTCTACTTCCTGTACCTCACATCTTTATGATGATAATCATCAAGAAAAAAATATATGAAGCAAAGCCTGTATCTTCCTGGCTCTGTTGCTATTTGTTGTTTTGGGAAAGGGAAGTTGAGAAAAAGAAGACAGAGTTCACTCACCAAACCACAAACCCTGTGTGTGTACTGCATGCCCTGCCCTGTGCACATCTCCTCATGGCTCTGTTCAAGGAACATCAACTTGGACCAGTTACTAACTTTTTGTTGCTCTTTACATCAATTTTATTTACAGAGGAGTATACATCTCTCTGATTTTTTGTTGGTCTTCTGGCTTTCTGACCCACTTCCTCAAAGGCACAATTTTTTTTTTTATGTTGAAATTTTCCCCTTGACTAAGCAAGCGGCATTTAGTTACACTTCCCCCTCAGTACAGGGAAGCATATTTTTTTCTCATGTGTGAAATTTAAAGAGCAAACATTCAGCTGCCAGAAGGAAAGATAAGTCACTGATTTCTCCATTCTAGAATGTACAAATGGATAATTCAGAGTTATCATCAAACCTGCATGTCTGAAGGGGCACAGTGTTCAGTTTTGCAATCAGGCACAAAACAGTATCTTAATAGGGGATCCAGGATCCACCAAACCATTTGAATCCCAGCCCTGCCACCTACTAACACCTGCTGGCAGAGTAAGCTTGTACAAACCACTTTTCCTCTCTGGTCCTAAAACCCAACAAGGGCTCAGTAAGAACAGCACATCATATACTGCAGGAATAAACATAAGATCGACATGCTTATGTCACAGGGACATTGTGAAGATAAGTGATGGTGGGCATACAGCTTTTAACACAGTTCAGGGTTATTTGCCCATCAGTTGGAAACTGGATAAAGATGGGGTTTTTCTATAAAATGGAATATTACTCAGCCATAAAGAATGAGAAATTAGATTCATTCATAGGAAAATGGATACATATTAAGGATATACTCCTAAGTGAAATAAATACATCACATAGTTCATGGTTGAAGTGTTGTCTAGAAGGTTCTAGAATTACATTCTTTCCTTTTCAAGTTTTCCATTATCAATTGAAGGATCCTGATGCAGATTTGAAAGCATGTCAAACCAACTCATTCCTCAGTCCTTTTCCATCACAATAGAAAATAGTAACTCCTTTCTTCCAGTTCCTAAGGCCAAAACCTTGGCCAAGCCTTGACTCTGCCTCTCTCATGGACATCTTATCTGTCAGGAAATCTTGCAGCATTGGCTCCAAAATATGTCAAATCTGACCAATTTTATCACCTCTATGGATACTATCCTGCTCCAAACCATCACTAAGAAAAATAGGACACATCTAAACAACACTTTCACAGAAACATCTAGCACTGGCCACACAGCAGGAAGTGAATGGCAGGAGACTGGACAAGGCTTCATCTGTATTTATAGCTGCTCCCCATTGCCCACATTATTGCCTGAGCTCCACCTCCTGTCAGACCAGCAGTGGCATTAGCTTCTCAGGCAGGAGCAAGATTCCGGCTGTGAACTGCACATGCCAGGGATCTCATCTATGTCACCCTCCATATGAGAATCCAAACCCTGATGATCTGAAGTAGAGCAGAGACAGTGATGTTAGTGCTGCGGAGCAGCTGCAGATACAGATTAACATTAGCAGAGAAGTTTGACTACTCTGAGATTATAATAAATCAACTGCTGCCGGGCATGGTGGCTCACACCTGTAATCCCAGCACTTGGGAGGCTGAGGCAGGAGGATCGCTGTGAGTTGGAGACCAGCCTGGGCTACCTAGTGAGGTCCAGGTCAGTTTCAACTACGTAGTGAGACCCTGTCTCAAAAAAATTTTTTTTAAATTAAAAAATAAATCACCTGCTTGCAGACTCATATCAAAACACTGTCAGTGAGTGGTAAAGTAACAAGCTGCATCTGATGGCAGGATTTATGGTGCAAGGGCGTTCGTGTGCTTTGATTGTACAGCTACATCTGATGGCCAGCTTTAAATCAGAATCCAGCACTTATTTTAGTCTACACATAGCCCATTTATTTTATTTTTATTTTATTCTGTCTATGCCTCTTTCCCACACTGCACACTTGTCTCAGTCAGACTCTGTAAGCATACATGCTAACCCCAGGCAAAATGCATAAAAAACAAATGTCACTGTAGAGCTTCTTTGAAAAGGGGGAAAGACCTAATGAGGAAACAGCAGAAGATTCTAAGACCGCCAATAAAAAGAAAGCTGCATTTAAAAGAAAATACCAAGAGTCCGACTTAAATTATAGATTCATTACAACAAGTGAATCATTCTCCAAGCCTGCTTTGTGTGATATATGGTGACCAGATATCTAAAGAAGCCATGAAACCTTCAAAACTGCTTCAGCACAGAAGACCAAGTACTCTGCCTGAAAAATAAAGCTTTGGAGTTTTCCAAAAGAAAAAAATGTGAACACAAAGAACAGCAACAATTATTAAAGGCCACCATTTCATCAAATGTGTCTGCACTCAGAGCATCATTCTTAGTAACTAACCACATTACTAAAGCCCTTTCCTATTGGTGAAGAGTTGATCCCGCCTGATGATAAAGACATGAGTCATAAATGTCTTATTTTATTTTATTTATTTATTTTGGTACGGGGGATCTAACTTGGGTCCTTTCGCTTGCAAGGCAGGTGGCAGCACCACTGAGCTAAATTCCCGGCCCTGTAAATGTCTGTTTTTGAAACAGAGTCTTGCTGTGTAGTTCAGGCTTGACTTGAACTCACTTTGTAGCCTAGATTGGTCTCGAACTCAGTGATCCTCTGGCCTCACCCTCCTGAGTGCTGGGATTACAGGTGTACGCCACCACACCCAGCCCTAAGACCAAACCTAGCTACTGTGAACTTTTAGGAGAGGTGGCACGTGTTTCTCTTTCAGCTAGCACCACAACTAGACAAATTGATGAGATAGCAGAGGATAATGAGGCACAATTGTTAGAAAGGATTACTGAGTCACAATGGTATGCCTTCCAAGTTTATGAAGTACCAGCATTGACAACAAGGCAACAATGCTTGGGTGTGTGTAATGCATTTTTCAGGAGAATGTACATGTGGATACATTATATGCACACCACAGCTGCATAATTATTCAGGTCTTTGAATAATTCCACATCAGCAAAACTGAATTGGTCATTTTGTCAATATAGGCACAACAAGAGCAGCTGCTATGGCTGGATAGCTTTCTTGTTTCACTAGTCAGACCAAAGAAGTTGCATCTGAATGTCCGTCTACACATTGTGTCATTATAGAGAAATGCTGGCTAGCTGAAAAATGTCACCTGAACCTACCATTTTGCAGGATACAATTAAATTTATCAACTACATTAAAGTACTTGCTCTTAACTCACATGTGTTAGCACAGCTCTGTCAAGAAATGGACACAGCACACACATCTTCTCATTCACGGAGGTGAAATGGCTTCCTAAAGGCTGATCAATGGCCAGATTTTTTGGGCTGCTCCAGAGATTTCTTTCAGAAAAACAGTCACCATTGGCAGCACATTTCAGTGACACAGAATGGTTGCAAAACTTGCTTACTCCTATGACATAAACAACCTTCTCAATGAACTCAACCTGTCATTTCAGAGGAGAAAAACAACAATGTTCAAATCAGGAGGTAAAGTGGCTGCATTCCAAGCCAAACTGGAATTATAGGCTGTTATAGTCAGGGTTTGCAAGGGAATGGATTGAATACAGGACACAGCATTTGTAAGGTTTTATAAGTCATCCAGAAAGTCAAATGCAGAGGAGTACAAGAGGTCTGTCCACACTCTAGAGACCCGAAGAATCCAGCCAAGGGCCTGGATCCCACAGCGATGACCAGCTGAAGGTTTTATCGTCCAGGGCAGTGTCCTTCTCGAGTCCAGCCAGAGGCCTTGAGCTCACGGCAATGTCTCATGCTTGCCCCATTGAGGATCGGCACGCGGAAGGCCCAAAGGCCAGTGATGGAAGATAGTAAGCCTGCTCTGGCAGGGTGAAGGATCTGTGCCACCAGGCTGAGGGATCTGCACTGGAGCCAGGAATTGACTTTCCACGTAAAGATCAGAGAGAGCACCTCCAATGAGAACAGCAGCCACTGCCAGGGACAGTGAGGCCCAGAGCTCCTCCTCTGACTGGAATAGCCAAGTTTACAGTAGGAAAATCAGCTGCGACGAGCTTCTCCAAGAAAATCAACAGCCCTTGATCCGCCCCTCCAGTTCTTTTTTTATGCCATTGACAACAATCCTCAGGTGGGTCTTCCATGACCAGACCACACTGATTCAGTTCAGCTGAGCAATCCAAATTGATCATTAGTTAATCCACTACAGGGATCAACACATGAACATTGGGATTTTTTAATAAGACAGAGAGATTTTGAAAGAGACTGAATGAGAACCTTCTTTCTCCCAGCTTGTTGTTTTCCTCTGTGAGACTGCTCATGGAACAAGGTTCAGGGACCTGGACTGCGAGGGCAAGGCGCGGAATAGCGGAATCACCACGCAGACTCCGGGAAGGTTTCTGGGACACTTCCGTTTTAGTCAGGAAATGCACAGGCTTATATAGGGTAAGGTGGGTGGAGCCAGGGTGGAGCTATTTGATTGGGTAAGGCAGGGGTGGAACCAGGGTGGAGTGGGAATATTTGGCACATCCTTATTGGCCACATGTTAGTTTTTGGATTGTATGTTTTAGGGGCTGAGACGAATGGAATCAGGACTTCAGAGGTTTTTGAGAGGAACAGTTTATCTAAAGTCAGATCTCTACACACCTGAGGGGACGGATTATTCCAGCCCTAATAGGCCTCTGAGTTTTCTCACTAGAGATGGGTGCGGCACTCCTGACTCAGCCAGACATTAACCTGATCCTCACCAGCTGGTGCACGAGCGCCTATACCAGCTTTCAAAAATTTTTGAAAATTACCTCCCAACCACAAAGGACCCCCAAATGGAAAGGAATAGATCCACTACCCATTTTTTTGATAAGCCACATGAATCAAGTTTGTCCATCCTCATAGAGGATCAATTGCTTGATCAATTGCTTGAGATCACAAATTATAGTGGCCTTAAAAGTATGTTTGAAGCCAAGCATGGTGGTTCATGCCTGTAATCCCAACACTCAGGAGGTTGAGGCAGGAGGATCGCTGTGAGTTCGAGACCATACTAGGCTACATAGTGAGTTCCAGGTCAATCTCAACTATATAGTGAGACCCTGTGTCAAAAAACAACAACAAAAAAAAAACCCAAAAAAAAGTATATTTGAGACTTCAAATCTCCATATGTTCTAGACTAAAGTCAAGGTGGAATATCCTGACATTTCCACAAAAGCAGGGAAAAGCCTGCTTCCATTTCCAACATCCTCTCTTTGTGAAACAGAAATTTCTGGCAATGACAGCAACCAAAACAAGGTTACAAAGTAAATGGACATAAGTAAAGTATTGTTTTTTGTACTGGGAATCGAACTCGGGTCCTTGCGCTTGCAAGGCAGGCCACCGAACCGCTGAGCTAAATCCCCTGCAATAAGCAAAGCATTTGGGTTGTCGGTGTCTCCCATCAGCCCCATAAGTGACCATCTAATTGCAAGAAAACAAATGAGGACTCCCACTGCGGCCACATTATAACAAGGTGTATAATGACATCATTATAACAAGTTGCTTAATGATGTCCTTATAACAGGGTTATAATGACGTCATTATAACAAGGTGTATAATGATGTCATTATAACAAGGTGTATGACGACATTATAGTAAGGTAAATAATGATGTTGTTATAACAAGGTTGTGATGATATCATTGTAATAAGTTGTATATTGGCATCATTATAACAAAGTGTGTGATGACATCATTATATATGACAGTGCAGTAATAATATAAAGAGCACAGGAAATGTAATGAATGTGAATTATCCTGAAACTTCGCCCAACCTACAGAAGAACTGTCTCCCACAAAACCAGTCCCCATCTCTAAAAAGGTTGGGTACCACTGATCTAGAACAATGTTTGGCCAAATTTCTGGGTGCTGTGACCTAGCCAAATTGACACATAAAACTAATCATTGATGATCCCCAACAAATAACTGAATAGTTGATGAATCACTAGAATAAATGGTTCAAACGATTTAGTTTATATTACTGTCATTAAAAGAAAAAAAAAGTATTACTTTTAAAATATTTTCAAATTTTAAGTAGTTTTTAGAATAGACATGTGAATTTTCTTTAACACTGTTTAATGTGTGTGTGTGTGTGAGAGAGAGTGTGTGTGTGTGTGTGTGTGTGTGTGTGTGTTTAAATTAATGGTGCACACTGTAATTCCAGCTTTCTGGGAGACTATGGCAGGAGGACCACAAATTTGTACCCACCCTTAGCAATTTAGTGACGAAGCGGAATGGCTCTGGAAAGAGAATTGGCTGGGGCTGGAGCCCAGTTCAAAAGATCAGGGTTCAATCCCAAGTACTGCACCAAAAATTTAAAAATCCCCAAGCTAAACAAACAAAAAAGAGGCTAAGGATGTAGCTCAGTGGTGAATGTGTATTTAGTTTGTTTGAAGCCCTGGGTTCAATCCTTGGCACAAAAAGAATTAAAAGAAAAGGGTTCTAAAACTAGATTGTGGTAATAGTTACACAATTCTATAAAATTACTAGAATTACTAAACAAAATTTTGAGGTATGTAAATTATTCTTACAACTTTTTCAATGAATCAGGCAATACCTGAGTTCACATTTGTGTAAAGACATTTTTATGCCATGACAAACATCTAAACAAGAGAGAATTCCAGAACTGAGACAAAACTAGACTCCAGGAACTAAAACCTGGGGACACTTGAAAAGTAGTATTACAGACGAAATCCTGAGCACAAGAGAGAGAGAAAAAAAACTTTAAAATGATATCTTTGCTTCTGCTTACAAAGACAAAAGGAAATTTTTTTCCTTATAAATTTTGATGACCCTGAATATAGCAGCTACTTTGAGAAGGAGCCAAGAAGCATCATTCGGATTCTGGATGGAGCCCTGAAAAGCCCCTGGTGCTGCCATGGTGACGGTCTCCTGCTGTGCAGAGGGGCCTCAGCCCTGGGCTTCTAGAGCGGCTACAGAGAGGCACCCTTCCGGTGGCCTCCTCCCCCAACTCTTCCCACACAAGAGAGAAGCCCTCCAAGGCACAGGCACCCGCTGCTCATCTCTGGGTCCCTCCTTTCGTCCAGCAATCGCAGTGTGCTCAACCTACCCTTGCCCTTATTTTCCTCCTTTCTACCTGGCCCAGCCACTTCCTCTACTTTTCCAACTTCACCAAGTTTTATTATTGCTTCTAGGGTAAATCAAACTTTGCCCCATCCTATCAAAAATGTCCCATCTTCATGGCAGTCACCTCAGTCATTTACAGTTTTTTGCTTTGTTTTATTTTGGTTTTTCTTGTTGGTATCAGGAATCCAACTCAGGGCCTTGCCCTTGCCACTGCTGTGCACCTGCTGTGGCACTGGGCTGCGTTCCTGGCCCTCATGGCAGTATTTTGACAGGGATGAGACAAGACTGACTGGGCCCGGGTCACTGCTTGCTCAGCTGCCTGGACGTAGTGTTCTTCCGAAAGGATGTGGACATGGGACGATAGTGTTCAGTCAGACCTGCTGGTTTCCATGAGCCCAGAGACTACCTGTGCAGACCCAGCTTCAGACAGCAGTCCCTGCAAGACAGCCAAGCTGAAGGCCAGGAGAACAGCTCCTCGGAAAAAGCTCCAGAAACGTAAAAGTCTGACAGTGGCCTAGAATGGATACTGGAATGCCAGAGTCTCGGCCTGTGGTGACAGATAAAGCAACCGCAGGTGGAAGAGGTAGTAGGGTGTAAACAAATTTATTTAAAAGATATGAAGGCAAGGAAGTAAAAGATATAAAGGCAAGGAAATAAAGCTTCCGCTGGCTGGGAGGGAGCTCTTTGTCTAGGGGTGCATAAAGGCTTAGAAGGGAGCTAGGGCTGTTGCCGAAGCACCATGATCTCCAGCCTATAGGAAACTACATATTTTTAGGGCCCAATCCATGCAGCGTTCACTCAGTACCCGTGTGGGGCGCATGTGACCGAGAGCCCATGGCCTGCCTGACCGCGCTCCGGGGAGGTCCCAGACATGGGAAGGCCACCGGGAAGGTGTTTTTCTAAGATCCCTGGAGGTTATGACTCAGCAGACCCTACTCTGGGGCCTCTGCCCTTACTGCTTAACAGAAACCTACGTCTCCTCTGACTAAGTCCTGTTGCAGAATGAGAGGTGGCTGATTTGAGAGGCTATAAGGACACGCCCCCCACCCCCCTGGGCCCCATCTCTATCAAATGCCTGCTTCTCTGAGGTCCAGGAGCCATGGGGATATCAGCACAGTCTGAAAAACCTGTGGGAAGCCAGTGTGAACATCCTGGCCAGAGGTCTGGAGCAGGCTGCAGCACAGTGCACAGCTCAGCGTGGAAAGAGGCCAACAGCACACAATATGGGGCTGCTCATAGCAGGTGCCGGGCCATGGATAGACATGACTCCACTCGCCCTTCTTTTCCCATCCAGAAGCCTTAGAGGGAATGGCTAGGGACAAGATCCCTCGAGCTAACTGAGACTGGTAAACATATGGGAGTCTCTTGAACGTAGCAGAACAGCAGTTCTCAAACTCTTAGCCACCCTTCCAAAGGATCTTCAAGATGAAAATTATTTTCATAATAATACAAGAGGTTATTCAACTTTTAACTTTATTCTCTCAGCAAAATGTGAGCTTCATTATGCATGATATTGTGTAACTGCTGAGAGCAAAACAGGTGTGAGGCCAGATGCCTTCCTTGGGTCCATAATGATAAAGATTTGTAAAATTTCTTTTAAAAATAATAGCCATTTCATTACCAAATTGTTTGGATTAGGCTTTATAATTATTTTTCACATAATATATGTGGTTTGTTAATATAATTAGGTTTTTAACTTTTGAATCGTAAGTAAATATTTTTAAGTGTCTCTGTCTTACAAAAGTCCCTTGTGACCCTCAGTAAATTTTAACAAGGTAAAAGTGTCCGGAGGCTGAAAAGTTTGAGAACTTCTCTTCCAGAAAGAGCATCACACTGTATGCAAATAGGGGTAATTTTGTATTCCTACCTTTAATCTTTATACTTCTTTTTTTTTTCATCTTTATACTTCTTGTTATTCTGTTAGCCAAAACTTCCAGAGCCACGTTGAATCATCACAGTGAGAGACTAGGGGCTCCATTTAGTTTCTGGGTGAAATGGTATGTTTTCTAACATTCGCCAAGCTTTGCCACATTTCCCAAGCTATGCCCTGTTTTAGCAAATGTTAACAGATATTCTAAAAGAACAGCTCATGGTGCCCTACTCTGGTGTTTCAGACCTGTTTCAATCAACTGGATTAAATTAAGAGACTCCCAGGGGACGGCTGGATTGTGCAGGTGCTAAGTTCGTCAATGGATTAACCCACTGAGTTCAGAGCTGAATGTTCTGTTAGAAAGTGGGGCTTAGCTGGAGGACGTGGTTCCCTGAGAGTGTCACACCTGTGAAGAGTGCACCTTTGCTTGGGCTCTTGAGTGCTCTTTGTTTCCAGGAGACAAGCAGCTCTTCTCTGCCACACCCTTCCACCAAAACATTTCTGCCTCACGGGCCTAAAAGATAGGAAGCAAGCTGACCATGGACTGGAACCTCTGAAACCATAAGCCAAAATAAACCCGTCCTCTTCAGTTGTATATGTCAGATATTTTGTCCCAGCAACAGAGAGGTGACTTGCACAATGGTGGGGGGGTGTTTGTTTGTTTGCTTGCTTTGGTACCAGGGATCGAACTCAGGACCTTGTGCTTGAGAGGCAGACAGCGGAACCACTGAACTAAATCCTTGGTAACTTACACAATTTTGGTATCAAAAAGGTAGCCTTTTATTTCTAGTTTCTGTACCATTTGAGCAAATCTTTTTGCTTACCTGAACCTCAGTATTTTTCATTTGTGAATGAGGCAGTCAAACTAAATGAACGCTTTTAAGCCATGCTTGATTGACATTAAGATCAGTCCTGAAATTGATGAAGGAAAGCATTGTTCTTGGAAGATTCCAGCCAATAAACACGAAATTAATGAAAAATTAGACAATTTGCATTTTCCAACTCCCCATGGGATAATTAATTCAGGAAAGTCTCATCAAAAGATGCTTAAAAGAACTTTGTAAAAAGTTGTTGGGAAACAGATTTCCACAGTGATAATACCTTATTCCACTGGCTACTGAATAATTGCAATGGGGAAAATGGGCCTTTGCAGATCTATTACCACCTTAACCCAGGGGTCACCAAACGTGAGAAACCAGACCTTATGGGAACCCTGGGGCAATTACAATGGAGTAGTCTTGCCAAACTGAAACGAAGTAAGCCCTAGGCCAAGGGGTGGATCCAAATTTTAACAGGGCCTAAAACCCTTAGCATACATCGTGACCCCAAAAGTGAGGAGAGCACACATACTGTTGGGAGTAGATCCTACATCTCTTTTAGAAAAAAAAGAGTACAAAATTAGATTGTCAAGTCAGTGTTTAGGTAGAATGAGAAAATAAAATCGAGAATTACAAATCTCAAAAATGGATCAGAAATCATGACTATCACAAAATGTCAGAAAACAACAATGCTTACATGAATTGCCTACCGACACACCTGCACGGTGCTTTTCCTCTACACGTCTGGCTGTGTGCTCTCAGATCTACCATGTAACATCCTTCTCTGGAGAAGAGGGGCCCTGACTCTGTGCGTGTTCAGGGCATGAGTCCCCATGACCCATCCCACCTGAGCCGGAGGCTCCAGCATGAGCCCAGGCAGTGCCAGCCTCTGGACTTCCCCAGGTGTCACTAACACACAGCCAGAGCCTAGCTCCGGACCTCCCGTGGCCCCCACTGTGACTTGCTCTGAGTCAGAACAGGTTGCACATGGAGGCTGGGCTGGAAAGGAAGCCAAAGCCAGAGCCAACACCCAGCTTTGTGACCCAGAAAACCATATTTGGTCCCAGCGGATGATTAGGGAGCTGGGAGCCCCTGGGCTGCTGTCCTCCCTCTGGCTGGGTCCACCTGGGCTCTCGCTGCCCGCTCCTCATGCCTCAGTGGTTCCTCTCTGTGGAGCTGGCCTCAGGGCATAAGCATGGCCATGGAGGGAGGGGCCCACAGCGCTTAAACAGCTCCACCTGGGGAGCGCCTGTGGCATGAGTGACCCCAAAAGTGAAGAGAGCGTCCCATCGGCAGTCCAACTGCATTCCCTTTTCCCTGGAATCCACTAACGTGTTTTCTGTCTCTATGAATGTGCCTGTTTTGGACATTTTATACAAATAGAATCATATAATATATGACCTGTTATGACTACATTCTTTCCCTTAGCAACGTGTTTTGGGGGTTTGTTCATGTTTTCTTTTCTGTCTATAAAGGTTTTATCACACACAAAGGGTAGAGTGGGCTCAGACCTTGGCAGTCACATTCCTTGTGGTAGCCAGGACGTTGGTCGGCTCCCTTGCTTCCTCCTGGCACAGATGTGTGTCCCCATCCCTTCCTTGGTGAACTGGAGGACCCAAGTGTCCCTGGAGACCTGGAGCAGTTCCATGGCACACCGCTCGTACGGGGCAAAGCCACACAGCTCGTGCTCTTCATTGTAAGACCTAAAGTCTCACCTCCACTCCGCGGAACGTGAAGAGCCTAAAGGCCTCCACGATGCTGAGTCCTATAGCCCAGTGAAGGCTCCGGAAGCAAGACACAGGGCCTGACTTCCGGGAGCCGTGAACAGCCAAAAGGGCCTCCAGGATGCTGGGACCTATCGCTCAGCGAGGCTCGGGGAGCTCGAAGGAGGAACGAGAATCACCAGGAGAGGAACACACCAATAAGAAGACCTTTATTAGTCTGGCCAGATGGGACTCCTGGAGCCAAGTAGTTCAAAGAGGCAACTGCTCAGGGGCTGAGGTTGTTTTATAGGGTTTTTCTAAACAAAAAAGTTCAAACATAGGTCAGGGCATTCACAAAACTACCAGGGGATAAGATTCCAAACACACTGCTTATCTCATTGAGGAAATGTTTTATGGTCACCTTTTGTCATACCATTTGTCCCTGGGTGAGCTGTTAATCAAGTTAGCAATTAGTGTATGAAAGTTTGAGCAGATCTTTCTTGATGTTTGATAAGGAGAGGGGGAAGCACAGTCTCGGGCCCATTAGCAGGCCAGCATGGAGTCACTTTAGCTCAGTCAGGTCCCATGTCATCACCTTGTGCCCCTTTTTGATTTTTCTTTTTTGTACCAGGGATCGAACTCGGGTCCTTGAGCTTGCAAGGCCAGCAGAGGAACCACTGAGCTAAATCCCGGCCCTGGCTGCTTCTGATAATGTGCGGCCATGTTCCCAGCAGTACCCTACAAAGCCTTGGCAGCCTTGTTCCTCACAGGCTGACCAGACAAACCTCCTCTCAAGTGACTTCCTCTCCAGGACCGCAGTTCAGGCTCTCCTCAGTCCTCGCCCCTCCAGACAGCTGTCTCTTGAGGGAACCAGAGCCCATCTTATTCTTTCCTTTATTAGCCCAAGTCAAGTTCTGCCCGCTCTCACCCCATCAGGTGCTCTCCAGTAACATGGAGTTCAAAGTGAGCGGTTGGAGTCCCAGCCACTCCTTCTCGGAGTCTCCTCGGCATGTCGTCTGTAAATTAGTCTATCTAGATCATCCAGGTATCACCTCATTATACCCACCAACCACCTCCAGGCTCAAACTTCCCACCAGACTCTGCCCAGCACCGTCAGTATAATCCATGAATCGCCATGAGTGACTTCAAAGTGGACCCCAAAGGAATTTCCAGTTTCCACACTTGGAAGAAAACTACCAGTGGTCCTCAATCCAGCACAGTTCCTGCTTCACCCAATTTTAAACTCCAGCCTCCTCCCTTGGTACCCGGGAGCCCTACTGCATGTCTGTCTGTGCTGAGAGGGAAAAGGCTGCCTTGTGGGGGTAAAGACTGGGATTGGCCACCAGGACTGCAGAGGCTGCGGCCCTGACTTCTGCAAACACTGTAATGAGAATGACCAGCTACTGCTTTACCCAGGGATTGCCCCATCGCAGCACTGAAAGTCCCCGTCTGAGGAGAACCCTGTCCCTGGGAAGCCAGTACAGCTGGTGACCATGCATACATGACAGGATACACTTTATCCACAGTGTTGGTTAAAGACTGAGCTATAGGAGGCTGTAGAAAGTGCCACGTGATCCAGGTTCTAGGAACAGCTACAGGAAACCAACCCTCTGCGTCTTGTGCAGTGGTTAACCCATACAGCGAGTACTCAGGCATTCATCTTAGGGCAATGACTTGCCGAGGTTGTAAGGATTGTGTGCAACAAATCCTTGAAGGGAGGGAAGCAGAATCCAGAAAGTGGTCAGGCTAGCATCATTGTTCATTGTTGTTATTATAATTATTCGGTAAAATGCACATAACTTACATCAGCTACATCCGTTTGGTGGCAGTAATTAGTACATTCACAGTGTTGTGCCACTCCACAACGTTATGGGGCTGTGCTTGGAATCTGTACCTAATTCCAAAGTAATTTCATCATTACAAAAGGAAACCCCAGAGCCTTTAGCAGTCATTCCCCATACTTCCTGCTCCCAGCTCTATCTGTCTCTCTGATCGAGTCCAGACATTGCGTGTAAATGGGATCCTTCAGTGTGTGTCCTTTAGCGACTGGCTTCTTTAACTCAGCATGTTTCCCAGGTTTGACTTAGTTTCTCATCTCATTACCGGCACACAATACCCAACACCAACACTTTAAAGGCGGATGGGTTTATTATGGCTCACAGTTTATGGGGGTTTCGGGTCATAGTGCAGGGCTCCACGGCAGGATGGCAGAGGAATAACTCCTCACATCACAGCAGAGAGGAAGAAAAGAGCAAATGAGGTCGGGGGAGGGGGAGAAACCCTCCCGGCCGTGTCCCCGGGGACCCGCCTCCTCCACTAGACCCCGCCTCCTAATTGAAAATCAGGCTTAAACCCCTGTAATCCAACTGCCTTCTAAAAGCTCTGCCTTGGGCTGGGGATTTAGCTCAATGGTTCTGTCGCTTACCTCACAAGCGAAATGTCCCGAGTTCGATCCCAGTATCAAAAAAAAAAAAAAATCACAAACCAAAAGACCTGCCTTGAGTGCATGAGGCTCTAGGAAGACCTCTAGACAGAAGCCATACTAAGCTTCCCCTATATCATAGGACATTCTGTTTACCTAAAGTTACAATTTTGAAGGTATGAACTGAGCTCCAACTTGCCCCAATCTCCTCCAGGAAACAAGGTCGTTCCTGCTGTTTCTAACCTTTGTAAGACAAGCAAAACTCGGGAACACTCGTCACGCAATGGGACACCTTCCTTCTGAATGCCTTGTAGCAGTTAGAACACGTGGCCTAGGTCTGCTGATGGTGTGTACGAGTCAGCTCTGTGTTAGTCACCACGGTGACACACCGGAGGCCACCAGCTTTATAAAGAGAAAAGATTTATCTAGTTCAGTGTTGGAGGAACTGGTGAGGGTGGCACCTCCTAGCAGCTATACATGTTGGGGCCACAAGCCAGCGGGGTGGGGAGAGAGAAAGGGAGGGAAGGGAGAAGAGAAGGAGGAGGAGGAGTGGGGTTCCACAGTCCCTTTTGAGAGTGCTCCCCACTTACCCGAGGATGCCCACCAGACTCACCCCCGAATGATCCACCACCTCCCAACAGCACCACCAAATCCTTACCGTGTGGACTTTTAGGGGATCCCAGGCCAACTTCCAACCAGAGCTCAGCACGTGGGAGAAAGCAATATTTACACCTCCTCCACCGGAGGATGCTCAGGTGTCCCCGACTTAAAAACACCCATACAAACTTCTTTTTTCTCTACCACTTCCTCGGCTCACCACCAGACTTCATCACACCTCCCTCCGCACCTCACGCCCACTCACTTGCTAATCTTCCATCTGGTTGCCCTGACCGCTGCTGCTGCTCTTTGAAAGTCACTGCTGCCCTGAAGAGCCACACCGGGGCGTGGCCCGACCTCGTCCATCCTTTCTCTCCACCGCACTTTGACCCTGCTGTCAGCCCTTCCTTTTGAGAACTCTGTCTTCTTCCTCCTCTGCCTCAATTTGCACCTGTTTCCAGGAAGCTCTGTGTGCACCCAGACTACCCTGGCTGGGCCTCGGGGACAGGCTGGGCTCTCTGCCCTGAAGTCAATGACTGAGAACCCGTCAGTGCTCTTCTTAAGGACCGTGCAATGCAGCAAGAAGATTCATTTACCAGGGCCTGACTTTGGGGTGCCCTGCCATAGTTTTTGCACACAAAAGAGCTAACCGGGCACCAATCTGTGAGGAATCAGTGTGATTTCTAAACAGCTTGGGATGTCCTCTGTCATCGGAAGTCTTCGAGGAAGGATTTCCCGAGCTTCCTTGATGTTCGAGGTACTCACAGTCGCTTTCACAATTAGCTAAGTCACCTTTGATACTGTGTGGTTATAACATAATAACCGCACGGTGCTGTCGGAGGACTGTAACCACGGGTAAAAGTGTCTTCTCACTTCAACCACACAGCAGCAGCGTTATGTGAACCGGGTGCTGGTTCTCAGTGAGTGGGTTATTCTCACACACTGCACGCTGACTGCAGGGTCCCCGGGCTGAGCCGAGTGTGGATTCGCCAGATGCTGTGCGAAATCTTCTCCCTGCACCCCTTCTGCATCAATTCCCTGCATTCGTTCTGAGCCACGCTCCCCCATGCCTGCTCCAGTCTCCGTGTTGATGTATCCATGCTGTGTCTTCCTAAGTGTGCTCTGGGCAGCCCAGGCTCTTTCCAGATCCCTTTGCAGCTGTTCTCCTCCAGTTTACCTGATTCCAGGGAAGGTCCTGCCCAGGTAGGGTCCCAGGGGCAGGGACTGGTCACCTGCACCAAGCATCCAGGACGAGGCCTCTTCAAGGCCAAGGTTCTCCAGAAAAGATTCCAGGCCCACCCTGTCCTGAGGGTCTCCTGACCCCAAGTGATCCACTGGCCCAGGCCACTTCACTGCCCTTTAAATCCACCTCTGAGTCTCAGATGTCCTCAGGACCTGGGAAACTCACTTGCCTCTTTTTCCTCATCCCAACTGGGGTGACCCTCCTGAGTGCACTTCCATGTCCTCAGCCGCCAGCAGCAGCACAGAATCTGCTTTTGGAGGTGTCTCTCTCTGCCAACTCCCTTTCTCTCCTGCCTGAGGAAGAGCTGGAATCCTTCATAAGAGTCCCAGGGCATTCTCTGCTATCGTGCATAGTGAGACTGGCCCTAGAGTCACATGGTGAAGTGTGTGGCTTGGGGCCTCCACTCCAATGTAACGCTTCAGTGCCTTTCCGGGGATCCCTCGCTTTTTAGGTGACAGAACAGCCTCTTCGGGGTCCTGTTCGCACAGCATACACCTCTGGGATGGCCCTGCAAGCACCAATGGCATGAACCAGTGCCATTAGCTGGAGCACTGAGCCCAGAGTAGAAGGTTCCCTCAGCCTCTTTCCTCAGGGCAGGGCCAGCAAGACAAATGCCAGAGCCACAGCAGGGCCTCGTCCCTGAGGTGCCAGTGAAGAAGGGGAAGACCCAGAGCACCATCTTGTGCCTGAGTGTGTTCAGCTGTCTGGAAGCCACGCCACACACCGGAACACAATCTCTGCCTGCATGGTGTGTGATGCTGGGTGGAAGAGGAAGCAAAGTTGTTCCCATCTCACGAGGGTGAGGGGTGGACACAGAAAGGAATCAACCAGAAAACTATGAGAAACATTCAGGATATGTAATCATGTAGTTCATTACTAAAGGTGTATAAAAAAACAATAATTTTCTCCATAGAAGCATAAATTAGCTAAAATATATATAATGGAAGAAAAGGTCCCTTTTACAGTAGTGGCAACACATTAAAAGGCAAAAGTCAAAGGGCCAGGGATTTAGCTCAGTGGTTCTGCCTCCTACCTTGCAAACACAAAGACCTGGGTTTGATCCCGGTACCAAAAAAAAAAAGGTGAAAGTCAAGAACTTATTTTAGTAAGAACTACCCAGGGATTATTTTGAGGACTATGAAAGAAGTTCTCGATAAATGTAAAGATTCACCTTTTTCTTATATGTCAATTCTCACCAATTTATTTTCTAAATTCATTACAATTCCAGTTAAAACACCAACATTTTTAAGGAAAATTTTTAGTCCTAAGAAATGATGTAGGCCAGGCACATGCCTGTTATTCCAGCACTCAGGAGCCTCAGGCAGGAGGATTACTGTGAATTCGAGACCAGCCTGAACTGCAGAGTGAGACCTTGTCTCAAAAAA
>NW_022900936.1:9795074-9806130 GCF_012274545.1 Fukomys damarensis | reverse complement strand
AAAAAAAAAAAAAAAAAAAAAAGGTCCTAACTTTATTCTTTACATGAATATAAATTACAAATTAGTCAAATAACAAAAATAAAAGTTCAAAGAGAAAACATAAATGAACTTATTAGTAATATTAAACCCTGGGAATTCTGTCTTTCTTGCTAAGATAAAAAAAATTATACAGATGCATACAGGGAAATAAATATAAGCTTAATTGTGTTAAATAATTAAGTCATTGATTAATCTTTTTGAGAAAAATAAGATGTCCACAAATCAAAAACTTCAAAATGAAACAAAAATGTTTTCAGTGAAGAGAGAAAAGCAAGTCTCCCTTTCCTTTCTCCCCTGGGTGGCCCCTATACCATGCCACCATTTGTCCTTTATACAAAGGGTGCATACCTGCAAAAACAATGTGTGTACATGCAGTGAACCTTTGTTATTGTTTGCTTGCACATCCTTACAAATATTCGGTAGAGCTTTTTTTTTTAGACAAGGTCTCCCTATGTATCCCAGACTGGCCTCAAACTCAAGGGGATCCTCCTGCCTTGGCCTCCTGAGTGCCGGGATTACAGGTATGTGCCACCACACTCAGCTCAATAAAACATATGAAAGCATATTTTTAAAGAACAAATGAAATATACTCACTCTCATTTTCCTACAGTTTTTTCACTTAATTCAAACACTATCTGCACATTTGGTGCAGACCCATTTATTTCCAATTGTGCAATATTTCATATTTATGATTTTATATTTCATCATTATATTCTGATTATTATAATAAATATAATTTTATTAAAATTATAAATTTTGTAAAGAAGAAATGACCCAAAACCAATTTAAAAGGCAAACTGTAATCTGGAGGACATATTTTTAACTCATATGACTAGATAGGGCCAATATCATTATATGAATCAGTTGTCTTTTGTTGTTGTTGTTGTTGTTACTGGGGAAAGAACTCAGGACCTTGCACTTTCGAGGCAGGCACCGCACCACTAAGGGAAATCCCCAGCCCATGAATCAGTTTTTAAAAGGAACACTAACTCACTCAAAAAAGAGCAAAAGATGCAATCAAACAATTTGTAGAAAAAGAAATTCAAGTGCTCTTAAACAATAGGTGATCAACCTTATACTAAAAAAAAAACATAAATCAAGCAAGAAACATATATATGCACATATATACAATGATATGTGTGTGCACATATATAACTATATATGCTGGTATCTGTGTGTGTGTGTGTGTGTGTGTGTGTGTGTGTGTGTGTGTGTGTTTGTCATGTGGGGGCTGGGAATGTGGCTCAGTGGTGGAGCACTTACCTAGCATGTACAAGGCTCTGGGTCCAATCCCCAGCACCCCACACATACACATACACACACACACACATACACACAGACACACACTCTCTCTCTCTCTCTTTTCCAGACCAAAGAGCCTCTAGACTGCTCCTGGCTCTCAGAGGATTCTGCTACCTGGGATCCCCCCACAAGTTTGTGTCCTGCCAACACTAGCAAGGGTGGCTTCTGATGTTTCTAATTCAGATCTGAACACAAGGCTGCTGAGCCACAGTTTCCTCCCAAGGTAAGAAGGTAAAACCAGAGTCTTCTTTACAAATAAGTCAAGGGCATTCGCAAGACAACATGCCGAGTGTTCAGTAGATGGCAGTGGTCATCAGCACCAGCTCACAGCCTCTTACCTGAAGATCTCAGGGGCCAGATGTGGTTTACAGGTGGAGTTTTAGGAAGAAAAGATGGTAGAGATAATATAAGGAAACACACCATCAGGCTGTAGGGTAGCACCTTATAATTCTCCAGCATGCAGGGCATGGTGGCCCATGCCTATAATCCCAGCACTCAGAAGGATGAGGCAGGAGGATCGCCACAAATTTGAGGCCAGCCTGGACTACATGGTGAACACTCCCTCAAGCCCCCCTCCCCGCAAAATAATTCTCTAGGGAAAGTATAACTACAGGTCTTTCAACTTTAACTTAGCTTCAAGTTAATTCAAGTCATGTTATAAAGTTTGTGATTTTCTGGTGCTGTTTTAAATTTGGAGCTGTAGGTCAGGATGTATTTCTCCTCAGCTGATTATTTTATGCTGTGATTCTTGGTCCTTAAAAATCCCTCAACAGAAGGCTCAGGTGATGATATGTCCCATTCTCAGCAGAGACAGCACTGGCCTCTTATGAGCCTGGTCTCCTTATGAGCCCCAGGGACCTTTGGCCAGCAGACAGGGTGAGCATAGGCTAGTACATGGCATCAGTGGGGCATTGGCACTGCTGAGCCCAAATCAACACTAGGATTTCCCCAAACCTTGAGGTCAAGGCTGAATGGGAATCATTCTTTATATGGGTCCTGGTGTGGTTTCCCAGAGAGGGAATCCCAGGAGTCTTAACTCGGATAAAGGGTGGACTATATTTAAAATGAGAATTGAGGTTCCCTGAAAGGAAGAACTTGACTCACTGCAAATAAAGATTGATCTGCTGCTATTTCACAACCCTGTGTTTAGACAAGCCGGGTGTGGTGGTGCACACCTGTAATCCCAGCACTCGGGAGACTGAGGCAGGAGTATCACTGTGAGTTCAAGCCCAGCCTGGGCTACATAGTGAGTTCCAGTTCAGTCTCAACTACATAGTGAGACCCTGTCTCAAAACAAGCAAACAAAAAACAAACAAACAAAAAAACCCCACAACCCTGTGTTTAGGTCCGTATGTATAATTTTTTTCTTTTTTCTTTTTTAGCAGCTTAATAGTATACATCATGCTGTACATAACCAAAATGTACATTTTGATTAGTTTTTATACATGAAAAACCATCACTGCAATTAAAATAATAAATATCCATCCCCAAAATGTCTTCACTGTACAAAATAAAACATACTAAGATTATAGAAGAAACTAATACTTTTCTGCTTTAGCAATGTCAGGCTTGTAAGAGACAAATCACTTTCTCTTTTTGATCTGGTTTATTTTTTAAAAGCAAGCAAAACTTTTTTTTTTAAAAAAAAGGCCAAAATAATGTTCAAGGTTTTGTAAAGCCAAGGCAATCTCTGTAGAGAATCCCCTGAGACTACAAGCTGCTGTTTTTTACGCAATCATGAAATATGTAAGAAACAAAATACTCCTTCTTCCGACTTGGATGTCATTTCCACAGCTTTCTTTAAAAGGCTGAAGGAATGGGGCCGGGGATTTAGTACTGGGGCCCCATGCCTGCCTCACATGCACAAGGTCCCAGGATGGAGCCCTGGTACCAAAATTAATTAACTGATTAATTAAATTTTTAAAAGGGTAAAGTTATGCTGCTTGATCACAAGTCCTGTCCAGCCAGTCCGGGTGGTTGGCATCTTTACACCACAGGGCTACTTTTCCTGAAAGTCTCGATTCCGGTATGACCCTTTGTTAGAGAATGTGTACCCAGAAATAACTTTCTGGAGAGGTTAAAAGGAATTAAACAGAGACCTGCTGTTCCCCATAAACATTCTTTACTGTCGATCTAATACCTGGCTGGCACCACACCAGGCATAACCTTAAAGTTGCCTTTTTTGTGACCAGGAAATTGTAGCCCTACTCACAAACAAACTTACACGGATTCCTAGCAAAGTGCAGGAAACTTATTTGCCCTAATTCCCCAGCCCCCAAAAATAATTTTAATTCCTCTACCTCCAATTTAGTCTTTTGCTTTCTCCTGGAGCTGGGCCTCAAGCATTCTAGGCAAGTGCTGTACCATTGAGCTATCTGTCTCCTCCTCCTGCTTAGTTGAAGGCAGTGCTTTATTAAACTAATTTAGAAAGAAAAAGGCCAATACCAGCTCCAGGGAACACATTCCTGTAAGGGCCACAGCCCGCATATTTAAGAAAGGGAAGGTGGTGTAGGGGCCAGCCTCAGTCTACCAGGCTCAGGAGAGATGTGTGTGCACATTTGTGGGGGAGGAAGGGACAGTCCAAGAGGGAAGTAGGACGGAGAGCCCCAGGAAGATGTGCTGAGAATAGCTACCCATCAGCCCGCTGTCATTCTGTTCAGCCCTTGCACTGGGCTGGTGAATGATGCCCAACAACATCTATGATCCATCCCAACGTGTGATTTGTTCCTGCGGTCAGCTTTCTACCACTGTGACAGAATCCCTGAAATAAATCAGCTGAACAGAGGAAACTTCATGGCTTCAGAGGGTTCAGTCCATGATCACTTGGTCCTGTTACTTTGAGCCTAGGGACATTATATATTGTAGCAGGACCATGTGGCGAAGGAGGTCTGCTCATCTCATGGTGGCCAGGAAGCAAAGAAAGAGAAGAGCCAGGGCCCGTGTCCCCTTCAAGGGCACACCCCACTGGTCTAACTTCTGTCCACTAGGCCCTACCTCCCCAGGGTTCTGTCTCCTGCCAAAAGGGCAACATTGGGAACCAAGCTTTCAACACTTGGGCCTTTGGGAGCCATTCATGATCCAAACTAGAGCACGTACCTTATGTGGTAAAGGGCACTTGGCAGATGTGATTAAACTAAGGATCTTTAGATTCCGGGCTGTCCCATGGGCCCAATATAAGCACAGGTCCTTATATGTGAAAGAGATAGGCAGGAGAGTCAGAGGATGAGATGTGAGGAGAAAGCAGAAACAGAGTTAGTTATGAGATATAGCAGTGTTGGCTTGAAGATGGAGGAGAGGCCCACGAGTTAAGGAAGGGAGCAGACTGTAGAAGTTGGAAGAGGCAAGAAACAGATTCTCTCTTAGAAGGACCACAGCTCTGCCAACACATTTCAGATTTCTGACATTTAGAACTATAAGATGATACATTTTTGTCTTAAGACACCAAGTATGTGGCACTATGTGACAGCAGCAATAAGAAACTAATGCAGTCCTGGAATGCAGGCCCGGGATGGCCTCCTCTGAGACAGTGGACCCCATGTGTCTGGAGCTGGGGGATCCCAGCCTGGCCCCTGCTTTGCTGGGACTCTTAGATGGAAAAGACAAAGACCCCAGAAAGGTCTCACAGTGGGAAAAGCACGTGGAAATAATTTCTTTGCTCCCAAGAAGGCATCTGGGCAAATTAAAACATCAAATCTGGGACCCGTATGCTCTCAGTGTGGCAATGGCCTCCTGCCACCAGAAACACCGACTGGCAACTTCTGAGTGGTTATAAAAACAGGAAGTGTCTTAGACTTAATTCATGTAGCTCACTTAAGCTGGGGCAACACAAACAGACTTTTGAAACTGTGACAGTTGCCATTTCTGAAATGAGAAGAGCAACCGCCAGAAAGAAGCCAGAGACTTATTCACATCAGTTCCTGACATCTCTATGTTTAGGCTTTTTTGTTTAACACATTGGCATTCCAAGACCAGGATTCCCCAACAACATAAACCACAGATATGTGTAAGTGTTGTGAACAAAACAGAGTAAATAAGATGTATACACCTTCCACACACAAAGAGTAACAGTAATCTGATCAAATGTGTGTTTAGAAAAAACTCAAATATATCTTTTTAAAAACAAGGGAATCACCATCAGCAAGGTAAATAATATACCTGAAAGTATATTTATATGTATGTTTGCCAAGAAAGTTAGTAATATAACTGAGATTTGGTTTTTTTTGTTTGTTTTTTGGGGTTTTTTTTGCTTTGAAGTACTGGAGATTGAACTCAAAGGTCATTCATTGGTTCATTCATTCTAGGCAACTGGTCTACCATAGAGTTAATCTCTAATCCTCTTTTATTGATTTATTTTATTTGGAAACAGAGTCTTGCTATGTATCCCAGACTGGCCTTAAACCTGTAATCCTCCTCCCTCAGATTCCCAAGTAGCTGGAATTACAGGCTTGCACCACCATACCCAGATTGGAATGACTGCTCTTAATTTCTAGAGTAGGTAGTCTAAAATTCCTTTGATTATATCAGGCTGGTTTTCCTTGTTGAAAAATTAGGGCCTATGGAGAGTTTCAGAAAGCTCTCAAAGGTGAATTTTTCTGTGATTTTTGGCACAGCAAAGGTGCACAGTGGAAGGAAGTTCCTTTCCAAGGTGGGATTGACACAGACAGAATAAAACAGCTGTACACTGGCTGCAAGGGGAACTGGGAATTTGCATTTTCTGGAAGGAGGGAGCGTTTGTGACTCTGAAAATTCCCCCCACACACATCCAAAATATCCTGAGCATTCAGAAAACAAGACAAACAGGCACTACCTCTCCCTCAGGGGTTTGTCATGAGGATGGATGGAGCAGGATAAGGTACATACATGGGGTAGGATCTCAACAAGTGGGATAGCCTCTCACTGGGGGGCAAGGGTGGAAATTCCCATTTGCTGACCACAGGTGCAGGGGCTCGTCAGATGCCTAACACCCTGCCTGTGGTTAGCTGACTTACAGCAGCCACCAACTGGACTGAGCCCTCCGTTTACCATCTGCTCTGACACCTGCCCGAGGTGCCAGCCTTTCCCTTGAAATCTATGAGATCCCAGAGAGCAAGTAAAAACCCACCAAATGTTAGCTGTGATCGTAATCATTCTGGCAAGGAGACATCCTCCCGAGTTTCTCTGAGTTATTCAGACCCCAGAGGTTTCATCACACAGATTCTATCCAAGAATCTGGGAGAAAAGGTCTCAGGGTTTCCCCTCCAGCTCCCACTGACTGCCTCAATCTATCCCTGAGATCCTTGGCCCTTTTCATGCACACTGGGGCCAGGAATGAATGACAGCTCTCTAAAATGCAAGAATCTCTTCCCTAAGAAGGGACAAGAAAGTGCTGTAAAATGTTCTCCTCTCCTGTTGTCTTTTCTCCCTGACAAACAGCAGGATATTATTCAGGCCCTGTTTTAAGAAGGCATGATACCGAGTGTCATATTTGGTAGCAGTTACTCTCAGGAAGCCCCTGCTCACAGAAGAAACAGGTGTTTTTGGAACGAGGCTTTCTAGTGGTACCCGCTGAGGTACTAGAAATGCAAAATCTGTAGGCCAGGAAAAGGAGGGACAGAGTAAGAGAACAAGACAGTCCTGGGGACATGAAGGTATCTGTTCCTTTGCTGATGGGCCAATCCCTCTGACCTGAGGAAGAGAGGGCACCAAGCAACACATCAAGGCCCGGCTTAGCAATGATTAAGGGCCTGCTTGGAGTTCACGCATGAAGCTCAGTGGAAACCTATGGAGGACACTCAATGGCCACACACAGGGGCCAGCAGTACCACCTGGGGGGTCTCCTCCTCCACCAAGACCAGGGATGAAATGAGACTCTCAAGCAGTGGGAGATGGGGCGGAGGACAAGGCAGGAAAGCGCTCTCAGGAAGTGGCAGCCCAAGCAAGAGACGGAGATTAGAATGTAGATTGTAAGTACAGGCCCAGGGGAAGACAGAGACGGTGACAGCAGGAAGAGGGGCACAGCAGTGGAGAAGGCAAAGAAGTAGGGCACATGTGACCTTCGAGAAGCACGGCTTCGGTCTGGACCACAGGACAGCAGGGTCTTGAGGAGCATGGAGGGTATGATGGCCTCAGAGCAGGCCCAATCGTGAAGGCGATGAAATGCAGGCTGAGAAGCTGGAGCAAAACACAAGGTGCATTAGAGACAGACGAGAGACCGGCCCGGAGTCCATGTCACTACTCGACTGTCGTCGGATTTGGGACACCATCAGTCAGGTTTTGCTTACAGGGGCAGCACCACCAGGTGGCCTGGTTCGTGTGTGATAATATCTGGGTCTGACTTCCATCAGTCTAGGTGAGATGGCTTTCCCGTGTCTGGGGCTCAAGCCTGAAGGAAGTCGGGAAAAGAAGGAGAACAGGAGGTACAAGATACATAACAAGCTGGAACCCAAGGCTGAGCTGGAAAACCCCCCGCAGTTCCTCTCCACTACCAAACCTCCAACTTGTGCAATCACGAAGCACCCTGCAAAGAAAGCTGGCGCCCTTCATCAGGGAGCTAAATTAGACCTGCACCCCCTACCCCAGACAGTGCCCCAGGAAGCTGTAGCAGATCTTGGGGGAGCTGGCCCTGCCCTGTGGGACACCAGCAAATAAGCCACATGTTGTGAGCACCCCAACTCCCAGGTGTAAAGGAATACGGTCACACCCTCCCTCCCTCCTGATCTCGCACAAAAGCCCTCTCCTTCCCGTGCTTGCTCAGCACTGTGCAGGGAGGAGAATTCTAGGAAGTACAGGCACAGTTAGTGGGGTGGCTACAGTACAAATCCCCATGGGGCACATTACTTCCCTGTGCCAGCTTCCTTGTCTGTGAAATGACGGAGCTGCCCAGACTTGTGAGGACACGGGACTGCAAGGCATGTAGAAATACGGCTCACTGCCCACCAGTGTCTGCTTCTTTCTGCCAGCCTTGCCCAACCTCCCAAGGGAAGCGGGACAGCCCTCCCAGACTTAGCGCGAGGAAAATGTTTCAGAAGAGCACTGGGCTGGAAGGGAGCAAATGAGCAGAGAGGGATGGGACAGATTCAGGTTTTGTAGGACTGCAGCCCTCTATAAAAGAATACACCTCAGGGCTGGGGATTTAGCTCAGTGGTGCCACTGCCTGCCTCATAAGTGCAAGGTCCTGAGTTCGATCCCTGGTACCAAAAAAAAGAAAAAGAAAAAAAAGAGAAAAGAATACACAATTTAAGACTATAAAGTTAGGCAGAAAAATAAGCATTTATTTAGAATGAGAAAATAAACACTAGGCTACAAATTTTAAGAGCTGTCAAACACCACTAACATCACAAAATCCAGAAAAGTAAGATGTTAGAACTGCATAAGATACCTCTATAATTCTCTTTACTAACATTTTTACTATGACAACCTTCTGTAGCATTCTCTCTAGAAATAAAACACTAACTCAGTCTTTTCTCCAGCATGATTCATCAAAGTGTTTTTAACTTATTGATAGTTTAGAAAAGTTGCTTAAATTTCACCATCAGCTGAGATATGTGTGTGTGTGTGTGTGTGTGCACCCTGTAAAACGTCAAGTGTGGGCCTATGTAACATATACATTCATATATATGTACATATATACATATATAAATTTAGTATTTCCTTTAGCAATTAATCAAAATTTGTTTTGTAATTTTTTAATTTTATTTTTTTGGTACTGGGGATTGAACTCGGGTCCTTGCACTTGTGAGGAAGGCGGAGGAACCACTGAGCTAAATCCCCGGCCCTGTTTTGTAATTACTGATAATTTAGGAAATATTCTTTTGACTTCACAATTTGTTGATCTACATTTACCTGGCCTAACCGCCCAGAGCCAGGCACCTAGGTCTTGGGTTTGTAAAATGCCAGATAATAGTATCGATCTATGCTGTAAATTGTCAAGATGTTTCTCAAAAAACATCTCACAGCCACCTCAACACCACCATAAATGAGAAGTTCATCAAAGGGAAACTCACAGTGGAAAGAGACAGGAAAGTGGTCTTACCAATCTTAAAATCTCCTGCTTTGCAGATTTCACAAAAGCACATGCCCATCTGTATACAGCGCCTTGGAGGAAACCTCACATATGAAGCCCCCTGAGATTTACGCTTTAGGAGAGTCACGATAAATCTGCCCCCCAAAAGGAGAAATAGCTAGACTACAAAGTTAAGCGCAGTAATGGAGGTGTTGGAACAGTGAGTAGAAGTATAAATAGATGGAAAGACAAAAGGCTGGGACACAAAAAGCCTTTCACAGGAGTTACCAAGAGGGCTGCCTTCCTGGCATCTGGCTGGCATCTGGGCAGGACTGAGTCAGCTAGGATGACTGCAAGAGCGGTCTGGCCAGGAGGAACAGGAGAGTGGATCGGAACCCACTGAGCGCTGACCTTGCCCTGAAAAGCTGCACAGCGGGGCATAACCACCAATGTGGGATACTGGCTGCTTGAGGGTACAGGAGGGTGCCGATTCAAGGAACTTCTTTCCGCTCTGGATGTAGGACTTCTGTAAGGAAAACATAAGGCCTCTAAGTTTCAGCAGAAAGGGTCCCTGGATGGACAAGGCCACAAGTTGGACACAGCTGCCCCAGAGGACTCGTAGTGTATCACAAGCCCTTCCTGGTTTCCACTGAGACACACACATTACCCTTCTCTTTAGCACAATGCTCATCGCTATTATAAAAGCAAAACATGCCCAGTGGGGCGAGGGATGGGAGAAAAAGGCCCAAGTATTCATAATCCCATAACCCCTTAGTCCTATTTAGAGTACTTCCCACGTCAGTTTCAGTGCTTTGCCACGTTGGAAAGGAGTCCAATTTCTATCCTGCTGTTTTCACTTAACATGGAAATGTACCTCTATGTCTTGAAATCCTCAAAGCACAATTCAAACAGCTGCTAGATATTTCAACACACATTTCTATAACGAGCCAATTTCAAGGGTTCCACGTAAAGGAAATAAAGAAAACTCAGGAAATCCCGAAGTTAAAGTCTGTACTGCCAAACACTACATTCCAACCTGCCGACTGGAGGGCTCCCTCTGGGCCCCATGACCTCTTTAATTGCTGGTCTCCCTCCACCCATCTCCTGCATTGGCTTTAGGGTTCATCTTGGGAGACCACACTGGGTTCAAATCTTTCTCTCACCAACAGGCCGTCCCTGCCCAACCCTTGGGATCTACTTCCCCCTAACCCAGGGCCAAAGCCACAGACTATTAAGAAATGTGGGGAGTTCCTCTCTTTCCTTTCCAGGGCCCAGGATCCACCAAAGCCCCACTGCCTTCCTGAACTCCCATAAACTGCTAAAGCCCTTTTCAAAAAGAGGTTAAAAGCTTAATGTGTACTTTTGAGGCCATAAAGACAGCCAGACCTAACTAAAGGAGCAAATCCTCAAATCATGATATCCGGGCACCAGTCGCTGGTGACACAGGCTGGGGCTCCAGGGACCGCGTGGGGCCCATCCTGGCTCTTGGGTCTGGCTCTGTGGGCCTTTGGCGAAGGACCCGAGCTGCCCGATTTCGAGGTGGGGGCCTGTTGGTGTGGGGGGCTCTCTTCTCTCCTCTGCTCTGTGCCAGTCCCAGGCCCGCCAGCACCTCGCTCAGGGGTGGAGGGGGGGTTCCCACGGTGCAGGCCACAGAAGCCCGGCCCCGCCCGGCTGTGATGTTCGGACCTGCAGCAGCCTGCGCGGACGCACCCAGCGCTGCTCCCCGGAACGCCC
>NW_022900936.1:9786818-9794614 GCF_012274545.1 Fukomys damarensis | reverse complement strand
CCGCTGGGTTCCACGGTCGCCGGGGCCCGGGGTGGCCCGATCGGGAGGGTCCCGCGGGAGCTAGCGGAGCTGTGGGGTGGAGGGCGGGGAATTCCAGGCAGAGTCCTGGAAGGGCGCCGGGCTCGGACACCTCCCCTCCCCGCGCCCTGACACCTGGGACCCTTCCCAGAAAGGCGACAGTAACACGGCCCGGCGTGGAGCTGGACACGCTGCCTCCTTCAGCCCAGAACCGTGGATCCGGGAACCGAGAGCTCCAGATTTCTCAGTATTGACAAAAGCTGACCGCAGACTCCGCTCTGTGGCCTCCGTGAACTCGACCCTGTCTGGAGCAGCTCCCCGGGGGCTGAGCTGGAAGCCTGAGCCTAACCGCCCAGAGCCAGGCACCTAGGTCTTGGGTTTGTGACCGGGGCCCAGTTCCTACTTTAGCCTGGGGGAGAAATCCCCAATTCCCGGGACCTCATACCTTGTGTGCAGTAATGCCCTGCGCCTTGGGTGAGAGTAGCGCGTTTGGTTCGGCTGAGCCAGCCTTGGAATCCCAGCTCCGCCCCCAGACAGCCCCTTACCTGGACTCAGACGCCTCGCCTCTGACACTGAGGATACTTTTAAGCTAAACATCAAAACTGCAGAAAAAGAAAAAGACTTGAGTGACAAAGAACCTTCTCTCTGTGTATGTGTATGTGTTTTGCTGGGGTTTTCCCTGTGTAGCGGTAACACCAAGGTTGCATTGCACTTAAAACAGTCTCAGGGATGTAAAAGTTCCTCCATTTGAAAGGTGCGTTGGGTCTTGGTTCTACTAGTGTCCCTTGGACAGGCCTGTAAGTTTTCTCTCTCCTTAATGGGGAGCCTTCCGTAGGACTGTACGTCTTTGTTGAATGGTTATTTTTCACGGGAACTGTTTGTAACTCACATTCAGAAGAGTGCAGTTTCTCCCGGCCTCCAGGTGCATGTCCAACTTTCTAATATTTGGCTTCTGTTGTGTTCCACAGAAATATGTGTCTGTGGTTCGTACTCCTGGGTGATCCTTTGTACAAATCTCTTAATAAACGATTTGAAATTATTCATATAAAAGGTTTTTTTTAAATCCTGAGATATCTTTAAACAAAATTATTTTAGTTAAAACACAAAGTGAAGATCTCAACAATGATTGTTTGGCAGACGGATACTGGAAAAAGTTTTCACACTCCTCTGTAATTTACACTTGTCCTTCAGTAATCCCTGTGATTGCTGTTTTGGTCAAACGGAAGGAAAACATATTGGAAAGTGTTTGAAAGGAAGATTTATAATATCTACCCTTAGAGTTCTTACAAGGATACCACATATAAAATATTGGACTGACATACTTTGTAGCATATTTAAGCAGTAGCCATTTGCTCTGCATAGAAAACATAACCAACAACACGAAAGTGTAGTGAGTTGGGTGGCTACTTACTAAGTTTTCTGTTTGTCAAAAGGTAGCTGCTGTGTCATTTTCCAGTGGACTATAGAGTACTTGTGCTGCACGATTTTATTGTCTTTGTCTGCTAACTTGAACATCTTAACTTTCTAAAGTACTTAGAGACCGCTGGCAAAGGCAATAAATAACATAAAAACCACTGCACATCAGGTAGTCTCTTGTTGGTCCATAATCTCAGCAATTGAAGCTGTCACATAGCTGGAATGTTTCTGGCTAACATTACAAATGATAATGTTAGTTATCATTTTTTTTCTTTTTTCTTTTTGGTACCGGGGATCAAACTCCCACCCTTGCACTTGGGGCAGGCAGTGGAACCACTGAGCTAAATCCCCAGCCCTGTTAATATCATTCTTAAGAGAGGGTGCTAAGTACTGTGTGTGTGTGTGTGTGTGTGTGTGTGTGTGTGTATCCATTTTCTCAGCTATACTTTTGAAGTAGGTAATCTCCCCATTTTACTCCCAAGAAAGCAAAACCAATGTTTGTGGAGAGAGTAAATGATCTAGATAAATAACTTAATGTCCAGCAGTTACTGAAGCAAGCAGCTTCCTGGCTGTGGCTGAGAAATGGAGAGTGTTTTCTTCTCATTGTTAGGGTATGGAAGGTGACATCATTGATGTGCACCATAATGCTGCCTGCACAGAAAGATCCTGACAGATTGGTCATGGGTTGTGACTGTTAAATGATTGGCCAGGCATGGTGATGCATGCCTGTAACCTTTGCATTCTGGGAGGGTGAGGCAGGAATGCTGCAAGTTCAAGCCCAGCCGGGGCAATTTAGCAACACCTTGCCTCAAAATAAAAAACAAAGAGGCATGGGGATGTAGCTTAGTGTGAAGGTAGTGGTTTGGATTCCTGGTACAAAAAATAATAATAAAAAAGATTGGTTTAATATTAATTATATTTTATTATATGTGTGTAATGTGTTAACCAAACTATGCTGTTCAGACCCAGGATGGCCTACATATAAATTCTAAAAACTCTTGCCGGGCGTGGTGGCGCACGCCTGTAATCCCAGCGCTCGGGAGGCTGAGGCAGGAGGATTGCTATGAGTTCGAGACCAGCATGGGGTACATAGTGAGTTCTGGGTCAGTCTCAACTACATAGTGAGACCCTGTCTCAAAAAACAAAAACAAAACAAATCCAAAAACTCTGAATCTATGGTAGATCAGGGGTGCTGGGTTCAGGTAGTGTCAGGGGCTGACCAGCCCCTGGATACCTGTAGGGGGTACAATGGGGAAAAAACAAAACAGAGGTAATGTTCAAGGTACAAGGGCGACCTAGAGCAGCCTGTGTCTAAGGGACAGACTCGATGATCTCCATGCTTGATCCACTTTTACTAGCTAACATGAAGTACAGGGGGAGAGGTAGTGTACTTTTCCTGGAACAGCAACTATAGTAAGAATGGGGCAAAGAAAATAAGGGACAAGTTAATCCTCACAAAGGGGACAAGTTAATGGGGATCAAGGCCTTCCCCATACCTGGAGTCCTGCATTTTTTTGCACGGTCCTCAGCAGATGTTATCTTGCCTTAGGAGCTCTGTCATGAGCTTTCCCCACACAGCTGGAAACAGGTAGCCTTCCATGTACTTCCCAATTCCTAACGCAAGTCTCAGTGGCCACAGAACCACAGAGCCTGTAGCTGGACCCCACCAATCTGTACATATCATGGCTGGTCCTCAGCAATTCCTCACGTAGCTTGGTCCCCAGTGGGGTAGGAAGGCTGCGTGGCTATGAGGTGCACAGGGCATGATTCACACAGGTTATACCTCACTTATCTCTCTTACTGTTAATGGTTTAGAAATTGTTGCCCCCACAACCATGAAGACAGAAGAGGGCGTGGAGCTTTGCATACCTTCCTTAGCTCTATGGGACGCCCTAGTGCCCACCCCTGGGGACTGTATTAGTTTTCTGTTACTGACACAAGTGGCCACCAATTTAAAACAACACGGACGTGTTATCTTACAGTTCTGGAGGCCAGAAGTCTAATATGAGTTCCATGGGGCCATGGGGCCAAAGTCACCTGGCCTCCAGGTGGAGGATCTGTTTCCTTGTCTTTACCAGCTTCTAGAGACACACCCTGGTGGTTATATTACACCCACCCAGATATTCCAGAATAATCTCCTTGCTTTAAGGTCCTCTGATTAGGAGGCTAAGTTTTCTCTGCAGCCGTCATTTCCCTTTGCCTAGCTTATTTATAGAACAGGTAGGAGCGGAAGGAGGGAGCGCTGTTCTGCTTGTGACAGTTCAGAACCATTGAATTCTGTGCCGACCATGGGACAGCCTCTTGGTGGCCACTGCAAGCAGGGTCTCAGGATTTGCTTGGCACCTGCAGAGGCAGCTGTTCATTGGTGGTGAATCAGGAAACCCTGAAATTTTCATATCTCAAAAATGAGACTTAGAGGGCTGGGGATTTAGCTCAATGGTGCCACCACCTGCCTCACAAGCACAAGGTTCCGAGTTCGATCTCCGGTACCAAAAAAAAGAAAAGAAAATGAGAGCAGGATCTGATTCGCCTTTCATTTATTGTTCCTCATGTGCCTTCACAATTCTGTGAGAGGGAGTTTTGTTTCATTATTTGAGAGGAGATGGAGGCTCTGGGGGACCCGGCAGGGTCTTGTGACTGAGGCCCTGTGTTACCCCTGGATACCGTGGTACTTTCTTTCTCCTCTGAATGTTTAGGCTGGGGAGGCTGGGCGCCAGGAGAGGGAGAGCAGAACACTCCTGCTGGCTCCTCTGGGAAGGATGGGTGATGCCAAGGCTCAGTGGTGCCACCGCCTGCCTCAAAAGTGCAAGGTCCAGAGTTTGATCCCTGGTACAAAAAAAAGAAGAAAGAAAAGATGGGACAGGCCTCAGGGCCAGTGTGGTAGACCCTCATGGGCGCTAAGATGTCCACACGCAGTCCCTGGGCCCTATGAATATCTGACCTGACCTGACCACGGGGACCTTGCAGATGTGATTAAGTTCAAGCTCCTGAAATGGAGAGGTGATCCGGATGGGCCCAGTGTCATGACAAGGATCCTTGAAAGACCGGAAGGGAACAGAAGAGAGAGACCCAGAGAGATAGGGGCACAAGAAGGACTCTGCCCAGCATTACTGCAGGAAGAAGCCACAGCCCAAAGAACACAAGCACCTCCAGAAGTGGAGACAGCGAGGAAACTTTGGGACATAACCTTGCAGACACCTTGGCTTCAGGCCTGTTTTGAGTGCCTGGGTTCCAGAGCTGCAGGATAACCCCCGGGGCTGTTAGGAGCTTCTAGGTCTGGGTAATGGGGTGCAGAGCAGCGGGTGCCTACTGCAGACAGTGAACGAGGTCTCTGGGATCCACTGATGGGCCCAGCCTGAGCCCAGCACTCAGCCCGGGAGGCTGCTGCCCTTCCTGGAATCAGCCCTGGGCTCCCAGCCGCTCAGATGTAGGCTTCTCCCCACACTGACTCACTGGGCGGCTGGTAAAGCTGGAGCCAAGGCAGCCAGAGCTGGCAGGCGAAGAGGCTAAGGACATTCTGCAAACAAACAAGGGGCAGAGAAGCAGTACTGTGCGCGGGCTGGATGCACTTAACTGAAAATGCGTGGTTTGAATTTCCTGCTTTGAATTCTGGAACCGCGTGTTGTTCTGCTTTCTGAGCATTTCTTGTTTACCTTTCAATCAGAGAAAGTGCTATGGTTATCTTGAATTTGCTCTAGAGCAAAGGCTCTTAGGCTCTCAGTGTCTGCTTGGTGACCTTGGAGGTAGGGTTTGAAGTGGGGTTTTTTCACGTCTCCCCAAAAAGGAGGATTCTGTTAATTTCATTGTTTATGGCTCATGAACTTTGGTGTGTAGGAGAATCAGCTGGGCTGGGCATGGTGGCACATGCTTGTGATCCCAGCACTTGGGAGGCTGAGGCAAGAAGATTGCTACAAGTTCCAGGCAAGCTTGGGCTACATAGTTCAAGGCCAGCCTGAACTACACACCAAGTCTCTGTCTCTAAATGCAAAAACAAAATCAAGAAGAAGAAGAAGAAAAAAAAAATCACTGAAAAACTTGTTGAAAAAAATGCAAATTTCCTGATCTAGGGTGGGACTTAAGAGTCTGCACTTATCACGATAATGATGCAGGGTTAGGGTTAGGGTTAGGGTTCAGGTTAGGGTTGAGGGACAAAGTGACTCTGCTGAAACGTGGAAGACACCTCTTGCCCTCCCGTGTGCCTTTGAGCGTTTTCTACCTGATTCGGAGTGTTTGTGTCCCTATGTTTACCAAGCTTGGTACTCAGACTCGGGTTAATGCATGTCAAAAACTCACCACTTTAATCTTCACCCATCCCTGAGGTGAATAATTATTACATATCACAAACAAATACTAATTCAGGAGGCTGAGGCAGGAGAATCGCTGTGAGTTCAAAGACAGCCTGGGCTACACAGTGAGTTCAAGGCCAGTCTGAACTACCTAGTGAGACCCTGCCTCAGAAAAACAAAAATATAGAAGAAGAAGAGAGAGTACACCGGAGGGAAGGGGGAGGGTGTGGCAAAGCGGGGAGAAGGGGAAGAATCGAGTGTAAAGAAACTGAGGCTCTGATACCCTACTCAAGTGCACCTACAAGTGGAAGACCTGGGCTCCCAAGACAGCCAGACTGGAGAGGTAGCCCAGTGCCTCTCCTTCCCACCATGCCCCCAAATGTCAGTAGTGTCACCCTTAAAGCCACAGGTAGGGAGGGGACCTGCCTAGGGAGGACAGGTAATGCCCATTCCGTCCTTGGACAGAAATCCTGTTGTGTGGTTGGCTTTGATCAAAGGCATTGTTTTTTGTTTTGTTTTTGAGACAAGGTCTCACTGTGTAGTTCAGGCTGCCCTGGAACTCACTGTGTAGCCCAGGCTGATCCTACTGCCTTCAACACCCCAAGTGCCAGGATTTCAGGTGTGCGCCACCACACCCAGCTTTAATGGCATTGTTTTTAATCATTGATTTTTCTCATTTGTTCCTCCTTTTCCTCCCCGCTTTCTTATTCTCTATGCCTTTCAAGACTCTGTTTCCTGGCTGGCTGCTCCCCGGAACCCAAAGATTCACCTGTACAACGCTGAGCAGGTTCTGAGCTGGGAACCTTCATTCCCAGGCAACGACACAGTTCCAGTGTCCTACCGGGTGGAGTATAAATAGTAAGTGGATGCTTCTCTTGTGTCCTTGCTAAGAGTTGTGGGGGAGTCCTACAAAACCCCAGAGCCAGCTACCCGTTGTGGTATTGTGAAATCCGCAGGAAGAGGTGTTTGTCTTGTACTTTTAAAATCTCCAAGGACAGAGATTTCACAACCTCCCACTCATCCAGACACTAAGCCAACAGGAGCTGTCTGAGAACCCTGCTGTCTACCCACATGACATCGTGATTTGCTGAAAGTTTAGACTTTCACTGGTTTCAGGACAGAGTTGACTTCCGGTCCTAGAAGGAAAGGAGCAGCTTTCGGTCTTCATCCTCAGGCTTAAAAATTTTCTTCAGGGCCAGGGATTTAGCTCAGTGGTTCCTCTGCCTGCCTCGCAAGTGGAGGGACTCAAGTTTGATCCCAGTACCATAAATAAATAAATAAAAGTTTGCTTCTTCTTGGGCTGGGGATTTAGCTCAGTGGTGCTGCCGCCTGCCTCACAAGCACAAGGACCTGACCTCGATCCCTGGTACCAAAACAAAACAAAGAAAACAACATGTTTTTTGCTTCATCTAACCTCACGGGCTAAATTTAGCTTGATTGGGAATTTAGTCATTTAATCACAATTAATTCTTAAATAACACTGTTCCACCCCACCTGCCCTACCTCCTGTCATAGTTTATTTCATAGTTTATTATCACTTGATTTGCAATAAGGACATAGGGAAAGAAAGACAGGCAAGATCTAAGTCCTCAGTTAGTATTTGTTTACCATGTTAAATACTTTAACTGAAGATTAGGGTAAAACTATTGGCTAAGTCGTTTTACATTTGCATAATATATAAAGAAATGGTAATGCTCAGGTCTTGTGGCAATGTGGTGGATGGATGTATGCTCACAGGCTGCTGCTTATAGGATTAATTAATGTAGTCCTTTGGAAAATAACTCTACACTTATTTATACATTTAAAGAATCACAGACACGTCCATATTACTTTTACCCTGAGAAAATAATCCAACCCAGCCCCCACCAAAAAAGCCAAAGCTGTACTATGAAAGTGCACATTCATATCAGTCAGCAGGGAAATGGATAATTTTAGCAATGCTGTTAGGCAGCCACTAAAAAGAGATAATAATAACCAGGATTTAGCTCAGTGGTTCCGCTGCCTGCCTCGCAAGTGAAAGGTCCTGAGTTAGATCCCTGGTACCAAAAAAAAAAAAAAAAAAAAAAAAAAAAATAC
>NW_022900936.1:9786098-9786791 GCF_012274545.1 Fukomys damarensis | reverse complement strand
AAGGTCCTTGATGAGCCCAGGAAAAAAAAAAAAAAAAAAAAAAAAAAAAGAAGTTCCACCTGTGTAAAATTTGGAATATATTTATGGGAGTAAGAAGGGAATGTAGAAAAACTACAGGCAGCCAATTTGGGAAGTGGGTTTCCGGATGAACTTTGGATTCACTTTTGAATGTCCACTGTAACAGTATTTGGGTCAGATTCACATTTATCTGTTCCTCCAGCAATTATAAATTACCTGAGTGGAACATTTCTCTAAGACTGACTACATAATTTGCAGGGCCCAGTGCAGTGAAAAGGTAGGGCCCCTTGTTCCGAAAGTATTAAGAAGCCAGGGATGGAGCTCAGTGGCACCGTACCTGCCTCACAAGCACAAAGTCCTGAGTTCGATCCCCAATTAAAAAAAAAAAGAATTTCAAGATGACAACCACAGGGCAACGACTGAGCACATTCCAGGAGTGGCACCCTGCCCAGGTCACACGCCCTTGAAGTTGGATCCACTCTTGACAGTCAGTAAATGGATCTCCTAGAGCTAGGCAAGATGTTTTTAGTAAGAGGAAGTCACAGCTGATTTATTGACTAACATTCCTTAGCCTTGAACAGGGAAGCACATGCGTGAATTGACTAGAGGCACCAATAAAATAATAATAATAAAAACTTTTATTTGTTTCTTTTTTTTTTTTTTTTTTTTTTTTTT
>NW_022900936.1:9785664-9786062 GCF_012274545.1 Fukomys damarensis | reverse complement strand
ATCTTCCTGCCTCAGCCTCCCCACTATCTGGGATTAGACTCCCGAGCCACTGTACCTGACAGTGGTTGAGGGTTTTTTTGTTGTTGTTGTTGTTGTTTTTTAAGGCCTGTGACAGTTTCATATCATAGACGAGCTTGTTTCACTTTGGTTTGCTTTTTGAAAGCGTAGATATTTTCTTCTGGGTATAGAGGTTGATTTTTACCAAGGAAAAAGTAGAGTGGCGGGGAGCGTCACTAAAAACCAAAACTGAGACTGATTTTCAACTGTAAATAAAATGAAGGAAAAGGGGCTTGCTTTAGGTTTGCTTTAGATATATTTACATGTTTTGGACTTTTTATTAATTTTGAGGCTAATGGAACTTAAACCTTTTATCCTGTTTCTTTCTTTTTTTTTTTTTT
>NW_022900936.1:9780742-9785564 GCF_012274545.1 Fukomys damarensis | reverse complement strand
TAGTTGCCAATATTAGGAAACCTGGAGATTTTGCTTACCAAAACAAACAAAGTACTATCTCAATTTCTGTTTACTCCTAAAGATTCAGATAGGCAGGCAGCAGGTCCTTTCAGGTCACAGTCCATGGAGCACTGCCAGTAAGGCTCCAACCTGCCCTGCCCTGCCTTCCAAAACATTTCTTTCTATTTTTTTTTTCTGATTTCAATATCAAAACATGTTTGTTTAAAAAAAATCTGAAACCCCCAAAAAGTACAAAGAATAAATAAAATTAAAATTGAGTGTTCCACACTCCAAGAATAATCAACATTCTCATTTTAGTGTTTTTCTCTCTAGATCTTTTTTCCCCCTAAATGCACAATGTATGCCTTGTTTGAAATTCTGTGTGTGCGTGTGTGTGTGTGTGTGTGTGTGTGTGTGTGTGTATGTGTGTGTGTAACAGTAAATAACCCCCAGCACAAAGCTGGGGTTCTGTTTTGGGGCTCTGCTTTTTTTTAACCACATCTTAAAATGCTCAGGATTTTCACATGGTCATTGGTATAAATGTCTTTATTGCGTGTTCGACGATATGCAGTATTGCACGTGATGCGTTGAACCTCCCCGCTCCTGCATGCAGAGGGTTGACACCTGGTGACTGTCCTAGGTCCTCATACATGAATCATCTTGCAGTGTTTCCTTATGTTTATAGAAGAGGGATTTCTGGGTCATGGTGCTAGGGTTAGTTAACATTTTGCAGGTGACCTAAGAAAGGCTGGACAGAGCTCTGGGGTCACACAGGTGCCTGCTGCTGAGGGGGCCAGTGAACAGGGCCTGGCCTGCAGCTCGGCTGCTCTGAGTGATGATGTCTCTCAGAGTGTGGGGAAAGGGTGGGTTCTGCCTTGCTCTTCCTGCTTTGGAGGCAGGCTCAAGGTGCTGCTGGGGAGGTCCCTCCAGGATCGTGGCATACAGCACAGCAGAGCCTCAGCATATGGGAACTTGGTTCAAAAAAAAAAGAAAAGGCACAGGCGTAGCAATGCCTGAGCCTGAACTGAGTCCCTCACAGAAGGAAGTCCTCCAGCAGCACTTCCTGTTCCCACCACAGAAACTTCTGCTTCTCAGCCCTAAATTAGGCCAGAGCAGGCCCAGCAAGGACAGAACATCTCAGTGTACCAAAGAAGGAAGAGGGTGGATAGTTGTTGACTTAAGGAGTACTGACTCAAAGTCTGTCCTACAGAGAGAAGTAAGACTCTGTTTGTTTGACAAGTATTTACTTGGTGGCTTACTGGACACTGGGCATTGGTCCAGGTTCTTTCCTGATGTCCACCCACTCAGTCTTCCTGATAATTCTGGGAGGCAGATACTAAAGTTTTCCCCTGTCTTACAGAGTGAAGTAGACTGAGAAACAGACATTGGGTAACAGCATCTGAACCCACATGATCTGGCTCTGGATTCCAAGGCAGAATTCTTGAACACGAGCCCTATGCCCCTCACAATGAGGATTGCTTTAAAATTTATTTTTTTCTAAGTTGGTAGAGCACATCCATAGCATGTGGGAGGCTGTGGGTTCAGAATCTGGAACAGAAGAAATCCAAAATGGTTCGTCACAAGAAGCCAGGATGACTTTCTGAGTAAATAACCTTAGACTGATCAGTACCACTGGGGATGGGTGCGGTCCTGTCTCTGAGCCTGTCTCCAGCCATTTTTCACTTCGGTGAGGTCGGTGTCACTGTATTTTACCTTCTGCCAACAAATGAGGAAGCGGCTTCCTTTCTACTCTTCCTTCCCTCAAACTGCTGATTTCCGTGTGTCAGCTGTCATTTAAATTCAGGTGGCTTGTTCCCCTTTTGACCTCTTTTCTGACAGAGATTTTTAAAAAATAGTTCTGAGCAAAAGAGAAGCTAGATACAGAGGAAATAGGAGAGCTTTTTCAAAGGGATGGAGGGACAAGAGATAGATCCGGGAGAAGGGTGAGGAAAAACAGGAACTGAAGGGGGAAAAATCAAGAAAGTAAAGCTTTCGCCAGTAGGGAGAGGACCATGACTGCAGGAGGATTGCAAGTGTGAGCCATTGTGGGGAACTTACTGACTTATTGGGACCCTGTCTCGAAATTTAAAACAACATAAAAAGAAAAAGAGGCTAAAGATGTCACTCAGTGCAGAGGCCTTGAGTTCAATTCCCAGCACACACAGACACACGCAGGCACACACACAAAGGAGAAAAGGGGGAGGAAACGGAAGCAGAAAAAAATAGTTCTGGGCCAGGAATTTAGCTCAGTGGTGCCACCACCTGCCTCGCAGGTGCAAGGTCCTGAGTTCGATCCCCAGTACCAAAAAAAAAAAAAAAAAAAAAAAAAAAAGTTCTAAGAGAGAGAGACAGGTTTGGAGGCAAGGGAAGGAAGCAGATGATGAATGTTAATTTCTGGTGAATCTGGAGTGAGCCTGGGAGTTGTAGGAGCCTTTTATCTAAATTCAATACCTGGGATTGGCAGAGCGGCAGGTATCTCTGTAGCTTGGAAAATAAATTACTTACCTGGGCTGGAGCACAACCCCCCCACACACACACACATGTGCTGTAAGACCTAAAGTCTCACTTCCACTCCGAGGAGCGTGAACAGCCAAAAGGGCCTCCACGATGCTGGGACCTATAGCTCAGTGAGGCTCTAAGAGCTTGATGGAACAGCAAAATCACCCAGGAAGGAACACACCGGACTAGTTGGAAAACAGACCTTTATTAGTCTGGCCAGACGGCACTCCGGGAGCCAAGTAGCTCCGAGAGGCACCAGCTCAGGGGTTTACACAGTTTTTAAAGGCAAGAGGGAGAGGATTGGAAACATAGCAGGTGGGCAAGGGGTCAGTTTTCTGCTGTCTATCTCAGGGGGTCGGGTGTAGAGCACGCCTGGTCTCTTATGTTGATCATCTCTAGACCCCAGGGTGTTCTGTCCTGGCGAGGCCTTGAGTCACTGTCTTCTTTACCCGTACCAGGCTCCCACACACTCTGTTTTGCGTTGCTCTGTGCTGACTAACTGGGGGCCACACAGTGGTCAGGGTCCCACAGCGTACACACACCTAAGAGAAGGACCTATACTTTGGGGTCCCTCCCTGTCAGGGCCCGGGCCCAGGCCTGGTGTTACGCACATGTGTCAGGCAGCTTGCACAGAAGCCCTGGCCACGCCATCTAGAAGCGGCTTTCAGAACGTGTCCAGAGGGTGTGACGGCGAAGGCTGGTGGCTTGGGGCTGAGAAGGATCTGTGGCTTTCTAGGCCGGAGTTTCGGCCCCAGGAACCGTGGCCCCCAGAGGCAAGTGTAGGGCTGTGGCCCCGGGACTCTGGGAAATGCACCGTCAACAACGTGTGTGGCTGTGTGTTCCACAGGGTTTTCAAATGAACAAGGCAAGCCCGCTGTGAAGGGGCAGCTGTGGGACTAAATAAAGTCCACAGTGGCAGGAAGTACGAGTGGAAATCACACAGCATCATTCCTAAGACAGGCTCCCAAGGCTGAGTGTGAGCCATTCAGATCAGTGGTGAGATAGCATGGGAGGAAATACTTGTAAATCGTGTATCTGATACGGGCCTTGATACAGAATATGTAAAGAACTCTTACGACTCAACAACTAAAAGACATATACCTGAATTTTAAAAATAGACAAAGGGAATCCAAAATGTCATAAGCACTCTGGAAAACAGTCTGGTAAGTCCTCAAAAGTAAACAGTTTCCATATGACCAGCAGCTCCATGCCCAGATATGTGCTACAGAGAACCGAAAACATATCCACCCCAAAACTTGTATACTGGTTATGGGCAGAAGATGGAAACACCCATGTCTACCAAGTGATAAAATGTATAAATAAATTGTGATCTGTCTGTGCAGTGGAATGTTATTTGGCAAAAAAAAAGGAACGAAGATGTGATACACACTGCAAGATGAGGGGCCCTTGTCAGGAGGAACCAGTGAAAAGCACCAGTCACAAAACACCAGTCGTATCTGATTCCACTTTAGTATGTGATTCCATGAAGAACAGAGAAAGTGGATTAGTAGTGGCCTAGGGCTTGCGGAGGGGGCAGTTGAGGGAAAATGTTAATGGCTACCAAGTTGCTTTATGGAGTGGTGAAAATACCCTGAAATTGGTCCTGGTGGCATAACCTTGTGCATATATTAAAAATACTGAACTGTATTTTATTTTATTTGTTTTGTTTTTTGGTACTGGGCATCAAATTTGGGACCTTGAACCACTGAGCTAAATCCCTGGCTTCTAAACTGTTTATTTTAGAAAAAGTGACTTGTACGGTGTCGATTAGTTTCCAGTAAAGGTGGTTTTCGTTGTTGCTGTTGTTTCTTCCCCCCCAGTATCCGGAATCGAACTCAGCCTTGGGCTTGCAAGGTGTTTTACATTTGATCTTTGCCAAAAGGCCAAGAACTGGCGACACACACAGGAAGAAGAGAATTCTGTGAGTTGAAATTGTGTTTTCCTTCCCAGCACCAACAGTGAGTGGAACAACTTGGAGTCCTCAGAGGTGAAGTGTACACAGATCACAGCAACGGAGTGTAAGTTCACCACAGCCGGCCACTCGGAGGGCTTCCCCAAGCACTTCAATGTCTCTCTGCGTGTGCGAGCTGAGTTGGGACAGAGCGTTTCTGAGTGGGCGACAGTACCTTGGTTTCAACACTTTCGAAATGGTAAGAAAACATGGGTATTAGAACTTATTTACAATTTCTAGGCTTATGCTAAAGAAGCATGATTTACCAGATTAGATTAGGGATAAAATTTGGCCTACTACCTGTTTTTGTAATAAAGTTTTATTGGAACACAATTATGTCTTTTTTTTTTTCTTTTTTTTTTTTTTTTTTTA
>NW_022900936.1:9775744-9780595 GCF_012274545.1 Fukomys damarensis | reverse complement strand
TTTTTTTTTTTTTTTGAGTGCTGGAGATGGAACCCAGGGCCTTGCAAATTCTAGACAAGTGCTCTACTACTGAGTTACACTCCCAAGCTATACCCATCTCACCTGGCCCTGCGCTAGAAAAGTTTGCCAGACTGTGCTGGGTGGGACGTTAGCATAATGGCTCACGAATCACCCTCCCTGAGCTGGCACAATTTTATGCAGCAGAAAGACTTTTATTCAGCCTTCAACAGCGTCTGACACATGGTAGATATTCAGTAAATATCTTTTGAGTGATTGAATTAATTAGTGTGTTCCCAGGTATCCATTCCCGCAGTGCCTGCTCTTTTTATTGCCAAGTGTAAAGCTTACTTGGATCCTGATTTGGACACACTAAGAGAAGTATAAGACATGGAGGAAATGTGAATGCTATTTAAATATTTGAAGAGATAGGGCTGGGGATTTAGCTCAGTGGTTCTGCCTCCTCCTGCCTTGCAAGTGCAAGGATGCGAGTTTGATTCCTGGTACCAAAAAAACCCAAATATTTGAAGAGATATTGAGCAGTTTTTGTTCATTTATTTTTAGGTATTATAATTATTTGGATTTTAAAGGGGTGTAGCAAAAGATGGTTAGGATACTAACCTAATGGGCAGTTAGGATGGTAATGTTATGTGTACTTAACACAACAAAATGTTGGGGGAAAAAATTCATGTTTTAAAGGTATATACTGAAGCGTGTGCAGATGAGATGATGGAATGTCTGAGATTCACTGAAAATAATCCCAAGAGTAGGAAGACAAGAGCAAAATATATGGGCATAAAAGAGAGAAAGTAGGCTACCAGTTGATAATCAACTAAATTATATGATGAGGCTTTGTTATGATCATCTTTACTCTCAATATGTTTGACATTTTCTGTAGTAAAACATAAAATAATAATAAACAGTGGTTTGGGCTAGGTGATGTCAGTGGTAGAAAAAGAAGACAGGGAAGAAGTCCCTGCTGGCTGGTCGTCTGCTGTGTTTGTTTCTTGTTTGTTTGTTTGTTTGTTTGTTTGTTTTAAGACTTGGTCTCACTCTTAGTTCAGGCTGGCCTTGAACTCGCTGTGTAGCCCAGGCTGGCCTTGGACTCATGGTGATCCTCCTGCCTCAGCCTCCTGAGTGCTGGGATTTCAGGTGCGTGTGCACCACCATATCCAGCCATGGCCATCTACTGTGAGTGGTCGTTTATCCTTGTGTAGAGAACCAGCATAAACTTGATCAGTAAAGTATCACCTAAGTGGGAATTAGGAGTTTAAAAAAATAATTATTATTATTGCCACTGCCCAGGGGACAATTGATGGTGACAGAGAGGGGGACCCATGGTCCAGGGTCACCCGGCTGCTACTCCTCAACCCCCGACCCTAAAGGGCTCGGTGCTATCCCTGGTTGCTTACTGGCCAGGTTGCCATTTTCTGCCCGAATGTTAAAGTTTGAAGCAGAAGTGTTCTCAAATCCCAGACTGTCTTAGTCACTCTTTTCTTTGAAGCTCTAGGGATTGAACCCAGGGCCTTCCCACTAAGCTACACCCTCAGCCCTTTTTTCTTATTTTGAGACAAGGTCTCACTGAATTGCCCAGGCTGCGCTTGAATTTTCAATCCTCCTGCCTCAGCCTCCCAGAGTGCTGGGATTACAGGTGTGCACCCCCACGCCTGGCTTTTAGCCACTTTTCATGGAGTTAGAACCAGAACTTGTGTGAGGTCACTAAGTGGAGGAATGGGGTAGAGGCTGGAAGGCAGGCTTGGATGTCTCATACACCTGGGTTCCTATTTCCAGTGCAGTCACTCACTGGCTGTGTCACTCTGGGCACGGAACATCAGTCTGGCCCCCGGTTCCTTCCTCTGTGAAGTGGGCGTAACTATAGGTGCCTGCGTGGGTCCTGTGTGAACCCACAGGCAAATCCCCCGGCCCGGCAGCTGCTGTTGCCGCTTCCCTGGGTGGCAGATGTGCCTCCCCCAGGGCGAGGCTTATCGAGTGTATCAGATCCAGACTTGGACGGCCTTCAGAACGGTGGGCCTGTGCACCTTGCCCTTTCAGCCCCAGGTGACGTGTCCTGGCTGACAGCCATGGCCCCGCCCTGCCACTCTCCCTAGACCTGCTGTGGCAGCCCTGAAGCAGCCACTTTTCCATGCTCTACCCGCCTCGAATGTCTGTGAGCAGCTGTGAAGAAAGAGCTCTCTGTCCCTAGCAGCCAGGCCTGGAGTCGGCGCTGGCCGGCGGTGGGCTGGGCCAGGCCAGGCCAACTCTGCCCCTGGGCCTCATCCGGACCTGGCTCCTCCCCGCCTCTCATGAGGTCAGAGGCACAGTTGCGGACTCTGCAGGGACCAGTTCAGTGCTTCTCCACAAAGACAAGCCCAGGCCTAACCTCCCTGCCAACCTGGAGCTGGGCAGGGATGGCAGCAGGAGAGAAACCCAGCCCCCTTGGTGGGGACCCCCAGCTGTTCTGTGATGGGACTCTGTCTTTGTGTAAGATGTGCTCCTGGGGCTTGAAGGGTACAACCTGTGCTTTGTCTGTTTGATCGGTTTGGGGTTTTTTGAGACAGGGTCTCTCTGCATACCCCGGTCTGCTCTTCAATTCACTGGGTAGCCCAAGATGGCCTCCAACTCATGTTGCTCCCCCTGCCTCACCCTCCCCAGTGCTGGGATTACAAGTGTGTGCCACCACACCCGGCTGTGTAACCTGTTCTTTGATCTGAGCTCTTCTAGTTAATTGCCTCATTACCCACTTGCTTGATAAATGCCACCACCTTTCATTTATCGCTTGTCATCAGTCACAGTGCTTAGCTGTCCTGGGAATTCTACGAAAAGCTGTAACAAATACAGTCGCAGTGGTGACAAGTCCGTTATCATGTTCAATCTTAGGGTTATAAGAAGCTAGGAGACAAACATTCTTAAAAGAGTCAGTATAAGCCAGGTGTGATGAGACACAGCTGTAGTCCCAGCTCTGTGTGAGGATGAGGCAGGAAGATCAAGCCCAGTTCAAGAGCATCCTGGGTAGCATAATGTGACTTTGTCTCAAAGTGAATTAAGTTAGTAAATACCACTTCTGCTCAGTTCTGTGGGAACTGTGAGGGCTAATTAACCTCTTGCCCTTCTCCATGAAAATCTGACCTTTACTTAACCCTCCAGTTCTCTTTCTCTGAGAACCTGGCTACCGTAGAGGTGTCATGTCAGCCGTGATACTGGCAGCATTGCGTGTGGTCAAATGACCCCTGATGGGGAAACGGTGTCTCGGCTGAGACAACCTTAAAGACTTGGTGGGAAGCCGTGCCTTCGAGATTTGCTGAGTGCAGTGGTCCTGGTACCTGAGCAGAAAATAACTTGTGTGGAGTTGCTACGATACCCTCTGGTTCTGGGTGCCTTTCTGCCAGGGAGGGTCCTGTGCTCTCACTTCACTGGACTGAGCCGTCCCCAAGGGCCAAATTGTCCTGCCCTGGGCCACTGAGTACAGTGCTGTGGGGACACCACCACCCCTTGGAGCTTTACTTCTAAGTGACTCTCATGCCCGAGCAGCCTCTCAGAGTCTTAGGCATCTGGGGCAACCTCAGCTCAAACACACACACAGATCTGCAAGTACACATGCGTGTGTGTATGTGTGCGTTACATATGGCTTTCGTTTGTGCTCCTATTTCAGCCACCATCGGGCCTCCAGGAAACATCATGGTCAGCCCAGGAGAAGGCTCCCTCATCGTTACGTTCTCTGCTCCCTTTGACACCAGAAGCCCCTCAGAGGCCACTTTTTCTTATTACGTCTGTTACTGGAAAAAAGGTGGAACCCAACAGGCAAGAGCGTTTTGCTTCTTTGTTTTGATTTTCTTTTCTTTTGAATTTCTGATTCAGGAGAAGAAGGGAAAATAAACAGGCCAGGAGACCAGTGTCTCCCAGAGAGCGTCTCTGGGAAGCTGAGCACCAAGCCTGTTTCAATTCTCCTCAAACCCGATTTTCTGCTCTGTGCAGGGGCTCTGCCACCAGGGGGAGCGCAAGAGTCCCTGCCGGCTGTGAACCGTTCTGCTGCTGGGGTCCAGTGTACCTGGTGCATTGCCCTGGAAGCCTTTGCCGCCTCTGCACTTGGGGGAGGTTTTTAGTGGATCTGTCTCTGTTCAGACTATTTATATAGTTAAGCCTTGCACACCTCTTGGCCTTGGAATTCCATTCCATTTTATTTAGCCTCCGAGCTCCAAAAAAACACCTGGGTGACCCCAGGAACAGGGTGCTTTTTCTTCCACTGCCCACTCCCTTTGATGGCGACACCTCCATGCCCGCTTTTCACGGCCCACAAGAACAAAGGCTCCACAAGCACTGTCTGAAGGGTTGGGTGGACAAATGGTTTGAACGGTCTGCAAGGGAGGCCTGTGTGTCTGGGTGGAAACCTGCCGGAAGGAGACAGTGGGGCAGCAGGTGCGAAGGCCTGGCACACGGGAGAGCTGCGGATTGCCCGGATGTGGGGGTGTGCCAGGCAGGAAGGTCAAAGGGCACCAGGTCAGAAGGGTCTGTTCACCCTGGGTGGCTGGAGTCCAGCCTTCCCTAAGGTCATTTTGACCGAAAGTATACAAGGATCAGCTCATTTCAGTTCCGGCTAGAAGCAGGTTGGGGATTAAAGGAACATGATTTCCTAAAATATTTTTTTCTCTGTTGACTGACTCAGAGTATCTAGATCAGATTAACCATAAAGCAGAAGATGTTAATCTTAAAGGAGAACATTTTATCCCAGAAATTTGGATTTGTTAAATTCCAGGTGGGGCTGGGGATTTAGCTCAGTGGTTCCACCACCTGCCTCACAAGCACAAGGTCCCAATTTCAATCCCCGGTACCAAAAAATACAAAAAAAAAAAAAAAAGT
>NW_022900936.1:9757258-9775567 GCF_012274545.1 Fukomys damarensis | reverse complement strand
AAAAAAAAAAAAAAAAGTTTTTTAAATTTAAAAATGAATTCCAGATGCTGCAGTGGGGGCTACTGAGATCTCACGGCCCAAAAGCCATTGGAATTTTTTTATCACTCTGCTCACCAGTTTTCACAGACAAAAATGTGTCTCCGGCAAGGCAGGGACTCTTAAAACATCTTATCGTTCGGCTGTTGTGTCCATTCTGAATGAGGAAACTCAGGAGAGCCGGGAGGGACATGAGCCCTTCCACCTGGGTGATTTTCACGTGTGCTTGCGGTGTTGTTTCCACAGGTTAAAGGCCCTGTCACGAGCAACTCCATTTTGCTGAATAACTTGGAGCCATTCAGAGTGTACTGTCTGCAAGTCCAGGCACAACTGTTTTGGACAACGCCGAGGATTGTTAATCCCGGGAGTTTCAGCGACACGTTTTGCTATGAAACCACAGCAGACGGTAAAGCACCCTTCTTGAATCCTTTATGATCTGGGGAAAGAATACTCCTAAAGCAGCGAGGAGTCATTTATGAACTGATTGGTGGTGGGGACAGAGAAGACCCAGAAAGGAGGTAAAGAGAGAGCATTTAACTGCGGATGTGAGGTACTGGGGCTGAGGTCTGCAGAGACAAGAGCTGCCAGACAGCTGGCACATGCTGTTCTGTTATAGGCTCACCTACTGTCACTTGAGCATTACTTCTCTGAAATGCTTGGGACCAGGCGTGCTTCAGATTCCAGACCTTTTCATATTTTAGACTATTTTTTTAAATGGACATGGTGGTGCACGCCTATAATCCCAGCACTCTTGGGAGGCTGAGGCAGGAGGATCGCCATGAGTTCAAGGCCAGCCTGGGCTACAGAGTGAGTTCAAGGCCAGCCTGAACTACACAGCGAGACCTTCTCAAACAAGAAAGGAAAAACAAGAATATTTGCCTATACATAAGGAGATATCTCAGGATTGGGACCCAGAGTTCATTTATGTTTCATTAAGCTCATTTATACCAGTGATGGCAAACCTGTTAGAGATGAGTGGCCAAACTGCAACCCCAAACCCATTTATTTATGGCAAAATCCCAACAGTCGAGTTAAACCTAAATACAGAGGTTTTAGTTTAGAAAAACAATGCATATATCAACATCTTTTGTCTTAAAACAGAAACACAGTCAGATACGTGCCACAGGTTCCCCACCACTGCCTTATACACATGGCCTAGAGGGGATTCTACACAGTATTTTTAGTGCACTTGGATTGTTTTTTTATTCATTAAGTTTATTGATACATTTTAGGAATACAGTATGCTGACAGTCATCACTGGGAATTTGCACCTTTACATGATATATCTCAGTTCTTATTTTTTCCCCATTCCCTGCCCTCCCTCCAACCCTTCCACCCTTCCCTAATTACAAAGACTTTGTTGCCATTTTTTTCCTTTGCTCACATTTTTTCCATTCCCTTCTTCCCTTTCCCCAACTCCTCCCACTTCCCCTACCAATTTAGACCTTTTCTTCCTATTTCACATTTTGATTCTCGTTTACACTTTAAAGAGTTTCTCACACCAGAGAAACGATTCAGTATTTACACACGTGTGTCCTATTTATTTCATTTAAGAGCTTGGCCTCAGTGTGCTTCCATTTAGCTGTAAATGTCTCCTGTTTCTCATTCTTTATGGCTGACTAGTACTCCATTTTTTTAAATCTTCTTTATCTAGTCACCAGTTGATGGGCACTAGGGCTATTTCCAGTATTTAGCTATTATAAACTGAGTGTTATAAATGTGTACAGATATCACTGTGGTATCCTCCCAAAAGAGTTAAAAGCACCTGGGTTTTTGACTGACCCATGTTGCTAGGTCAGGTGTGAAATTTTCCCCTAGTGAGCATCATATTAATGATCAAAAAGTTTCCAGGTTTGAAGCATTTCAGACCAAATTTTTTGCATCAGAGATGCTCAACCTGTATTAATTAATCATAAGACAGAGCCAGGCATGATAGCACATGCCTCTGATCCCAGTGCTCAGGAGGCTGAGGCAGGAGGATTGCTGTGAGATTGAGGCCAGAGTGGGCTAAACAGTAAATTCAAGGCCAGCCTGAACTATATAGTGAGACCCTGTCTCATAAATAAATAAATCAGTAAAAGCATAAGGTGGGGCAGAGGGAGAGGGACCTATCCATTCTCCTGGGACAGGAATGCTGTTTAAGCAGGTGAGAAATGAACTGGTGTTTGTAACATGTGTGGGATGGACATTCTGTTCCTGTTTTGTCATCCTTTAGCCTCCGCCAAGCTGCAGCAGATCATCCTGATCTCGGTGGGAATCTTTTTACTGATGCTGGTACTGACGGGGGCCTGTTTCTTCCTGGTCCTGAAATACCAAGGGCTGATTAAATACTGGTTTCATACTCCGCCAAGCATTCCGTCACAATTAGAAGAGGTATGTGCACCACCCCTACGACTACAAGGGGGCACTGAGCCGTGAGCACTCACTAACCTGGGCTAGTGAGTTTGAGACCAACCTGGAGACCTTCTATTTTTCAATTTTTAAAATTTTTTATTTTTTACTTTTTGGTACCAGTGGTAGAACTCAGGACCTTGCAAGGCAGGTGGTAGAACCACTGAGCTAAATCCCTGGCCCCTAGAGACCCTCTCTTAAAAGAAAAAAAAAAAAGGCTGAAACAGTATTCGTGTATGAGAACCCATTTCAGGTCCAGGGTGCAGCTCAGTGGTACAGCATGCATTTAGCATACACCAGGCCCTGGGTTCAATCCCAGCACTGCAGAAAAACAAAAAAATAATTTCATTGGTGGACAGAATAAAGTTATACCTGAATAAAATAAAAACAAAAGTAAAGGTGTGATCCTAGCACTTGGGAGGCTGAGGCAGGAGGATCATTGTGAGTTCGAGACCAGCCTGGGCTACATAGTGAGTTCTAGGTCAGTCTTAACTACATAGTGAGACTCTGTCTCAAAAAACCAAAAAAAAAAAAAAAGAAAAAAAAAACACTAAAAGAGTAAAGGTGTTATTTATGAAACTGATAAACTAATTACAATATCGGTTTTCAACCTTTTCTAGTACTTAAAGGACCCAGCCCAGCCCATCTTAGAGGTCCTGGACAAGGACAGTTCACCGAAGGATGACATCTGGGAGTCTGTGTCCATCATTTCCTTCCCAGAAAAGGAAGAAGACTTGGAAGCAAAGCATGGGTCCAGCCAGGGGACCCCAGAGGCGGACACTGAGCAAGGGAGCTGGTAACATCCTGCTGGACCTGGCAGAAACCCACTCCCTGCCTCGGAAGCCTGCCGTGCCAAGTGAGAGACACAGGGTCTGAGAGCGAGAAGACAGCTTAGGACTTTTTCTACGAAGTTCCTGAATCGCCAGGCGCAGTGGCATACACCTGTGAGCCCAGCACTCGGGAGGCTGAAGCAGGAGGATCACTGCAAGTTTGTGGCCAGCCTGGGCTACATAGCGAGACCCTGAAGTTTTCTGAATCATGTAAATTTCCAGGATGACTCTACAGAAATATCACAGAAGAATTAAGACTTCTTTTAAACACTAAAAGGCATGAAACTTCTTGTTTGCAACGTGACTACGGCATGTGATGGCATCACTGTTGGTTGGTCCAGGGCATCGGGACACTAGGTCTTCTGAACTCTGACAACTGAGTCATCCCAGTCTGTCCCGGCCGTCACCAAGAGGGGCCATCCAGGCTGCTGGCTAAAAATGTGACTCACCGTGGGGTGAGGATTTTTCTAATAATTTAAGTTTTTTCTAAAAGCCAGAAATAAAGGAGTGCATAGTGAACTTCTGAAATAGTCTATGTGCGCCCTTTTCTCTACACCTGGCCTTCTGGATTTTGACCTATTTTCAGCCAACTTTTGGCTTCTTAACCTTAGTCTGTATAAGCTGTGTTTTCTTGAGTAGCACCCATTAGAGCCGATGGGGCCCAGGGGACTCAGCAAGAACAGTGTGTGTGTGTGTGTGTGTGTGTGTGTGTGTGTGTGTGTGTGTGTCGTGTGATTCCTTGAAGAGTGATGAGGGTTTTCAGAAGTGACACTCGCACATGAGTCACACTGTGTTGAAAAGAACAAGCTGATCTGTGGTGTTTTCCACTGGACGCGCCAGGCCTGATGGTGCTGGTGCTGGGGGCTCTTTTGTTCAAATGACTTGTGCCTGATGCCCTGCTTTGGGCAGAAGCCCTGCTGGCCTCCTTGTCTCAACAGTGGAAGAGGAGGCGCCATCTGTAGGTTGATGAAGCTGCCTTCCCTTGCTCTGCTGGGCCCAGTCTTGCTGGTAGGAAGTTGGCTACTTTTCCTTTGTGCTGTGCAATGGGCTTTCCAGGCTGGCAAGAGTGAAAAAGGACAGGGCCAGGTGTGGACCTCTGTAGTAGAGCTCCTGCCTAGCATGCTCAGGGCCGTGTTCCATCATCAGCAACAAACAAAAAGTAGAACAGTGCCCCCCCGTGCCCTGTGGCCCCTACCCCATGCTCACAAGTCTTCTCTTAGGTGCACCTTGACTTGGCACAGGTTTAGAGGAAAAGTTAGTAAGTGGGAATGGTAAAGATTCTCTTGGCATCATTTAGGACAGAAGAGCTTCCTCGGATGGGCTATGGGAGGAGGATGAGCGGGTCATCCTCCGTCCCCTTAGGAGATTACTGTACGCCCAAGACCCCCCATGGGTACCAAGTCCCCTCGACACTCAAGTCCGTTATATAAAATGGGGTTGTGCTTGTATATAACCGAGGCACAGCCTCTGTACACTTTCAGTCATCTCTAGATTGCACGTTTATACCCTTAATGCCATGCCAACTCTGTAAACTGTGGCTGTCCTCTATTGTTTGGGGAACAATGACAAGAAAAAAACTCTGCACATGTTCAGTACAGACACAAGTATTTTTAATTCATGGTTGGTTGAATCCTTCAAGACAGAAGCTGTGGAGACCAGGGAAGAAAGAGAACAGACGAGAGTTATCTCCGCAGGAGGGGCACAGACAGATTCCATTAGAGAGAACAGGCTTAAAGGGACAGCTTATCAGGGGCCAGCAGGCCAGCTTTGGGGACCAGAGTCTGAGGAGGCTGTTATGGCTGCGGTCTAGGTGTCCCCCTCAAGCCTCATGTGGTCATAGGGTTGATCTAGAGTGTGTGACGCGCGGATTGATTCCCGATGCAGTGCTAGGCTCAAGGGTACTAGGATTAAGGGAGTGAGTGCTGCCCACCCCAAGTAGTCTAAATGAGATAAAAGGGCAGAGAGGAGCTGTTAACCTCCACCTCATTCCTCTGCTGCCTGTGCTCGCTGTGTTGTTTCTCCTGCTTGATGCTTGTTTGCCATCCCAGCCTCGGAGCCAGCCGATTATGGACTGAAACTTCTACGAACTGTTAAGTCAAATAAGCCCCTTACCCTCTAACTTTGGGTGCTGGGTATTTTTTCTCAGCAACTAGAGAAAAGTAACTACCACAGAGGCTGAACTGGATTCCGGATGAACTTGGCCTAATGTCCTGTGCCCAGTCGGTTGAAAGTGGCAGCTACATGAGTAACAAACTCAGAGTCCAAGCCCAGGGTCAATAACTGTTTTCTGATGCTCTTGGGGAAGAATCAGGCTGTCTCTGGTTATTCCCTTATGGGGGCCGACAGCAACACCAAACTTCACCAGTCTCAACCTCCCGGAGCACCATGGGAAAACATGGTGAGGGTATGAGCTGGCCTGCTTCTCAGGGCGAAAGGACAGGCATGACTGGGACACGCAAAGCACTCCCTTTTTAATAGTATTTTCTGAAAAAAATAAATATCTGGTTCTGCTTTGTACAATAGCTAATCAATAGAATTGATATTGCTAGTTTAAAAATATTAATTTAGGACTTTAATTTTTAGACAAAGTAAGATTTGGGTTGGAAGCAATCCTTTTTGGGGGAGGGTTGGTTTCTGAGGCAAGGTCTCTCAGTAGGTAGTTCAGGCTGGCCTGTGATCCTCCGGCCTCAGCATCCCAAATGCAGGGATTACAGGCAGGCTCTACCACACCTAGTTCAATCTTCTGATCATCTATAACAGTATAATCCATACATGCCTGACTAAATCCGGCCCATTCCCTATTTTTTTATAGCCTGTGAGCTAAGAATAGGTTTTACGTCTTCAAATTGTTTGAAAAAAAAAAAATATTTCATCACACGTGAAATATAAAATTCGTAACTACAATTGATTATGTTAAAATTGTACCTTGCCAAAACAGTTACATTTTGATTCACCTTTTTTTAGTGGTTTAAAATTATTTTCTAGTATGATATTTCTAAAAATTAAAAAAATGAAATTCAAATTTCAACATCAAGATTCACTGGAACTCTCTGAGGGTTCATTCATTTGTACTCCTTGTCTGTAGCTACTTTTGCAAGACAAGGTGGAATTCAGTTGCAACAGAGACTGCAAGGCCACAAACCCAAAGATAGCTGCTCCCTGGCCCTTTCAGGAAAGAGCTGCTGACCCCAGTCTGGTCAGTGAACCGGTCTCTGCAGGGGTGCAGAGATCTGCTCCTGTTGTAGGGTTGTGAGTTACAGAAGGCCCACACACGCACGGGGAGGTCTGGGGGCACAAGCTACAGGAGGAGGACATTTCACTCTGGTGTGCACCCTACAGACCCCACTGTGGACTGCGCAGGAGGGAGGCTGGATAGAGTGGGAGGGTGCACGGAAGGGGAGAGCTCTGTGTGAACAACTCCTCACTGGACAGTAGGTTAGTTGGTTAGGGTTAGGTGGACAGAGTGAGGCCACTTGTAGCCCATAGGAATTCTTGTGTGAATAAGATAAAGTCCCCGACCTCCAAGACACTATTTCCAAATGCTGTGAAACTCTTTTTTAAGTAAACAGACACATTTCCCATGCCTGTTCCTGTGAATGGCATCAGCTGTCACTGTATGTGGTACACACCCATGGAGACCAGACTCTGGTGTCCTTCAAGATAAGTCCTTGGGGTGAACTCTCCATCATACAGGAAGTGCTGAGGCCCAAGGGGGTGAAGGACAGAGGCTTTCAGAGGAGAGAAGGCCCCAGGGCAGGAACGGGAGGCAGGGTAGGGACTTAGAAAAGTTCTGTCTGTAGGACACCACCTGTGGGGCTGCTGTCTCCCTCTCCCTTTCTATGTGAAACAGCTTGGGTTGTACACTTCTATGACTTTCATTTATTTTATTTTATTTTATTTTTGGAGACAGAGTCTTGCTAATGGAGCCCAGGCTATCCTCGAACTCCTAACAATCCTCCTGTCTCAGCCTCCCAAGAGCTGGGACTACAGGTGTGCAATACCATGCCCAGCTTCAATTGATTTTAAACCACGTCTCTGTCCGTGGTTTCAAGTGCAGAGTTACTACGCAGTCGCACAGCGCTTTAAAGTCCCCTAGGCAATGGATATTCACAAACAGCCTGAATCTGAGATAAGAAAGATCCTAGCCCATCCTTACAGTTTGGTGAGAAATAAGGCTCCACCCAGTGTTTTCCAAGATGCAGCCGGACCTCCATGCCCCTAGCTGTCTGCAGGAGAAACAGAAGTGGCTTCCTTCCCGCTGAGCTCCCAGCCCCTGGGGAGGGCAGAGCTGGCTGTATTTGATTGGAGGGTACAGCAACTGCTGCTTGGGAGAGAGATCTGCTCCGGGTACCTCACCAGCACTCCTGACGTGAGCATGATGCAGCCTAAAAGCCATCATCCCTCTGTGGAGGTGAAGGCAGGTAGCAGAAATAAAGATAGGCAGAAAGGAGGCAAGGAAATCGAAAAGTCCTTTTAAAGAAAAACTGCAGCTTCTAGATGCAAAAGTTATTCAATCCTTTTTTTCCCATCCAAAGCAACCACCACAAAAAAAGACAACAAAACTAAAGCTTTTCCAGAGCCTTTCATTGTAAGTGCCCTTCTGCAGACCTCCGTCCCCAGGAGGAGCAGTGAGCAGCAGACTGCAGTGCGACAAAGGCAAGTGATCACGTTCTCACCTTGTGTAGGAGGCCGCTGTGAGTTGAGTCAAAGCCTGGACCGGTGAGAACATCAGAGGGCACCTGAGGACACAACCACCATTTAGCACAGAGGCATGACAGACTTTGTTAAAATCATAATAAATCAGCGTGGACAAACACACGGCTATTCAAGGGCCCATGGCTGTTTTGTCTGTGTCTCAGAAAAGCTGGAAGACATGCAGCTCTTGCCCTGGGATTTAGCTCAGTGGCACCACGGCTGCACCAAGTCCTGAGTTCGATCCCTGGTACCCAAAACAAAACACTGCTCTTTACCTTGGCATCATCCATAAGGGTTTAGATGACCTGTCCTGCCACACTTACCTACAGAAATTAAAATATCCTAAGCACAAGGTCCTGAGTTCTATCCCTAGTACCAAACAAATTAATTAAATAATTAAAATATCTTACTCGTGACTGCTAAAATAATTGAGGTATGTTATGTTCATCTAGTCTCTTAAGGGAAAAAGTGTAAGCTGTGATAAAAAAGTTACAAAATAATCAGGCTCAAAGCAAACCAACAGACTGCGGACTTTATTATTCTCAGCCTGGACGCCACCTTGTGACAAAAAGCTAAAAAGCACTCAGAGGAGGGGGAAAATGCCCGCCACGAAACATCAGGGGAAGGAAGCTAAGAGGGGCCCAGGAACTGCGCTCAGCATTTCCTTGGGTAAATTCTCAAACACTCTTATAGACTGGGAAACAGTTTCTGGTCACACTGCTGGCAAGTGGCCGAGCTAGAATGAGAGAGAAGTAAACCCACCTAAACATTATCCACCCCCCAACACCAAGACCCTAAATATAAACCAGAATAAGCAGCCAATGGAAATACTACTCTTCTACTGTACCTCCTCACCATGTTTCCTCCTCATCGCGAGGCTGGCCACAGACCAATGCCAGCGACAGCCGGAGCTTAACACATGCCTGTCCTTTGTTAACTTCTTCTGCGTCCTATCCATTCTCCTAAAGCCATTGTAACAGCAGTTTCCCCAAAGTACATCGCACAGTGCTCTTGGAGAGAAAATTCCAAGTCTCAAATATAGAAAACACTACAGAACTGGCCCCTCCCTCCCAAAAACATACAGTGCACTTTACAGAGCTCTAAGGAAAATAAAAAAGAAGGGAGGAGACGTTTCAACCTAGTTCAGCCCAATTTCCACCTGTAAATTGTGAGACTGGCTGGAGACAAAATTCAGGACACAGAGCTCAGTTCAACAGGAAAATAATCCTAAAATGAGGCCCTGCACAGAGTAAGGATTAAACTGCCAATATTAAACGAAGAAATTGAGACAGACGGGTCTGAAGCTCCTTGAGACATTTTTTTTCTTCCACAGCTGCCCCAAACACATTGTAGACAGCTCAGCTGCATCACATCCAGTGGCTGCACCAGGGCCTTGGCTGTAGCAGGCCTCAGACGTGAATCCACCCCAGACAATACCACCCTGCATCTCTGGATGGCTCTACTACTGTGTGTTCCACGTTTTGTTTCCAGCAGGTCCTCAAGTGGCCCCTCCTCTACCCATGACCAAACAGAAAATCCACCACCGTGCATGCCCAAGTGCACCTTTTTCTCTATATAAGCAACTTTCCCAAAGCCTTAGCGGGTCAGTTTGTGCAGTTAAGCTTTGTTATGGTTCATGTCTTGATATCCCCCCAATGCCTCATGTGACAGTCAGAGGTGGCTTTTCAGAGGTGGCTGGACCTTGAATGTGTGATGCTAGGATTAAGGGTATGATTACTAAACCAGTCCACTGATTGGTTTGGTACCCTTAAGCCCAGTAGCATAGACAGAACAAGAAAAGGGGAAGAAAGAAGCTGCTATGGTCCCTCGCTTGTTGCTACTTCACTGCTGCTGCCTTCTGCTTGCCCTGCTTTGCCAAGATCTGTTTCTCCTCTGTGATGCCCTCTGCCACACCACCCTGCCTTGGAGCCAGGCGACTAACTGAAACCTCTCCAAATTGTGAGCCAATAAACTTTTCCTCCTTTAACACTGGGCATCAGATATTTTTGTCTCAGCAATGAGAAAAGTAACTAAGACATCCCTTGTGCTGCCACGTCCGTCTTAATAAAACCTCTTCTGGATGCCATATGTTTGCTTATCTGGCATTTCTCTCTTGAGTACGAAACACTGAGCTGGTACACTAAGAACAGGGTTGCCGAAAGCGGTTAGCAACCAGGATTGCTAACACCGAAGGCAGCTAGTAACAAAACAGTAGAGCAAGGGGAAATTGTTGGGAGTCACCTTTTCTGGGGGCCAGAACAGAGTTCTAGAGGCCTATTAGCAATTGTTGGCTCTCAGTGGCAAGGAAAGCTGTCAATCCTAAGAGCTGATCTCACAGCATTCAAAACTCAGAACTGTCAACACCAAAACAGCTAATTTTGCCAATTGGAGATTTCTATATAAATTGAGCAAAAGAGCCCTCAGCCTGCTGGTAGTGGCTCAGAAGCCTGTATGGGGACCCTCGCCTTAAAGGCCCTGAAGAGAGTAGGCAATGGTAACGGTCATCAGCAATGAATTGTGTGAAGAACCAGCCTGTGTCTGATTTCCATCTGAACATGGCTAAAGACCCACACTAGCAGGTGACAAAATGATGTACCATAATGGGCATGAAAAAATAACTTTAAAGGTCACTAGGAGTCCTTTTAGCTACAGGACATCTTCATTATTCAGATTGTGTATTTGCAAGTTCACCTGCTTGCTAATATTTGTAACCTCAAAATCAATATGAGGCGATTTCCTGATCATTTGAGAATATGTACAAAGAGTAACTTCAGTCACCTGACAGGTGAGGTGCATGCAAGGCAACTCTCAGCCTGTTTCAGCTCTCCCACTGTCAACAAGTATCTTTTACAGTCCAACTAGTACATTTTTCACACTTTTTTGTTCTTTCCACAGGTGATTTCAGTTTAAAATGGCCTCCAATGGGCCGGGATTTAGCTCAGAGGTTCTGCTGCCTGACTCACAGGGCCAAGATCCTGAGTTCGATCCCTGGTACCAAAAAATTAAAGTAAAGTAAAATAAAATAAAATGGCCTCCAAGTGCTGAAGCACTATTTCTAAACACAGGAAGGATGAGATTTGCCAGAGGGAGAAATCTATTCCAGAAGTGTCACAGAGCCGGAGTTACAGTGCTGACTCAAGATCCGTGCAAAATAAGATGTCCTTAAGCAGAAATACACATGAAGCAAGGTCGGTACTCATCAGTTGAGGACAACATTGAGATTACAGGCTCTCAGGAGGCTGACCTTGTCTCTCCCCTAGAGATGATGTTTCAATATTCTCTAATTTAGTGATCACCACATCTTTACTTAACCAACCTACTCTGAATAACAGGAATTGACTCCTCCAGTTGAAAGTATGGGGGGAAATGGAAAAGAGGAGAGATGACAAAATAGTTTGGGCTTGGCAAGAATGAAATTCAGGGGATCATTGACATTATGGACATGTTAATTGCATTAATTTACTCCACACTGCAGATGAAAAGCATAACTCGGTTTTGCACCCCACGGATAATGTGTCAATATAATAAGTATAAAATTTTAAAATTCATGGGATGAGAATAAGTGAGGATTCTTTAAACAACCAGGTAGCATGCAAATTAGTTCATTTTTTTATAAAATGGAAATATAAGACTATTTCTAAGAAAATGAGAATGGGCTGTGTCACAATTCCCTCCAGGTGAAAAATGACTATAGCATCAAATAAACATTTTCTGATTTCAGTGATTCTTCAGGAAAGCATTACATCTATCACAACAGGCTATTCATTTTCAGTCAGAAAGATAAGGAAAAGACTCAATAAAGTGATGGAAATAGTTTAGCAGGCATCTCTGCGTAGTACTAGCAGGCCATGTCTGCTGCTTTTCCATAATTTGGCTATATTGTTTTATCTTAGGGGTCTGACCAAAGCTTTACCTGACTCAAATGGGCCTGTCAGAGAGCAGAGTTGGGCTAGCACTGCCCCTCTGATAACGGCTGCTATTGAAACTTAAGTCTGTGTTCACTGGTCATTCGAGAGATGCAGATGAAAACAACACTAAGATTCCACCTCACCCCACAAAGAATGGCTGCTATCAAGAAATCAAACAATAACAAATGTTGGTTGGGTTGTGGGGAGAAAGGAACCCTTCTCCATTGGTGGTGGGAGTGCAGACTGGTGCAACCACTATGGAAATCAATTTGGAGATACCTCAAAGAGCTGGGACCAGAGGTTCCATTTGACCCAGCCATCCCTCTGCTGGGTATCTTTCCAAAAGAATTAAAAGAATCATATCACAGTGATATATGCACACCTATGTTTATAGTGGCACAGTTTGTAATAGCTAAAACTTGGAAACAGCCCATTTGCCCATCAGTTGGAAACTGGATAAAGAGATGTGGTTTTTCTATAAAATGGAATACTACTCAGCCATAAAGAATGAGAAATTAGATTCACTCGTAGGAAAATGGATACATATTGAGGACATACTCCTAAGTGAAATAAGTAAGTCACACATGTGTAAATACCGAATAGTTTCTCTGGTGTGAATAAATGTAATAGTACATAAGATCCTAGTGAGATTACTGACATTGTGAAATGGGAAGAAAAGGGCTAAAGGTGTAGGGAAAACTGGAAGGGTAGGGGAAAGGTAAAGGGAAAAGAAAAAAATATGAAAAAATGGAAATAAAGTGTTTGTAAATGGAAATAAAGTGTTTGTAAATGGGGAGGGGAGGAAGGGGTGAAGGGAGGGCAGGGACAAGAGAAAAAAATGAGAACCAAGACCTGTCATGTAAAGTACAAGATCCCAATAATAAACGTAATTGTACTGTATACCTAAAATGTACCAACAAACTCAATAAAAGAAAAAAAAAAAAAAAAAAGAAACTTAAGTCTGTGAAATAGCAGGGCTCGGCTGAGTTCACCTCCAGCCAACCCAGCTCCAACCAAACCCCTGCCCCTGAATTATGGCTTCTCACTAACCGGATGGGTGCTGGTTACCTGCAGCCCAGTCTCAGCACCCTGTGATCTCTCCAAACAACACAAGCGGTGCCTTCCTTCTTTCCATCCCTGCCGGCATGTCAGCCACACCAGATGCTTCCAATTCCAGGTGCTGGGCACGTGTAGTCAATAAAATAATGGGTGACTTGGCACCCTTGTGTTTGCTGTCCCAAGCAGTACTGATCAGCCCAAGACCCAGCTCTCTCTAAATCTTGTTTCTTGTCTTTATTTTTTTATTTTTATTTTTATTTTTTGGTGCCAGGGATCGAACTCAGGACCTTGTGCTTACAAGGCAGGCAGCAGCACCAGAGCTTAATCCCTGGCCCTCTTGTGTTTACTTTTTAATCAGCCTGGGTTTCAGTGCCCAGCATTATTAGGCTAGAGATGTAACTCGGTGGTAGAGTATGTGCTTAACAAGTACAAGGCTTTAGGTTCAATCCATAGCACTAAATACTACTAATAATAATTATTTCTACTTCAAATAGCTTCTATTTCAATTTCTAATCTTTATCTTAAGAAATGATAAAGTGAAGATAAAGTGATAAGTGAAGAGACTATTATGAAAAAATTGCACAGGCTGGAATACTTTTAACAACAAAATGTAACTAATTTGTTTAGAATAAAATTAGCCTCAGATGTTCTCCTACAGGGTTTACAGACTTCTCACTTGAGATTAAAATACCTAGAAGTATCTGGGTGTGGTGGTGCACACCTGTAATCCCAGCACTCGGGAGGCTGAGGCAGGAGGATCGCTGTGATTTCAAGACCAGCCTGGGATACATAGTGAGTTCCAGGGCAGTGTGAACTACATAGTGAGACCCTGTCTCAAAAAACTAAAACAAACAAACAAAAAAAAAACACCCACTACCTAAAAGTAGCCCCAAACTTCCACAATCTCTAAGTAGAATCAAAATGAGTGATGACAGGATAGTACATGAAAGAACAGGGATAAATTTATATGACTGGCAGAGATTCATATGAAGCTACCAAATCTATAAAACAGCAATGAAAAATGCTTCTGATATGACCTTATAGAAATATTTCTTCCATTGGGGAAAATGTACAGAACATGAGTTTAATGCACCAAATCAAACAGGTGGGGATCTTGCATCAACATCAAACACTCTTGGGGTGCCTGACATGTTCTGGTATCATTCATCTCTTACAGCCTTCAAATTCATTACGTTAATGTATGCTGATGTCTTGTTTATAGATATATAAATACACACACACACACACACACACACACACACACACACACACACATATAAAATGGAAAAGTCCAGCCTGTTTTCTCATCAATGGCAGTAACACAAGGATTTTAAGAAATAAATATAACAGAATATGGTGGTAATATTAAGCACACATAAAAGATACTCAACAACCACTGAACTTGTGTAACAGTGAGACCTTTATTAAGGGAATCACATGTATGTATGAAGTCTATCAATTCACAATATCTGTAAGAGTGGATACCAGTTGCTCTCATTTAAATGAAAAGTAAACTGAGAAAACTGATTTGCTTACAGTAAGAAAACATTCATGACAGAGTCAAGAATAGAAAAAAAATCATTTTCAGTTGGTCTTCAGGGATACCCTTTTTTTTTAGGGCTAAACCCTTCATAAACCTTCACACTGGCATTTTAAAGTTTGAGTATATTATTGTATTTCTCCTTTTTAAAATAAAGATGAACTGCTTGTTTGATCAATGTACCTGAATAATTAAAAATGAACAGCAAATCAATTTTTATAGTTCGTTTTTTCAAACACTTAACAATATCAGAATATGTGACAGGTAATATTTATTGCAATAGGGGCAACCCACTTTCCAGTCCCCCTTCTGTCTTAGACAGAAGCTTTCTTTCATGTTTTATTTTTTTGGTACCAGGGATTGAACTCAGGTCCTTGCACTTGCAAGGCAGGTGGTGGCACCACTGAGCTAAATCCCTGGCCCCAGCTTTCTTTCCCTCAATAAATTTTTCCTATTCTTAACCTCTGTTGGCCTTAGATTCATTCTTTGATTTTAGAGAACACATACTCGAGTTTCAGGCATCTAGTAGGTTTGGGGGTTACATCTCTTCCCTCTGTATCATTTTGGAGGTCTTCCACTGAGATTACTGGTCAGAGACAAAGCTTCCAGAATGTCTGGAGAACAAAACTAGAAAGGTAACTGGGCTATGAGGACAGCCAATATTTTGGCCCTGGCCCCTCAAGGTCTACAAGATCCAGGACACAAAGGAATTTTTCCTACAGTATTATACATCTTTGAAGCTGCCAAACTCCAAGTGGTCATACAAATGCAACCAATGACAAATGTGCTAGACTTCTTTAACCAAGATCCAACAGATCAACCTTATAAACAGCTCATAACTGCTAAATTAAACAACATGACTTCTATGTTGGATTCTGAAGTCCCCTGGACCTTCTTATCCTCTTTGTGGGCTATATTCATAGAAATCCTGCTGACCTTATAATTTGGCCCATGCATTCTTAACTGTTTCTTTGTCTTTGTCTCCTCCAGACTTAAAAGCTATGCAGCTACCAAGATGACAATGCCAGGCACCTACCAAAGGCCTTTAGATAGACCCTCTATAGATTAACTAACTACTGATCACAACTACAACCCTCTTCAGCTGGAAGTAGCTAGAGCTGTCTTCACCCTTTGCCGCCTCACAGCAGTTAGGGATACTTCTTCAGAGGGGAAATATTGCAGATAGGTAAGTTAATTAGCTATGTTGTAGGCAGTTAGACAGGGCCATCCTCAAGGAGCCAACACAGCAAGGAGCCAACATGCAGGACAATCAAGAAACATTCATTTGGGCTGGGGATTTAGCTCAGTGGTTCCACCACCTGCCTTGAAAGTGCAAGGACCCAAGTTCGATCCCCGGTGCAAAAAAAAAAAAAAAAGATACATTACTGAAGGCCAGAATTGTAAAAGGACAGAAACTACTATACCTTTGTGCTTCCCCTGGGGATAAATACCAGTGACTGACATTCCAAACAGGTTTCAATCACTTGGGTAGGGGGCCAAGGTCTTAACCCAGCCTTTCCAGGAAATATCCTTGACTGCTGCTCTTACTGAAAATCCTGTACAGTTGCTATGTGACTTACCCCCCCCCATTGGATCCCCATTTAATCAATAGTTCCTGGATAACTGTACTTATAATCTTAGTGGATGGTCATATTGTAATCTTATTGATTGCCCCACCTCATAATTTTCCACTGGGTCTTAGAGTTTTGTCCCACTTTGTACCCACCTCACTATATGGCTTTGCTGTATAAAACATCTTGGAGAAGTGGGGTGAGCGGTCAACCCACTTTCCGGTCCCCCTTCTGTCTCTCTTACACAGAAACTTTCTTTCCCTCAATAAACTTTTCCTACTCTTAAAAAAAAAAATGGGTTATGAGTGCAAACAAGTAGTCTCAAAATCTGTTGGAAGCAAGACACAACTCACTGACATTTTGAGGAAAAAAAAAAAAGAATGAACAAGATGCCATCTAGACAAAGGCACAGCTTTCCACAACTGCTTCATACTTTGTGCACAGCAAGTCCTCTCAGAGAGGAGATATGCAGAATAAGGCTTGCATTACAAGTGCATATACTACTATTGATATTATCCCATTTTAGGACAAAAGGTTCTATAAAATCCCTCTGAGAAAAAAAGTGCAACACAAAATCTTTATACTAAAGGAAAGCAAAATTAGCAATAAAGCCCCACAGAATACACGCAATGCACAAATACAGTATTTCAGACTAGGTCAAAGATGTTTTGGATTGGAGTGTGATATTTCAGTTAAAGATATATTTTGTAGCAACTGTTCATTCAAAGCTTCAGAGCTACAGCAAAGAGAGACTTGCAGCCAGTAACTAAGTGGTTGAAATAATTAAATTTTACTAGGTCATAATAATTCCCTCCAGGAAGTGCTTTATCCTTAAACTATTCTACCTTTTGTTAATGATTCATGCTTCTAAACTGCAGTCATCTCAGACTTGCTTGCTATGCAACTGTGTAATGCCAGACAACAGTGGGCATGTCAAAAGAGAACCCAGCAGATCGCTGAAGGTGCTTTTATAGGAAGCTCATTGCTGAGCAGCTTTACATTAACCATAAAACGTTAACCATAAAAACTCAGTTTATTTGATCGTGCATTATCCCTTCTCAAATGAAGACATAGCAGAGGAAATCTATTTAAAAGAGGCTTTCAAACTAGTCCTGTGGGTATTTGAAAAATCTTCATATAAAAGTCCACCTCTTTAATACAGAAAAACAAACTTTTTCCTTTAAAAAAAATCTCATTTTAAGCCAAAATAAATTACAATTTGCAGAAATACCTCTTTAAATGGCTCAGCACTTATTCTAGGTATATGGAGATACATTTTTTTTTTACATCTTCAAAAATTAGACACACTGAGACAGTATTTAGCTCTAAAATGACATGGTGACACAACCCTGGCTCAGGGAACAGATCAAGCTTTATGTCTTAGGAATAAAAAACTGATACTCATCATCCAATCCATACAATCTTGTATTATGTACATATTAACAGTCTCACCCATGAAAAAAGGACAGAAATTTTATAAACCTATTTCAGAACTCAGGGCATAAAAAGTAAAGAAATAAAAACATTTAACGTACAATCGATTCCATCTGGCAATATGTAAATTATATTGAGAGATAAAAGCTTATCTAAGCTGGGGATGTAGCTCAGTGGTACCCTGCCTGCCTAGCAAGCACAAGGTCCTGAGTTCAATGGGGGGAGGGAGAGTTTATCTACAAATAGACAAAAGGAAAATGTGATTTAAGAAGTGATCTCAGGTCCAGAGCTCTTCGGTTCTTCCAAATTTGTAGATCAGAGTGCTAGAAAGATATGAGCATAAATCATGAGGAAAAACATGAAAAAGTAACACAATTCATTTCCTAAATATACTTTGACAGGTACCTTGACGATCCCTTTATTAAAATTAAACGAAAGGTCATAGTGGTGTTGTCTGAATTTGCTTGATTTCAAATGCTGTTCAGCCAGGATGGCTGAGCTTAATTAAATATTAATTAAATATTTATGCTTAAAACTTGGATACTTAGAAAACACGTAAGGGCAAGAGACATTTTTCATGGTAGCAAAGCATTAGGGCCTACTGCATCTGAACTACAATTACTGAAGCATCCTAAAATGGACCAGACTGCAGTTTTTCATTCCTTTAACAAGTACTTGTATGGCAAACACGGGATATATGAAAAGCACCTGGCTGGGCGTGGTGGCTCACACCTGTAATCCCAGCACTCGGGAGGCTGAGGCAGGAGGATCACTGTGAGTTCGAGATCAGCCTGGGCTACATAGTGAGTTCCAGGTCAGTCTCAACTACATAGTGAGACCCTGTC
>NW_022900936.1:9717326-9756993 GCF_012274545.1 Fukomys damarensis | reverse complement strand
AAAAAAAAAAAAAAAAAAAAAACACCAAACCCAAAAAAGCCCCTGGCTAATTGCTGAGATGTGACTGAGTTAAAACAAACAAATGGAGTCCCCTAATGGTTTTAGAGGCTAGTGAGGAAGACAACCAAACACATGTAAAAACCAGATGGAAAAAAGAAAGTGTTATAAAAGACTGAAAAATAAGGACCTGATCCAGTTAGGGGTCAAGAAAAGCTTTCCGAGGAAGTAGTAACTAAGCAGAGACCAGAAGGAAAAGTGGGAATTATCTCAGCAAAGGGAGGGCTGAGGGGCAGGGACACAGGACCATGAGGCAACTTGTGGGCATGCTGAGTTACGTTGGATTTGAAATGTCAACAACCCAAGAAGGGATGTGAAGTAGAAATCTGTATTTTGGGTAAAACCTAGAAACACATCTGTGACTCATTAGCACTTAAGCAGTGATTAAAGTCCTAAGCATAAATGCACAAACCTGGAGAGAAAAAGAAAAAGATTCAAGACAGCTTAGAACTGAGCCTTAAGAAAGTTCAGCTTGCAAAGGGAAAAGAGAGGGGGTGGCCAGAGACCAAGAGAAACTGTGCTTCAGTGCTGCATATGGTGTTGAGGACAGACTCAGCCATGGACTGTACAAGGACCAGACTGCCACCCTACCAGCCTCTCATAGGACACACAGGTGTAGCTGTGCTGTCCACCTGAACACAGGCCTTAGGACACACAAGGTTTCTGTTCATCCAGGAGTTATCTGTGTGGGTCCATCTACCACCACAAAGGGCTAAATCTGAACTCCATCGTAATCTCTAATTATTGCCCAAAGTGTCCTCTGAAAACTTCCTGCATCCTCAGAAGGCTGTCGGTCACATGCCAAGATAGACAACCTCAAGAGAGCAGATACTCAAACATCTTCCAGAGTCAGGAGTATCTGGGCCACAGAGCAATAAGCAAGCACAGAGAGAACATGGGAGTCTTCCTGAGATGAACGCTCAGGAAGCCCAGAGCCGAGAGAGTCGAAAAAGCTCCTGAGGAGGCCAGGAGACCCACAGGAAGTGGCCTGGAGTTTTCAGAGTTTTGATCAAATGATGCTTATGGGGAAGTTCATGAGGCACTGGGAAGAAGGGTTCCCAAACCCTCCTGCACAGCTGGAAAGAGTTCAGCTTCCCCAACAGAGTAAAGAAACCTCAGAATGCATGAAGCATCAGAGTAATGAAGAACACTCAGAAGGATGTTATATTATCATCTTAGGAAGGAGGACAAATTAGTCCTACACTAACGCTGCTTTGGTCTGCCCAACAAAGCTTAAAAACATATGAGTTGACAGGATCAAATGGTTTCCAAGTGACCTAACTTCATTCCAGAACAAAGCAACAACACTTAATGGAATACCAAAAGCTCCAGCCCCAACAAACTACATACAAAGCAGCAAATGGGGGAAATACATCCAAAATGAAGAATACATAAAGCAAGAATGGTCAAGAGACACAAACCCAGAAATGACACAGGCAGTTAGACAAAGTTATAAACAGTTATAAATGAAACAGTTATAAATATACTCAGTATGATCAAGAGAAGGCAGAAGTAAGAACGTTAAGGAGAGACACGGAAGACAGAAAGACCCTAGTCAAGTTCCAGATATGAAAAATACAATGTCTAAGATGAAAACTTCACTAGACGAGACTGATAGGTTAGATACTGCTGAAGAAGAGAGCAGTGAACTTAAAGACACAGCAATAGAAACTATCCAGACTGAAGCACAAGAGAAAAAAACCACAGAAACTTTTAAAAAATACAAAAGAAAGTGGGGAGGGGAGGAATGAAGGTAAGGGGAGTGAAGGAGAAGAGAGGACACAAACCTGAGTGTTAGCAAATGAGAAATTTCAAGACCTGGGGCACAGAGGGATGCACATGTAACCCAGCTACTCGGGAAGCTGGAGCAGGAGGATCACGGGAGCCCACAAGTTTGAGCCCAGCCTGCCCAGCATAGCAAGACCCTCTCTCTTAGATTAATTAAAAAGAAAATATATATGGACTCTCAGAAGAAGGGCAAGCTGGACAGAAAATAATTTGATGAAATAATGGCAGAAAAACAGCTCAAATTTTATGAAAACTATAAACTCACAGAACCAAGAAACTCAATGATGAACCCCAGCAGAAGACAGAAGAAACCACAGTATGTCGTAATCATGTTAACACTAGTTATAAAAAATATAGTTCTTCATAGGCTATATCTTAATGATTTGGGGGGAAGGCTGTAATTTCATAAATAGATACCTAAAAGATATTCATTCTGAGAAGCACAGAATATAGCAGTGGTGGTGAGCCTGTGGCCAGCATGCCATAGCAGAGGCTGTTTATATCACTGAAAGCTCTAAGATGTTTGCCATCCCTGGAAGATAGGATTCAGTCTGAGGTCATTCTAGAAGATTTCCCCTAAGCAATACTTTTATTTTTTTTATTTATTTTTTATTTTTGGTACTGGGGATTGAACTCCAGTCCTTGCATTTGCAAGGCAGGCCACCGAGCCACTGAGCTAAATCCCCAGCCCTAAGCAATACTTTTAATATTGCTTTATTTTTTCATTTATCTTAAAATCCAATCAGAAAAATCAAACTCAAGTCCTACAAAGTTTTATGTATTGTGTACATATAATTAATTCTGTTTTTTTAACAGAGGTACATGATATGGTTTTCTAACAAAGTACAGGCTTTGAAAGCAACCCTGTACTGAACAGTAGCCTTATGTAAGCTCTCAGCTTTATTTCCTCATAATAAAACAGGAATAACATTTGACTTTTATTAAGTGTTAAATGGGAATGAAAAAGCTAATATATATAAAGCACCCAGCAGAGGTCTTGACGCACAGCGGGACCCCAAATTAGAAGATCCGATGTGCTTTTATGTAATAATGGCATTTTTACCTTCTCAAAGAAGTCATATGCATTGCAATTCTATGTACATGCTGTTCTTAAAACAAAGCAGACATTTCTTTAAACATTGTGGGTGTGGCTAAGAAATTAAGTGACTTACCTAAAAAATATAAGAGCATTTTGAAAAAACACAGCTAGTCCTGGATAAACATCAGTATCTGCACACACAAAGTAAAATGAATTAGAAGATCACAAATAGCAGTAACGAAGTTCTTGTGTCACTCATGCTCTATATATTACATCATACTATTATTTATCACCTCTAAGACATCTATAACAAAAATGAAATAATAAAATGTCAACTGTATCCTCCAAAACAAAAGACTGTTCACATTCTAGATAAAAGTCAATAAATGTTATCAGGTTTTCTTGTGTTATTATTTTTGTTTTTGTTTATAAAGAATTAGGTAAGAAACGAGCCAAGAAAACAAAGTACAAGAATTCCAGGGGCAGAAGTTGCTTCTCTACAGCTGATACAAAAGCCCCAATATTCGGAGCCTAGCTTGAATGTCTCCACTGGAACACCCTGTCCTGGGGGACCTTGCAGGTCCAAAGAATCTACTCCCCGCCCCCCAGCAATAAACAAGCTGTCAGATTGCTGGCACCTCCAAGTATCTACCAAGCCAGTGAGTGCCTGACCAGCCTGGCCCAACTCCATCCAACGACTCAGTCTTTTTGACTGTCGCATCTGCTTTTACTACGTGTTGCCACCTATTCTTCAATGCCACACAGTGGCCATCTTGTTTGTGGAAACTTTCGTCCAAAGCTTGTGTTGTCTGACTTGCCCGGGGCCCATTAGTACCCATCTGCAACTTGGCTATGGAGGTGCAGCCAATGCAGTACTTTCCCTTTGTAAATATGCCTCTCATGGATGCGAAGTAACTTCCACACAGAGAAGCAGACCATGAAGAGCTCTGTGAGTTTAGGCCTTACTCTGCTGTGACCTGGTGTTTCCTGTAAATGGTAAAGCTCTGTGGGTGCTGGCATGTCCCACAGGCTGCATCAGCACAAAATCATTACAACCCTGCAAAGAGAGGCATAGTTTTCCTTGCTACAGAATTAATCTCCCTAGGTGATGATGCAGTCCTGCATTGGCTTTCATAGGACATTGATTTTGGAAAAACAGGAGAAATACAATGGTCACCAGCAGTTCTTCAAAATCACAACTGATACGAATAGCACAATCAAGTTGAAAATTTTGCTTTATTGACTTGAGCTAAATGGTCACAGGTGGCAACTGATGTGGGAAGCAACTCCTCAATGTGTGAGAGAACTGTGATAGCCATTATGAGTTCCTAGTGTTTGACACCAGAATTGCACAGCTTTTTGCAGAAAATAACAATGTAACTATTTCCATGTGTTGAACCAGCAACAGAACATTTTCAGACCAGTGTTTAAAACTGCTGCATTCAGTTTCACAGAGAATAAGGCTGCCTGTCATGCTGAAAACTCTTCCGGTAACTGGAAGCTAGACACAAGAAGATAAATAAAAAGAAAGGCTATTATATACAGGGAACAGGCCAGGTGTGGTGGTGTATTCCTGTAATTCTAGCACTCTGGGAGGCTGAGGCAAGAGGATCACAAGTTTGAGTCCCATTTAGGAAACTGAGCAAATTACCAACAGCTTGTCTCGAAACGAAAAATGACAAAAAGCTGAAGAGGAAGCTCAGTGAAAAGGTTCCAATACTGCAAATAAATACCTATGACCATGCATACATACATACATACAGGAAACAGTTGCATCTGGTAGCACCAATGTATTTTAAAATAAGTCAAAAGTAAACCACTAGAAAAAATATATAGAGATGGGCATCTTTTGTATTTAGAAAGGAAGCATTTTTAAATAATTCTGAATTTTGTGTTTGCTGTGATTGTACTGTTGAAAAATATTAGCTTTTCTCCTTTATTTTCTGGTGCATGTGTATTTGGTTTTTGCTTTCTTTAACTGACAAGCTGTCTGGGTGGTCTTGGACTACTGCTGTCAGTGTTTTTCCCCTTCGTAATTCAGTATGTAGTGTTGCTGCAATTGTGTGTCTGTGTATATATTAATTTTTATTCATTCTAGTTTTTCATTAAATAAATTTTACTCTGTAACTCAGGATTTTTCTCACTTTTTTGTAGTTCTTTAAAGATAGCATTTTTGGTATGCATAATTGTGATAATTGTGTATGGTAAAATTTATGTGTTCAATACAAATTTTCTTTTCGCTCATTAATCAGTTCATTAGAAATATTTTAAATTCAGCTATTTTGTGAAGATGAATTCCAGAAAGAAAACACCAAAAAAATTATCAAAACCTACTACAGCTCCTAGCTGGTCTCTTTCTCATTGTCTATCACTGTTGCTTTGCAAAGGTCACCCCTCACACTAGCACACAGCAGTAAGTTAGCCTATCCTTCATAGGCTTGTGGCCTAGCATTTTCTTCTCTTCCTGGGCAATGTATGTTCTCCTGGGAATTTTCTTCCAGAAAAGGCCAATTTCATCACAGTTGAAAACTTGATGAAAGCAAAAGCCATTCCTCTGTGGTGTATGTAATTTTCAGCAGTCCATTTATCAGCACTGGCTGCTTCACCATGTCTAATTATGCTATGAAGCTCAGTCCTCACTTTTAAATTGTGAAACCACTCCTTACTGGCACAAAATGTTTCACCATTATTACTCATTGATGAATTATCCTTACAAGATTTGCATGTATAGACTATAGCATTTCAGATTATAGACTCATCTCCTTTTTATCCACACTCATAATAGCCTTTCTATCTTGTCTAACACTGTTGATCATGACTTACTAATTTGAGTAACACCTTTAGCAACACCTGCTTCCTTATACAAATCTTCTCTGTAACACTGTCGAGATGGTAGATTTCTACAGGCTGTACATATTAGCTAGATCAGTCACATGAATGCTACTCTAAAATTCCTCCACAATTTCCTTTCTTCTTTTCTATTGTGATTGCTTTCTTTACCTTCCCTTCCTTCCTTAGGTTCTTTTCTAGCTTTTGTGGGGGGGCTATTTTGATAGTAATCATAGTGATTATATAAAGCACTGAATGAAGTCAGGTCCACAAACTCAAGCATGTTACATATGCTTTGCTGGCATCGTCTTTTGTTTTTAACTGTATAAGCAGCTGGCATTGGTTGTAACTCAAACCTTTGGTCAAACATTAAAACTAAAATTCTGGTTGTAACCCAAGTTGTTCGTATATGAGGCTGGTCATAACTCAAGTGTTCACTGTAAATGACCTTGAATTTCAATATAGCTTAGTTTCCCATCTATGAAATGGGCCCATGACAGCACCTAGCCATAGAAAATGAGACTTAAATCAATGCCTATACATACTGCTTAAAATATGAGCAGTATTTTGTCCATTAAATGGTACATGTAGACTATACATTATTAGAAATGTTTTGGACTACAGTGTCTCAGATTTCATATTTTATTCAGATTTTGGAATATCTGGATATACATGATGAGATATCTTGGATATATGATCCAAGTCTAAACACTGAATTCAATTATGTTTCATTTATAACTCAGACACATAGCCTGAGAGTGATTTTTTTTTTTTTTGAGACAGGGTCTCACTATGTAGTTGAAACTGACCTGGAACTCACTATGTAGCCCAGGCTGGTCTCAAACTCACAGTGATCCTCCTGCCTCAGCCTCCCGAGTGCTGGGATTACAGGTGTGAGCCACCACGCCCAGCCTGAGAGTGATTTTATACAGTATTTTTAGTGCACTTATGTTTTGACTGAAACATCAGATAAGATCAGATGTAGAATTCCCCATTTGTAGCATCATGTCAGCCTTCAAAAAGTTTATGAGAACCAAGACCTGTCATGTAAAGGTACAAGATCCCAGTAATGAATGTAACTGTACTGTATACCTAGAATGTACCAATAAACTCAATAAAAAGAAAAAAAAAGTTTCTAATTGTGGGCCATTTTGGATTTCAGATTATAGATGCTCAACCTATATATAAATGGTAGCTGTTTTATTGTTTTGTTTTTTTTTTTTTTTTGGTACTGGGGATCGAACTCAGGACCTTGCGAGGGCAGCAGCAGCACTGAACTAAATCCCCAGACCTTGCTATTATGAATATTAACAGTTCAAGACAATCAGTGAAAAATTTTGAAACATGTGAGAAATGTTCTCTGAAATAAAAATATATTTATTTTAGAAGCAGCAAAGTATACATAATGACCAAAGCTGTTGAATTAGAAAGATGAGATACACAACTGAGAAGTTCCTCATTGTGTCCTAGTTCTTTAAAGATTCAGTAAAATACAGACCTTACAGAAATAACTTACTCCCGTCTTCATTTCAGAATTTGAAAGTCGGCATGTGTTGCTTCAAGTAATCTAATGCCATGGACCTGAGGCTATCTTTAACTTTGAGTTCCACCAAAACCTCACTCAGTGTGTACACAAACAGAAACCTAACTCAGGAATGTATTTTTTGTAAGACATAGCTGAATTTCAGCCAATCACAGGCATCCAGTGATCAGCCAGTATCCATATAAGACAAATGCTTCGCTGTGCCACGTCTAAGGCAAAACCCAGCTATAGCTTCATGTGCTCAGCCTATAGGAGAAGCTAACTCCTCATGCTGCTTGATCCAGCTCTGTGAACCTGTTTGCTTCTGATGCTGCCCAATTCAGGTATAATTTTTTGCTCAAAGAAACTTAAATCACCATTCCTATACAGATCTTCCAAGAAAATCAGTGGTAGTATCCCACTCTTCTTGAAGCCAGAGATAAAATGAACCAAAAACATATTTCCCTATGTGATTTACACAAAATAGGCAGGTCTATAGGGGCAGAAGTTTCATTTGTGACTATCTAGCACTGGGGAAGAGTGGGAGGGAGGAATGATTGCCTAAGGGGTTTGGAGTTTCTTTGGGGGTGCTAAAATGTCCTAAAATGGTTATGACAGTAGGAGCACAACTCTGAAAATATACTAAAAACTGAATGTATACATTTTTTTTCTTTCAGTTTTTTGAGTCAAGGTCTCGCTGTATAGTCCAGGTAGGTCTTGAGCTCCATGGCTGTGTAAGGAAAGGACAGGAGTCAGAAACTCTAGAGATGGCTGTGAGTACAGGCATTGTCAGTGGCTAGGACTCCCACTCAGGGCTGTTCTACTGCACAATGACAGGCTGTGTCAACAACCAGTGATCCTTCACACAGGGAACAGCTTCATGCTAACTCAGTAAGTACACTACATTTTACTTTGGGTGGATATAACAGATTTAGCTAAATACAGAAAACACACAAAGCTATCCTATGAAAGAAAGGAGGAACACATACTTACTCTGGGTAACATATGCCCCAAAAAGAATCCACATGGAAGCAATAAGTGACCCAAACATCAACATGAAACCAATGAAGAGCCAAACTCGAGCACCTGTGTGAAGAAGAGGCTTTGTAGTTTTGCTATTTTGCAACCCCATAATGTCTTAGGGATGCATATTACTAGAATCAGTATTTGCCTAATATATAGTATGCATGTCAAAGATAGTCACATATTTATACATGCCTGCCATTACAGTTAATAAATATTTAATAAGCTAAATGGAGTTCTAGACCATATCTGGACAGGAAAAATGAAAAAATTACCTTTTTACTGGCTAGAGAAATTAATACATGAGTAACTTCTGCAAATTCATTAGTAATTATTTAACTAAATTGGTTCATAAAATCCTAATTGAAAAAGCACCTTATTACACATTTTATAAAAATTGCTCTGTAAGCACCAAATGTACTTTAGGAACAAGAGCTTTCAAATGAACAAGGACTAACATATCCCCTTCCAATAAATGGTAAACTTCTGAAATCACATCACTGCTAATCTGAAATAAATAGGGCCATTCCTCATAAGTATATTCAGACTTTCCTAGCTGAAGTAGCCAACTGTACCACATCCCCTTTAAAAGCTCAAGGTCAACTCTAGAGTGTACAGGATTCTAGACACTCAATAATGTAACCATCTGGGCCCTGAAGCAGATTTACACATTTTTAGGAAAGCAGCCTAACACTTGTATCAGACTCTTTTCACAGGCATCTGATGGCCCATCATCTTATGGGCTCCACTGAAATGAAAATAAAATCCTAGGGCTGGGGATTTAGCTCAGTGGTTCTGCCACCTGCCTCGTAAGTGCAAGGTCCTGAGTTCGATCCCTGATACCAAAAGAAAGAAAAGAAAATCCTAGCCAATTTCCACATGAGAAAATGAAATGTGCATCAACTGCAGATAATCTGTTACTAAGCAAACAGAAACATGTATTTTAGACATCAGATATGTAAGAAGCATTGATTCACGTTCAGTGGGGTAGAAGAGCTTGAGAGAAACAGGCATCCAGATGATCTAAATTTTACTGTAGCACTTAAGCAGATCTCTAGGAAAACAAGGTCATGTTTCATTCCATGAAGAGAGACAACTTCTAAGATTATCCAATGACAGCAGGCAGGGGTGGCAGGTGTAATGGGGATCAAACCCAGGACCTTGTGCTTGCGAAGCATGCATGGGGCCACTAGGCTAAATCCCCAGCCCTAAATTATAGCTTTATTTAAAGTGAATAAAAGGAACTGGACGTGGGGTTTTTTTTTGTTTTTTTTTTTTGGTACCGGGGATTTAGCTCAGGACCTTGCACTTGCAAGGCAGGTGTGCTGCAACTCAGCTAAATTCCCAGCCCCATAAAAGAAACTGTTAAAAATCCTTATAATTATTTTCCATCATACCCTTTTTTTTTTTGGTTTTTTGAGACAGGGTCTTGCTATTAGTTCATTATGTAGCCCAAGCTGGTCTTGAACTAATGTTAATTCTTCTGCTTCAACCTCCCAGGTGCTGGGATTACAGATGTGTGCCACCATGCCCGGCGCCCATCTTATCCTTTATACATGGCTATACATGTTAAAACTTTCTAACAGAATTAAACAAGAAAACATTTATCTTGAAAAATGAGGATGCTCTTATTTGGCAAAAAATAAAACTAACATTTTCCCTTTTTTACTTTGGCTACCAGGAAACTCAGATTTAAGATTAATAAACAGTTAGAAGGATGTATCTTGTACTAGATTCTATGTACAATTATTTTTTTTCCACCTAGATCCTACACCTTTTGCAGATTCATTACCTAAGAGTATAATTTACAGTATATTTACTATTTTGATACTTTCCTACAAATTCCTCTGGGAATTAAATGAAGATAGTTTACAAATCAGCCATTTAAGTAATATGAAAGCTTAGTGTGACAATGCCTAACTGGACTATAGGACAGTTCCATCCTAACTTCTGAAGCCCTAGATAGAATTTGCACTATGCACCATATATAAACACAAATGTATAATTTAAGTGGGTGGGAACATTCACAAAATAAAATGTAACCATTATATACAGTGAGGATAAAAAGTACAGGAACCACACCAGGCCTGGCTGTTCATGCCTGTAATCTCATAAAAGATATCACATAGTTGGGTATTTAGCTCAATGGTGCCACCACCTCCTTTGTAAGCACAAGGTCGAGTTGATCCCTGGTACAAAAAAAAAAAAAAAAGAGAGAGAGACACCACATAGCACTGAACCAAAGGGACCAAATGGCTTTGGGCTGGGAACATGGATAGCAGGTAAAAGCAGTTAAAAGGATGGCCCTGGGGCAAGATGTGTTCTGTTCCACCACTTATTCTGTGACTTTGGGCAAGCTATTTAAAGTTTTCTGTGCCTTAGTTCTTGCATCTAAAATTGAAGATCTGTACCAGGAGAAGTGAAGTATGCCTATAATCTCAGCACTTGGAGAGGCTGAGGCAGCAAGACTGCAAGTTCGAGATCAGACTGGGCTCCACAGTGAATTCAAGGCTGACCTGAACTACATAGCAGCGCCTGTCTCAAAACAAAACCAAAAAGAGGACAGTGAGAACACTTACTTTGTAGGACTATTGTGACAAGTGAGTTAATGAGTTAATACTGTGACTCCCTCAGGGAAGTCTCTGACATACATTAAGCTTTCTAAAAGTACTTGCTTATTCTTAATCATCCTTCAAAATTCCTCTCCCACCTACTGCAAATTTCCAACTGCAACCACAAATCACTTTTTCCGCTCCTTGAAGGTTGAAAATAGGACTTCCCACACTGTACTTTTTACATTGGGCAATGAAATTAAACTGAGAACAAACTCCTGGATACTAAGAGAATGTGTTATAACCTAAAACAAGAAAAACACCATTGGATAGCAATTCAAAAGAATTTAAACTACAAATTAATCCATTTGTAGACAAGCAGCAAGTTTCTTCTAAACAACTTTGTTGCAGTCTGTGAGTGGCTACTCACATAACCAGAATTGAACGTGAGAAGCACTGCAGTCCTAATTAGACCCTTGCATGCCCCCTGCCCCATCACTGTGACTGTGGTGGCTACTAGTAAGGAACATTATAGGCCAGCATCATGGGTAAAATTAAGTTCATCCTTAGCACTGCACGGGGAACCTGGAGTCCATGACCCGCTTATTTCTAAATGGTCAAAACTGATCTAATCTATGGGCAACATAACATGACAAAATAGTTACTTGCACTTTCATTAAGGATTTAAATAAAGTTAAAACTTTAAAAAGTTAAAGCTAGGCATGGCTTGTAATCCCAGCATGCAGGACAGGAGGACTGTCAGAGTTCTAGGCCAGCCTGAGCTACACAGTAAGACCCTGTCTCAAAAAACAAACAAACAAACAAAATAAAAGTTAATAAAAATGTCCTTTATTATCATTAAGAGTCCTGAATAAGGACTCATAGGAGGCTTTTCTGCTCCACAGTCCCTATCCTGCCTGCATCCACCTGCAGCCCACAATGCCTTTACCTGTTCTTCCTAGACAGCCGCTTTCATAGCTATCACCTCTCACCTGTGCGTTGGACACAGCATTTATCCTGGAACAAAACAAAATCATTCAATGAGCTTCCATGCTTTTAAAATATTCACTTAGAAGGAAACAGATTATTTCCTAAATAAAGTCAAATTTAAACATATCTTTTATCAAAAATCCTACTGGGGACCAGGGATTTGGCTCAGTAGTTCCTCCGCCTGCCTCACAAGCGTAAGCTCCCCCCACCAAAAAAAATCCTACTGGATAGAAATATTAAATTAGTCTTTTTTCCACTAGAGTACAACCAGAAAACATACTTATTTTAAAAGATTTTAGCCAGGCGTGGTGGCACACACCTGTAATCCTCCCAGCACTCAGGAGGCTGAGGCAGGAGGATCGCTGTGAGTTCGAGACCAGCCTGGGCTACACAGTGAGTTCCAGGTCAGTCTCAACTACATAGTGAGACCCTATCTCAAAAACAAAAACACACACATACACAAAAAAGAGAGAGAGTGAGAGAGATTTTATCACTTGTCTCCAGAAATTATGGAAGAGCAGCCAATTTCTCATTTCTTCACCTATTTTACATGTATACCTCCCATTTTAAGGTTCTCGTAAGAGTTAAATGTGAGTTGGGAGTGTCATTCAACAGGAGACTCTGTAATACCTTGCTTAGTGTGCATAAGCCCTAGGCTCCAAAAAAAAACACAACAGGTTTTTGTTTTGTTAAAAGCCAAGTGATTTCTCTTAAACTCAAATGAAATTTACTCTATGGAACAAACAGGACCACTTTATTCAGCTTGTCTTTCCACTTCTGCTAGAGCAGAGCACACTAATAAGTATCAGGAATTGCCTTTTCTTAGCAGCCTGAATGGATATTAAGTACAGTGGCCCCTTGTCTTACGAACTCAATTCGTTCACAAGGGCTGGTTGTAACTCAAGTTGGTCAACTGAAGGTTCAGGCTCCTCTACACAGTCTTCAAAGTCTCTCTCCTGTAAATACGCAGATCTCAGTGTCTTTAGACTTTGGCCCAGGATTTCTCATTTAACCCCATACAGCTCCTTCCAGAAACCTTTAAGGGTTAAATCTGTATATGAAACAATCTAGAAGCACAAGGGGCTGACATTAGGGTCATAACTCAAGACATTGGTCATAAGTTAAAACTAAAACTCCAGCCATAACCCAAGTTGCGTATGTCAGGCCAGTCATAATTTGAGGGTCCACTGTACATAGTTTTATTTGCCATAATACAACCTTTCTTTAAAATTCCTGACAAAATAAAGATGTCATACAATCTTAATGTTTAATATTTTTTACAATTGTTAAAAAACATGCATGGAAAGCATCAAAACCCTTTCAGGAAGTGAAATAACTCATAAACCTAAAAGTGATTGAATAAAAAAGAAGAGTCACAGACCAATCTCATTTGCAGTAAATTCGACGTCCCCCCCAAAATAGGAACACAGAGGAGGAGCACATTTAAAAGGAAAAAAAAAAAAAAAAAAAACACCTCATGGTAAAAGCTCAGGATTTAGAAATGTAACTTATTTTATTAAACTTAAGATGCCACCAATTTGAAGATGCACCTTTTTGTTTTTAGTATTGGGGATCTAATTCGGGTCCTTGCACTTGCGAGGCATGAAGGGGAACCACCAAGCTAAATCCTGGCCCCTCACCATAATTTTCTAATACTACCAAAAAAGAAAGAAAAAAAATTATCATTATAACTCTGAAGAGACCACTGACCCTAAGATTCACCGTGATACTAACTCACTGTGAAAAAACTATACCATGAAACTAACAAAATATGCTAAATTACCAGTTTAACAAATAAAAGGAGAAAAGATACATGATAATCTTATAGATGCTAAAAAAGATGCTGTATTTGACTGAAGTTGGGCATGGGGTGCACACTTGTAGTCCCAATAGACGGGAAGCTAAGACAGAAAGATCATGAGTTCGAGGTCAGCCTGGGCTACATAGTGAGTTTAAAGCCAGCCTGAACTACATAATGAGACCTTAAAAAACTAAGCAAAAAAACTCAGATAGTTGACTAAATTCAACACTCACTCTTGATTAAAAACAAAAACAAAAACAAAAGCAAAAAACTTAACCAGTCATGTTGGTGCATACCTAAAACCCCAGTTACTCAACAGGCTGAGGCAGGGGAGCTAAAGTTCAAGGCTGACCTAGCCAATTTAGGGAGACCCTGTCTCAAAATATAAAAAAATGCTAGAGTGCTTGCCTAGCATACATGAGGCCCAGGTTCAACCGCCAATGCCACAAAAGCAACACCAATAAACTGAGAATACAAATGTGTCACATTAAAGAAGAATCCATGGATAACATTAAAGTTACTCAAGAAATCACTGACCATTAAAGGAAAAAAAAATTTCAATCTTCAATTGAGAATTACCTTATACTTACATGAAGAAAGCCAATGTGGAAAACACACCACAGGTGTGAAAAGTATGGTTCAACTGTTCCGGCTTAGGATAGACCACGGCTGCATCAATCATTATCCACCAACCTGTAAAAAACTAAGACAGGGGCCCAGAGATTTAGCTCAGTGGTTTTACCTCCTGCCTCATAAGCATAAGGACAGGAGTTCAATCCCCTGTACCAAAAAAAAAAAAAAAAAAGTAATTAAAAAAATAAGATACAGCCAAGACATGGAAACACTAAACTCTTCCTATAAGTGAAACAAAGCATTTCTACTTCTGAGTTTAGACACTGAAACACAAAACAAGAATCCCTTGTTTACTTGTTCTTTATTGTGGATGCGTCAAGTCGAAGTAAGATTCTGAAATCTGCTCTCAGTGCCAGACAAAACCATGCCTGTATTTAGCGATGGCTTCTTTGCTCCTTCATGCACCATAATTAGATGTGGAAGAAGCTCTCTAACCAACCTCCAACAAAAGCAACTCCCTGATTATCCCGTGCGTGTCTTCTCTCTGGATGGCATTCCTTTCTAACATCCTCAAGCACTTCTGTTCCCACAAATGCGATGAATGCTTACCAAGAGCCAGTGTCACATCTCCCAAACTATTTTAGACTGCTATTATCTCAGTTATGTCATTTAATACTGTTGAACTGACAGAACATGAGTTTGTAAAATGCTTCTAGTTCAACTCACAAACTGAACAGTTCCATATACATGGAACAGATACAATGCAGACAAGTTGCCACAGAATTTCTTAGACAAATAAAATGTGGGTGTGATGATTTCTTCTAAAGTCCCAATGGAACAGGGAAATATATAATCCTCATATTTAATATATTTTTAAGCAAATGTTTTTAACATTTGTAACCTAGCTAAACTCTTTGGTTGTCATTTATACACTGCAGGCCTTGATGAGCACATAGGCCAGGCACCAATGAACTCTCCCCCTCCTTCAGCCACCTACCAATGACCACTGAGTTCAGTGTTAGGGTTCCTCTGCTCCCTACATCCACTTCCGCACTGTAGGGCTGGGATCTAAAATGTCCCCAAATGACTCACTGTGCTGAAGACTTGATCACCCATACAGCAGTGTTCAGCGATGGGGCCTACATAGGAGACTGGGTCAGGAGGGCTTTAACCTCATCAATGGATAAAATGATGAGTTCATGGCTGAATGGGCTATGAGCCAGTGAGGCCCAAGAAGGCAACAGATCACAGGGACACTGCTTAAAGGATGTGTCGGGACCCAGCCCCTTTCTCTAGCTCTTTCTCTCAGTCTGTCACCCTCTGCCACACCCTTTCACCGGGCTACAGCAATGGACCCATATGATCAAAGACTGAAACTTCTGAAACCTTGAGCCAAAATAAGTCTTTCTTCCTCTAAGCTGTTTTTCTCACGTATTTTGTCACAGTGATGAAAAGCCAGCAAACACAGGTGCCCAAGAGCAGCATAACATAATGAAAAGACACTGCCCTGGGCAGGAGAACTGGGTGGAGACCTCCTGTTGGGACAACAGAGTTCTTGTCAGCACTGTGCAGACAGCAGGTGGCAGGGAACATGGAGACAGAACTCCACCCATCTCATCCTTGGCCAAGGCACTGCCCACACCCCTTGTTGGAGGCCAGAGTATCCCCAATGAAGAGGCATCCTGGGAGACTTAGGATCCTCACTCAACTCTGGATTATGAGCTTTGAGGAACAGTGCCCCTGCTACAACAGGTCAAACTGAATAGCTTGGCTCTCCAGAGATTTTCAAAACCATGTTCTTTTTCACTTGTTTGTTTTTTGGGTTCTTTGGCGGGGGTGGGGGGGGATCAAACTCAGACCTTATGCTTGCAAGGCAGGTGCAGCGCCACTGAGGTAAATCCCCAGCCTCTCAAAATCATGTTGTTAAAAACCAAGCATGAGGGCCGGAATTTAGCTCAGTGGTTCCCCCACCTACCTCGCAAGCGCAAGGTCCTGAGTTCGATCCCTGCTACCAAAAAAAAACAACAACAAAAACCCAAGCATGATAGCCAGATGTGGTGGCATGTTCCTATAATCCCAGCACTCAGGAGTCTGAGGTAGGAAGATCAGGATAGCTACAAGTTTGAGACCAGCCTGGGCTACATTTAAAAAAATGCATGAGGCCAGTCCCAGGATTTAGTTCAGTGGTGCCATGACTGCCTGGCAAGCACAAGGTCCTGAGTTTGATTCCTGGTACCAGAAAAATAGAAACAAACAAACAAACAATGCGCAAAAGGCTTCCCAACTTTTTTTTTTTCTTGCTACCAGGACCTTACACTTGAGAAGCAGGAGGCAGAACCACTGAGCTAAATCCCTGGCCCCCTCCCAACTCTTTACAAGGTGAAATACAGATAAAGTTAAAAGCGATTTAATGTAAAAAAGCCACACACTAACCTCATTTGAGGTCACTTCTGCCCTCCTCCCAAATATTAATGAACACAGTCAAGAAGCACATTATTAAAAAAGAAAAGAAACAAATCTAAAAGAATTCTTCATTCAGACTTCACAATTATCTTTAGTTCTTACTTTGCCCTACTTTATTTTGTTTTCTTTTTCTTTTTTTTCACTTTGGGTACAGAACTATACACTGACAAGAATGAATTCTTAAGATTGTAAAAGATGCCAAAACTTATTTCAAAACATGCAGTGGGGAACAGGTAGTGGCTGATAGCATGATAAAGCAACACTGGTTGTAATTTGTTTTTGCTTTGTTCTGTTTTTTGAAGCTTGATGATAAATTTATGAGGTCGGGGGAGAAAGGATCTTTTTTTTTTTTTTTTTTTTTTTTTTGAGATGGGCTATATAGTTCAGGATGGCCTAGAACTCACAGTGATCTTCCTGCTTCAGCCTCTCAAGTACTGGGATTACAGATGTGTACCACCAGGCCTGGCGAGGGATGACCTTTATACCATTCTCTATTTTTATTTATATTCTTAACATTTCCAGTAACAAAAAGAGAGAGTTTAAAGAAGGAAGAAAATGACAGGAGGAAAACTGAATAGCTTCCTCCACAAATTTCTTCTGCTGCTGTTACCTAGTGCTGAGGTAAAGGGAACCACGACCCTATGGTCTCCCAAGAGCAGCTACAGAGCTTCCATTCTAGTGAAGCCTTGGATGCCTCTGCTGTCTACACATCTTGACCTTTAATGAGGCACAGTACCTGTGTGTTACAGCAAATTCTGAGCCTTTGAGAATCTTCCAGTGCTTACACATATATTGTATCATCAGATTAAAACCATAACTTGCTATCACTAGAACTGAAGAAAAGGTAGTAAATTTAACAAATTTACCAAAACAAACCCAGGGTCCTCCCTGTCCTGGAGTAACAGTATCTAGAATCCTGAACATTATCTATTCAAAATAGCAGTGAGGGCTGGGAATTTGGCACAGTGGTTCTGTTGCCTGCCTTGCAAGCACAAGGTCCTGAGTTCGACCCCCAGTACCAAAACAAAAAGCAAAACAAAACAAAAACAGCGGTGAAATACAACACCTGGCAGGGTTTTCACAGTTCAAGGGAATCAACACTAATTTCCAGAGCAAAACATGAGCCAAATGTCACCATTAAGGTTCTCTCACTTACCAGTATGCCTGCGACCACAGAAGCCACAGCATTTCTCCTCTCGCTCCAGTCAATACACTCACATTCTGGCCATCGGAAATTATCTAGGAAGCCTGCCATTCTTACTCCTTAAACACAGATTTTTTTTTTCAGTAAATACTGTATCCTACAAACAAACAAAAAAAAGCAATCAAAGTAAGGAAATGTTTTTCTTTTTGTTTTTTTTGGTACCGGGGATTGAACTTGGGTCCTTGCGCTTGCAAGGCAGGCCACCGAACCACTGAGCTAAATCCCCGGCCCCCTTAAGGAAATGTTTTTAGCAGTGAAATATCTAGCTGGGCATGATGGTACATACCTGTAATCCCAACACACAAGAGGCTGAGGCAGGAAGATCACCACGAGTTCAAGACCAGTTTGGACTACATAGTGAGACCTTGTCTCAAAAAAAACAAAACAAACCAAAAAAAGTTCAAGCCCAGTCTCAAAATAAAATACATTTTAAAGGACTGAGCATGTAGCTCAGTGTGAAGGAAGTGAAATATCTTACTTTTTTTGGTAGTACTGGGAATCAAACCTGGGCATTCTGTCACTGAGCTACATTCCTAACCCTTTAAAAAAAATAATTTTGATACAGAGTCTTGCTAAGTTGCCCAGAGGGAACCTGTCATCCTACTGCCTCAGTCTCCTGAGGAATTAACAGACATGTGCTACAATATACACTTCTTATTCCTCTCTTAAAGCTTTAAACTATTTTAGGTCCTATTCTACTAAAATTAAGAAAAAAATCAGCACTTCAGTAAGTACCTACTGCGATGTATGTAGGACTGTGCTTAGACACAAAGGCAGCTTGCTATCAGCTAGGATTTCACATCTGTCCATAGGGGCTAGAGGAGCAGCTCAGTGATGGAACACAAATGCAACCGCAAGGCCTGGAAGTCAACTTCCTGAACCATTAAAAAAATAATCCTTGGGCTGGGGATTTAGCTCCGTGGTTCCACCGCCTGCCTTGCAAGTGCAAGGACCCAAGTTCAATCACCAGTATCAACTTCATCATCATCATCATCATCATCATCATCATCATCATCATCATAATTAATAATAATAATAATAATCCTTGACACTTTTCCCACTGACAGGTGGAGCTATGTCCTACCACTTAAGTTGGAGTCAGCAAGAAAGACGTGTTGACCAAAATAGAGGAATCAATGCTTTGTGACTTCTGCCAGGCAACTCTCAAGATCAGGTCACAGAAGGCAATGCAGCCTCGTTCTCTGGAACAGTAATTCTAATGTCTGAGTCACCAAGCAGAAATCCAAGGTTGCCGTTCTGTGAGACCACATACACGTGCTCTGGCCCAGTTTCCTTTCAGTCTCAGCCAACAGCTACCATCAACTGCCAATGCATGAGTAAAGACACTCCTAGGTGATACTGTCATAGCCATGGCATCCGCCCCACACTCTGAGCCTTCCTGGGTGAGATGCCAGGGGTACAGCATCATTTTGGCTGTGCCCTTCCCAAATGATTGACCCACAGAATCCAGTAAACATAATAAAATGACTGTGTTAAGCCACTGGACTCTGAAGTTAAATCCATATTGTAGCAATAGGTCACAAAGGACAAAAATGACAGAAATAATGGGAATAAAGAATGACAGGGCTATCGCTTCTCGGCCTTTTGGCTAAGATCAAGTGAAGAATGACAGGGCTGGGCGTGGTGGCATGCATCTGTAAAAACAACAAAAAACAAAAATGAACAATAAAAAGGTGGTATATTACGGGAATTTTTTAAAACAAAGAAATTACGGGGCCAGGGATTTAGCTCAGTGGTTCCGCTCACTGCCTCACAAATGCAAGGTCCCAAGTTTGAGCCCCAGTAGCAAAAAAAGAAAAAAAGAAGCATTAAGAAATGGGTGATTTAGAGCTACCATTAATTCTAAAAATAAATAAATATAAAAACTATTTAAAAGTACTGAGGAGTACTAAAAAGCTGGCAGAATCCAAAGGGGATTTGACCCTGAAAGAAGGACAACACAATGAATCGGATCCATCTTTTTTTCTGAGGGGGGACAGTTTTGCTTTGTAACTCAGGCTGGCCTATATAGCCCAGGGTGGCCTGGAACTCACAGCGATGCTCCTGCTCAGGCTCCTGAGTGCTAGGATTGTAAGTATGCACCACCACACCTAGCAGGACCCACTTTTATATAGCTTTCCCTCACTTCCAAATACTGAGAATCCCTGTGGTACAAAGTGGCTAAAATTCAAGCAAAAATTCAGTCATAATGGCCTCAGATGTCAGAGGATGGAAGAGCTAGAAATTGAGAGGGGAAATCATGGCTAGGAGTGGGTCACAAGAGAAAACCCCAAACACTTTAAATAACCTTTCAATTCCTGGCTCACCCCAGAAAACAGATGCATGGGAAGCCTGGAAACAAGAAAAAGAAAAGAAGGATGGGGATTTAGCTCAGTCGTGCCGCTGCCTGCCTTGCAAGCACAAGGTCCTGAGTTCAATCCGAGATACCAAAAAGAAAAAAAGAAAAAACAGCTGATGACAAAGGCAAGAATTCCAGCTGCTGCCCAACACAAAGATATTTTTCTGGTTGAATTCCTCCAAGGCAGAGGGGACTTTCCAGACATATTCTAACAAAGTGCAAAACCAAGTCCCACAATTTCAAGGTTATCAGTCAACACTATTTTAACTACCTGTTAAAACAAAAAGCAACCTGGGAACATTTGATCAAGATATTCTGCAGACACATTAACATTAATATTAACTGGTTAAAAGCAAGAATAAGTAAAGTCACTATGAATTTAAGATAATGGTTCAAGGTTAAAACAGAGTGAAATGCATTTCACTTAATCTATTATAACTAGTTCTATAAGCAGAAAATATATAACTATTTCCACACACTGATTTATGAAATAAATTGAAGTCTCCCTCTTTCAGGACTTCAGCTGGGTAGGTCAAGGACAGCTTGGGCAAAGGAACACTGTAACATATTTATATAAATAACCACTATGAGAGAAATGTACAGGATCCTGACAGAGAACAAAGGAAAGTCCTATTTTAATATGGGAGGTCATGAAAAGCTTTTTTTTGGAGACAAGAGTCTCGCCATGTAGTTCAGGCTGGACTTGAACTCACAGTGATCCTCCAGTCTCAGACTTCCAAATTCTGGGGTTACAGGCATGCGCCACCATGACCACCATGAAAAACCTTTCAAAGAGGTAAATTCTTCTTTTTTTTGGTACTGGGGATCGAACTTGGGCCCTTGCAGTTGCAAGGGAGGCAGTGGAACCACTGAGCCAAATCCCTGGCCCAAAGAGAAAGTGGTTTTGGGGGGGGGGGCGGTCTTGAGCTTGCAAGGCAGGTGGCAGAACCACTGAGCTAAATTCCCAGCATCGAAGAGGTAAATTCTGTTAAAATCTTTAAATGTTTTGAAATGTAAAAGCTCAGCAAAGTTAATCAGATTAAGGAGATGCAAAAAGGTAGAACAAGGAAAAGGAAAATCATATCCAACACCTCTTAGTCCTTTTGGTTCCAGAAAGGAAGAATCAGCTGGTAAAAATAAAAGAAATTAAATAAGTGGAACAAATGGCCTGGACTGAAACTGGACAAAGGGAGCTGGGGTATAGCTCAGTGGCACAGCATTTGCCCAGCACACACAAGCCATGGGTTCAATCCCTAGCACCACAATCGATCAGTCAATCAATCAATCTGGACAAAGACAGGCAAGCACAGACCCCATTCAGGATTTGCCTTTACTGAGCTGGGGATTTAGCTCAGTGGGGCCGCCACCTGCCTCGAAAGCGCAAGGCAGTTTGATTCCCGGCACCAAAAAAAAAAAAGAATTTGCCTTTTCACTGGGTGTAAGGGGAAAATAACTGAAGAACTTTAAGGAAAAAAGGGAACAAGACACCAAGAGCCCAAGCACTACAGTAAGCATTTAGGAGTGGAAAGTGAGGGGAGAAGGTTACTGTACAAAGAACACATACTCTCAACTCAGAAGACTGACCATCATGAAGGTTTTATTATCAATATTTACCAGAGGATAAGCCTATGTTATCATGACACAGTTTTGACTTAACAGAAACTTTCAATACTAACCCTCACTCTTGCCTTAAAGTGGAAAAATAAATACAATATTTAATATAAGAGGCTTCTGGAGACTTAATGAAAGCAAAGACTACTTTGATAAAATCTAAATGTACAACAATAGAACAAATGTTTAAGTAAATTAGTTTACTTAGTGAATTGAAAAATCGAGTATTTAAAAATATTTAATGGTGAGGTGGGGATTTAGCTCAGTGGCACTGCACCTGCCTTGCAAGCACAGGTCCTGAGTTCAATCTCTGGTATCAAAAAAAAAAAAAAAAAATAATGGTATGAGAAAGTGGTAATGACTGGTATTAAGTGAAAAAAGATTTATAAAGGTCTGGGGATTTGGCTCAGTGGTTCCACCACCAGCCTTGCAAGAGCAAGGACCCAAGTTCGATCCCTGAAAAATATATATAAAAGTATATCACATTTCCATTTTATAAAAAATAGTACTTATATATAAACACAAATATATATAAAAATGACAAGGAAGAACAAACATCAGTACTACTGTCAAACTGTTAAACACCAGTAGGATAAAGTGTTTGTTTTTGCTTTTTCTTTGCATATTTGTTTTTTTAATGCAAAGTTTTAAATTGTTGTAATTAACAACAGAACTTTTTTTCTTGTTTTGGTTTTTTTTGTTTGTTTCTTTGCTTTTTGAGACAGGGTCTCACTCTGTAGTTGAGACTGACTGGAACTCACTATGTTAGCCCATGCTGGTTTCGAACTCACAGCAATCCTTCTGCCTCAGCCTGCTGAGTGCTGGGATTACAGACATGTGCCACCATGCCTGGCTGTAATTAACAATGAATTAGGGCCAGGGATTTAGCTCAGTGGTTCAGTGGCCTGACTTGCAAGCACAAGAACCCGAATTCAATCACCGGTACCAAAAAAAAAACCCAAAACAATGAATTAGCTCATTCTTCTTGTCTGCATCCTGATGAAGAGACCTCATGTATAAAGTAATACATCAGAAATTACATTTTATAAACTTAAATGACTTTCCAAGGTCAAAGAAATTATCAATACATTCTCCCACAAAACTGACCCTGGCACCAATTTAAAAAGAAATTACTGGGGTCAGGGATTTAGCTCAGTGGTGCCACCACCTGCCTTGCAAGCGCAAGGTCCTAAATTCAATCCCCAGTACCAAAAAAAAAAGAAATTATTGAACTGGACTATGGATTACTGGTTTGTACAGTTTGGATCTTGAATGTCTCCCAAAAGCCCACGTGTTGAAGGCTTGGTCTCCAGCTTATGGCTGAATTTAATGGGAGGTGGTGGAACCATCAGAAAGAAGATGGAGTATACTAGGACAAAGTAAAGTCACCAGGAAGGAGTATGACTCTGAAGATGATCTTGGAATTCCAGCCACTTCTTGTCTTTTTCTTTCACTTCCTGGCTGCCATAAATTGAGCAGCCTCCTCTATCACTTGCTCTCACCATGTACTGTGCAACCACAGGCCCAAAGCAACTGAACCAAGGGATGTACAATGAAACTTCTGAATTTGTAAACCAAAATAAACTTCTCTTCCTTTTAAACTGATTATCTCAGGCATTTTGCCATACTGTTGGAAAGTTGACTTAACATACTAGTCTGACAAACCTAATAATTCATTAGAAAGGAACTATTCCTATTACTGAGAAGTAACTCTTTATAAAAGGAAATATGAGTTCTTAGGATTCCAAGTGATTCTCAAAAATTTACTTTCAAAAATTCAGCTTAGAGAAACCGGGCATGGTGGCGCACACCTGTAATCCCAGCACTCGGGAAGCTAAGGCAGGAGGATCGCTGTGAGGTCGAGACCAGCCTGGGCTACATAGTGAGTTCCAGGTCAGTCTCAATTACACAGTGAGACCCTGTCTCAAAAAACCAAAAAAAAAAAAAAATCAGCTTAGCAAGATATATCATGTACAGGTACAAATTTCCTATGATGAATGTTATCACTATGTATATATCTAAATGTACCAATAATTTTTTTTCTTCTTTTGGTGCCAAGGATCAAACTCAGGACCTTGCACTTGCCAGGCAGGTGCTGTGCTGCTAAGCTACATCCCTAGCATCCAATAAATGTTTTGCTTAAAAAAAAAAAAATCAGCTCAGGAAAAAAAGAGACATGCGCAAAAAAGAAAATAACATGCATTTTAACATGAAACATGGTCTGAATAATCTTCATACATGAGTGCCAAATAATGCAGCTAATTCAGGTATGTGTCATTTAATCAAACTCCTACAATACCATCTGTTTGTTCATCCATTTCTTCACTAGTTTGCTACTAGTGAAGGCACAAAGCATCTAAAAATATTAAGATAATCAATACAGAGACTAGTCTAATAAGGAACAATGTCAGAAGAAAAAATAACTGCATTACAATATGTGATATAACAGATTCACAGGCACTATGGGCTGTAATTAAAAAGTACCATAACAGGGGCTGGGGATTTAGTTCAGCGGCACCATGCCTGCCTTGCAAGCAAAAGGTTCTGAGTCAATCTCCAGTACCAAAAAAAAAAAAAAAAAAAAAAAAAAAAAGAAAAAGAAAAAGTACAATAACAGAAATATAAAAAAAAAAAGTATCTGAAGACACTACCTGCTGAGAAGAGATTAAAGTTTGACAGGGGTAGGGCCGGAGACGTAGCTCAGTGGTGCTTTGCCTGCCAGGCAAGCACAAGGTCCTGAGTTCACTTCCCAGTACCAAGGGGGAAAAAGAGTTTCATAGGGGAAGAGCAAACTGAGGTGGGTTTTGAAGCATGAGAACATGCAGAATTATGAGCCCAGAAGAATGTAGGATATGTTAGAGAATGAAAATGATCAAAACTTGTTTAGAATAGGGTCATGAATGATTTCTTTTTTAGGCAATTCAAGTATGAACTTCAGCCTCTAAACCACTTGAGCAGCAAAACCTTGCTGAAAAGATTCAGAGTATACACTTTAGATTTGTAGGCCATATAATCCTCATCACAACTACTCAACTCTGCTGTTGTAGTATGAAAGCACCCCAATACGGAACATGAACAAATGGGTATGGCTATGTACCAATACAATTCATATTTACAAAACAGGCAGAAGGCCAGAGCTGCCCACAGATTATAGCTTACTGAACCCTGCCCTAAGCAACAGGAAACCACCAAAGGTTTATAAGCAAGAAAGTAACAGGATGAGACCTATAATTTAGAAAGAGAATTCTGGTAGGAGTGGTGTGGAAGAGGAATCAAAGAAGAATTTTAAAGATACCTAGACATTCTAGACAGGCAGAGAATAAAGCTGCGAACTGAGACCAAAGTATGTAAGTAAAGGAAAGGGTTTTTAATTAAGAAATATTAAAGCAGTATTAGCAATAGATAGGAAGGCATCAGGAATGGCCATCCAGCTCCTTTGTTGGGTGCCCAGTGGCTAAGGAGGGAGCATGAATCAAAACAGGGACTACTAAAGGGGGACTAAAACAGGAGTTAGCCTAGGTGCATGTATTTACTCTTTTTTGTTTGTTTGTTTGTTTTGAGACAGGGTCTCTCTATGTAGCCCAGGCTGGTCTCGATCCTCCTGCCTCAGCCTCCCAAGTGCTGGGATTACAGGCGAACGCCACCACACCTGGCTAGGTGCATGTATTTAATGTGCCTAAAAAATATGCAGGCAAAGAAACCGTAAACCCAACTGGAGTCTCAAAGAGTGGTTTAAGACTGAGACATACATTAAAGTTCTCAGTAACAAAGTGGTACCTGCAGTCATGAGGGCAGCTAAGGTATCTCAGGAGAAAATGTGGAAGAGGCCTGAGTACAAAATCAGTGTCCATCTCTATGTGCTGTCCCCCTGGATAACTGTGTGCCTGGCAGCAGAGCAGACCTACATCTGCAACGTAAATCAGCACAAAACTTCTCTGGAGCATGTTCTGAACATTTACAGAAGGTATCCTGTGAGCAAGGCACTGGGGAGAAAATAAAGATGGATGGAACTTAGCCTTCATCATCAGGAGACCCACAGGTTAGTACAGAAATCAGTTAATTCTTTGTTTTTTTGTTTGTTGGTTGGTTGGTACCGGGGATCAAACTCAGGTCCTTGCACTTGGCAAGGCAGGCTGCAGAACCACTGAGCTAAATCCCTGGCCCATCAGTTAATTCTTTTTAAAACTGTATCCTGAGCTGGTCATGTGACACACACCTACAATCCCAGCACTCTGAGGGACTCAGGCAGGCGCATCACAAATCCAAGCGCAGCCTGGACAACTCAGTTAACTCAGTGATATCCTGTCTAAAATAAAAAAATAAAAAAGAGCTGGATACATATGATAGCTCAGTGCAAAAGCCCTGAGTTCAAGCCCAATGGAGCAAAAAATAATTTAATTACAATGTCTATCACTTAAAAATATGTTGCAAAAAACAGTAGCTTAACAAAATATAAAATAAAATATAAACATCATTCAAGACAGGAAGTCTTGCTTGCAGAGCAAAAACAACTGACTCAGACAAAATAAAAATAGACTCCAGATCTTCCCCATTACTACTGCTGCCACCCGTACCAGCTACACAGGTTACTCACAGACTACTCCAACTCTCACTCTTTACAGAAAACATTCCTTTCAATCTTCACAAACATGCTACGGCAGTTGCTATTATGATCTTTGTTACTGAAAAGGTTAACTTGCCAAGGTCACACAGCCAGCAAGCAGGAAAACCAGCTCACATCTGATTCCAAAATCTGTGCTCATGGCCATGGCACTGTATTGCTGCTCACCACGACCCACAGTTTTGCAGCATTTCTCTCATTTCAGAGTTCATGGGGAGAAAGTTATTCTCAGGCTGTCGTGAAGACAGAAGAGCAAGAAGATAAACAGCCCTGATTCAGAGGACACTGGGTATCTGGAAAGAGGAGAAAGCAGTCCCGTGAAGTCTGCAACAACCTGATAATGGTGAATTAAACCTTGCCAAAGAAGTTTGGAAAATAGTTTTCTTCTTGAGTTAGTCATAAACCAGTTTTCTAAGCACTCATAGTGAATGTTTTATGGGTCTTAAAATCCAGCGATATGAATAATTCGGAAATCTAAGCGCTTCAGGAAAAGACATTTTACATATTTAAGCTCAGGGAGTACTTGTCTTCTGAACTGTAAATCACATAAAACAAGAATAAAACTTAGTAAGCACCTCCACATTGGGTAAAAGATTTAAATCTGAAACCAAAGTAAAAGGGAATGTGGAAGAGACTTTAATTTTACAACTTAATAAGATCCTCGTTAACCTTTAATGTAGATTATTTGGTGAATCCTCCCTCCACTGCTTCTCAGTAAAGTAGAATTGCAGATTTAAACATCCAGTCCCAAATTCATATCCAACTACCTCTTAGATATCATCTGTCTCAAAATCACCTTAAAATCAACGTGTCTGAACCTGAGTTTGCTTCTCTTCCTGTTTTTTGTTTTTTGAGACAGGGCCTTGCTGCTTTGTAGCTCAAGCTGGTCTTGAACCCACTATGTAGCCCAGGCTGGCCACCAACTCTCAGAGATCCTCCTGCTGGGATTACAGATGTGAGCCCCCATCCCTGGCCACATTTCTTCCAAACCGGATCCTGTTCTGGAATTCACGACAGTGAATGAATGAATCACCATCATCCAGTAACACAAGCCAGAAAGCCAGGTGTCATCTGTATTCCTCCTCTCTGCTCTCACATCCAATTTATCACTGATTATGCCTCCTAAATGTCTCTCAAGTCTGACTCCACCCCATCTCCACCACCACCACAACCTGAATACTGTCCTTTTTACCTACACCGTTACAATAGCTCCCAACTGATTTCGCCAATTTGGCTGCCGTCTCCCTAAATATGCTCTCCCTCTTAGAGCCAGAATCGCTGTGTAAAAAGCAGTATAAATCTGGTACCTGCTGCCCGCTTAAAACATGTAACTGTCGTCTCACTTGTTTTAACATAAAGATAAAACTCTACAGAACCCAATCTCTTCATATAACAAATTACTCGTGTCTCTTTATTATAGTCACAATGGTTTCTCTGTTAGAACCAAATTGCTAAATCACCCAACCTGAAACACACACACTCTCTTTTTGATGTCTCCCCATCTTGGGCTCACCTAATTAAGTCCTGACTCATACTTCAGACGTTAGCATAGTTGTCAGCTTTCAACTCAAATATCAGCTTCCCTTCATTTATCCATCCTTTCAATACTTATTCACAGAGGCACTGTTCTACACACTTACAATCCATCAATAACAGATAAAAAGCATGGGATAGGTGGAGCTTAAGTGGGAGAAAGCAGACAGCAGCGTAATAAAATAAAGTGTGGGAGCCCGCTGGCATTTGACATGGGAAAAGTAACTTCTTCTACCATTGAGGCATTGACACAATCTATGACTCTATTTGGCTTTTCTGAGACAAGGGTCTCAACTATACAGATGAGATTGACCTGGAGCTCACTGTGTAATCCAGACTGGTTTTATGGGATTACAGGCGTGCACCACCACGCCCGGCTCAAGGATTAGTTAAGTTTGACCTTGTGATGGGAGGAACTCAGATAGTCAAAGATCTGATCTCCTCCCTAATATTGCTTGATGCTTCCTGTTGGCCTGCCTTTAAAAGGAGCTGTTTCTGTGTAATAAAGGGGACCTCTTGTCTCCACACTATTGAGTGTGCTGTCCTTTCTCAATCCTCACTCCCCAACTCAGGTACATTTGTGTTGTGACGGCTGGCCCGCCACAATAAAGTATATATAACACGTGAAAAGGTGATAAGTACCACGGGGGAGAGGGTGTCAGGGCAGAGGAGGAGACTGGGCATACAGGTGGCAGAATGGCCAGCTCAACTGCCATGCTGGTGGCCAGGCTTGTCCCTGCTGCGCAGATGACAAGTGAGCAAAGACCTAAGGTGGGAGGAGTCAGCCACATGAAGATCCAGCAGGAAACAACTGTCAGGGCACAGGCTGTAAGGTAGTGCCAGGCTACTGATGGGCTGAGGTAGACTGAGTGAAGGGAAAGCAGAAGAAATGCAATCAGCTAGGTAACGGGACAAGGACAGATCACAGTTGTTCTTTTTTCTTTGTTTGTTTTTTTCAGTTTTTTGAGACAGGGTCTCACCATGTAGTTGAGACTGACCTGGAACTCACTATGCAGCCCAGGCTGGTCTTGAACTCACAGCGATCCTCCTGCCTCAGCCTCCTGAGTGCTGGGATTACAGGTGTGCACCACCATACCGGGCAGACAAGGACAGATCATTGCAGAGCCTCATGAGAACTTTGGCTTTTACTGATCAAAAATGAAGAGCCATAAGAAAGTTCTGAGTAGATTAAACAATCCCTTTGGCTACTGTCAGAAGAACAGACTGTAGGCGTAAGAGCAGAAGACAGCCTGATGTGTTGGCACACACCTGTAGACTTAACACTTGGGAGGCTGAGACAGAAGGATTGCTCCAAGTTGAAGGCCAGCCTAGGCTACATAGTGGGCTCACAGCCAGTTTGAACTACATAGTAAGACCCTGCCCTAAAAAAAAAAAAAAAAAAAAGTGGAAAGACAGGGAGACTTGTGAAGAGGCTACTGAAATAACTCAAGTACAACATAATGCTCACATCCACAGTCTCCTGATTCCATAAGATTACTCTTCTTGTCATTTAATTATTAATCTTATTATTTAATGCCTGCCTCCTCCAGGAAGATCAGCCCAATTCCATTACTGGTCATTACAGTTGTGACAAAGCCTAACACAGGCACTCAAATACATACTGAATGACTATTAAAGCTCTCACAACATAAAATGCAAAGAACATTATTTTGGTAAACAAAATTAATTTTTGTGACAACATATTTAAACACATTATTTTCTAAAATCAACCCTCCTGCTTCCCCAAGTCTGTACACTGTCAGAATTTTCTAAATCTCAAATTGGATCATGTCATTCAAGCAAAACTTGCAATAGCCTATTACAAAGTCCAATGTTTGTTGCATTCTCTTAATATAACATCCTACCTCCCACTACGTGGGCACTCTACTGCCACCATAAAGGAGAAGAAGATAGAAGATAGTCAATACTTGTTGGATAATTCTGTTAGGTAAAATGCTAAATATCTCATACATATAAATGTATACTTTTTATTGTTTTGGGGTTTTTTTGTTTTTTTGAGGCAGGGACTCACTATACAGTTCAGGCTGGCCTTGAATTTACTATGCAACCCAGGCCGGCCTTGAACTTACAGCAATCCTCCTGCCTCAGCCTTCTAAGTGCTAGGATTATAGGTGTGCACCACCAAGCCTGGCAGGTGTTTTTTTGTTTTGGCTTTAAAAAAAAAAAAAAAAAAAAAAAACAAGGTCCTTCTATGTAGATTAGGCAGGCCTTGAACTCACTATGTGGCCCAGGCTGGCCTCAAACCTGCAATGATCCTCCTGCCTCAGCCTCCTGAGTGCTAGAATTATAGGTGTGCACCACAACAATCAGCTAATAAGTACATATTGTTTATTTCTGTAATGTATTTTATACACACACACATGCGCACACACACACAAAATACAAATACACCTCCTTTTCCTAAATTTTATTTTATCCCATTCTCCCCCTCCAGTTACCTCCCTTCCCAATGTACAAAAGCTTTGTTTCCATTTCTTCCTTCTATTTTCACTTTTTTCCTTGTCCCTTCCCTTCCTTTCTCTCCCATTCCTCCCTTGTTCCCCTCCCATGTGAACACTTTCTTCCCCCTTTTATTTTTTGAGACAGGGTCTCACTATGTCACTATGTGGTTGAGACTGACCTGGTATTCACTATGTAGCCCAGGCTGGTCTCGAACTCACAGTGATCCTCCTGCCTCAGCCTCCGAGTGCTGGGTTTACAGGTGTGTGCCACCATGCCCGGCTCCCCCATTTTTTAAACTCCCAAATTTGGAAAATTCCACTCACTAATAATAAAGTTTGGTAGTCACTGCACCAAATGGTTCCTTCCATGCTAAGACCCTGCATCAGCACCTCTTCAGTAATGAGACAGCTTTCAAGAGCAGTATGAAGTAGAAACTTTAAGAATTTTATTATTCATTTTATCTATATCAAAAACATACTATCAGCAATCTCAGTGAAATGTGTAAAACTTAACACATTCTGGTTCAAAACTGTCTCTTAAGGCAATCTCAGTGAAATGTGTAAAACTTAACACATTCTGGTTCAAAACTGTCTCTTAAGGCAATCTTGGGTCACTGAGGAAAATCTGAACACAGGTTAGACTTTGGAGGATATCACAGAATTATATTTGTGATGATGCAGAACTGTGGTTCTGTAAAGAGAATGACCTACTTTTTAGGACATCAACTGCTATGGTCTGAATGTATGTGTGTCTTCCAAAATTCAAATGTTAAAATCCTGATACCACCTAAGAAGGGAGTTGGGGCTTTTAGGAGTGATTAGCTCATGAGGGCACAGCCCTCGTAAATGGAATCAGTGCCTTTAACAAAAAGAGACCAAACAGACCCCACAAATCTGCCACCACGTCAGAGCCTGCCTTCACCAGACAGCAAATCTGTCAGAAACTTGATATGGACTGTGAAAAAACAATTTCTGTTGTGCATAAGCTACTCACTTAATGGTATTGTGTCACAGCAGCCCAAATGGACTAAGAAAGAAAACTGCCACCAAGCAGTGGGGATACTCATGATAAACACCTAAAAATGTGGAAGCAGCTTTGGAAATGTGTAATAGATAGAGGCTGGAGGTTTCAAGATTCAGGCAAGTAGTCCCAGCACTCGGGAGGCTGAGGCAGGAGGATCTACAAATTTGAGGCCAGCCTGGGCTACACAGTGAGTTCAAGGTCAGGCTGAAGTACATAGCAAGACCCTGCCTTTAAAAAAAAAGGGATGTTTGGCTAGGGAATTTTTTGTTTGGTTGTTTTTTTCTTGAGACATAGTCTTGCTATGTTGTCCAGGCTACCTTGAGCCTCCTTCCTCAGCCTTCTAAGTAGCTAGAACTAGATTTGCATGCTGGCTAGGAAATTTCTAAGCAAACTATTGGAGGTGTGGCTTGGCTTCCCTTGAACTATATACCAAGATGACAAAAAAAAGATAGAACGGATAACCAAAAGAGAAGCAAAAAATTTAAAATTTGGAAAATTACCTCAGCCTATCCAGATTAGAAAGCTTGTTCAGGACAGAACTGGGTTTAGCCAAGTAACCACCTGATAAGGAGATAAATACAGATGTCACCACCAGGAAGGCAGGTGCTGTTCATCAAGACAATGGAAAAATAACCCCAAGGCGATTCACAAGTCATCAGGACTGCCACCTCCGCCACCTCTATCACAGGCCCAGGAAAAGCCCTAATAAGAAAGACTAAGACTGGTCTGCTGATACATTTAGGGGTCAAGGTGAGGTGGGATAGAAGAAATACAAGTAGAAAGGAGATAAGGAAATCATACCTAAAAATTTCACTTTCAAGAAGACTGCAACTTGCTGGACCCAGTCCTCACCCAAGGTGATTCATATCAGCACCCCTTGGTTAAATCCGGGCTGCTTTCTTTCCAGACCCATCACAAATGGGTCCTTGCAGACCCACAATTCCTCAGGAATATGCAAAGTCTATTAATTTGTTTAAATGAGAAAGAGCAGGAGCCTGACCCTAAGATAAAAGAACAGATTCAGAGAATTCAGAAAATGCTGGGGATTTAGCTCAGTGGTTCCACCACCTGTCTTCCAAGCACAAGGACCTGAGTTCGATCCCCAGTACTTAAAAAAAAAAAAAAAAAATGCTTAAACTATCCATCTTAAAACAAAACCGGGCTCACACCTGTATTACAAGCCAGTACCCTCCAGGGGGTAGGCCACCTTTTCCCAGGGTTTTCACCCCTTGAGAGAAGCACAAATGTTCCAATTTCAGGAAATAAGGTGCCTCTTTCTCTCTCAAGGGCTTGCACTCTTATTTCTTTAGCTGTGTCATTTTTAATTTCTGCCTAATAAAACCCTTCCTGTGCTTCTTCACTGGCTAATCCTCAGAGTTTTATTTCTGCAACTGGGGGCAGCAAACCTGCACACTTACCATACAAAAAGGGTGGGTTAGCTTCCTTATCTCATCTGAGGTCCTCTGACCTGTCTGGTGACAAAAAGTCAACGTCAGAAATATATTATCAAATGGTTAAGCATAATAATAATATAAACCAAATGTGGTCAAATGTTAACAATGCTTTATTTACTCTTCTTTCAACTTTTCTGTATGTTTAAAATGCTTTGTTGCTGGGCATGGTGGCGCATGCCTATAATCCCAGCACTCGGGAGCCTGAGGCAGGAGGATTGCTGTGAGTTCAAGACCAGCCTGGGCTACATAGTGCGTTCCGGGTCAGTCTCAACTACATAATGAGACCCTGTCTCAAAAAACCGAAACAAAACAAAAAAATATTTTGTAATAAAAAGGAGAAGTTGCATACTATCATGAATTGCACATTAATGCAAATGACTGCTGCACAACCCATGAACCGATCCAGCCGTTTGGGAATTCCACTCCCTCCCTAAGGACATCCTTTCCTGCCTTGCCAGGAGCCCTGCTTGGTCATCTCTGCATTGCCCAGCATTGCTCAATAAATACCTACTCTCCAGTTCAGAAAAACTGGCTCCAGGGTCATAGCTTTCCATCCACACAGGTAAAAGGGAGCTCTACTGCCAAGCAGCACTGGGAAAACAAAGGCACTAAGGTGAGATGAGGAAAGAGCTATAGTAAGAACATTTCTAAAGGGCTCAATGGAAGTGGACAACCTGAATATCGCGGAATATCTTCCTGCATTAGCTACCAGCGGCCAAAAGCATGAGCCTTGGAGTAAACACAGACCTAGGCTCACTCCCATTCGGCCTCTTCCCAGCTGTGCCTCCTTGGATACATTTATCTGGGCCAGTCTTCCTGCACTAGCTCCACGCCAGCCACCGTTCAAGCTTTAAGCTTGTCATGACTAGTCTTCTTTCGCGTCCCTCACAAAGTGGGAATTAATGAGGACACGGTGGACATAAGAGCACTTGGTTCCTTCACTCAAGACCCCACACATGACTGCTTCGTCCCGGGCATTCTGTCCCTGACAGCACTACCAGGACTTCCAGGTCAGGAAACACACTGCGGTTTCTGCATGATGATGGCAGACCGTACACAAGCACCTCATTTTGGTCACTTCCAAAAGCCTTCTAAAACAGAAAAGGGAGTTTTTTAAAAAAATCATCAGTTCTTAGGTTAGGAAAGCCAGAAGAGGAGACAGAAATAAAAGTTTCAAAGCAGTTGGGAGATCACTGACTCGACAAATCCAAGAAAGCCAAAATGTAAACTGCCAGCACGGAAAGCTGAGAACAAGCTGGCAAAGAGTAGAGGAGCAGTTAGAAAACAGGTAGATGCTGGGATGTGATCCCTTCTTTCTTCACGGTTTTGGTAGCTCCTGCTTCCAAACCCTAACAAGTCTGTGAGTTTTTGTTTTGTCTTTGTTTTCCTAGTTCTTGTATTCTGGGCTGGGAGTTTCCAGATACAAACGACAATGGAGCCCAGGATTCAGCTCAGCGGCATTGCACCTGCTTACAAGTGCAAGGTCCTGAGTTCAATCCCCATGGTGGGGAGGGGAGAACCACATTAAAAATTTAATAAATGAGACTATGTTGAACACATAAGTTTCTTTTCAGGCTCAGAACACTGACAACAAGATCCTTTCCTCCCAGTCAGAAAAACTCTGAACCTGACAGGCTTGAGGTTATAAAAATCAGACATCAGGGTCCCCCTAACTGATGGCCCAGCCACATCATTCTGCAGGGAAAAGTCTCATCCACACCCTCAGTGTTGCCAATCACCTTTTTAGTTAATTTTGTTTATTAGCAAAGAGTCAATGAATTACTATGGCTCTAAGGAAACTTTTAACAAGAAAGATACACACAGAGAAAAAATAAGCAGCTTAACACAAACTATTCAGAGAGAGAAAACCACTGCAACCTCAGGAAAACTGGAATAAAAGCCAGGTGGCACACCTGTAATCCCAGCACTCGGGAGGCTGAGGTAGGAGGATCACTGACAGTTGAAGCCAGTCTAGGCTACAGGATGAGTTCAAAGACAGTTGAAAGTACATATCTAGACCTTGCCTCAAAAGACCAAAAACAAACAAACAAACAAACAAACCCTAGAATAGGGGTGGGGATTTAGCTCATTGGCACTGTACCTGCCTCACAAACTCAAAGTTCTGAGTTCAATCCCCCGTACCACCAAAACAAAACAAACAAACAAAAAACTAGAATAAAATGTCATTCTAAGAAATATTGAGAGATGGAAAAAAGTCTTTAAATTTAAAAACGTGACAGTAGAAACTTTAAAAAAAACACACAGAAGGGTTGGGAAATAAGAAAACAGCAATAAATACAGAAAGAAAAAAGAAAACAACAACAAATAGGTAAGAAATTAGATGGGCCGGGGATTTAGCTCAGTGGTTCCACCGCCTGCCTTGCAAGCGCAAGGACCCAAGTTCGATCCCCGGTACCAAAAAAAAAAAAAGAAATTAGAAGACCAAGATAAAAGATTCACAGATGGTCAGATATGGTACTATATACATGTCACCCCAGCAGTGTGAGACGCTGAAGCAAGAAGATCACAGTTCAAGCCTAGCCTGGGGAATTTAGTAACTTAGCAAGACTTTGTCACAAAATGAAAAAATAGAAAGGGGGCTGAGTATGTAACTCTGTGCAAAGGCCCTGAGTTCAATCCTCAATACCACAAAAAATAAATGGTATTTACTACAGGGAAAATACAAAGGAGAAAATAAGATATTTCAAGAAAGATTCCACAGAAAACATATTCTTGTATTTTGAAAATTTAAAGACCCCAGTAAATACTTAATTTAATGAATGAAAACAGATCCATACATCATTTGAAATGTAAAAAACACTGAAACTAAAGAATCAAATCTATAAGCTTACAGAGAGGTAAAAATATATATATATACAAAGGATTAAGGCGTCTTAATGGCTTGGAATTCTCAATAGCAGCACAGGAAGCAAGAGGACAATGGGGCAATAGCTTCAAAACTCTGAAGGAAAAGCACTTCCAACTATGACACCAGCCAAAACATCAGTGAAGTATGAGGACAGAATTAAAACGCACACAAACATGCAAAGGCTCCAAAAAGGGTAACTCACCCTACACTACTGGAGTTTGAGAGTAAAATCAATACCAAAGGGTACAGGATTATAGGAAAGCCCCAACAGGAGCGCTAAAGAGAAGCCAGCCGCCACCTGAGCAAAGGCCAGCCAGGAGAGCCTGGAGCACTGTGTTCAGCTGTACTCCAGCCCTGGTTCAGCTGAGAACTGGCTGCACAACGGGGGCCAGATCTCTATCTGTCCTAGGCAGGGCTGCCTTCCCTCAAGCTCCTGCTGATGCAGCTCCCGTTCCCCTGCAATTAGCAATAGCCATGCACTTTCCTCACTGACAGACTTGGCTTTGACCTTCCCTGGTAAATGCAGGTAAGAAAAGGTGAATCAAGAAGTGGGAATGCAGAGTAACCAGCTCCCTGACCCTATCTCTGCTGTCCTTTCAGTACCTGGTCCTTTACACACCCCGAGAGATGAACCCTATCAACTACAACTTCCTCCCAATACCACCCAACTTCTTCAGAAAGGACCCTGTTTCAGTCAGGGGGGCTGAAGCCATTCTGTTCAGCTCTTCTCTTCCTGGAAGCCTTTATCAGTGACAAGTATCCTCGCCTTACACAGTCAAGTTGGAAGTTATAAAATACAAGCATTTACTCTCAAATTTGAGAATCTCTTCTATTTTGTAATAAGCCTACTTGGAGCTTATCTGTGTTCAAGGAGGGGACACAATTTTCTTATCAGTTTACTTGAGCAATCGCTATTAATAAAGATGCAGACAGTTTACAGTCCTATAAAGGCTTAACTGCAGAAATTAATAAGGTATTTTATAGCCTGGTAGAGAACATTAATCCTAAAATATTGTGCTTCTGTTGTCCTGGAAAACATTAACCTGTTTCATTTAATTTAGCAATCGCTTTTAGGGGAAATTAATGGGGACTGAATTCAGGTTCTTCATACTGAGTTACATCCCTACCCCCGCCCCTTTCATTTTTCTGTTTTGAGACAGGGTCTAACCAAGTTACCCAGACTAAGCTCAAACTTGCAATCATCCTGCCTCAGCTTCCTAGACAGCTGGAATTACAGGCATGTGTCACTATACTCAGGTAATTCAGCATTTTTACTGAAACATTCCTTTCCCCCTATGAACTATATATCTATTCCTTTCTCTTAAAACTAGCTCTTTAATTCTTGGGCTTTTTTGTTGTGTTTTTGTTTGTTTGTTTGTTTTTTGGTTTTTTGAGACAGGGTCTCACTATGTGGTTGAGACTGACCTGGAACTATGTAGCCCAGGCTGGTCTCAAACTCAAAGTGATCCTCCTGCCTCAGCCTCCTGAGTGCTGGGATTACAGGCGTGTGCCACCACATCCTGCTTATTTAATTCTTAATAAGTTGAATAAACCCAGTAAACATACTGTTGGCATGGAATTTTAACACTACTCACTCAAAAGTAAATATATTATTTAGGATATAGGGATGTATATGTATGCATTTATGATTATGTATACGTAAATATTTGTGTAATGTATAAATATATGTATGTATATTTATGCTTAATGTGAAGCTTATTTCAAATGCAGAAGAAAGATTAACACAAAAAAACAATAAGAGCTTCCTCTGAGATAAAAATGCATCTTCTCTGTTAATCTCATAGTGGGCAATAGTGATCACTGCAAAAGTACTTTTAAAATATTTTAATATATGTTTATACTTTTCTGGTAGTTAAACTAGAGTTTGCATATTTTTATTTGATTTGATTTTTTTAGTACCAGGAATTGAACTCAGGTCCTTGTGCTCGCAAGGCAGGTGACACCACTAAGCTAAATCTCCAGCCCATTGTATTTTTAATTAAAGAACAAGTGTTTCTGTTATCACTGTACACTGAAAGAGATTGCTACAGAAGTGTGAACACAAAATATGTCTGCTCACATTTTCTCTTCCTGAAATAAGGGCAACACCACTCAGTAGCAACAAAGTTAGTAAATGTGCTATTATCTAGCACAGTACTCCAGATTTTTCTCTGATGTAGCATAAAGGGACACACGGATTCCAAGAAGTGTATGTAATTCACATATACTTAGCAGCTGCCTTTAAATTACAAAATCTTGTAAGTTATAAAAAGGGTCCTTGAAAACAAAATCATACTGAAGAATAATAATGTATGGGATCTACTTCAAACATCCAAGTTTTTTTACACAAGGCTTTTAAGGGCTAAAACCCAGAAACAGTCAAAATAACATGATAAAAGACCTAATATATGTATGCATGTATATCCAAACAACAGTATACTATTTATTGTAAAAATTAAGGTTCATATAAATGTTCATAAGAAATGTGTCATTTTATGCCCGTCGCCAAATCATATTTCTATGCTCCTCTCTTCTGGAACGGAACTGGAGGTACTAAAGTGTGAAGAGTGATGAAAATAATTATTTTTATTTGATACACTTACGCCCTGCTTGAATATTTTACTTGCTATTCTTCTGAAATGTTTCGACCGTTTCACACTTTAATGTTCTGTCATTTGAAAAGGCAAAGAAGGATAAAAGGAGACCCATTCTTTAGGCTGGGCCCCAGAAGTGAATTCAGAAAAGATCAGCCAGGGAAGGCTGCTGGAATCCTAAGAGATACAGGACGGGGAGGAAAAATACATCCTCACCCTGCTCCAGCTATACCTGTGATTCCCAAGGCATCAACATTCAAAGTAACTTTTGGTTTCCACCTTCAGACCGAGGAGCCTCAAACACCACTCTCGGTTACAATGTTTTCAGGAGCGCTCTCTGTTTGTAACTTAAACAGGTTGGAAAGAGGAGCCTGAAGAGGAGGGAAAAGGAAGATGACAAGCCTGGGAGGGAGAGCCTCTAGAAATGCCAAGAAGGGCCGGAGATTTAGCTCAATGGCACCGTGCCCGCCTTGCAAGCGCAAGGCCCTGATTTCGTTTTCGGTGGCACCACCGAAAAGAAAGAAGAGGGATTTACAGTCCAAGCAGGAAGCTGTGTCGAAGAGGAGCGGTGGAGCACTCGGAAGCCAGGCGCCTCCGATTCCACCTGGGACCCCGGGAGCGGCTTCGATCCGCCCCTCCTGCCGGGCGGCGCAGGGGACAGCGGGAACCGCGCACACTGCCTGATGTGGAAAAGGTCACACATTTACCTTGCAGGGTTACCCCGGAAACCCACTTTTTGCTTCAACACCGAACCGGCCTCACCCACGACGACCCTGCTCCAGGGACGCTCGGGGTCAATGCCGAGCCGCCCCTGGCGGTAAAGGACACTCCACACTCACGATCGAGTACCCAAAGACCGGCCAGTTTCCCCCACTTCCCCCATCTCTAAACCCCGCGGAGGCAGAAAAGTCCACCCGATGCGAGCTTCCCAGCGGCAGCTCGAAACGCTCGGGGGTCGAGGAAGGACCGCTGGGTTCGCCCGCTCCCGCGCCCGTAGCCCCGCGACGCCCAAAGGGGCCGCTTGGAAAACGCTCTGAGCTTTCACTCGCCGGGCCGAGTGTGGGGCAGGCCCACTTCCCCCATCTCTAAACCCCGCGGAGGCAGAAAAGTCCACCCGATGCGAGCTTCCCAGCGGCAGCTCGAAACGCTCGGGGGTCGAGGAAGGACCGCTGGGTTCGCCCGCTCCCGCGCCCGTAGCCCCGCGACGCCCAAAGGGGCCGCTTGGAAAACGCTCTGAGCTTTCACTCGCCGGGCCGAGTGTGGGGCAGGCGCAGCCCGCCCTGAGGTGGGGTCAGGGCC
>NW_022900936.1:9716469-9717131 GCF_012274545.1 Fukomys damarensis | reverse complement strand
CCTGGGGGCCGGGTGGGGAGCCATGGGCTCTTTAGCCTCTGGGGGCGGTGGTCCTGAGAGCGAGTCTCCTTGACGGGGGCTGCGAAGGCCGTTGTCATCATCCGGCAGTTGCCGCCTTCGAACCGCTGCTTTTCTGCACGCGGACTTCACGTGAAGAATCTGTGCGCTCGCCTGGGAGCCCACGCCTGCAGTAGGACAGGGTCTCCTTTACCTATTGGTCCGGTGGCGAGTTTGGAATAGGGCACGCGCTCCAAGAAGGATCTCTGAAACCAGGGGTCTTTAGCGATTCCTTTCTGTAATCTGCACTATACAAATGGCTCACACCTGTAATCTCAGCACTCAGGAAGCTGAGGCAGGAAGATTGCCGCGAGTTCGAGGTCAGTCTGGGCTATGTAGTGGGTTCAAAGTCGTCCTGGACAACATAGCAAGATCCTGTCTCAAAAAATAAATAAATAAAAAGAGTAAAACGAAAAGAGAAGAAATGGAGCCCTAAAAAAGGTGGAGTTAACTCATTCAAGAATATTTAGGGGCTGGGGATTTACCTCAGTGGTGCCACCACCTGCCTCGCGAGCAAAAGGTCCTGAGTTCGATCCCCAGTACAAATATATATACTATATTATATATATTTGTGTGTATATATATATATATTTGTGTGTGTGTAT
>NW_022900936.1:9700451-9715973 GCF_012274545.1 Fukomys damarensis | reverse complement strand
CTCTTGGCCAGACTTTGTAACTCACTCCTGTAATCCCAGCAGTCAGGAGGCTGAGGCATGAGGATTGCCAAGAGTTCGAGGCCAGCCTGGGCTATATAGTGAGATCACGGCCAGCCTGAACTACAAAGCAAAACCTTTGTCTCAAAAAATAAGTAAATGGGCCGGAGATATATAGCTCTTTGGTGCGGTGCCTGCCTGGCAAGCACAAGGTCCCGAGTCCAATTCTCGGAACCAATAAATAAATGAATGATATGGCCTCTTGAATTTTCAGCATAACTTCAGTAGCCTTTGGAAGTCCTAAATTTCCTACAGAATAACAATCATGTCAGGGGTTTTTTGTTTTGTTTTGTTTTGTTTTTTTGGTGGGGGACACTATGTAAGCACAGGTGTACCCAAACCCAGATCATCCCATGTCAAAACCAATGTGAGAGGCTGGTGTTGGAGAGAAAGAAACACTTTTTCAGTAAATACGTGGGGAAAAAATGCTCAACATCTTTAGCTGTTAGGGAAATACAAATCAAAAGCACAGTGGATTCCATCTCACACCAGTTAGAATGGCTGTTAATAAAATCAATGCTGGCAAAGATGTAGAGGAAAAGAAAGCTTTACACACTGTTAGTGGGAGTGTAAATTCTTACAGCTGCTATAAAGAACAGTATGGAGACCCCTCAGAAAACTAAAAATAGAATTATCATATGATCCACTTACGCTGCTCCTGGGTATTGTATCTGCAGGAAGCGAAATCAGCATGAGTCACCTGCCATACCAATGTCTACTGCAGCATTATTCACAATACTGAAGATGTGGAATCAGCGTAGGTGCTGCCCACACAGGAACGGGTAAAGAGAGTAAAGTGTGTATAGCCACAACACTATTATTCAGCCGTGAAGAACAGAACCCTGTCGCTTGCAGAAAAATGGATTGAAGGACATCAGCTTGAGGGAAACAAGTCAGACACAGAAAGACAAGTGTTGCGGTTTAGATCAAGAATGGCCCCCAAAGTCCTCATGCGCTCAAAGTGGGCTTTTGGGGGTGATTGGATCCTGAGGACTACAGCTGGTGGGAGGTGGAGCCTGAGGAAAAGGCGTGTCACTGGGGGCGTGACCTGGAGGGGTGTGTCCCCCCACCTGTCTCCTGGCCCCTAGGAGTGGAGATGCTTGCTTCCAGGGCTTTGGTCCATACCGTTTGTGGCCTGGCTTTTATCAACCAGGACCCAAAATAACCTGTCTTCCTTTCATCTTGGGGTGTCAGGTGTTGTGTTTCAGTGACAGGGGATGTGACTAAGACCACAAGTATCACATATTCTCATTCCTACTAGGGAACTGAGCAAGGGAAAGAGGACCTGAAAGTAAAAGAGGGCTAACAGGGCCAGGAAAGAGGACTATGGAGTAGGAGGGAGAGGGCGAGGGCGAGAGAGGGTAAAGGGAGGGCGAACGTGGTCCATACACTGTGTGTGTGTGTGTGTGTGTGTGTGTGCACGCGCAAATGTCACAGTGAAACCCATAGTTTGTACACTTAATATATGTTAAGAAAATAAATAGGTAAAAATATGATTAAAAAATAAAATAATGGGGCTGGGAATTTAGCTCAGTGGTTCTGCCGCCTGCCTCAAAGCACAAGTTCCTGAGTTCGATCCCCAGTACCAAAAAAAAAATTGTTCTTTAAAAAAAAAGAAAGAAAAAAAGGCTTTCTAGTAACCAAAGAATGGAGAAGTGGGAGATTTGCTTGCAAATGAACTTCTCAGCTCCAGGGAGCTGTGGGATTACAGACACAGGACAGGAATGAGAGAGACAGACAGTCTAGGAAAAGAAGAAAATATTCACAGGTTTCCCACTCACGGGTGGAGATCTTCCAGACCGGTGCCACCCTCTTTTCTCCTTTCATGGTCCGGCATTCCTGGTCTTGGAGGCTGGTGGTTGCCTTTAGCCTTGAAGAGGGAAGGAGAGAGACAAGGCAAGCCCAGGTCGGGTAACCCCCATATTATAGTTTTGGACAAAAACATTTCTCAAGTGATCAACACGTCTACATGCAGCTCTGAGCAGAATTTGACCCTAAAGTTAGGGCAGCAAGGACTGATTTCACGTGTTCTCTTCCGCTTCCAGTCCCACTGGTTTCCGCAGGCCCAAGGGAGCTGTCAGTGTTCAGCAGAAGCGGCAGCTTCTCAGTCCCTGAAGAGTAACCTAGGCAACCATTACCGCCCTACCCCACACTGCAGACGCGTTTTCTACAGCAAAGCTGGTGAGAGACTAATAATACGTCGCCTTGCTGTGTGGCTGCCAAAATTAGTGGTTTATAAGTCAACTAACAGCAAGAGAAGCTAGAAGGTTTATTTAGTCTTTTCCTTGGTACGGTATCACCAATGGGAATCAAATATATCTTATCTTGGTATAATGAAATGAAAGATTTGCGTCACATAATGATCCCAAAAGTATCCTGGGTCATATTACTCCCAGAAATCTTACACGTGCTGGGATCTGAGTACTCGATAATTATTTGTTGGGCAAATTCCTTTGAAATATACCATTTTGCCTGCATCCCAGTGAACAGAAGAAAAGGATGGAGAAGGGAAAACCCCCCTCTCTTGAAAACTTGTTGCAGCAGCTGCCTGTGCACTTCTGATTTCATTCTGCTGGTAAAAACTGGTCACTTGACCAGCTAAATTGCAAAGGAGACAGAAAATGTGGCTTCAGTGCTGAAGAAGAATGAATATTGGGGAACAATTGGAGTTTCTATCACAGTCTTAATCTTACCACTTTTGACAGTATTTTTCAATTTTTTTTTTTTTTGAGACAGGGTCTCGTTTTGTACCCCAGGCTAGCCTTGAACTCTTAGCGATCCTCCTGCCTCAGCCTCCTGAGTGCTAGGATTACAGGTGTGCCCCACCATGCCCACCTAGTACTAGTTCAATACTGTTCATGGTTTTTTAAAGGCACTGTTGTAGGAAATATCTTTGTAGAAAAATGTTTGCCTTGGGCCAGGGATTTAGCTTAGTGGTTCTGCTGCTTGCCTTACAGGTGCAAGGTCCCCAGTTTGATCTCTGGTACCAAAAAAAAAAAAAAAAAAAAAAAAAAAGGCGGGGTTGGGGGGCACAAGCCTGTAATACCAGCAGCCAGGAGGCTGAGGCAGGAGGATCACTGTGAGTTCAAGACCAGCCTGGACTACATAGTGAGTTCCAGGTCAGTCTCAACTACACAGTGAGACCCTGTCTCACCCCCTCCAAAAAAAAGATGGAGAAAAATGTTTGCCTCAGTGTATGGAGAAACATGTTAACATTGTCCTGTCAGTGCACAGGCTTTGAGTTGCTTTTCTAGAAATGCATAGGAACTCACAGTAGTGCAGGTTGCTTCTCTGATTCTATAAACCTCTATTCCAGAAAGTTAAACATGGATTTAGCTGGGAATGGTGATGCATACCTGTAATCCTTGCACTCAGAAGGCTGAGGCAGGCGGATCACTGGGAGTTCGGGGCCAGCCTCAGTTACTTAGTCAGTTCAAGGTCAGCCTGGACTACATAGTGAGAGCCTGTCTCAATAAAACAACCATAAATAAATAAATAAAAATAAAACACTTTGTATAAACCTATACTTCCCAAAATATTCTTGATATGGTATACCTGAAAAAATGTAACCCACCCATGCATATAATTTTAAAAATAGCAGTAAAATACCATAACTATAATACAAAGAGAAATAATTTGCAATTTTAATGATGTTTTATGTAAATGATCATGCAGTTTTACACTAGAGGACAGAAGGAAATAGATGTTACATTTTTGTTTAAAGTGTCTGGTAGCTGAAAACGACAAGAAGTTTCAGTAAATTCAAGAATTCCATTGAAACTGGCAAGATCAGCTTTGAAACCATGACTCTTCCAAGTACTATGCTTGTATTTTCAGCACTCAGGAGGCTGAGGCAGGAGGGCTGTCATGAGTTTGAGTCCAGGCTGCCTAGGCTGTATAGTGAGACCCTGCCTCAAAAAAGAAAAAAGGCTGGAGGTGGTGGCACACACCTGTAATCCCAGCACTCAGGAGGCTGAAGCAGGAGGATTGCTGTGAGTTTGAAACCAGCCTGGACTACATAGTGAGTTCCAGGTCAGTCTCAACTACACAGTGAGACCCTGTCTCAACCCCTCCAAAAAAAAGATGGAGAAAAATGTTTGCCTCAGTGTATGGAGAAACATGTTAACATTGTCCTGTCAGTGCACAGGCTTTGAGTTGCTTTTCTAGAAATGCATAGGAACTCACAAAGTACAACAGAACATTTTCTTTCAGTAGATCTTTATGGTTTTGTTGTTTTGTTTTTTGAGACAGGGTCTCCGTGTGTAGCTCAGGCTGGCCTTGAACTCCTGGCAGTCTTCTTGCTTCTGCCTCCCAAGTGTTGAGATTACAGGTACCCACTACCACATCTGGCTGCTTCGTATTGTATTTGAGACAAGGTATCACTGAATACTCCAGACAGGCCTTGAACTCACTATGTAGCCCAGGCTAACTTGGAACTCAAGGCAATCTTCCTGCCTCGGCCTCCCAAACACTGGCGTTACAGATGTGTGCCCTACATGGCTCATCAATAAATCTTAAATTGAAATCAGAACTTCCATTTATTAGAATATTAACCCAAGAGCATATATAATTTGATAATTCGACTGGGGTGTTTGTTATATGTCAGAAACTGTGCCAGGAGCTCTGCATGTCTCTTTAACCCTCACAGTATTCGCCTATGTACATCAATGTAGTTCAGCAATTTGCCTCCCCAGTAGCAGAGTTTAGATTCTAGCCAGGGCCCATGCACTTTGCATGTTGCAACCCCGTTTACAGCTCCTATTTATCCCAGTGGTACTGGAATTTCAGGGTCATGTCCCATGGTGATGAAGAATGAGATGGTGCAAGTGAATTTATTTAAAAGACAGAAAGGCAAGGAAGTGAAAAATATAAAAGCGGGCCGGAGATTTAGCTCAGTAGAGTTTGATCCCCAGTACCAAAAAAAAAAAAGCAAGGAACTAAGCTCCCACTAGCCAGAGAGGGTTCTGAGCAGGACAGCCCAGAGGGCTGTTTGTCTAGGAGGTTTAAGGGGTTTAGAAGGAGCCCTGGCCATCCCTCCAGGAGACTACATGGTTCTTAGGGTCCTATCTGTGCAGTGTTCACAGTGTGTGTGCACCCCTGAGCGTATGGCCCACCTGATCCCACTCTGGGGAGGTCCCCGACAGCCAGAGGCCATTTGGCAGATGTTTCTTTGAGCTCCCTGGAGGGTCTTGACTCACTGGACTCCATTTGGGGCTGCTGTCCTTACTGCCTAATAGAACCCTAACACCTGTCTCATTAATTCCTGTTACCCAACATTGTGGAGTTCTCATGATCGCGTCTGCAGCAGCCACAGCTCTCGGCTGGAACAGGCAACTCTGAGAACAACTCTTACAGCCACACTGGAGAGCTGGCCCTGTGAGAAAACCACCCATGAGGCCGCCACACACTCAAAGGTGTGAGCTTGGCTGCCCCACCACCTACCTCATGCCTCTTTAGGGCCACGGACTCCACCTGCAGGCACTGCCTCCTTGCACCAGCAAAGTGGAACCTTGAAGGGTCAGCGTGTCACCTCCCACACCTCGTTCTGAGCTCCCGTCCCAAGGACAGGGACCACGGCAAAGCCTAAGTCACACATTCATTTCTGAGCATATTTAAGAAAGCCAGGGATTCTTTTCTCCTTCAAAGGCCTGGCACCCTGCTGGAGGAAGCACATCTTCCCCAGATGAATCAGTATGGGCCTTCGGATGGGTGACAGGTAGCCATGCTGAGTAAGATGGCTGTCCACCGAATCACTAAAGCAAGGTTCGCTGAGAATCTCAGGGCTCTCCTGGGCAAATCATGGTGTAAACAAATGCTGGTGGCATGAGTGTGGTTCAAATGTGCCCTCCAAATCTCATGTGCTGGAATTCTGGTGCCCAGGTTGACCTGACTGGGAGGTAGGGCCCTTTAAGAGGCAGAGCCTCGTGGGAGATCCTGAGTTCACTGGGGCTCTTCTGGGAAGGAAATGCACCGACTTTCACCAGAGGGCTGTTGGGACAGCAGAGCCCTGCTCCACCCCATCTTTGTGGCTTCCTGTTGGTAGATACAATTGCTCCCTCACTCCTGGGTTTCCTCTGTGATGTGACATAACCAAGAAGGCCCTGATGCCAGAGCTGGGTTGGTGCCACTGCCAAGCCTCTGAACCCCCAAAACTGTAAGTTAAATAAATCTCTTTTATTTACAGTTAGCCTTCCTTGGGTAATCGTTATTAATACCAAAGGGATTAATACAGCACGGCTAAATGGAATAGCTGAGAGGACAAGGCCACAGAACTAGGCTTGTCCACAGGCAACAGAGGGACCAGTCATCAGTGCCAGAGAAGTCGCCACCTGACCAAACACTCCTTGCTGCATGGTCTTTGAGGACACAAATGTCCGCCTTGCCGTTCTGCACCAGGTAGGTCCCCTCCCCACGGCAGTGGGCATGTCTTGCTGTGATCGTCATGCTTCCTGGGGGTGTGTTTGGGTGTAGTCCTGCCAAGGCCTTCAGGTAGGGTCTGTGTCTTCGCTGCAGGTTTGCAGGCGGGTGGTATACGTGTCAATCATCTGGAAAAGATCTGTGTTCTCCCACAGGAATCCAGATCTTTCAAGATGGTCTTGGCAGGAGAGAAAATCCCTACTTTCTGGGATCTGGATATGGGGGAGTGAAGGTATGAGCAGGAGATTTGGAGGTGGGAGGAGAGGGGACTCTGCCACCCGACAGCAGGCTGGGAAGTGGGCTCAGTGGCAAACTGGAAAGGGCCTCAGGGAAGGTTGTCCCATCCCAGGGACTGTTTTCCCTCCCTGTCCCTTGAGGAAAGTGGTGAGTGGAGGAGCCAGGCAGGGGGTATTATGTCATCTCTGGGGCTACCCTTGGGCCACAGGTATAAAGGGCTCGCCAGGGTGGTGGTGGCAGTGGTAAAGTCAGTATCTGATGGCTACATATGAGGCTCAGGTGTTCACCTGTCCCCTCAATTATAGGTGTTTGAGAATTCAGTGGAATGATGGATTCTCCTTCAGGACCTCATTAAATGTGTGTTGGACGAACCACACGTTATCAAAGGGAAAGGTAATACTCCTAGGGATGGGTAAATCAGCCTGAGTCAGCAAGGGTCAGGCAGCACCGACATATTCCAGAAGGTGTCTGAGGCTCCATGAGGGCACTTGGTACCAGGGTCAGTAAGTAAAGTGCCCAAACACAGAGGCAGGATTAGGGGGACATAGCTACCCCTAAGACTTGGGGGCACAATGACAATGAAAAGGAAGCGTGATGCAACTGCTCTCTCAAGGGATTTTGATTTTAGTTCTGCAGTAACAGCAAAACAGGCCAAGATGGCAGGGAACAGAACAAGGGCAAAAGCTAATCCACACTGCTGGGAAACAGAAGTCATGGTGATTTGAGACACTACCCTCAGCTTGTTGATCCAGAGTCCTTGTCTTGAGTTTGAAGAATGCAGTGTAGATATTGGAGTCATGAAAAGACTGAAACCATTCAGAGTTTGATGTGTCTATTAGTGCTTTTTTAAATCTCAATAAAGTTGGGCCAGGGATATAGCTCAGTGGTGCCGTGCCTGCCTGGCAAGTGCAAAGTCCTGAGTTCAATCCCCAGTCCTAGGGGGAGAAAAAAAATAAAGCCAGGCAAGGTGGCACAGGCCTGTAATATCCACACTGGAGAAAGCTGAAGCAGAAAGATTGCAAGTTCCATTCCCCTTTGGGCAACTAGCAGGATACCATGTCAAAATAAAACATTAAAAAAGCTGAGGATGTAGCTCAGTGGTAGAGTGCCCCAGGTTGGATCCCCAGTACTGCCAAAAAACGAAATCACTAAAAAATAAATTATCAAGCCAGGCATGGTGCTCACACCTTTAATCCCAGCACTCGGGAGGTTGAGGCAGGAGGATAGCTGTGAGTTGGAGATCAGCATGGGCTACATAGTGAGTTCCAGGTCAGTCTCAACTACATAGTGAGACCCTGTCTCAAAAAACAACAACAACAACAACAACAAAATAAATTATCACTTAATTGAAAAGATGACAGTGAAAACTAACAATGGTCAATGCCAAGGTAAGTGCTCGATTCCAATTCAAAAAACTCTGATAAACTGGCTCAAGTACTTTCTCTGGCCTAAAATTTGGGTAAATGAATCTGTTTTTACATAAATGAATTTTCCCTTTCAACATGAAGACTGTCACAGTCAAATTTGATATCATTAATCAAAAATATTTTTAAAAGCCATTTATTTAGCCAGGCATGATGGCGCATGCCTGTAATCCCAACACTCAGGAGGCTGAGGCAGGAGGATAGCTGAGAGTTCGAGACCAGCCTGGGCTACATAGTGAGTTCCAGGTCAGTCTCAACTGCATAGTGAGACCCTGTCTCAAAAAACCAAAAAAAAAAAATCCATTTATTTAGGTGGTCAGCCAAAAATGATTATTATGTTAATACAAAAATGGAGCATTGGCTAGGGATTTAGCCCAGTGGTCTTGCCGCCTGCCTCGCAAACACAAGGACCTGAGTTCGATCCCTGGAACCAAAAAAAAAAAGAGCATTGAATAACCGTTAAAGTAACTTTATTAATATAGACATTTACAAACATTAAGTGCATTGTGCTGAAATTAAGTGTTCTGGTAACCTTATCTTCCCATTGTCCAATACTGGAAATAGTTTCATTTTTGCTGCAATACAATTAAGACTTTTATATCAAACCCCAATTTTTTAACAAAATTCACAGACTATAGTCTGTTAAAATGTTTTGGAACAATGGCTATTATAAAGCTGTATTACTGAGCTGGGCATGGTGGCACATGCCCATAATCCCAGCACTCAGGAGGCTGAGGCAGAAGGATCACTGCAGAATCAAGGCCAACATGGGGTACATAGTGAGTTCAAGACTAGCCTGAACTGCACAGGCTAGTGACAAAAATAATAAAGCTATATTTCATGCTGTTCAGTTTTATTTACATAAGTATTATTGAAGCAAAGTAACTGATTGAATTAAAAAATTATGTGAACTAATGTCCCATTATCTATGCAAAAAGACTTGAAATTTCCTTTTGACAATGTAGGTTTATTTGTTGATTTAACTATCACACACTTTACAAAATAACTTGTTCTTTTAAAATCAGAGTACTGAGTGCCATGCTTCTGAATTACATCTATGCCAAAGCATTCTAGAAACAGACCAGTTACTCTTCATCAATTTCTACTTCCTCCTAAGGTGACCAATTGGGTGGCAAAGCAATTATCCAAGTCTTTAAAAGCTAGCTTTTTCCCTTTCTTTGTTTCTTCCTTCTGAGACAGGGTCTCACTATGTAGTTCAGACTGGCTTTGAACTCACTATGTAGCCCAGGCTTGTCTCAAACTCATGCCTTGACCTAAATACTTGGATTACAGATGTGCACTACCAAGCCTGGCTAAACATTAGATTTTCTGGAAGTGGACAGGACATAATAATATCCTAAATTTCAATCTCTTGTCATTAGCCAAAGATACAAATGCATAAAATTCAGATACTGTATCTTGTCTTTATTTATTAAAGGGTCCCCTAAGGCAGGTTAGGATCACTCAAAAGCCTCTAAGGAGTCTGATTTAACTGGAGAGACTTAAGGAATTTCTAAATCAACTAACTTGCTGGATCATTCTACAGCCGATGCATAATGAAACTAGGCAAGAAAAAGTACAACCCAGATGTTTGGTTTTTTCTTTTTCATTCAGTACCCAGAGAGAAGACCTTATAATAAAAAGAATGCAGCAATCAAACTAATTTCCTGATCTTAATCTTCTCACCTATAAGGATGTTCTCTAAAAGTCTTAAAACAGTTTTGGGTTTTAATAAGCTTAGGAATACAACTGCAGTACACTCATATAAAAGGAAGGTCATGTAGATGTTTAGTTGGTTACATTTCACCATACTTCTTCAGTTTTGTGTCTTGATAATATTCAGGATTTTTTGTCGTTGAAGTACCTGTGTTTGACAATGGCAAACCATAACTGCTTCTCAGTTATGAGAGCCTAAAACTACACTGACTTTTAGAATTTTGTATGACTCCCAAGACTGATCTCAGTTCTAGCTCTTTCACCTGACTACTGATACCTTAACTCTGAAATGGATTGTTTCCTTTAGAAGTGAGATTTTTTTTTTTTTTTTTGCTATATCCTTTTGAGCAGAGCTGATCAAAAATTTCTCTGACTCAGGGCTGGGATTTAGCTCAGTGGTGCCATCGTTTGCCTCGGAAGTGCAAGGTCCTGAGTTCACACTTGATACCAAAAAAAAAAAAAAAAATCTCTCAGTTTCTTAGCTTTCTCACACACAACTGGGAGTGTGAGTAGTTTGGTGACAAACACAAAGGCACATGAGTAACCCAGCCTTTATGTTTGATGTCAGTTGAAAATGAACTGGAGCTGTAGTGTGATAGCAAATATTCTAGTGGTCATATTTTAATAAGTTTCCACAGATTTATCCAGTTTAAAAAACCTGTCTTGACCCCAGGGGTTTTCTCTTCTCCCTGATTGTCGTTTGAGTTTTTATCTTCAATTTCTTTTGTTTTGATAAGAGTCTCATATATTTTCTGGGCTCTGCTAATTTCTTTCTGTGCATCAAAATGAACTTTTTGCCTGGTCAGGATGGGAACAATTAAATTAAAATCATTAATTCGCTTGTTTAGTTTTCTAATGTTTTCTTCAAACTGTTCACAAACTTGGTTCCACTGCTTCTGTTCAGTTGGTGTCATTGGATTCCCAAGTTTTTTCCTAGACTCTAAAACTGTGTCTCGGAGTTGCTCAATAGTATCGTTTATTTCCTTTTGCATTAGGATCCATTCTGGTTGGTATCCATTATCTATTAATATTCTGTTCAGGTTGTGGGTCATGGGATCAATATATGAACAGCCAGAAAACTTTTGCAGAGGTTTTCCCTTCCCACTGAGATTGTCAAAGTCCCCTTTTGCCATTGATTCCTGAATGAGGTCCTCCACTAAACGCTCTATTGCTTGAGTTATCTTTTGTTCTCTGCTCTGTCTTACATCTTTAACAGTTACGCTGTTAGCAAATTGCTGCCTCTGCAGTTTCTGCTTTTGATATTCCATCACCTGCTCTGTTGCACGGTCTGCCCTGAATTGCCTATACTGCTTCTCTCGCTGACTCGGAGTCCCAAAACCAACACCTTCAAAACTTAAATAATGCCGGTGTTGGGGTGTGTTATATTTGAATTTTTCTTCTTCTTCTGTTTCTTCCACTATATTGTGTCTGGCATTTGTTTGCTCCATCACATGGGAAAGCACATTCCTATAGGCTTCTTCAATCCGTATAAATGTTGCAGAGTCTGCGGCACTAGAACTGCTGTCTGGATGGTATTGTTTTGCAAGCTTACGAAAAGATTCCCGGACATCTTCTACAGAGCATCCTTCTTCTAGATTCAGCACCCTGTAATAGTCGCTGATCTTCTTTTTAGACTTATGGGTTGATATCATTCTATTTCTAATGGCACCAAAGCAGGAAGGCATTTTCACTCGATCCAGAATCAGTGAAGAATTTATCAGATGAGTTAAGATCTGAGCCATCGCACACATTGTGTTCATTATTGTACCCAGTGTTTTTAATGATCTGTAAAACAACACAGGTTGAACAAAGTTGTATTATCAATTAATTTCTTACTTTCAGTAATAGGATGTGAAGTTTCAAGTACAGTTTTTTCCAATGCTGCTGCCAAAATGCTTATAACTGTATTTTACTAATTAGAGAAACAAAGGTTGATGATGTTAAGCATTAACATATTGTGAGATAATCTGGATTCTACTCTTCGTTAACCACAGAATTTTAGAACTGGAAAATTCTTAGACATCACCCAACTCAATCTTCTCATTTTATGAGAATAAATGTTAAGAATAAAGGTCCAGGGCTGGGGATTTAGCTCAGTGGTTCCACTGCCTGCCTCACAAGTGCAAAGACCCGAGTTCAATCCCTGGTACCAAAAAAATAAATAAATAAAAAATTAAGGTCCAGAATGTTAAGTAACCTAACCAAGTCACATTACAGAGGCATCAGCAAAATAATTAAGGTCAAGACACAATGCAGATGTTTGCTTAATTGCCACCTTCAACGGATTATAAACTTCATTAGCACCATTTCTTTGGTGACTTTATCACGGTCTTTATCCTTTCAAGTAGTTTTCTCATAAGACTTAACGCACATGAACAGACCACTGGAAAGTATATACCTAGTCAGATTCTAGGTTGAACAGAATTGAGTCCAAAAAACTTTAAGCTTCACAGCTCATTAGAAAGAGCTATTTCCTAGGTAACAGGAAAATCAGAATGAAAGGTAAGCGCCTCCCGAAATACTCACTGCTGTGTAGTAAAATGATTCTAGCCAGATGTGGGGGCGCACGTCTTAATCCCAATAGTACTCCAGAGGCTGGGGCAGGAAGATCGCAGCAAGTCCAGAGCCAGCCGTGGGCTCCGTAGGGAGAGCTTGTCTCAAAACACCAAAACAAAATAAAATGCATGGTCCTACAGAGATGAAAGACATCTAATGGCAACGACATACTGAGATGGCCTAACTCATACGTAAACGTTAAAACACCCCCTCCACGAATAGTTGGGATCCATGGATTGTAGAGTTCGCTGGGATGGATTCGGTTAAATCTGTGGCAGCGGTTACAGGTGAGAGTCAGCGGAGGAGGGAAACGTTACCCTCCAGTCCTCTACTCACCTTCACAGACCCAGGAAAGGGGCTCGGCGGCGTCCGCCACCATACTTCGCTCTGCGCATGCGTGCGCGGCTCGCCTGACCCTTGGCGGGTGAATCCGCGTAATCCCGCAGCTGGGTCTCTGCTGGGCTAGACTACCTGGAGCTCTACACGGGGTGACCTTCGGGGTGCAGAGATCTTACCAGGGTTACTGGTAATCTCACTTACTGCGGACTTTCCCCATGAGGACACAGAAAGGACGCGTGGGGAGGCTCCGTCCCACGCCGAGCGAAGAGCTCCATCTTCGCCTCCTCCCCTAGCCCAGGTGGCTAGGGCGGGCGGGGCTGGGCATTGTGGGAATTGTAGTTCGCCTTCAGGTGCCGTGCGGCGCAGCGCCTCACCGGAAGGACCTGGACTCGTCGTAGGTGGTACAGAGGTCGCGGCCGTGGGGGTCACTCCTGTTGTCCCAGCTCCCTGGAGGCTGCGCGAGGAGGCCAGCCTGAACTATGTAGGGGACCGTGTCTCAAAAATATAAATAAGCCGGGATTTAGCTCAGTGATGCCGCGCGTGCCTCGCAAGCACAAGGTCCTGAGTTCGTTCCCCTGTACAAAACAAAACAAAAAAAATACATTTTAAAAATTGATTCAGAGGCGGGAGGGCATGCTCGGGTAGATTTAGTACCTTCGAAGTTTGCAATGTGCAGGACAGGGGATTTTGGTAACTTGTTTTGAGAGGAAGATTAGGACATTTGCTACCGGAGGACCTGGGTAGCCCCTTCTAGTTTGTAGAAGAGGACACCTGCGCACATTCATCAGTGATCTTGCCCGAGATCTCGAAGCTACTTGGTACCTACCGCACTCAGCTGTTTTATTTTGGGTTTTGTTGTTTGTTTTGTTTTGACTTTTGGAGACAGTCTCACCTTGTAGTGAAGGCTGGCCTTGAGCCTATTAGTAGCCCAGCCTGGCCTCGAACTCAGGCAGCGATCCTCCTGTCTCAAGGGCTGCTGAGTGCTGGGATTACAAGCATGCATCATGCCTGGCTCATTCAGGCCAGCCTTGAACTCAATGAAGCCTAGGCTGGGCTAAAAAATCGAGGTGATCCTCCTGCCTCAGCCTCCCCAGCACTGGGATTACAGGCACACACTGCCTGTAATTTGTGAAAAACTTCACAGATCTTTAATTTTGAGGTACTGGGGGTGAAACATAGGTCTATGTGCTTGCTAGGCAAGCACTGTACCACTAAATATCTCATCTCTTAATTTAGTACATACTTATTGAGTAGGTTGCACAGCCAGGCATTGGTAGGAGTTTAAGGACAGGCTAGAGAAGAAAAAAAAAAAAAAAAGAAGAAGAAGAAGAAGAAAAAGAAGAGTCTACTTCAGTGTAACCACTGTCAGGATTAAACATCGCTCTCTCCCACGCTGTACATGGAGCAACTTTTTGTTTGTGTTTAACGAAAAAGGGACTTGGGGATTTTTAGACCTGGTTTGAAATCCTTTTCCTTCCATTTTCCATGTACCTTAAGCAAGATATTTAGTTGCCTATCTGTAAAATGAGGGCACTAATAAATAGTAAATTGGGTATTTAATATTTACCATTTGCCAGACCCAGTGCTAAGTGCTTTATATATGTTCTTGTAATCTTTACAACAGCAAATATATTATTTCCTCACATATGTATGATGAAATCACTGCCTTGAGCTCACTGCTTTTTGCCTTGGTGAGAAGTACACAATGTAAATCAATTGGTGCATGAAGCTGCACAATCCTATTCTTTCTGTGAAAGGGGCACCTTCAGCTGCAAAGTGGAAACCAGCTAACCCTGGCTTGGGTGATTTTTCTCCTGTGATGATGGGGACACATCCCAAGAAATACAGTGATTTCCTCCTTGCACACATCCCCCTTTTTTTTGAGAGAGAGAGGGTCTTGCTGTGTGTCTCAGGCTGGCCTCAAATTCCTGGCAATCTTCCCGCTCAGCCTGGAGAATACTGGGACTACTGGCATGAACCACCATGCCTGCTACAAACTTAAATGATAAACAGGTCAGTCACCTGTCGATGCCTCTCCACCCCAGCACAAGACACGGTAAACACAGTGGATGTGGCTGCTGCCAGTGCAGTGTGGCATTCGGGTTTTCATTTAAACTTTTTGTTTTGTTTTTGGTACCAGGGATCAAACTCAGGACCTTGTGCTGGTGAGACAGGCGATGGAACCTGAGCTAAATCTCTGGGCCTCGAATGTAAACTTTGAAAAAAAAATTTTGTAGTAAGTAAATGGATTATCCTGTAGAGTCATGGTAACAAGGCTAGCATAGTAAATACACCTTAATAGGATTTCTTTCTTTTTTTTTTTTTTCTGGTACCTGGAATCAAACTCAGGACCTTTCTCTTGCAAGGCAGGCGGTGGCACCACTGAGCTAAAAGCCCCAGCCCTAGGTGAGAGGGGTCTTCAGCCGTTACAGTGTCATGTGGTCCACTGGTGCACATTTCTGTACGAGAAGTGTGCAGATAGGTGCCACTAGTCTTGGCTCAACTGCTGAGAGTTGACACATTTGCCTTACCATTGTTGTGTGTGTTTTCTTACTGAGTAATTTAAAAGTTAATTGCATACATCATGTCCCTTTACCCCACTCCTCCAAAAACATTTATCTTGAAAATGAGGACATACTCTTTTTCAACACGGATGCAGTATTATCCGATCTACAATCTAGTATTGTGATTTCACGAATTGTCCTAATGATACCCCTGAGAGCAACATATGGACTCTTCCATCAGCAGGTCAAATGAATGATAAAGCTTTTTTTTT
>NW_022900936.1:9688520-9700226 GCF_012274545.1 Fukomys damarensis | reverse complement strand
TTTTGTACAGGGATCGAACTCGGGTCCTTGTGTGATAAAGCATTTTTGTACAGTTGAACTGTGGACAGAAAGAGACCATCATCTAAAAATACAATTTTTTGGGGGGGGGTACTGTGAATTGAACCCAGGTCCTTGGCACTGAGCTACCTCCACAGCTCCGCTTTTTTTTTGGTACTGGGGATCGAACTCAGGCCCTTGTGCTGGCAAGCCAGGTGGTGGAACCACTGACCTAAATCCCTGGCCCGCCCCCCAGCTCTTTTTTATTTTTTAATTTTTTTGGTACCAGAGAATGAACTTGGGTTGAGCTTGAGAGGCAGGCGGCAGAACCACTGAGCTAAATCCCCGCCCTGTTTTTTGTTTTTTGAGACTAAATTGCCCAGACTGGGCTGGGATATATGATCTTCCCGCCTCTGCCTCTCAGAGTGCTGGGATCACAAGTGTGCACCACTCTGTGCAGCGCAACAACCATACTTTTAGAGACTGAGGCTGGAAGATCTCAAGATTGGGCCCTGCCTGGCAGTTCAGTAATTTAGCTAAGGGGGTGGTGGGGGGAGTGGCACTGCAAAGATAATTCCTTTTCTCTTTGGGCTTCCACATGGCTTCTAATTTCACACTTTGATAACTAAAGCAAGCACAGGCTCTGTTTTAATCCATTTGTGTTTTATTTATTTTTCTTTCATTTGCTGGCTTCATGATAACTGCAGAGAAGTTGACTGGTTTCCAGTAATTGTGGTGTCATAGTAACCAGAATCCACACTTCCTTTGGGCTAAGTTCAGCATGCAGCCTAAAGGCATGGATCGTCCATCAGTGTTTGCATATGGTGTTACCTGGTGCTGCATTTCCTAGAACCACATGAACTGCTTCCTTCTCTGGGTTCTGTCTCAACTCCTTTTCTACTCTGTGAGGTGTGATCAAAAGCTACAGTGAATGTTTAAATGAAAAATCATTTGTTAAAGTAAAAGGCACATTGCTGTTAATCCCCTTTCAAATCCTCCCCCTGCTGGTTATGGTGACGCACGCATGTAATCTCAACACTACCGAGACCGAAGCAGGAGGTCACTGTGGTTCAGGGCAGCCTGGGCTATAGAGTGAGCTCAAGGTCAGCCTGAACTACGTAGTGACACTGTCTCAAAAGCTGAGAAAAGGGCCAGGGATTTAACTCAGAGGCACTGTTCCTCTCTGGCAAGGTCCTGAGTTTGGTTCCCGATGCAAAACCAAACCAAACCAAAAACTGAAAGAGAGGTGGAAGATTGAGTAGGACAATATCCTGCCCCTATCCGGAGGGACCCAAGTGGATGTCTGAAACCATAGATAGCCCTGAGACCTGTATGTACTATGTTTTGTTTTTCCTATGCACGTATACCTTTGATAAAGTATAATTTGTAATTTAGGCACAGTAAGAGACTAACAATAATATCTAATAAAAGTGGAACTAGCCGGGGATTTAGCTCAGTGGTTACACTGCCTGCCTTGCAAGCGTAAGGACCCGAGTTCGATCCCTGCTACCAAAAAAATTTTAAAAAAGGAACAACTATAACAATATATTATAATAAAGTACCAGTATTATGCTCTCGTGCTTGGAGGCCACTTAAACAAGGGTTACTTGACCAGAAATGCTGTGGTACCGCAAGAATGGAGCTGGTAGCCGGGAGGGCTACAGATGTGCAGGTTTTGGACCCTCCAGGCAGAGGGGTGATTCACGTCCTAGGAAGAATGGAGCACAAAGGTAAGAGACTTCACCACAGTACTCAGCATGGCATCAAATTTATAACTTATGAACTGTTTGTTTCTGGATTTATCTTTTTACTTATTTATTTTGAGACAGGGTCTCGCCATGTAGTTCAAGCTGGCCTTGAACTCACTGTGTAGCCCAGGCAGGTCTCATGTTCGTGACGATCCTCTGCCTCAGCCTCTGGACTGCTGGGATCACAGGTATTCACCAGCACACCCAGTTTATTTCTGGAATTTTCCGCATAAGACTTTGACACCTGCTTGGCCACGGGTGACAAGCCACAGATAAAAGACTCCTGCTGTACAAGAACACCCCGACATATGAGTGTAGGAGGGAGAAGAATCCCACTCATGTGGACATTTGCCTCTTCCATGTTCCCAGGGTGCTGAGGATTTATGGGATTGCGCTGTGCTCAGATTGCCTTCTGCCACCCCAGTGGCCTCATTGTCGTTTCTAGCGTGGAAGTGATCTGCATTTGGCTGGTGCCCTCTCCAGCACTTTCCCTTCCTGAAACTATGAATAATGTATGTACCTCCCTCTAATTGCAGGCTGCTAGAGGGGTAAAAGCACGTATGCCAGCCACTCAGGAACGCAAATCGGAGTTGCTTCCAGTCCATATCACGTCTCCCCAGTGTGTTTCCTGAAGTCTCTGCTTTCCAGCGCAGCTGTGCTTTGCTTTTCCCACTCTTCAACAGGTTTCAATGAAGGCCGGGATGCGGAGGCTTTGCCTCCCTCCTTTTGCTCCCAAACTGTCATAGGTTTTAGCAGCCAAACTGCAAATCCTTAAAATGATTACTACCGACCAGGCAAGGAGGCAGGCACCAGGAGTCCCGCCAAACTGCTGTAGGAGTTTAACCCACACCCACGGCAATGGCCTCTTGGAAGGAGATGCGTCGGGATGCTTCAGAAAGGCTTGCTAGGACCCTCAAGACAGCAGTGTGGAAGGCTGGGGATTTAGCTCAACGGCACCTGGCTGGCAAGTGCAAGGTCCTGAGTTCGATTCCCAGTACCCCCCCCCAATAAAAGTGCAATGCAGGCACTCAGAGAAGTAAGATACCTTCCACTTTATGACTAGGAACATTTCTACTTCAATGGAGAGGGTGCCTTGCAAGCGCAAGGACCCGAGTTCAATCCCCGGTACCAAAAAACAAACAAACACTGGAGAGGGTGGCATTTCCGAAAAGAACCCCTCACACCCGTCGCAGGCATGAGTGACTTTTTGTTTCTTGATAGGTAATTTAAACATTCTCTGGATTCTCTCAGCTCTCTCCTTTGAGTGGGGCTCCTGTTCCTTACTTGTTTTGTTTGTGGAGACAGGGTCTCTGTAGTTCAGACTCGCCTTGAACTCACTGTGTAGCTCGGGCTGGCCTCAAACTTGTGGCAATCCTCCTGCTTCAGCCTCCCAAAAACTGGGATTACAGGCATGAGCCACCATATCCAGCTCTTTCTTTTTTAAAAAATAAATTTTATTGGTACATTTAATGTATATAATATTTTCTTACTTAATTGAGCCAATTGATGGCCTTTGAGTAATGGGCCTGGTAGGGATGGAGTGTAAATCTAGCCCAGGAATATTAATATGGGGCTGTCTTGGGAGTGTTCAGCTGAGGCCTAGAAGGTATAGTCTTTTTAAAAGAGCAGTCTTCAGTTACTTATGATTTCCTTGTCTCCTTTCTACCTATCTTCTATTTCTTTAATCCCACCTCTGAAAGACTCTTATTTTAGGGCTTGTCCAGACAGCCCCTAAGCTCTGTGTCTCAGTTACTTTCTCCTTGCTGAGACACAATATTTAACACCCATGGTTTAAAGGAGGAGAGGCTGATTTTGGCTTCCAGTTTGTAGAGGTTTCAGCCCGTGGTCAGCTGGTTCCAAAGCAGTGTCATGGTAGAGGGGCGTGACAGAGGAGAACCAGCTCTTGGCAGGCAGGCAGGATGCAGAGAGGGTTCAAGGGAGGAGCCCAGCTGTGCCCCACAGGCTCCACCTCCGAATATCACATCGAGCTCCATGACCCAGTTACTACTTCCCAAAAGCCCCACCTAGGTGTACATGAGGCTTTGAGGAGACGTCTAATTATAACACTGGGTTAGAACACACCTGATCATTTGTCCCGTGCTATTTTAAGTTGAACAGCACAGAAAATAATCACATGAATCCAATTTGTTACTCAAACTCCCTTTTTTGTTTGTTTTGTTGTTGTTGTTTGAGACAGGGTCTCACTATGTAGATCAGACTGCCCTGGAACTCACTATGTAGCCCAGGCTGGTCTTGAACTCACAGCGATCCTCCTGCCTCAGCCTCCCGAGTGCTGGGATTACAGGCATGGGTCATCATACCTGGTCAAACCCCCTTTGAAGAGTCCCTTCTTCACTAAATTAGTGGCATTTCTCATATTCAGTGGAATTAAAGACACACATAATTTCTTTCCTGACTGCTGATGTTTAATGATCTCTTGGGGGCATGCAAATGAGGTTTTGATCCTGTGCTTGTTCTTGGGAAACAGTGTGGAAATACTTACAGGCAAAGGATGTGATGTGTACTGATTATTAACTAATGACTTAATAAATGCATGTGGGGAGAAAGTGAGAGAGCAAGTAAGTAATAAAGCACATGAGTTAAAGGCTAACAGCAGCTAGAGTATAGCTCAGTGATACAGTACTTGCCTCATGTGGGAGAAGCCTGGGTTCAATCCCAAAATCCCACTGCAGAAACACAAGATCCCAGGAAACTAGGCTGGGCATGGTGTGCACACCTGTAATCCTGGCACACAGGAGGCTGAGGCAGAGGATTACCAAAAGCTCAAAGTCAGCCTGGGCTGCGTAGTGAGTCCAAGGCCAACCTGGACTACGTAGTGAGACCCTGTCTCAGAAAACAAAAATACAGGGCTGGGGATTTAGCTCAGTGGTTCTGCCTACTGCCTCACAAGCGCAAGGACCCAAATTTGATACCTGGTACCCCCCCCAAAAAAAAATCCCAGAAGAGCAGTGTGATGCTTCCTGCAAAAATTAAAAATGGTGGCTAGATGTGGGGGCATATACATCTGTAATGTCAGCATTCAGAGGCTGAGGCAGGAAGATCACTGCGAGTTCAAGGCCAGCCTGTGCTTTAATAGTTTATTAAACTATCTGCCAAGACCCTGTATCATAAATAAGTAAAGGCTAAAAACATAATTACCATGTGTTCCATAATATCATTTCTGTGTATTATATCCAAAATATCAAAAGCAGAATCTCAAAGCGTTTACTTGTACACAAGTGTGATTAACAGTGTAGTAGTTTATGTTAGTAGTAGTTTAGTAATTTTTGTAGTAGTTTAGTTATTATGAAAGAGCAGTCAGGGTTAAGCTTAGGAATGAAAAAGAAAACACAAAGATAAAAGGTTGGGGGCTTGGATTTGGTTCAGTGGTTCCACCACCTGCCTTGCAAGCACAAAGTCCTGAGCTCCATCCCTGGTACCAAAAAAAAAAAAAAAAAAAAAAAGGTTAGGATAAGAATGCAGCAATCAGGACTCTTCCTCTGAGAAAGAAGGCTCTTATCAGCTCCCTCTACACACACTGGCCTTTAGAAACATTAGAAACACCCACTGACCACTTTCTTTTTTACTCCTTTCCTTTGAAACAAGCTTCTTCCTGCACTGTGCTTACTCATATAAGAGCAGGACAAAACACAACCTGCACTTCCGTTCCAAATGCACTCAAGAGTAGGCACCCACCACATGCTTTTTTATTTCCAGCAAAACTCCTAACCTCCTCCTTTTGGTCAGAGACTTCATCCTTCAGCTTCGTGAGAGCACAAGCTTGGTCTGTACAGGGCTAACTGTTTGAACAGCATTATTCACACAGTAGCCAGAAGTTAGGCCAGCTGGGTGCACAGCATGATGTTTATTTACAGTAGAACATGCATCATCACATGGGACCACAGGGGCAGACAGACCTTAAGGGATGTTGTGTTAGTGAAACAGCTGGTCACAGAGAAAGACAAATACTGTATGGTTTCACTTATGTAAAGTATCACGAGTATGCAGACTCGTAGAAAGTATAATGGGGTTGACAGGGCCTGTGGGGGTGGGAGAAAGGGGAAGTTGTTTACTGAGTAAGAGTCTCTATTTTGCAAGGTGAAAGTTCCGGAGATTGCGTACCAGCGTATGCTTAACCCTACAGAAGACAACACTTTACAGTGTAACAGTCTCCTGAGCTAAGTCTCTGGTCTTTAAAAAAATTTTTTTTTAAATTTTGAAACAGGGTTTTGCTAAGTTGCCTAGGCTGAGCTTGAACTTGCAATCCTCCTGCCTCAGCTTCTCCAAGTGCTGGGATAACACTTGTTGTGTATGTTGTGGGCATTTTATCACAATTAAAATTTGTCAAAACTCAGTGGTTGCTAGGAGTTGAGGAAAAGGGATGAGAAGTAGAACATGAGACTCTTAGGGCACTAAAATTATGCTGTGCAATATATTGTAATGATGGCGTAAATATACACGCCACATTTGCTGAGACTCAGATCTGTGTAACACAAGGCGTGAGCCCGAAAGTAAACTGGACTTTGGTTGATAAACCATATTGATGTTTGTTGTATAAGATGTTTATTTTTAAAAGATGTTTAGAATAAACAAAACGATACTGAGGATGAAGGAGACAGGGTTAAGGGAGGGCAAAAGCAGAAAGGTAAACAGGAACGCCTTGAACTTTCTGCTCAATTTTTCTTTTTTTTTTTTTTCTGCCCAATTTTCCTGTAAACCTAAAACTGTTTTAAAAATGGGCTAGTGATAAAATTTAAAAATTTTTTTTCATACAGTGTCTCGCTGTGTAATGCAGGCTTGCTTTGGACTAAGTAGCCCATGGTGAACCTCAAACTCTAGCACTCCACCTGCCTCAGCCTCCTGAGTGCTGGGAATACAGGAGAGCACCACCATGCCCAGTTCCTTTCCTCTTTGGCACCCTTCATGGTCTACTCCTCATCTACACTTCCAGTCCCTCTTTTCAGATTATGACTGTGGGGGGACTAGAGTAGACTTCACATCCTGTAGTCTATGTAAGAGTCATCCTGGGGCCAGGTGTGGCGCTGAGCTGTCCTCCTGCCTTAGCCTCCCAGGTGCTGAGATCACAGGTGTGCACCACCACACCTGGCTTCTGCTCTGAGTAGTTTAGTTATCAGTTTGTGCCTTAAGATTGGGCTGTGCTGTTGGGGTTTTTCTTTTTGGTAAGTTTGGTGTATCTTACTTCTGTTGATTATCTACTTGCACATACAAGTTACCAAGTCAGATGAGGATTTAGCTCAGTGGTTCCACCGCCTGCATTGCAAGTGCAAGGTCCTGAGTTCAATCTCCAGGACTCCCAACCCCCCACCAAAAAGTTACCAAGTCATTCTGCCACTCAAAGTGGAGCCAACTGCTGCAGTGTAAAATGGAGTCACTCAGGGCAAGCCTCAGCATGAAAATCTACTGTATTGTATAAGATGGAGTGAATCAGAGCCAGGCACAACTTGCTCTACATTCTTCCAATTTACCATCTGTTATGGTTGTGATTTAAAATGTTCCCCAAGGTTATGTTGGGCCCTGCCTGTGATCCCAGCACTCAGGAGGCTGAGGCAGGAGGATCTCTGCGAGTTTGAGGCTATATTGTCCCAGTGGGGAAAAGCTACTACCCTTACTGTTTTACATGATTTTGTCATTCCATATTTTCCTTTACATCTTTAAATTTTCTTTAAGCTTCACAGGACAGTATTTGTTATATAAATACTAATGCTTAAATAGGTTGAGAGAACTCTCCAGGACAAATGAGAACAAATGGTTTTAGTGACACATGGGTATCTCATTTCACACAGCTTCCCGACTGGCCAATGGGAAAAAATACAACAGCCAGTGGCCCAGGCCTACCTGGACCAGGGCGTCTTTAGGGTCTGCTGGCAAAGCAGGTCTCTCTGTTGGACCTTGGTTCCACTTATTTTGACCTCTTTTCTTTTCTTTTTTGGTACTGAAAGCAGGACCTTGTGCCTTTTCTTTTTTTAAAATTTTATTTCTATTAGTACCATTCATCTCTCTCCTTCATCTGCCCTCCCTTTGTTTTCTGTTTTAAGACTACGGTTTACTATTTTGTATATGTAATGCTGCGATGAAGTCTTTGCTGGCTGCACGTGGTGGTGCATGCCTGTAACCCCAGCATACAGGAGGCTGAGGCAGGATTGTTGTGAATTTGAGGCCAGCCTAGGGCACATAGTAAATTCAAGTCCAGCTTAAACTAAAAAATTACGCAAGCGCAAGGGCCCAAGTTTGACCCCTGGTAGCAAACAACAACAACAACAAAAACCCAACCCAAAACTACAAAGTGAGACTATCTTAAAAAAACAAAAAATAAAAATAAAAGGGGTGGGGACGTAGGTCAGTACTGTGCCTGCCTGGCAAAGTCCTGAGTTTGATTCCCAGTATTAAAAAGAAAAAAAAAAAGGCAGGATTTGAACCCTTCTAGGAAGATGTGCTCTTGTTGTGCAGGCGGGGGTTAAGTGACACTATTGTAGGCTGCTTAGCACTTTTGTTTTTTTGGTACCGGGGCTTGAACTCAGGTCCTTGCACTTGTGAAGCAGGCACCAGAACTACTGAGCTAGATCCCCGGCCCTTGGTTTGTTATTATTGAGACAGGGTCTCACTATGTAGTTCAGACTGCTCTGGAACTGTGTAGCTCAGGCTGGTCTCAAACTCACAGCGATCCTCCTGCCTCAGCCTCCCGAGTGCTGGGATTACAGGCGTGCACCACCACGCCTGGTTTTTTTTGTTGTTTACTTTTAATTGATGAGGAAATGGAGATGAGCAATGTTCCTTAAGTCTTATGCTTGAGTATAGAAGTCATCAAAATTTCCCTTTAATCCCCTAGAGATTTATAAAGGTATAAATGTGAAGCAAAATCCAACTACTGTACTACAGAAACTGTCAATATTTAGAGGAATATTTAATGATACTTCAAAGATCAAAGAACATTATTTCTCAAATGGTTAGAAATTCTGACATCAAGTTATGATCAGAATAATCAGAGAAGTCTCACTTCACATCAGGACAGATACATAACATGAGGAAAAGAAGTTAACTTGAACCTGATCAGGAGGTTGGGTTACTTTTATGCATTTGGGAGCAGGCAAAATGTGAAGAGCCTAGGTGATAAACTTGTGATCTTTTCATGGTTCCTTATCCCATTGCTAACAACACACTTTGCAACCATGACTTTAAAGCATATACAGTAGTCACAGATTAGAGAATATATAAAATTGGGGTGATGCTGGTCAGAAAAAGAGGGTGACTAAAAATCTGTGTGATCATGCATGTCTGTAACCCAAGCACTCTGAGAGGCTGAGGTAGGAGACATCCAAGTTCGAGCCTACCCTGGGCAACTTGGCAAGATTTTGTCTCAAAAGATAAGGCTGCTTGCTGCTGCTGCTTTCTGCCTGCCATGCCAGGGAGTTTCTCTTCTGTGATGTCCCTCTGCCATGCTACCCTACTTTGGAGCCAGCTATGGATTGAAACTCTACAAACTGCGAACTAATATAAACCTTTCCTCCTTTAAGAAAATAAAAATAAAAACATTTAAAAAAGGCTGCAGATTAACTCAGTGTGAAAAGCCTTGGGTTCTATGCCAGTTTAGAAAAGAAACAAACAAAAAAAGCAAAAAAATATTGGTATCTACTTTGGCTTGCAAATAATGGGGATTCTGAGACTAGCTTACGAGTAAGACGGTCCTAAACAGATATATTATGGTTTATATCTAGATGTCTTCCCAAAGCCTCATGAGATCATAGCTGGGCTTCTGGAAGGCATCTGGATAATGGGGCTTATAAATTAGTGTTAGGAGGCGGGGTCTGATCAGAAGCTGCATTCACTGTGGTGTGATCCAGAAGGGGCATCTCCTGCTTCCAGGCTCTTCCTTTGACCCTCTGCTTCCAGTCGGCCATTCCGTCCTGCCTTCGAGCAGCCAACCATGCAAGTATTGAGAAACCTCTCCTTTAAAATACAGGGGTTAAATGCAAGGACCTGAGTTCAATCCCCGGTACCAAAAAATAAAATACAGGTGCTGGGTACTGTGTCTAAGACAATATAAACATCTGAAAGACCATGGGATATGAAACATTGATGCTGACAGTGGTAGATGCCTGTAATCCCAGGACATGGATAGTTTTTTGAGACAGTCTCACTATGTAGTTCAGGCTGTCCTTGAACTCCTTATGTCATAGCAAACCTCCTGCCTCAGCCTCCTGAGTGCTAGGTGTGTACTGCCATGCTTGGCTTAATCCCAGCATTTGGGAGGCTGAGGCAGGAGGACTGACATGAATTCAAGACCAGCCTACACTATATAGCGAGATCCTGTCTCTAAAAAAACTAAAAATCCAAAACTGAAACAAAAACTAAAAGAAGATATGCTACATAAGCCTTGTTTTTAATAAATCTGTTTATTAAAAAAATAGCCAACAAAATAGGAGTAAAGCCTTTTTTTCTTTGGGTCCAGTCCATACACAAAGAAAGCTACCATGCAAAGAGCAATAATTCCTTCAAAACTGGCTTTATTCTTCTTTGACCCAGCAGACCTTGCCATTTTCCCCAAGCCGTATGGTTCCACTGGCCACAAGCTGAAGAGCTTTAGGAAATATTTTATGCTCTGCTACTTTTACTCTTTCAGACAAAGTTGCAACAGTGTCACCTCTCTTCACAGGAACAGCTTCTTGTAAAATAATTTGTCCAGCATCTACATCTTCCTGGTAAAGGAAACCAAAGTTTTGAACATTACTTCCTATCACTGCAGTTTTCATCTAAGCACTAACACTATTTAGTAGGAAAAGACACACTCACAGCAACAAAGTGCACGGTGCACCCAGTGATTTTGACTCCAGCTTCCAGGACTTGCTCATGAGCATTGGAACCCTTAAAAGAAGGGAGCAGGGATGGGTGGATATTGAGCATTTTCCCTAGAAATTAAAAATGCATAGTGTGAGCATGTAAGTATCCGTGCATATGGTTACAGGAATATACAACTTCCTGTGTGGACTCAGAAGGCAACAGGAGTTAGATTACTGGGATGGGTGTTTTCTTTGTGAAACAGAGGAACGATGTAAAGGCAAATACAGCACACATCTAGGAGGCCCTGGCAACAGCGAATGCCTCACATGCACCACCACAGGTGTGCTGGGGTGCTCTGAGCAGATACCCACAGTAACTGGAGAGTGGAGGTATGTCTATGCTGCACGGAAGGGTTCTCAAGGAAATTCAGCTTGTGGCTGGCACACAATGTTAGAAAGAAGGAACAAGTCCTGGACCACAGTCAATGAGCTTGACTTCTCTCCACCAGCCAGATGCTGGGTTAGCTAGTTCTGTGTGCCCATGTCACCGAAGACAACGCAAGTGCTTTTAATATATTCACCCAAGGAAACAAACTCTTTGGAAGGAAAATGCATTTTTCTGTCAAACGTGTACACAAAAGAGGAAAACTAGGACACAGTCAAAGCCTTGGGCAAAAAGGCAAGAACACAAGATAGTATGTGTTTTCTGGCAACAATAATTTCCTTGTCATCTTTTGGCAACGGTCTATGCTTTCTAAAAAAAGGATGACTCTTCATTTTTCAACGGAAAATGTCACTTTCTATTGTTTCTAAACAAGTGAAAGAGTATTCTGAATACTTATTCAAAAGAAATATTAGCACTGCAATAATGTTAAATAGAAGTAAGCTATATTAGGGGCTGGGGATTTAGCTCAGTGGCACCACGCCTGCCAGGCAAATGAAAGGTCTTGAGTTCGATCCCAGGAACCACCAAAAACAGAAAAAAAAAAGCTACATTATAAAAAGTAATTACCAAGTCATTTAAAACTGACAGAAGACAGGCCAATAAATCTCAGTGGGCCATTCTTTGGACTACAGTGAAGGAAATGAAATTATTACTTGTGTTAAGGTAAATGTTACAGTAAATATTTCACTGCTGGGTTGGTTTTTTTTTTTTTTTTTTTTTT
>NW_022900936.1:9684432-9688374 GCF_012274545.1 Fukomys damarensis | reverse complement strand
TTTTTTTTTTTTTTTTTTTGGCAAGATGACCCCTCGAGCCCTTTTCTGTCTCCGAGCCCCTTTTCAGTTGATTTCCCATTATAATGTCAAATAATTCTTGCTTACCATCCCATTTTCTCACAAAGGGGCCAGACAGAATTCTCATGAATCCTGCAAGACACACTATGTCTGTGAAAAACTCTTCAAGCACTTGGTGAATGGCATTGTCAAATTCTTCACGATTTTTATATAATTTGTGATTAATTACCTGTAACAGAAAAAGAAAAGCACAATCTTTTCAATGAGTTACAAAAAAATTGAAAAGGTACCCTTTATACAGACCATACTCTGGTTTCTTATAAAGACACACTCAGTAGACATTACAGAGGAAGGGACAAAAAGGAGTGAAAAAGTAAGCCCAACACCCACCCAAATGCACAAGTCCAAAGACTGAGTGAGCCCACGGACTGGGTCCTGTGAGAGCAGGTTGTGAGGTAAATTCAGCTTACAGGGGCTGGAGGTGCAGCTCAGGGGTAGGATATGTGCTTAGCAAGTGTGATGCCCTCGGTTTGATCCCCAGCACCAGAAGAACCCCCAAAACAAGATAAACAGCCTGTAGGACAACACTTGTCCCAAGTAACTTACTCTGGTGGGAATACCAGCCTTTTCCGCTTTGCTTAATCCAGCTACGGCAGCTTTGTTGGAGATAACGACAACAATGTGAGCAGAGCTGTTTGGATCCCGGGTGCTGTCTATGAGTGCCTGGAGGTTCGACCCTGAAAAGGCAGGAAAAAAAAACAAGCGGTCTAACTCTTAGTAAAGTAGCATGTGTCCCTCTGAATAAGGAGTGGTCAAGCTTTGGAAAAATGTGTCGGAAAAGGCTGTTAAATTCCCTTTCTCTTAGGATCCTGGATTAATGATTAATGAAAAACTGGCATTCTTGGTTGTAGGATATATAACTCAGAATAACACGTCATGACCTAGCACTACAGTATAAACAGTGTAACATGATTTTAAAACTGACCGATGAGGAATATGCTGCTTTATTAAGCAAGAAAGATCAACCTCATCAAGAAAGATACCATTGTGGTGGACCTTACAACAGTTTTTTTGCTTTAATATATTTAATATGTTTTTTGCTAAAATATATTGAAATCTTAAAATTGCCTTGTAAAGCAATAATACCTTTCAGACTGGAAACTACAGAAATAATCAGATATGTATTTAACAACATAAAATATATATATATATATATATTTTTTTTGGTACCAGGGATCAAACTTGGGACCTTGCATTTGCGAGGTAGGCAGCGGAATCACTGAGATAAATCCCCAGCCCTAGCATGACTTCTTTTGTATTATAAGTATCATTGCTATGATGTAAACATATATGTTTGGGCCAGCGATTTAGCTCGGTGGTTCTGCTGCCTGCCTCATAAGCACAAGGACCTGAGTTTGAGCCCCGGTACCAAAACACAAAAACAAAAAAACAAAAAACAAACCAAAAGAAGTCATGCTATATCCATCTGAGAGAATAAAATGTTTTTATTTTATCTCTCTACCTATACAGTTCAATCTTTTTTTTTTTTTTTTTTTTTGGTACCAGGGATTGAACTCCAGTCCCTGCGCTTGCAAGGCAGGCCACCGAACTACTGAGCTAAATCCCTGGCCCTAAAGTTCAATATTAACTATTAAAAATAAGTAACTCCCAACCGTTTTAGACTGTGCAACTACTGAGCTATGACAGAAAAGATGGATTTTTCTTTTGCTTTATTAATAAATTTTATTTTATTTTATCCCATTCTACCCCCAAACGCCCTCCCCTCCCTATGAACAAAAGCTTTGTTAAAAAGATGGAATTTCCATCTTGTCTTTCCTAGGTTGTCTTTAACCATCTTTTTCACGTTTTACTTTTTTGTCAGGAAAAGGTCTCAAATTCCTAAGAAAAGTGGAAAGACTAAGGATGGGCAAAGGTCACACCCCTTAAATGGCCATACCTTCACCCCAGACTGGGGAGAGTACCCTTGCAGTCTGCTATTTGGGGGTGGGATGGCTGGAAGGCGTAGAGGAAGGGAAGTGCTATTGGGCCACCGAGAGGAAGCCACGCCTCACCTGTTCCAGATATTAAAACGGCCACTCTTGCCTTTTTGTGTTGGGCGGGGAAGTGAGTTTTCAGGGAGCCATTCACCGACACCGACCCATTTATCTGCATGGTTTCAATCAGATTCTTGACTTTCACACGTGGAGAACCTTCATTTCAAATATACCCGTAAACAAGTGAAGGACAAATGTGAATTAACATACACAATGGGTAATAAATATATTTGATACAAACTTTAGGATATTGTATTTTATGCTGAATATAAGATATGCAAAAAACTAAAACAGGTTTGTATCACCTAACACCATACATTTATATAAAATTTTCCTAGCTGGGTGTGCTGGCACCCAGCACTCAGAAGTCTGAGGAAGGAGGATTGCCGCATGTTTGAGGCCAGCCCGGGCTACACAGTGAGTTCAAGGCCAGCCAGACTCTGTCTCAAAAAACTACAAGTCAAACCAACCAAAATTAAACCACAACCCTCCCAAATTTAAAACAAGCAAATCAATCAAACACAACTTCCTTAAGGACATAAGGTGGATATGAGTTTGCCTGCCGGTGTGACCATTCAGGAGAGTGGTACGACCTTCTGGCCTCTGATATCTGTGTTAGTAAATCTCTGCCAAATGCTAGCAGGTCCAGCACCAGCCCAGCCGATGCACAGCACTTCTCAGGTCCTCCCTCCTAGACCTAGGAGCTGAACCACAAGGCACAGCCATAGGACTTGCATATAGAGAGGTTAACTTTGGGAAGTGACCCTGTGGGGTGCAGCTGTGCACACGTGAAAGCTACACAGAGGTGCCAGAGTCCTGAGGTGGAAATCAAGGTATGTGTAGTCACTGGGCTGGACGTGCCACATCCCACTGGGGTAAAGGTAGATTCTGTGGCAGTGGCTGGAAATAAAGGTGTGAAGAGCTTGGGAGGCAGGGCTCAGTTCTATTTAAGATTATAACCCTAAAAACAAACAGAGTGACTACCTTCAGGGCATGCAACCACACTGCCAATCACCCAGGCCTCCTCCTGGCTTTGTTGAATATCTCTCAGAATTTGCTCTGTCTGATCTTTTGAAACCACCAGGGCAGCTCCAACTCCACAGTTAAATGTTCTGGCCATCTCTTCTTCAGAGAGCTGCCCTTCCTGCTGTAACCATGAGAAGACTCTCGGAATCCTCCAAGTGCAGGCATCTGGGAACAAGTAAGAGCTGTCCGATTAACCTAGGTCTCACACAAGAATAAAAGAACGCACACATGCCGATACAGAAGTCACCATGCCTATAATCTCAGCACTTGGGAGGCCGAGGCAGGAGGATCATCATGAGTTTAAGGTCAACCTGGGCTATACAATGAGTTCAAGGCCAGCCTAAACTACAGAGATCCTGTCTCTGAATAACAAAACAAAACAAACCCATTTTGTTCAGTTGGCCAACAAACACTCTTGAATGAAGCTTTGTGTTGCACGAATTCACTAGCTCTTTACAAATCCTTCATTGACTAGGAAGTGCTAGTAGCTGGATCAACAAGAGGCCAGTGTACCTCCTTTTGTGAATGCTTATGCTGGGTCTCAGCCATGACCGAAACGCAGACTTTATGTATGAGCAGATGTTGGCGGTGTAAGAAGTGACCTGCCAAATTAAGACTGCCACACTGTATTTCTATTTCAGTAATAAGTTTCACAAAGTATTTATAGAAAAAAAGCAAGAGCTGGGTGTGGTGGTACATGCCTGTAATCCCAGCACTTGGAAGGCTGAGGCAGGAGGATCGCTGTGGGTTTGAAGCCAGCCTGGGCTACATAGTGAGTTCCAGGTCAGTCTCAACTAAATAGTGAGACACCATCTTAAAAAAAAAAAAAAAAAAAAAGCACTTT
>NW_022900936.1:9677948-9684178 GCF_012274545.1 Fukomys damarensis | reverse complement strand
AAAAAAAAAAAAAAAAAAAGCTGGGTAGGATAAGAGCCTACTTTCTATAACTAAACAAGTACTTAGTAACACAAGCAGTAATTTAAATGTTGAAAATCTCTTATATCTATTGTAGTCAAAGTATGATTTGTGGAAGAAACCTTAGAGGCTGGTGCAAGGGTTGTTTTCACTGGAATACAGACATCTGCATAACTAAAAACACAAAGAAAATTGAAAATGCCACATCTAACCTTTCACAATGAATGAGTCAACAGGCAGGTGCGCTAAAAATATTGTGTAAAATTACCTTCAGGCTATGTGTATAAAGCATATATGAAACACAAATGATTTTCATGTTTGGACTTGAGTTCTAACCCCAAGCTATCTCAGTATGTATATGCAAATAGTATTCCCAAACAGGAAAAAGTCCCACACTCTTCTGCTCACAAGCACTTTGCATAAGGGTTACTCAGCCTCTATCAGTGTCCTAATAACAAGACAGCGTTATTGTTAGCCAAGTGGCATGCCAGACCAAGGTTGTTAACACACACCTATTTTTTAGTTGGCTATAGGGGGAGTGTTTACACTACAGACATTGGCAAATTAATTGGTTTTGCCTTGTTTCCTCATTCATCAGCATGGCAATTTTTCACTACTTGAATAATCCAATCAAGGAAATGCTCCTTAAAATTTTTGTTATCTTTTTTTTTCTTTAAGTACCTGGGATTGAACTCAGGACTCTGCGCTTGTCAGGCAGGCATAGTAAGTTTTTGTTTTCTTAGAACACTTTTTTTTTTTTTCTTCTGAGACATGGTCTCACTTTGTAGGTCAGCCTGGCCTTGAAATCACTACGCAGCCCAGGCTAACCTTGAGCACACGGTGATCCTCCTGCCTCAGCCTCCCAAGTGCTAGGATTATGAGCATGAATCACTATGCCTGGGCTTTTTCCTTCTAAGCATGGAATAATTTCTGAATCTGTCTCCCTGTTCTATGCCCTGTTTCAGGTCCTTTTACCTCCAATGTGGACAACTTATCAGCCTCATGTAAGGTTCCACCTTATAGAACTTGAGGTTACCAATCGCTTTGGAGGATCTGCTTATAGCACTTCATCTTTATGTAAGCTAATTGCACAAGAGGATTTTATGCCTTACATAAACCAGTTCCATAATGGTGTCCAACCAGTAAACTCATAGACTACATGGATAATACAGCAAACTCCAATGAATAAGAATTCTCCATTTATAACCACATATATACAGTACTAACTGCTAATTGTTTCCTCCATAGTACATTTCATTGCTCGATTTGTTTTTGTGGTGATGGGGATTGAACATGCCAGGCAACCACTCTATCACTGAGCTGCTTAGCCCCTTTTCAGTGGTTTTTTTGAATGTAAGTTCCCATTAGTGATCTTACCTAAATCCACTCCAAATTTCTTAGGGAGGACTCTGGGAATGTTTTCTAGCAAGCCTCCACCGGTAATATGGGCAAAGGCCTTGACATGTCCTGAACGTATGACAGGTAACAGTGAACGGCTGTAGATTCTGGTTGGAGTTAGAAGTAAGTCTCCTGTAGGTTGGAGAGATCAGACAGATTTAGCCTATAAATACAAAACTAAAGCATGCAATGACTGTAGTCCTGCACAAAAAAAACCAATTCTATTTAAAATAGTGCCCAAGCAGCAAACCATACATAATATAGTTCAATGTAATGCATTCTAGCTTGACTAAGTACAGACTAGACCCACAGAGTGGTTGCCCAAACATATCTAAGCAGCACTGAGCTTACCTAAAGTCTGGTCACCACAGCCACTAGGTGCTAGAGAAGAGTATTCCAGTGAAGACTGTGCTACAATCTTCCTCACAAGGCTAAATCCATTGCTGTGAAGACCAGATGAAGCTATTCCAACAATAACATCCCCTTCCACAATCTGTTCCAGGTGAGGGAGTTTCTGATCCCGCTCCATGGCACCAACAGCAAAACCTGCTAGGTCATACTCTCCAGGAGGGTACATGTCCGGCATTTCTGCCGTTTCGCCTCCTGGTGGGGTAAGACAAGAGCAAAGAAGCCACATCCACGTATTTATAAATCTGCATAGGGAAGAGTGGCACAAGCTCCTCTTAGCATGAACAATTAAGCACATGGTTATACCCCGTCCTCTATCAGATGCCTAACAATGTTTAACCAAGCATGATTTCAGGGGAAATAGCACTAATTCCTACAAAGGGTGAGATAAGGTCTACCCCAGAAGTCTGTGTGTGGCCTTCAAATATCACTGCCTTCCAAGGGTGAATGTTCATTTGAGAATAACATCATTTTTAAAGCAGTTTAGTTTCAAAAATGCTTTCATACTTTTGTGTGTGGAGGCGCACGCCTGTAATCTCAGTACTTGGAGGCTGAGGTGGGAGCGCCTCAAGTTTGAGGCCAGCCTGGATTACATAGAGAGACCTTGTCTGAAAAAACAAGACATAAAAAAGCAAAACCAAAACCAACCAAACAAAAAAGAAATAGTAACATGAAAGAGGCAGTTTTGTTCTTTGGTCCACTACCTATGAAATCATTCTGCTGAAGGCACAAATTACCAATAATGGATATCAGTATACTGTATACCTAAAATGTACCGATAAAATAAATGAATTTAAAATCATTCTGCTAAAAAAAATCATATAGTTAGGTGGTATTTCTAACAAATCTGGCCACATTTTATTTTTATTTTTATTCTCTTAAAATTCTTTTATTGGTACATTTTAGGTATACAATACATTCACATTTATCATTGGGAATTTGTATCTTCACATGATTTACCTTGATTCTTATTTTTTCCCCTTCACATTTTATTCTTTGTGTCATTTTTGTGGGAAGACATGGTTTAAGATCTGAAATGCCAGGAACCCACTTGTTCTGCTATGGTGCTATAGGGAGCAAATAACCCAAGCCTTCCCGTGGAGCCTCCTGAGAAAGATGGAAAAGGAAAAGGAGGCAAAGCCTTCCGGACCGTGTAGAAGCGTGGCTTGGCGGACAAAGCACCAGGCTCTCAGATCAGCTCAGGTGGTCTTATCTGTAATTCACTCCCCACACCTTGTGACAGAGTCCCTCACACTAGCTAAGCTGGTACCGATCACATTTGTACACCAGATTAACTTCCAGTGAGGAGAAAGGCTTGTGGTTAAAATGATCATACCTAGGAGAGCACACCCAGCTTGTTTGCAAGCCTCAGCAACTCCAGCAACAACAGCTTCAGTTGTCCTGAGGTCAAGTTTTCCACAGGAAAAATAATCAAGGAAAAAGAGGGGCTCTGCTCCTTGTGCCAGAATGTCATTTACACACATTGCAACCAAATCTTGACCAATGGTACTGTGTTTATTGCACAGCTGGGCAATCTATACAAGATAAACATGCACATTAGAGAACAAACTATACAGCATCTTGTCAATTTATTCACAGAGGCTGGCAAGTACCACTAACTTGGTAGCTGTTCTTAATACCCCAAACAGAAGAACAGTAAATTCTGATAAGTGATTTGCTCCAAATTACCCTTTCTAATGCCCTGAAATATTCTTTTTCACCCAAATATAGTCTCAATAATATTATTGTTCCATAAGGCTAAAATATGTGGTTACTTGGTATGATTATTTTTAGTTTATATATATCAAAAGAAAAAAATATGTACTTGACATATAGTAATTCCCTCTACCTTTGACAAAAGGCCTTTATTCACAAAGGTGTCTATTACCTTCAGTTTAGTCCCAACACCATCTGTTCCAGAGGCCAGAAGAGGGTCTTTGAAACCAGCTGCTTTCAAATCAAAAAGACCAGCAAAACCTCCAAGATCAACATCACAGCCTGTCAGAGATAACACTAATTACTTGCTGTATTTTAATATATTAAACATAATATTCTGGCCAGTTCTTCATAAGAATGACTAAAAGCAGAGCTTCCTCTTTGGAGGAAGGGGAAGAGTACCATGTACCCAAAGAAATGATCAAGAAAGCAGTAATTAAAAAAAAAATGCTAGGAAGAAAGCAGTAATATCAGATAAATGCCTTCCTCAAGGGAGAAAAAGAAAGAAGATTACAGAAGATTAGAAGACAGAAGATTAGATTGGTGTAAGTAGGACAAGACTTAAAGGGACATTGGAATTAATTTGGCACATTTTCCCCAGTTAAATACAAAGCCCCAATCAATTTACAACATGTCAAAGAAACAACAGTACTTATTATTACTAAAAGTCAGAATCTGACTTACCAGGTCTGGAGGTAGCTTTTGCTAAAGGCTGAATTTTCTTAACCAGCATATTTCCAGCTGCAATGTCTACCCCAGAGTCCTTGTAAGTCAGGCCCCTAAGGAAATGAAAACAACAACAAAGGTTTCATTTTAATTGCCAGCAAAATTAATCTTTTTTTTTGTACTGGGGATCAAACTCGGGGCCTTGTGCTTGCAAGGCAGGCAGCAGAACCACTGAGCTAAATGCCCAGCCCTTAAAAATCGTATTCTAAGGCAGAAACATCCTGAAAGTGCTTTTCACATTCAATGAGATACTGAAACACTCAATGCCTAGCGCCCATCCAGAGATTATCATTTAACTACTCTCAGATATGCCCTAGGATTGAAATGTGTTTCAAGAACCTCTAGTTGATTCTATTGCATTGCCATTTGAGAACCATCCATTGTTCTAATCACTTGTTTCTTTCAGAAATATTTCTCACAGGCTGCTAAATACACTAAAGTTTAAAGAAAATTTTCATTGTGGTAAAATACAAATGAAATCTACCACGTTATCATTTGAAAGTATGTAGTTCAGTGGTATTAAATATTCATGTTGGACAACCATCACCATAATTCCATCTCCATAATTCGTTTTGTAAAGCTGAAATCATGTAATTCCCTATTTCCTCCTCTATCCCTTAGCAACCACCATGCTAAGTTTTAAATGTACTGATATTATGCTATCACCTTTCTTGTTTCAATTTTGGGATGGGCAGTGACAAAACCAAGTTACAGTGTGAAAACGGAGTCTGGCAGGTACAAGTGCTAGCACACTTGCCTAGCATGCCTTAGGTTCCATCCCCAGTACCACAAGGGAAAAAAACCTAAAACTAGGGTTACACGAACTCTGTATATTCTAGCTGGGTGTGATGGTTCGTTCACACCTGTAATCACTGCACTTAGGGAGGCTGAAGTCGGAGGACCACAAGTTCAAGTTCAGCCCGGGCCACTAGGTGAGATCCTATTTCAAGATTAAAAAAACAAAAGGGGCTGAAGATGTGAAGGTCACCTTCAGGTGACCCTCAGTATCAAAACAAAAAAAGTCAAAACCAAACAAACACATCAAAAACTTAAGACATTCCTAAATCAAATTGAGCAAGTTCTTACTGCAACAATATAAATGCATAACCATATCAGTTTCCTTACAGCAGAGGACAACAGGAAACAAGATTAAGCAAAAGAAGTTAAGACCTGGTCACAATACTCAAGAATCTAGCATTTTACAAGATGAAGTCTGAGAATTGATTGCGAATTCAGTAGTGTTGCTTGCAAAAATCAGAACTTCGGCATACTGGGATGCAGGGACAGATGCAGAAGTATGTTGCAGAAGCTGCCAGGACGCAGCTAGAGTGACAGCACTGGTGATTAATCCAGTCAGCAGCATGGGTCACTCTCAGAGAGGAAATAAAGACTGATGGGTTTAAAAGACTCAGGTAGCGTGCTGGGGACTTAGCTCATGGTGCCGACGCCTGCCTCACAAGTGCAAGGTCTCAAGATTGATCCCCAGTACCCCCCCACAAAAAGACTTAGGTAGCAAACAGTGTCACAGTACCTCATTTTCTTCACCTTTGACTTAAAAAACTCAGCCTAAAATTAAGATTATATTTCCTCAGCCAGGTGTGGTGATCTACACCTGTAATGCTAGCAGTCCGGGAAGCTAAAACAGTAGGGTCGAAAGTTCAAGGCCAGCCTGCCGAATTTCAACTTAAGCGAGACCCTGTCTCAAAAAAAGAAAATGGGGTAGGGGGCTGGGGATATAGCTTGGTGCAAAGGCCCTGAGTTCAATCCCCAGTATTGTGAAAAACTTGAAGAATTGCTACTCCTTGAAATAGGTCATTTCTAAGGAATCTCATCATTTTTAAATGAAAAATAAAATTTCTGGATGTCATTTTAATATTACTGATCACTTTAAAAATCGGCCTCTAGGAAAGTCATGAGTTTGATCCCTGGTACAAAAAAAAAAAAAAAAAAAAAAAAAAAAAATC
>NW_022900936.1:9662251-9677728 GCF_012274545.1 Fukomys damarensis | reverse complement strand
CCCTAAGAAAATATGATTTTAAACCCTAAAAAAAAAAAAAAAAAAAAAAAAAAAAAAAAAAATCTGCCTCTAATAGTACAGCTTGAATTAGGTTGGTAAAAATTTCTTTTTGTTCTAAAATATATTATGGATGAACTTAAAGAAAAGTAGTAAATGTGATATATTCTTAATGAACAGTCAGGTGTGGTGGCACATGCCCATAACCACAGCACTTGAGAGGCTGAGGCAGGAGAATAGCATGAGTTCAAGGCCAATTTGGGCAACAAAGTTCAAGGCCAGAATGAACTACATGTTGGTAAAAATTTCTTTTTGTTCTAAAATATATTATGGATGAACTTAAAGAAAAGTAGTAAATGTGATATATTCTTAATGAACAGTCAGGTGTGGTGGCACATGCCCATAACCACAGCACTTGAGAGGCTGAGGCAGGAGAATAGCATGAGTTCAAGGCCAATTTGGGCAACAAAGTTCAAGGCCAGAATGAACTACATAGTGAGATCTGCCTCAAAAACAAACAAAAAGCGCCCCCCCTCCAAAAAAAAAAAGAAGAAACAAAAACACACTGCAAAGAGTAGTTTATTCATTTTATCAGGGAACAGTTGTACATGTCAACAAATGAATCAAGAACAGGTCAGAAAAACACGTCAGTAACAGATAAAAGTGCAGTGGAAAATGATGACTGCCAATGTTTCAGGATAATCAAAATCAGTTACGAAGGTAGATGACCAATATTCTCATCTTGAGTTCTTGGACAAAACTAAGAACCATGATTCAAAACAATTCTATTCTGTGATAACACAAGTTTAAAAATCCTTATTATCACTGTGGTAATATTATCATTGATAAACTTTTCAAAGATAAGAAGCTACCTTGAGTTTTTTCCATTTAACTTGCACACTGCTACAGTTTTGATTCCAATGAAACACAAATCAAGATCAGATCAATCCCACAAAGAGAAAAGGATACAGAATAGGGTGACTTAGCATAGGACTGACAATTTCCTAGAGCCACCTAGGGTAGTACTGAAAATGCACCCTAACTAGTACCTCAGAAGGAGACGTTTACCTGGGCTGCTGGAGGAAAGCTATGGCATGAAAGCCGATGTCCTTCCTATAAACAGCTCCCTCAAACTTGACAGCAGCGACTCCTTTATTGGCTTCCTCAAGAGCTAATTTGAGAGTTTCCCGGACAGCTGTGACTGTGAGGACTCTGCCCCCGCTGGTCACTACTTTCCCATCTTTGAGGGCAGTGCCTGCGTGGAAAACCTGCAGGCCTAAAGCTTGAGGGTCGGGAAAGCCTGGAAGAGAGCAGATATGATACATGATTTGAAACTGATTTACTATTTCCAACAGCTTTTTACTCTTTTTGTGGTACTAGGGATTGAACTCAGATCCTCTACTTCAGGCCTATACAATCCAGCCCCTCTTTAAAAACTTATAATTTTTCCTAAAAACAGTCTCTCCTATTTGAGAATGACAACTGTATTCCTAAAATCTTCTATCATGGCAAATCTCATAAAAACTACTGTGTGAATGAGGGAGGAAAAATAAAGGGAGGGGGGAGGAAGCCAAATTCTCAATGATTATGGTCTTAAGTAATCTTCATTTGAAAAGAGGTTAAAAGATATAAAACCTAAACAGCAATAAATAAATCCTGCATTTGATCACATCTCTTAAGAATAAGAGGATTTTTTTATCATAGTCTTTCAAGTAAAGTTGCTTTCTTTCTTTTAAAGATAACAGGTTACTACAGATCAAAATAGTTGTAAGTAATCTTTTCCCTATGTGACAACTATAACATTTTAAGACAGAATTTGATGTGAATTTAACTTTGAGGTTGCCCCCAAATCTATGGCTTCATTTTCTTTCTCTCTCTCTTTCAGTATGGGGATCAAACCCAGGACCTTGCACTTGCCAAGCAGCAGGTGAGACACCACTGAGCTACATCCCCGGCCCCATTTTTTTTTTTCCTGGTACTGGGGATCAATTCATTTTCTTTCAAGTTATTTTTCAGCTCTGAAATATGTTACACTAGACTGTATCTTCTAGTTTCTGAAATGACCAAAGCAGTTTATACAAGACTACCTTCCTTTTAACTACTAAAAAACAAAACAAAAAAACTCTTATGTCACCACCAGTTTGTCCTTCTCTGCCTTACATTTTAGCATCCTATCTGGTAGCTGGCTAAAAACATCTTCGTAGTGTTCTAACAGCACAGTTATTCTCAGCATGGGGACTTTATCCTGCTGATACTGGTAATACACAATACGGTTGTTGAGAATAAGTACTGTAACTGCGTCACCTCAGTAACAGGGAAATTTCACCAATCCAAGGGATTTTGTTTCTATTTCATCTTTCTGCATTTTCAAAAGGTGTCATGCGTCCAACTGCCATGTGTGGGATTCAAGGGGGATGGATTTGCTGTCTGGGTGAGACAAGTGTACTTTTTTCACCCCAGTTTTTTGATGAGACAGGGTCTTGTTATGTAATTCAGGCCAGCCTCGAATCAATATGCAGCAATTCCCTGCCTCAGCCTCCTGAGGTTGGGATTACAGGCGTGCACCAATAATCCTAGTCTCAAACAAGTTACTGGAGTAGTAGAAGAGGCCAACTGACAGCATGCTAAAGGTCACAAGGCCTGCCTTTGGGCTTATTGTAATGGAAATTATTTGGAAATGAAAAAGCTTTATTATTTAACTAGATGCCTCAATTCCCGTAAAAATAAAAGAGGAGCCGGCAGGCTGAGGCAGGAGGATCTCTGAGTTCGAGACCCTGTCTCAAAAAACCAAAAAAACAAAACAAAACAAAAATAAAGGAGGAGAAAGCTCTACTTTTTTTTTTTAGTACCAGGGATTGAACTCAGGGCATTATGCTTGTGAGGCAGGCGGCACCACCAAGCTAAATCTCTGGCCCTAAGAAAACTCTACTTCTTGAAATTGAATTCTGCTATCCCAATGACCATGGGGAGGAGGGTACATTGTAAACTAAGAGGTCAAGGAACGAGACTGCACACAACCTGTGCTAGTCAGAGATGTAGTTCACAGTCCCAGCAGTTCCCTGGCTGCTCTGGGGGGACAGTGAAAACTTGTATGAGTGACTTAAGTTTCATTATGCAGAAAAGGAGATAACCACAGTCTTTTAACTCTTGAAATTCTGGATATCTGAGCACATATACTCAACAAGCACTGTGGGTAAGAACCTCTGGAAGGCTTCTCATGGCTGTGCATACATCTGCACGGCACGGGGCAGCTGCTGGGGCACCAGTCATCTGTCACATTGTAATCCAATCTCCTCCCCACTGTTCACCTGTTATCTCCACGCCCTTGGTGTAGGCTCCAGGATAACCTTTGCTTGCCATGACGACAGTCACTGCGGTGTGGTTTTCTAGCCAAATGGGCAGAGATGACCACAGCAGGCCATCTAAGGTAGACTGAATCATTTCATAAAGGTCACTTTTAAGAAGTGGGAGAATCACCTGGAAAAACATAATCAGAATGACAGATGAGATATACGTTTTATTGTTTTTGTTTTTGTTTTTTTTTGAGACAGGGTAGTTCAGGCAGGCCCTGAACTCACTATGTAGCCCAGGCTGCCCTCAAACTTGTCACAATCCTCCTGAGTGCTGGGATTATAAGCATGCGCCATCATGTTCTGACCTTTAGTTTTTTTGAAACATTTTATTCATTGGGTACCAGCAGAACTTGCACATGTTTCTCAAAGGTAATTATTTCAAGGTTGATAAATCCTAAAATTAAAACAACATACAATTCTACAAAATAATACTTTATTACCTTTGACTATTGTTACTCACTTGGCACTCTGGATCACCAAAACGGCAATTAAACTCCAGAACTTTTGGGCCATCCTTGGTCAGCATTATACCAGCATACAGAATTCCTTTTATAAAAGAGTGGAGGCAGTTAGACAGGGCCACCCTCAAGGAGCCAACATGGAGGACAATCAAGACACATTCACTGAAGGGCAGAATTGTAAAAGGACACAAACTACTATCCTTGTGCTTCCCCTGGATAGCAGTGATTGACATTCCAAATAGGACACTTGGGTGGGGGGTTAAGGTCTTAACCCAGCCTTTCCAGGAAATATCCCTGACCCCCACCCTTACTGAAAATCCTTGTGTACTGGCCATGTGACTTGCTCTCCCCTTAGACTCCATTTAATCACTATTTCCTGGGGGACTGTATCTGTAATCTTATTGGTTGCTCATGGTTTTGCGCCACCTCATGCCCACCTTGTAAATTTCCATTGGGTCTTACAGTTTTGTCCCACTTTGTACCCGCCTCACCACATGGCTTTGCTGTATACAACATGTTTGAGAAGTGGGGTGGGTGGGCAACCTGCTTTCTGGTCCTCCTTCTGTCTCTATAGACAGAAGCTTTGTTTCCCTCAATAAATGTTTCCCACTCTTAAAAAAAAAAAAGAGAGAGAGAGAGAGAGAGAGATATGGGGAGGGAAAAAAAAAAAAGGAAAATCTGTAATCATTGTATTCTGACTATAAAACCTAGAAAATAAACTTCTAATAATTGAGGTTTCAGAATAAAGACAAACAATACAACATTGGCCAACTAAAAGGTGGTAGAAAAAAACAGAAAACGGAGGAGTTTTATCGAAAGTGCAAATCTACACTACAAAGTGATGTTGACGACAACACTGACGAGCTCACCTGTGTATGGAGTGCCCTCTTGCTGCATGCCATCTACTGTCCTCTGAAGAATATTATTTTTAATTTTTAAAAACAAATCCTTGGAAACCTAAGGAATATGCAGAAATACTTTAAATGTAACTGGTACTTAAAAAAAAAAAAAATCTTGTAAGTGGACCCAGAAAGGATAATGAGAACTACTGTTTTTTTTACTACCTGAGGAAATACTTCAAGTTCCTAAATTTAAAATACCCACGATCAAGAATTTATTGAAAACATCAGTTCTGAAGTATGTAGAAAGACCAGTGACCTGTTTCTTAACCCCCCCAACTGCTCATAAATTTTATATGCTGTGCCTGCAGAAATGAAAACTACAATTTTCCAATCTAATAAGCTCTATGGATTAAAAATATGGAGTAGAAAGGAGGGATTAGGAAAATCTACCCAATCCTCCCTGTATTCCAGATTGGTTAGAAATGAGTTTGGCTATTTTAGTTGTTCAAACCTTCTGAGAAAAGGTTAATTTTAAAGACCAGAGAGATGCTTCTCATTTAACAGGAAATCAGAAAGCCAAATGAGGTAGCATATCCTAGATATTTGGGAAAGTAAGGCAGTAGGATTGCAAAAATCTATTTTTTTTTCTTTGAGGTTGCAAGGAAGGGCTGCTGGCACTTGGAAAGTTCAGCAAGCAGAAGAAGAAAGAGACCCTAAAAGGGATGGGCAGGCAGGGAAGGGTGTGCAGCAGGCTCGGTGGCTGGAGGTTCCAGTAATTTTTTTTTTTAAAGAGAAGTTTATTTGGATTTTTTCTTTTCTTTTTGATACCAGGGATCAAACTCAGGACTTTGCACTTACAGGGCCACTGAGCTAAATCCCTGACCTGGATTGCAAATTTGAGATCAGCCTGGGAAATAAAGCAAGAGTCTATCAAAATAAAAACAAAAAAACCATAAAACAAATTGGTAATTATCAAAATTTGCAGAAATAAATAAGCAACCCAAATCACAACAGGAAAGCATTATGTAAGAGCTTTTTGAGACGTTTAACAACCGTCCCTACGGAAATGGAGTGGAGCCCCTGGAAAGTACCTGGGGTGCTGGACAACAGGCTCCCATCCCCCCTGTGTTGGGTCCCAGATCTCCTTCCAGTAATCGCTTATGGTCCTGGGCTGGGGGCATGGGGACCACTGTCCTTCCATCGGTGAAACACAGACACTATGAAGAAAAGAACATAGCCCACTTGGGTTAAATGCCAAAAAGTTCTAAGTCCACGTATATAGTACTCACTAATAGACTGAGGATGATTAAAAGAGGAAATTTTTTTTTCATTTGCATTCCAATATTATATTTTTTCCTTTGTAACTGATGGGTTTGTTTCTAGATGAAGCAACTGGAACAAATCAGGTTTTTTTTTAAGGGTGGGTGGGTGGGAGTGTCCTGTACAGGTAACAGCTTCTCACAAGGTATAAAAGCCAAAAAGATGAATATACGTACAGACACCTCTTCCCCTTCAAGAAGTTCTTCAACAACAACTGTTTCTCCAGCTGCTCCAAAAGTTTTCTCCTAAATGTGGATTGCAAGGAGAAAAAAAAGGAGCTTTGTAAACCATAAGCTTTTTTTTTTTGTTTTTTTGAGACAGGGTGTCACTATGTAGTTGAGACTGACCTAGAACTATGTATGTAGCCCAGGCTGGTCTTGAACTCACAGCAATCCTCCTGCCTCAACCTCCTGAGTGCTGGGATTACAGGCATGTGCTACCATGCCTGGCAACCATAAGCTTTTAACATTTACACAGTTGGCCTTTGCCAATGCCCACGATTTGTATTATGAATGAACATGAGTACTGTAATTTCTCTTTCCCTTTTGGAAAGACTTAAAGGAACACAGGGATGTTTCTAATTTTTAATGTGGAAAGGATGTAGAGCTAATACTGCCACAGAAGAAATGAACACATTACTAAGTCTCCTGAGGATTTGGCTTTCTAACTTTAAATAATGGAAAAGCAGATGATTTTATTATCATCATTTAATCTTTATTCTTCACTGTGATTATATGTTTGCCTGTAGTAATTATACTCATGCATACCTATGAAAGTAGATTTCTCTGAGAGTAAAACCACAATGATGAGGCTCAATTGTGAAAGACAAAGTACATTCATTTATTGATCTACTTCTCTTAGAACTGTGACACACAGCACAAATACTTCTACCCTCATAAATGGTTTGAGAATTTCTTTGCATGTCCTATAGGCTGAGGGTTTCCTACCTTTAAATAGCTGTCAACAAAGGAGGTTAGAACTTAACTTCACAAGAATGAAAAACAATTTGCTCTGTAATAAGTATTTTACAGAGATGGTCTACAACAGTATTATAAAAAATGGCTTAGCTGGGCATGGTGGCGCATGCCTATAATCCCAATATACTTGGGAGGCTGAGGCAGGAGGATTTGCTGTGAGTTTGAGACTAGCATGGGCTACACAGTAAGTTCCAGGGCAGTCTGAACTACATAAAAAACCAAACAAAAAAACCGTGTTTGCTAGTTGGGTTTTATCTTCTTTTGGATGATTGGTTTATGTTTGAGACAGGGTCTCGCTGTGTAGTTCAGGGTGGTCTTGAGTTCACTATGTAGCCCAGTGTGGCCATGAACTTCTGGAGATCTGCTACGCCCAGCTATTTGTGTTTGTTTTTTTGAGGTGGTCTCACCATGTAGTCCAGGATGGTCTTGAACTCATGGTGATCTTCCTGCCTCAGCCTTCCAGTGCTGGGATTGCAGGAATGTGCCACCTCATTCAGCCTGGGTTTTGTTTTGAATGCTGGGAATCAAATCCAGAGTCTTGAACATGGAAAGCAAGCACTCTATCACCCAGCCTTATGCCCGGCCCAGGTTTTCCTTACTTTGAAACATAATTTGTAAACTTTTAGCCAGTGTGAAAAAGAAAATAAATCTCTTAGAACAATTACCTGCATGATCTCCTGTACAGCTTTGCAGGCCTCTTCTTTGCTCTTTGCAACAATCACCCCTTTCCCAGCTGCAAGGCCGCTGGCTTTCACAACCAGAGCAGGGAAGTCGGCACTGTAGAGACAGAGCAACCTTCAACATCCAATGCATAGCTCAGAGTTTTAAATTTTAAATTTGCTTTGCAAATCTGTAACAATATGCTATAGCAACAATGCAAAAGCAAAAAGAAATAAAATCACTTATAATTCCAACATCATTTTGATATATTTCCTGCCAGGATATCCCCCCACAGCATTTAACAGTTATAATTATATAGGTACAATTTTGCGTTTTTTTACTTAAATGAGCTCACACAGGCAAAATCTTTGGGAGAATAAGTAGATAGATAATGGAGATATGGAATGATTTTTAAGCTACAAAATAATGAACCATACTTTCATTTAAGCAAAAGTGTGGCTATATAATTTCAGGGTAAGCATGGACATACACACAGGAAAAACTATGAGTGGGACTGGGATCTAGGAGAATTACCCAAAGTAAGTAACAAAACTGTAACTTACCCAAGACGCCTGGCTAATAGGAAATAATAATATTCAGTACCTAAGAAACCCTGCAGGATGAAGAATGGGCTTGACTCAACTGAAAGGAAAACACCAGGCAGCAGGGAGTGTCAACAACAAAAGGGCAAGGGCATGTGTCTATCAACACTGATTAATTTGCTCAAAGGGTATATAATTTTTTTTTTTTTTTTGGTACTGGGGATCAAACTCTGGTCCTTCTGCCTGTGAGGCAAGCAGCGGAACCAGAGCTAAATCCCTGGCCCTAAAGGGTATATAGTTTTAAGATTTAGAATACAGTAATGGTGGCTGATGACCAAGTGATGATTTTTTCTTTTGGTATGGGTGGTGGTGGTGGTAGGGATCAAAGTGCAAGTGCAAGGCAGGTGGTGGAACCACTGAGCTAAGTCCCCAGCCCCCAAGTGATGATTTTTTGCTCTGATTATACGACAAAGGTCAATAATCTTCATGTTGTAAAATGCCACTGTTTATCAGTTTGGCTGTGAAAACAGCACATGACTTGTACAATTATACAGTATATTTTCCACCTAGCAATTAGCAATAAACATTAAAACTGCATCTTTTTTTTTGTTTGTTTTGTTTTTCTTTTATACCGGGCATTGAAATTGGGTCCTTATGCTTGCGCGGCAGGCAGTTGAATCACTGAGCTAAATCCCTGGCCCTTGTTTGTTTTGGTTTTTGAGACATAGTCTCACTATGTAGTTGAGACTGACCTGGAACTCACTATGTAGCCCAGGCTGGTCTTGAACTAACAGCTATCCTCCTGCCTCAGCCTCCCAAGTGCTGGGATTACAGGCATGCACCACCACTCCTGGCAAAACTGTATCTTGTAAGGTCACAAGATTATACAAATTATATATACATTGAATCCTTCCTTTTTTGGAGTTAGAAAAGGATAACTTACGTGAAAGTGGCTATACTTAAATAGCCTAAAAAACAGCTGTCCTTCCTTGGCAGCCTTCACCCTACCTCACAATGAAGCTGCAGGCCTCCTCAGCTTTGGTGAAAGCTCTCCACCGCGCAGTTGGGATTCTATGTCGGTCCATAAACTCTTTGGCAAACCTTTTGCTTGACTCTAATTGAGCTGCTTCTGCAGTGGGGCCAAAGCATCGCACCCCTGCGGAGGCCAGGTCCTCAACAATTCCTACGGATGCAAGCAGGTGCTTAAGTGACCCTGGGTCTCTCCAGGGACTTTTTAGACACAGCATGTCTTAGCAGCAGACTAAATCTACACTTAGACAGGGCAGATAACTGGTGGTACAGGCTAAATTTTTCATGGTGTCTACTTGACATAAATAAAATGCTACTAAGCGGTGACTCAAATCCAGCACAAGAGCAGGGCACTGTGGGAGCATACGCCCACAGTCCCAGCTACTCAGGAGGCTGAGGCAAAAGGATTGCTTGAGCCAAGGAGTTTGAGATCAGTACTGCAAGACCCCATTTGGGAGGCAAAGGGACAGGCAAAAGTTGTATTTGAATATACAGATGATTAAATAGACATCAGAATAAAGACACACAAAATGTTTCTCATGGCAGCAAATTTGGTAACTACATCATCCTATTACTGACATTCCAGGACAAAAAAAATAATGTGTTTTTCTGATATATTACAATTCTCATCTATAGAATGAATTTGGTTAGATAATCCTAAAGCTCTCGTTGACACTGCACACATATTGTTTCAATAAACACAGATGAAGCTTACCGGCAGCCAGAGGTGCCTCTGGTCCAACAACTACGAATTCAATTTTTTCATCTTTGCAGAACTGAGCAAGGGCTGTATGATCACCGACTGAGATGGCTGTAAACAGAAAACACAAGACCACCACATTTACAAAAACAATGTTTCAGTTAACTAAGTAAATTAAGCACCATAGTTAGTAAACTAAAAACTGAGCACTACAATACTTTACTCTGCCTGTTAATTGCTGCTTTTTAAAAATTTTTTTAATTGCTGCTTTTCTTAAGTTCATTGATAGGATAGTATCACGAGAAATTCAGAATAGAATTCAATAAGACTAAGTAACAAAACTCAGTTGTTTGCTGTAACTGTAGTCAGCTAAATAATAAAAGTACCAGCAAACTTCCCCAGATGCTAGAAATCATGGCTATGTTACCAGTGTTGATTAAACAAAAAATATTATAGAATATACTCAAACTATTCCTTACTATCAATCATTCAAGATTTTTTAAAAAAATTATTTATTTATTTATGAGACAGGGTCTTGCTATATAGTTTAGGCTGGCCTTGAACTCACTACGTAGCCCAGGCTGTCCTTGAACTCAGCCTCGTGCTGCAGCCTCCCAACTGCTGGGATTACAGGAATGTGCCACCACGCCTGGCTTCAACATTTATTGAAACTGTGCTATGTAGTTAGGTAATGCTAATTAGACAGGCCCTGGGATTAAGATGTTAACACAAATAAGATCCCTAGAATTAGGATGATAACAACCCACTGTGGGTAATAAATACACAAAAAATAACAGCAAATATAAAGAAATCAAGCATATTTGACAGGAAGTGAGTTGGCAGACTATTTCTGGTTGTGTCAGGAAGCCTCTCAGGCAGAGATGTTCAAAGTAAGAACTGAGTTTAGCTCAGTGGTTCTGCCACCTGCCTTGCAAGTGCAAGGTCCTGAGTTTGATCCTGGGTACCAAAAAAAAAAAAAAGTAAGAAGTGAATGATGACTTGAAATACAACTGTTTTCTCCAAGGTCAGTTGTTTTTCTTTTTCTTTTTCTTTTTTCGAAACAGGGTCTCACTATATAGTTCAGACTGCTCTGGAACTCACTGTGTAGCCCAGCCTGGTCTGAACTCACAGCAATCCTCCTGCCTCAGCCTCCTGAGTGCTAGGATTATAGGTGTGCACCACCATGCCCAGCAGTTGTTTTTCAATTTATAGAAACTGCCTGAGTGTAGAGAAGACAGAGTACTAGGTCCCTGGAGTTAGTAGCTCCAAACACAACTAGGCTGAGCAGGCCCAACTAAATCAGTACGGCACACCTAACTCAGTTGCCACAAATGGTAGCGGTCTCACACCAACCTCGGGAGACTGTGTAGGGCTTATCCGTATGACTTTGACTGCATGCAGAGAAAACACACCTGTGTCTAGAGCTAAGGTCCCAGGGAAAAGAGATATTTTATTTGCTTTTTTTATTATTTTTTGTTTTATCTACATGCACCTACCCCCCCATATGTGCTTTTGAGGGCTACGTTTTTCTGTCCATATATATTATGTGCCACATACAGCACTAGGCACACAGCATAAAACAAGACAGACCAATTTCTGCTGTGCTATCTATGGTTTATATCCTAGGGCTTTTATTTTAGTAGGGGAAAAAGCAATACAGGAGATATACAAAATCCAAGGCAGTTAGTTATATTTGTGAAATTGGCAAAATAGCGCAGATTGAGTACATCGAAGAGAAAAAAGATCAGGTTGGAAAGGCATGTAGAAGGCAGAATGTGCAAAGGGCTTTATAAGGCAAGGTGAGTTTTCAGTTTTGTTCTAGTATTATGAAAAGTTTAACATAGTGCATGAACATCATTTTTCCATTTTTTCATGTTTCTCCAAGAAATAAGATACAGTTCTATCAGGGAATCAGGAAATTTAATACTATTTGGCCTGCTCAATACTAAGACTGCTCAATTTTTCACTTCCAAAAATATACATAAAAATGCCTCTAACATATACAGTATTAGGTACTTATTACCTTTCTAATGGATGTGTTTTATTAAGGGTTAAAATAATTCATGATAAAGAAATGCCACATTCTGAATAACAGGCTATATTAAATTTATAACATAAGGACATTTTTCAAGTTATCACATAAATTTAATTTAATTTAACTTTTGATGCAGGGTTTCCTTATATAGTTTAGGCTGGCCTTGAACTATGTAGCCAGGCTGGCTCTGAATTCTCAGATCCTCAGCCTTAGCCTCCCAAGTGTCCATGTTATTATAAAGGCAAATGTTAGAGTTTATTATGCACAAACAGTAATTATTATTCATTTTAAAATGTGATTACAAAAAAAGGAAAATAAAAAAGACAAGAAAATGAAAACAAAAACGTGATTACCAGTATTTGAAATCTTTTCCAAGCAAGCAGTGCCCGCATTTCCTGGGGCAACTAGCACTTGTTTGACATGACGAGACTGTGCGAGTTTCCAGGCCAGTGCATGTTCCCTTCCTCCACTGCCAATTACAAGTACTCGGGCTGCCATGGCTCTGTCCTCTAAGCAGGCTTTTGTTTTTCTTGGGTACTGGAGATCAAACTCGGGACTGGCAGCGGAACCACCGAACCTCTGAGCTAAATCCCTGGCACAGCAAAGCAGGAATTCTAAAGGAAGATGATACCTGAAGGAAGAAAACGACAGTAGTTATTTCAGAATGCACATATTTCAGAAATCACAATTTCTAAATATGAGTTAAATCATCTAATATTTCCATCCAGCAATTCATCTGCAAAAAACTGGAACTTGTAATTTGAGAAATACAGTCATACTCATAAGGATGGGGTGTTTTAAAGCCAGGGAAGAACAGCCTAAAGAGCTTGGTTAAGCAGTGCATGGTGATTTAGCTCTGCCTATGGTACAGTATCTTATTGAGGTTTCATGTGTTGAAATTTAATCTCTATTGTGAGGTATTAAGAGTGTTAAGCCAATCTTGGTGCACAGCTGTAATCCCAGCAATTGGGAGGTAGAGATGAGAGGATTATCAGTTTCAGGGAAACCTGAGCAATACAGTTGAGTTCAAGGCCAGCCTATGGACTACATAGTGAGACCCTGTCAAAAAAAGCAAAGAGGCTGCATTAGGGTTGGGCTCTGAGAGGCACTTGGGCATTATGGTGGACACCCCATGATTGTATTTTGGTGACTAAGAAGAGGAAGAGACCAGACACACACATAGATGAGTGCTGGGTCTGTCCCTTGCCATCTATGTGAGTTTTGCCAGCAGAATCCAATCACTAGATGGAGCCCCTTGACTCTGCTTGAGAACTGTAAACTAATCTCATTTCATTACATACCCAGTCTATAGCATTTTTATAAGCAAAAAACAGACTGGTGCAGTTCCTTACCTGGGAAACAATCTGTTATAAACAATATCCTTTCTCTGGCTCATTTTTTGATGAATCATGAAAACTTAGCTTAAAAAAATAAATTCTGACGTTTATTTAAGGATATTTTACTGTGTCACCTTGTTTGTCTTCAAACTCCTGGGACTCAAGTGATCTGTCTGCCTCAGCCTTGGAGCAGCTGGGAATGTGCTACCACACCCAGTGTTAGAATGTTAAATTAGACCTACATTTAAAAATACCCATTTTTTTCTTTTGGTACTGGGGATCGAACTCTGGACGAGGCAGGCAACGGAATCACTGAGCTAAATCCCCAGCCCTAAAAATAACCATTTTTAACCCATGAGGTCCCATAGATGTTAAAGTTGTCATACATTTTTTTGTTTTTTCCTTTGGTAGTGGGGATCAAACTCAGGACCTTGAGCTTGTGAGGTAGGCATGGTGCCAGAGAGCTAAATCCCCAGCCATAAATCAAAATATTGAAGACTAAGGTTAGAAAACTATCTGTAAAGGGCCAGACAGTATTTTGATTTGAGGGTAATGTGCTCTGTCCAATTACTATCAACTCTGTCTATGGCGGCATGAAAGGAGTCATTGAGAATACTCTAGGTGGTGAATGTGCCAATATGCACAAAAACTTAACTCACATAAAAGAGGCAGCAGACTAGATGTCATTTACCTATTGGTGTTCTAAGCAAGAGGAAACCATCAAAATTGCGTAACAAAATAAATGCAGTTGTGTTTCAATAAAACTTTATGTACGGACGTGGCAATAGGAATATAATTTTTACATGTGATAAAACCATCTTCCTCAACCATTCTTATTTGGTGGGCTGTATAAAAAAACAGGTGCTAGAAGATACGGCATGGGTCCATATGCTAAAAATCTGGTGGATAAATAAAATAAAAATAAAAGTAAAAATCAGATTCAAAAGCATCGTACTTCAGTTCCAACATCTGTATGACCTTGGCTATGTAAGAGTTAACTGAAATGCCATTTATAAAAATCTATTCCTTTTTTTTTTTTCTTTTCTTTTTTTTGGTACCGGGGATTGAACTCCGGTCCTTGCGCTTGCAAGGCAGGCCACCGAACCGCTGAGCTAAATCGCCGGCCCAAAATCTATTACTTTTATAAAATTGCCAACTAGATGTTTTATAACTTACCTAAATTGCTACTTTAGAGATAGAAATAATACAGCGAAAACAAGCATAAAAAATAAACAGTTATCAAATCATTACATAGGAAAAGGAAAAACAGGATGAGCAGTTGGCTTGAACAAGGTCAAATTTCCATAAACACACACACACATTTAAAAGACTGAAGTTACAGTGATTTACTAACTTGCAAAAGCTATTAACCTATGTAGAAAGCAAGCTGGTACAGAAGAAAACAAATTGGTAGCTTCCTGTGATATCCTAGAATTACATATTTAAAGAAAAAATTAAGCTAGTAATATTAAAAAGAATCCCTAACATATTTTTGAGCACTTACCTTGTACCAGGTGCCATTCTAAATGTTTTTCATGAAATCTTACCTGCTGTGCGTAAGAATTCTATGCGGTATACACTATTGCCATTGCCTTTTTATGGATGAGATGGAAACCCAGTTAAATTCTATGACTTGCTGGATAAGTCATGTAGCCAATGGATTCCAAATGAAGATATTTCGCTATATACTCTAACATCTGAGATGATGGTGATTAAATATTTGAGGAAAGGAAAAAAAAAAACCCTGCTAAATTAGTATAAGCAGCAGCAGTTGTCCAAAGCAATAGATATTTTTAACACACCACGTGTAGTGAACGATCTGAAACAAGTATCTTTAAATCTAAAAAAAATACTGCGTATGTAGCTCAGTAAAAAGCAGCGAGGGGAAGTTTTCCCAAAGATGCCCGGATAGAAGTACTAGGAATCGACCATGGAGGAGTTGGGCCGCCTGGCTCCAGGCACAGCACAGTGCAAGCCCTACCCTGGAGACCCTGGAAGACTTAACTAACCTTCCCCGGCTTCGGTCATTCGAGTGGATACTTTACAACGAGAACACGAGCGTCAAGCAAAGCCACTTCAAATGATCTGGTGGATAAAGCAGGGAATGGGACCGCTCTTACGTCAACCTGGGTTAACGGTGGAAAGAAAGCACATGGCCCGATCCCCGCCCACCGAACATCCACACTGCCAAGCCCGCTTCCGCAGCGCCACTCAGCCCCCGCCG
>NW_022900936.1:9627994-9662042 GCF_012274545.1 Fukomys damarensis | reverse complement strand
AAGCTGCCGAATCTCTGGCGCGTTTACATAGTGGCACTGTGGTGTGGGGTGCCACGTAACGTCTCCATCTCTGGTCCCGGAGCCTCCTGGGTTTTCAGGAGTGGCATCGCCCAAGCTGTGCTCAGCCAATTGCGCGATGCTAAGGAGTCAGGGCTGGCCGGGCTTTGAGCACAGGTCGCTCAGGACCAACGATCTATTGCTGAAAAAAATGGGGCCGATGATAGACGAAGGGATAAAAATCTGTTAACGCTACTGTGGAGACGGGGGGCGGGGGCTGCCGCACGTCCCTGACAAAACAATTTGGGACCACCAGCAATCGCTTAGAGGCCTAGTGTCAAACATCACGTGGCCTTGTTTTGCTCCTGTTCCTGTACAGGCTTTTAGTCGTTAACATCAAACCTCTAAGAGGCTTTAAACACTGTTGAAGACCAACATCCAAAGTCGCCTCGACAGCTACTTCTGTAATGGCGCCTGCGTCAGACACTAACATGGCGGATTGAATCGTGCGCGGCGCAAACGTCAGCATCTCTACCCAAGGCGCTCGGAAACAGCAGAAGAGAGGGGGGCCGCGTTCACTGATTGGCCTATAGGTGGAGCGTGCCGGTCCTGACGCTCACATGCGAGCCAATCAGAAAGGAGAGAAAGGGAATTGGCCGCTGCGCCTTCTCCCGACGCATGCTGGGACCCTGGAGGACTAAGCGAGGAGGAGTTGAGAGAACGGAGCGGACGCCATGGCGGCCGACATCGAGCAGGTTTTTAGGTCTTTCGTGGTCAGTAAATTCCGGGAAATACAACAAGAACTTTCCAGGTAAATGCCTTTCGGACTTTTCTGCTCCCAAAGAGCCGCTCGCACCCCCACCTACCCTTCTCTGGCGCCTCTCTTCGGAGACCGTCGTTCTCGGCTCAGGCCCCGCTACGGCCCCGCCTGGGCCTGGGATCCATTTTCCGCCCCCCCCATCCATCCGTTTCTTTCCTTTCGCCTGAGGAACTGTTCCTTTCCTTGGTAATCGCAGACTCCTTTCTTTTGAACTGAGTTAAGATGCTCAACCTTTTCTCTTGTTTGGACACCCCCTACCTTTTCCTACTAGTAGGCCTGGGTGTCCATCGGGGCCAGGCCTAGTTCTTCCCTCTCGGCTCCTCCTCTGCCGCCGCCTCTCCCCTCCCCCTCCCCGCCTCCGCGGCAGTCGCCGGCCGGTGTTTGTGACCGGGAAAGGATCTCAAACGACTGTTTCTTGGCTAATCTTAAATCTGCTTTATTATTAGGGACTTCAGAACGTCAGGGGATCGAGATTAATTAATGATGTTAATTCGGGCCTTGTGTCCTGTGGTTTCCACCAAACAATATTTTGAGAGATTTAAATTAAAACACCTCGAATTGTTATTGTTAAAATCCATTTAATGAAAAATGTGAGAATGAACTTTGAAATACTAATGGTTAATTTATCATTTGGAAAGTGGACTTTTTGAGTAGTAGAACTTGTTATTTTTGCTCTTGCTAGTAGAGTTTACGTAGCGAAATCTGAAGGAAAAGAGATTTCTAAAAGTCTTTTTACTCCGAAAGGAAAATAGTTGTATGTCTTACTAAAGTGATTATCTTTTAATATTTTTGGTTTGTACAAAACTAATTTCTCTGAAGTTCAGAGGTAGGAAAAGATCTTGAAAAGTAAATACTTGTTACGGTTTTAAATGTTTTCGCTATTTTAAAAGTTGAGAGTTAAACGTACTATGCGTTTGAAAACCAGCTGAAAATGAAATTATAAATGAAGAACCCAAATTGAAATAATATTATTGACATGTATTGTTGCTAGAATTTTCGTTTTTTGCAGGATATGGTGTTTCTGAAGTAGGAAATAGTCCCCCTCACTACGTTGCTTTTCAGTATTTGGAAATACTTTTAGTGATTTTAGGATGACTACAGAGCTAACGGAATATAATTTTCTTTAAATCTTTTAAACGTTTGCATGCATTAAATAGTTGCTTTAATTCTATAGCTTTAAGGCAGTCTTTTAGACTAAGTCTATTAGCTTTGTTGTAGAAAATTTAGAAACTATAAAAGAGGAAGAAAAAAGTACCACTGGTGTTACCGCCCTTCACTTTTTCCTTGGCACACAGATAAACACTTTTTTTGTTGCTGTGTTCATTTTGTTTTGTATTGGTTTTCAACCTAATACATTGTGAATAATGTCCACCGCAGCCCTTACCCTCAGACATTTTCCGGAGATGCATAAAATTCCTTTGTAGGGATATATTGTTGGATATACATACATGATTTGAAATTCTCATTGCTTTTCATTAATTATAATTAATATCTTGGAAGTTTTTTTAATTTAAAAATTCTTGATAACCATGTATGTACAAATGCAGAGGAAAATTGTAAGTATTCCACAGAGAAAGTCTAAAAAGGATATTACACAAAGCAGTTTCTTTACTAGAGAAGTTTAGAGCAGTTTCTCTTCAAAATGTATTAATGCATTCATTATCAGTGTAAAGTATTTGTTTACCATTGCAATGAGCTCCTTTTTCCTTTTCTGATTTTTTACATTCGTCATTGTTGGTAATGAGGGTGACTTTTAGATAATTTAAGTGGCTTATTGTATACAGTTGTATTTAAGATTATAGGCTCTGGTTTTGAATATATCAGCTTCACTTCACGTCTTTGTACTTTTGGACCTTCAGCTAAGTTTCTTGTCTTCTCTGTGCCTCATTTACCTCATTTATAAAATCAGAGTAATAGTGATGATCTTATAGTTTTGTTAGGATTAAATGAGTTAAAAGTATAACAATGACACTAGTTAGTACTCAGTAAATGTTAATGATTACTGTTGCGGGATTCATTTTATTAGAAAAATCAAATGTTCCTTAACTTTTAGCTAACTACTACATTTATTCATTACATTCCTGACTTGGGTATTGATGTGTTTTCAGTTAGCTGAAATTAAAGTTAAATTAAAATTGGGTGTGTTCTTGAAATTATTTGATTTGTTTCAAATTTTTGCAGGTTTACATAAATATAACAAAAATTACTACATGAATGATGTTTTACTTACATTAAAATTTTTCTGGCCTTTTGAATTAAAGATACTTAAACTGTGATAGTGTGAATAGACACTTGTTACATGTGGATTTTTTTAACATCAGACTTTTTAATGCCTGGAATTTTGATAGGTATAAATTATATGAATATATTTTTCTTTTAAGTTTTATGGCATTTCAGTAGTGGTGTAAAACTGAAGAGAAACTACAAGTTACCTTTTTTACTTAGTGTGTTATGGCTGAGTTCTGTGTTCCTTGAAACTGTTGTTTATGATTGTGATCTATGCACAGGTGTGGCTTTATTGTGGTCATAGTTTCTACCATAAGTTTGGTCATTATATTTCTTTGAGTTTGTTATGGGGCTCTTTTTTTTTGAGACAGGGTCTCTCTATGTAGTTGAGATTGACCTGGAACTCACTATGTAGCCCAGGCTGCTCTGAACTCACAGCATTTCTCCTGCCTCAGCCTCCCAAGTGCTGGGATTACAGGCGTGTGCCACCACGCCCGGGGTTATTTTCTTTTTAGATGAGTGTTTCTCCACTTAAAAAAACAACTATTGCTCATAACTGTGTAGCCAGGCTGGTCTTGAATTTGCAGTGATCCTCCTGCCTCAGTCTCCTGAGTGCTGGGATTGCTGGAGTGCTCCACCACGCCCTGCAACGGGCTCTTATTAACATTTCTCCTTGAGAGAAATAAGTAGTTAACCAAAAGTCCTAAGTTACATTTCTGGAATTATTTTGAAAAGGTTTTGCTTAGAGCCAGGTGTGGTGGCACACACCTGTAATCCCAGCCCTTGGGAGACTGAGGCAGGAGGGTCACTGCCAGTTTGAGGCCAGCCTAGGCTACTGTAGTGAGATCCTGTTAAAAATAAATAAATAAATAAAAGATTGTGCTTAGAAATCTAGTTTTAAAGCTTTTATTTTAACTTTCATTTGTTAACTTTGTCTAAAAAATGATGTTTGCAAATGGCAAATATCTGAAATAGGGAAAGGATGAAATGTTTGGACAATGTAAAATTGTGCGGATTAGATTATTGATAGTAATTTATGGATTTACTGTATGGTATGATAAAATAATGAATTTTGAAAAATTTTTCTTGTCAAGTGGAAGGAGTGAAGGCCAGCTGAATGGTGAAACAAATGCACCTATTGAAGGAAATCAGGCAGGTGATGCTGCTGCCTCTGCCAGGAGCCTACCAAATGAAGAAATAGTGCAAAAGATAGAAGAAGTGCTTTCTGGGGTCTTAGATACAGAACTACGATACAAGCCAGGTAAGTTGGAAATAACCACCATTCTCAAAATTTTTAAGAGTTTGAAATTTGTACGTTAATTTTATTATTTTAAAATATATGTTGTCATTGATTTACTGAAAACTTTGTTAAAATCCTTCTTTGAAAACAGGTGTACTGAAATATGAGTGAACATTGATGAACTTGTTTGCTTTGCTGGCAGGATATAATTTTTTATTTTTTTTTTTCTTGCAGTACCAGGATTGAACTCAGGACCTTGCATTTGCTAGGCAGGCGCAGCTTCACTGAGCTACATCCCTGGCTAGTTTTTGACTCTTGATTTAGTTTTATAATGTCTCATTGCCAGGGTTTTTTTGTTTGTTTGTTTGTTTTTGGTTTTTTTGTGACAGGGCCTCACTGTGTAGTTCAGACTGACCTGGAACTCACTATGTAGCCCAGGCTGGTCTCTTACTCAGTGATCCTCCTGCCTCAGCCTTCTGAATGCTGGGATTACAGGCGAGCACCGTCACACCTGGCTTGTGCCAGGGTTTTTGAATGTAGCTTTTATTTTGAGACAGGGTCTTGCTATATATCGTGGATTTTCATTGAACATTTGTTTTTTGTACTGGGGATCAAACTTGGGACCTTAAGCTTGCAAGGCAGGTAGTGGATCCACTGAGCTAAATTGCTGATCTTTCATTGAACTTTTGTAAATGTTAGTTCTGTGAAGGTTCAGTAGCCTGGCCAAATATCTAGTGATTTCTAAAATACATTGTTGGTTTATTTTAAAGCCCAAGCTTACAGGTTGTCTTTGTTTTTACATCATCCCATTTAAAAACACAATAAAGAGGTTGGTTTTGGTTTTTTGAGACAGGGTCTCATCATGTAGTTGAGACTGACCTGGATGGAACTCAGTATGTAGTCCAGGCTGGTCTGGAACTCACAGCGATCCTCCTGCCTTAGGCTCCGGAGTGCTAGGATTACAGGCGTGCACCACCACACCTGGCTCATAAGAATTCTTGAATGGATATGTAGCTTTGTTGGAATTGATTAAATAATTGATGTACAAGGGTGAAGGATTTATATTAACTATAAGCTTTAGTCATTGTGTTTATTTAATTTAGGAATTAGTTGTATGGTGTGGTTCATTCTGTCTTCTCCCTGGTCTGGTTTAGCCTTGATTAGATCTTCCTGCTCCGGTTTAGCCTTGCTTAGATTTGTGGCTCTAGTAAACTTTTTGGGTCTACATGTGTGTGGGTGGGTGGGTGGATGGTACTGGAGTTTGAACTCAGGACCTTGCACTTGGTAGTCAAGCACAGATCCACTGAGCTACATCCCCGGCTTTATAAAGTTTTCTTGTTTAGGTATAACTTAATATTTGATGTTCTAAAACAACATTTTATATACAGTACATTAGATCCTTTTCTTTTCTTTTTTTTTTTTTTTTTTTTTTTTTTTTTTTTTTGAGACAGAGCTTTGCTGTGTAGTACAGACTGGCCTACAATTTGTTTCCTAGCCCAGGCTAGTTCTCAAATTTAGGATCCTTCTGCCTTAGCCTCCTGAGTGGTGGGATTACATACATGTATCATCATATTCTGCTATTTTTCTCTAATAGGCTTTTTTTGGGGGGCAGTGGTATCTCACTATGTAGAGCCTAGGTTCGTCTTGAACTCATGATCTCAAGTGATTCTACATCTCTCAGCCTGCTTTTTTTTTTTTTTTTTTTTTTTTTTTTTTTTTTGTGGGGTGTATTGGGGGTGGAACCTAGGGCCTTATGTATGCTAGGCAAGAACTCTTATTACTGAGCTATACAGCCTTAAAAAAGAAAAACTATGTTTTATAGTCTTAATGGTCAGAATATCTGATTTACCTTTTCAGGAATCAACTAAGATTTATTTGATTTCCTTTTGTGTGAGGGTAAATTCCATTTTGTAAATTTTCTAGGATAAGCAAATTCAAACTTACTTATTTACCTGGGGCTCAAACCTAGGGCCTTACATAGCTGGGCCTGGTGGCACAGGCCTATAGTCCCAGTACTCGGGAGGCTGAGGCAGGAGGATCGCGGTGAGTTCGAGACCAGGCTGGGCTACATAGTGAGTTCCAGGTCAGTCTCAACCTCATAGTGAGACTCTGTCTCAAAAAAACCAAAACCTAGGGCCTTACATATGCTAAGCAAGCGCTCTACCACTGAGCTGTATCCCCAGCCCTGAAATGTTCTTAAGTTTTGTGTTAAGGGATGTGGAAATTCTTGTCTATTTCTTAGTAGTTTAGAAGAATGTTTTTGGAAAAGATGTTATTTTTAATCAGGATGTGATGTAAGTGTGATAAGGTATAATTTGAGTGGATGTCACTATATGTATATTATGTGTGTGTGTGTGTGTGTATACTAGAAGTCACTAATTTTTTGCTGAGAGCTTACTATGTACTGTACTGGTATGTACTGGGCATTGTTGTGTACTTTACATATTTTAATTATCTTCTGACTCTACAATATATCAGTAATTTGGCCAGTGCCATTTATCTACTAAATGATGAATTGGCTGGGTGTGGTGGTGTATGCCTGTAATCCTAGCACTCCAGAGGCTGAGACAAGACTGCCTTGAGTTTGAAGCCAGCCTGGGCTACACAGTGAGTTCAAGGCTAGTCTGATATAATGTTGGAAATTTTAATGGGAATTATAACAGTATGGAATGTAGTCATTGATAAATTTAGTTTAAAGATAATTTAATAAATTTGAGAAGTGGAAAAAATCATTTTAATAGGTTTAAGATCCCCCTCTCTTTTTTGTTAGCCTGGATCTCACGGCAGTGTGTATAATAGCAGGTACTCTTAACACACTGTACATTCTCACCTCTAAAACACATCCTTTTTTAGTGGGGGGTACCAGGGATCAAACTCAGGAAGGACCTTGCGCTTGCCAGGCAGGCACTGTGCCATTGAGCTAAATCTCTGGTTCTGAAACACAAACTAAGAAATTGTTTTTGGTGTGTGTAGTTTTATATTATGGGAGAGGGAGATAGAGTCTCACTGTGTAGTGTAGCTGGCCTCAAATTTAGAATCCTTTTGTCTCAGCTTTCAGAGTGCCAGGGTTACAGGTGTGTGCCACTGCCCCTGGCTAAGTACTTAATTTTACCAGTGCTGGGGCTTAAACCTACAGACTCACACATTTGAGGCAAGTGGTCTAGCACCGAGTTATAACAACTCCTAAGATTTATTTTTAGTTAGGGATTTATTTGTAGAATATTGGAAAAGTGGTAGTCTCCATATTAGTTGCTAACTTTTCATTTAGCATGAGGTATTACACTTTGGTGCTTCAATGTGGAGTAAAAATAATGGTTTATATGATTTATCTCCATGTATTTTGGAGAATGTCTGACAAAATAATTTCCATTATTTTCAGACATGAAAGAGTCCTCCAGAAAAAGTAGATGTGTATCTGTACAAACAGATCCTACTGATGAAATTCCCAGCAAAAAATCAAAGAAGCATAAAAAGCACAAAAACAAAAAGAAGAAGAAGAAGAAAGAAAAGGAAAAAAAATATAAGAGACAGCCAGAAGAATCTGAGTCAAAGCCTAAATCTCATCATGATGGGAACATAGATTTAGAATCTGATTCCTTTTTAAAGTTTGATTCTGAACCTTCAGCGATGGCACTGGAGCATCCTATAAGAGCATTTGGCCTATCTGAGACCAGTGAATCTTCTACAGTTGTGCTGGAACCTTCTATATCATCAATGGAGGTATCAGAGCCTTACATCCTAGAAACTCTGAAGCCAGCTACAAAAACTGCAGAACTATCAGTTGGATCTGCATCAGTAATCTCAGAGCAGTCTATGGCAGTAACGTTGGAACCATCTGTGACAAAGATTGTGGATTCCTTTGCAACAGCACTGGTGCCTACAGCAGTACTGCTGAAGTCATCTGAGCCAGTTGCAACAATGTCTGTGGAGTATCAGATGAAGTCATCCCTGAAATCTTTGGAGCACACAGCTCCAGAGCCATCAAAAATGTTGCCAGAGCCTCCAGTAGCAAAAGAACTAGAGCCATCAGAAACCCTTCTGATAGCATCAGAGACATCTTCTGAGGTGCACCCTGAATCAAGCACATCAACAACAGATTTTCCAGAATCATCTGCAACTGAAGTGCTAAGATTGCCAGAGCATCCTGTATCATCAGAGATCGCAGATCCATCTGTGACAAGACCTCAGGAGTTGCTGGAGCTGTCTAAGATCTCAGCGGTGGAGCTGCCGGAGTCGTCGGTGGCCTCAGCGCTGGAGTTGCCGGGGCCACCTGCGACCTCCATGCCGGAGTTGCAGGGGCCCTCTGTGACTCCAGTGCTGGAGTTACCTGGGCCCTCTGCTACCCTGGTATCAGAGTTGTCAGGGCCCCTTTCTACCCCAGTGCCCGAATTGCCAGGACCCCCTGCGACAGCAGTGCCTGAGTTGCCAGGGCCCTCTGTGACACCAGTGCCACAGTTGTCGCAGGAATTGCCAGGGCCTCCAGCACCATCCATGGGGTTAGAGCCACCACAGGAGGTACCAGAGCCACCTGTGATGGCGCAGGAGTTGCCAGGGCTGCCTACAGTGTCAGCAACAGTAGAATTACCTGGGCAGCCTGCGGTAACAGTAGCAATGGAGTTGACCGAACAACCTGTGACGACGACAGAGTTCGAGCAGCCTGTGGGGATGACAGCGGTGGAACATCCTGGGCATCCTGAGGTGACAACGGCAACAGGGATGCTGGGGCAGCCTGAGGCAACGATGGTGCTGGAGTTGCCAGGACAGCCGGTGGCAACAACAGCACTGGAGTTGTCTGGGCAGCCTTCTGTGGCTGGGGTGCCCGAGTTGCCTGGGCTCCCTTCGGCAACTAGGGCACTGGAGTTGTCAGGGCAGTCTGTGGCAGCTGGGGCCCTAGAGTTGCCTGGGCAGCTCATGGCAACTGGGGCACTGGAGTTCTCGGGGCAGTCTGGGGCAGCTGGAGCACTGGAGCTTTTGGGGCAGCCTCTGGCAACAGGGGTGCTGGAGTTGCCTGGGCAGCCTGGGGCGCCAGAGTTGCCTGGGCAGCCTGTGGCAACTGTGGCGCTGGAGATCTCTGTTCAGTCTGTGGTGACAACATCGGAGCTGTCCACGATGACGGTGTCGCAGTCCCTGGAGGTGCCCTCGACGACAGCGCTGGAATCCTACAACACGGTAGCACAGGAGCTGCCTACTACATTAGTGGGGGAGACTTCTGTAACAGTAGGCGTGGATCCCTTGATGGCCCAAGAATCCCATATGTTAGCTTCTAACACCATGGAAACCCATATGTTAGCATCCAACACCATGGACTCCCAGATGCTAGCGTCCAACACCATGGACTCCCAGATGCTAGCGTCCAACACCATGGACTCCCAGATGTTAGCCTCTAGCACCATGGACTCCCAGATGTTAGCAACCAGCTCCATGGACTCCCAGATGTTAGCAACCAGCTCCATGGAATCCCAGATGTTAGCAACCAGCTCCATGGAATCCCAGATGTTAGCAACCAGCTCCATGGACTCTCAGATGTTAGCAACCAGCTCCATGGACTCCCAGATGTTAGCAACCAGCTCCATGGACTCTCAGATGTTAGCAACCAGCTCCATGGACTCTCAGATGTTAGCAACCAGCTCCATGGACTCCCAGATGTTAGCAACCAGTTCCATGGATTCTCAGATGTTAGCAACCAGCTCTATGGACTCCCAGATGTTAGCATCTGGTACTATGGATTCTCAGATGTTAGCCTCTGGCACCATGGATGCCCAGATGTTAGCTTCTGGTACCATGGATGCCCAGATGTTAGCTTCTAGTACCCAGGATTCTGCTATGTTGGATTCTAAATCTCCTGACCCCTATAGGTTAGCTCAGGATCCTTATAGGTTAGCTCAGGATGCCTATAGGTTGGGTCATGACCCTTACAGATTAGGTCATGATGCTTATAGGTTAGGACAGGACCCTTACAGATTAGGCCATGATCCCTACAGACTAACTCCTGATCCCTACAGGATGTCACCTAGACCTTACAGAATAGCACCCAGGTCCTATAGGATAGCACCCAGGCCATATAGGTTAGCACCTAGACCCCTGATGTTAGCATCTAGACGTTCTATGATGATGTCCTATGCTGCAGAACGTTCTATGATGTCATCTTATGAACGCTCTATGATGTCTTACGAGCGGTCTATGATGTCCCCTATGGCTGAGCGCTCCATGATGTCTGCTTATGAACGCTCTATGATGTCAGCTTATGAGCGTTCCATGATGTCCCCAATGGCTGAGCGCTCTATGATGTCAGCTTATGAACGTTCTATGATGTCAGCTTATGAGCGTTCCATGATGTCCCCAATGGCTGATCGATCTATGATGTCTATGGGTGCCGACCGGTCTATGATGTCGTCATACTCTGCTGCTGACCGGTCTATGATGTCGTCGTACTCTGCAGCTGACCGGTCTATGATGTCATCTTACACTGCTGATCGTTCAATGATGTCTATGGCAGCTGATTCTTACACTGATTCTTATACTGATACATATACAGAGGCATATATGGTGCCACCTTTGCCTCCTGAAGAGCCCCCAACAATGCCACCATTGCCACCTGAGGAGCCACCAATGACTCCACCGTTACCTCCAGAAGAGCCACCGGAGGGTCCAACATTAACTATGGAGCAGTCAGCATTGACAGCTGAAAATACTTGGCCTGCAGAAATGCCAGCATTACCTCCTGAAGAGAGTGTATCACAATCTGAGCCTCCTGTGAGTCAAAGTGAGATTTCAGAGCCTTCAGCAGTGCCTACTAATTATTCAGTGTCAGAATCAGAGTCTTCAGTGTTAGTGTCAGAGGCTGTTGTGACTATTCCAGAACCACCACCTCCAGAGCCAGAGTCTTCAGTTACATCAACACCTGTTGAGTCTGCTGTAGTAGCAGAAAATGAAATTGTTCCAGAGAGACCAGTGACTTGTGTGGCATCTGAAACTCCCATATCCGCTGAACCAGCTGCGTTAACCTCAGAGCCTCCTGTTATGACAGAGACTATAGAAACATTGGATTCCATGAAATTTGAAGGACATGTTGCCTCAGAGACATCTATGTCCCTGATGGATCCAGCTGTAATTATTCCAGAGCCAGCAGAGAGCATTCAGGAGCTTCCAGCCATGGCAGTTTCAGAGCCTTCTGCATTGGCTGTCCCAGAGTCTCCTGCTATGGCTGTCCCAGAGTTTCCTGCTGTGAGTGTCTCAGAGTCACCTGTCTTGGCTGTTCCAGAGTCACCTTCCATGGCTGTCCCAGAACTACCTGCCATGCCAAAGCCAGAACCAGCTGTGGCTGTCTTGGAGCTTCCCAGTTTGGCTGAGCCAGAGCATGTTACTGTTCCATTGTCAGCTGTTTCTGCCCTGGATCCTCCTGTGCCTGTCTTAGAACCAGCAGTATCAGTCCTTCAACCTGTTGTGATTGTTGCAGAACCATGTATTTCTGTCCAGCAATATACTGTGACAGTTTCAGAGCCTGCTGTCACTGTCTCAGAGCAGACTCAAGTAGTATCAACTGAGATGGTTTTAGAGTCTACACCAGTGGTAGCAGAATCTAGTGTTTCAACATCACATGTTATGAAAGGGATGAATTCATTATCTGGTGATCAAAATCTTGCTCCAGAGATTGGCATACAGGAGACTCCTCTGCATTCAGGTGAAGAGGCACATGCTGAAGGACACCTGAAAAGTGACTCTAATGAAAGTGAACATGGTGTTAATATAGACCTTAATATAAATAATCATTTAATTGCTAAAGCTATGGAAAGTAATACAGTGTCTACTGTTAGCACTGATTCTGTTAGTGGGATTGTTGAAGAGAAAATTTTGCCCATCAATGAAGCTAATCAATGCACAGTATTGGATATCTGCACTGGTGTTAGTGAAGCTGATGTAGGAGGATCTCTATCTTATACTGGTCCTCTTGCTCTTGAATCTGATACAACAGGAACTAATAAGGGTATTGAATTTGTCATGGCAACTGCTGTCACTACAATTAATAAATATGATGATGTTTCTTTAACTCCCCAAGATACTGAACATGACATGGTAATTTCCACCAGCCCCAATGGTGTTAGTGAAGCTGACATAGAGGGACCTTTGCCTGCTAAAGACATTCATCTTGATTTACCGTCCAATAATCTTGTTAGTACAGATACAGAAGAACCATTTTCTGTAAAAGAGAGTGACCAGACATTACCAGTTCTCAGCCCTAAAGAAAGTGGAGAAGATGAAGTACTTCTCCCTACTAAAGAGATAGTGTCTGATTCAGGATTTTGTGCTAACATTGATGAAATTAATGAAGCAGATTTAGTGAGACCATTACTTCCTAAGGACATGGAACGTCTTACAAGCCTTAGGGCTGGTATTGAAGGACCTTTACTTCCGAGTGAAGTTGAACGTGACAAATCAGCTGCCAGTCCAGTTGTCATTAGTTTACCCGAAAGAGCTTCAGAATCTTCTTCAGAGGAAAAAGATGATTATGAAATTTTTGTAAAAGTTAAAGATACACATGAAAAAAGCAAGAAAAATAAAAATCGTGACAAAGGTGAAAAAGAGAAGAAAAGAGACTCTTCATTAAGATCTCGGAGTAAGCGTTCCAAGTCTTCTGAACACAAGTCCCGTAAGCGAACCAGTGAGTCTCGTTCTAGAGCAAGGAAGAGATCATCTAAGTCCAAGTCTCATCGATCTCAAACACGTTCACGGTCACGTTCAAGACGAAGGAGGAGGAGCAGCAGGTCAAGATCAAAGTCTAGAGGAAGGAGATCTGTATCAAAAGAAAAACGCAAAAGATCTCCAAAGCACAGATCCAAGTCCCGGGAAAGAAAAAGAAAAAGATCAAGCTCTAGGGATAACCGAAAGACAGGAAGAGCCCGAAGTCGAACCCCAAGTCGTCGGAGTAGGAGTCATACTCCTAGTAGAAGAAGAAGATCTAGATCTGTGGGTAGGAGGAGGAGTTTTAGCATTTCCCCCAGCCGAAGGAGCCGCACCCCTAGCCGAAGGAGCCGCACCCCCAGCCGAAGGAGCCGTACCCCCAGCCGAAGGAGCCGTACCCCCAGCCGCCGGAGGAGATCAAGGTCTGTAGTAAGAAGACGAAGCTTCAGTATATCACCAGTCAGATTAAGGCGGTCAAGAACACCTTTAAGAAGAAGGTTTAGTAGATCTCCCATCCGTCGTAAAAGATCAAGGTCTTCTGAAAGAGAACGTCTAACAGATTTGGGTGAGTTGTTTGAAAATTTTGTAGTAGAAAATAACCTTAGTTTTTGTGATCTTGTATCAAATGTACTATTTTTGGATTTAGTGGATGAGGTAAGAATAGTATGTTTAGAAAACAGATAAGTGCACGTAATTACAGTTAAAAAGACCTGCTTTGGAGTATATCAGATCCAAAGTGTTTACATACTTGAATGTTTTATTTTGCTTGAGCCGTCTTTAACCAAAAATAGCACAAAAAGGTGGAAAAGTCAAGTTAAAAATAGGACTAGTGTATGCTCAGTTGTTCTGTATTCCAGCATACATCCTAGCAAATAAGCAAGTTTCTTGCTTAATAACTTAAATGTCTTAAATGCTCTAATTTTTCCTGATTTAAAGTAGTATGCAGAGATGAGTGGTTGATGTCTGTTGCATGTGGAGGGCAACATTGTGCAATTCCCAGAGTGATTACAAGTTTGTGAAAGAGATGTGGATAAAATGTATGTGGTCTTTTTACCAAATGGGAAAACTGCCAAAAAGGTAGATTGTGATGATTATTGTAGTATTGGTATGGAAAAGCACAGTGGTGAGGATTTTTTTTTTTTTTTTGGTACTGGGGATTGAATTCAGGACCTTGTGCTTGCAAGGCAGGTGGTGGTGGAACCACTGAGCTAAATCCCCAGCCCAAGGAATGTTCTAACTTAAGACTTGTTAGAAGAGATGGCACTTAAATTTGGGCTCAAAGAGTGATTTAGGGTATTGCCAGATTAGGAGGAAAGCATCTTTAAACTCACCACAATTTGGGAAATAAAGTTGACTTTGGAAGGTCTGTGTGTTAGAATCCTGTGTGGCTGTATGATTGTCAATTTTATAAAAAAAAATCAGTTATGTAATATTTTAATAGAAACTCAATTCTGTAAGGGCCACCACTTGAAAAGGGAACCAGAAAATGGTTTGATAACAGCTGTAACTTCGCAAGAAAATTGATGCCTTAAATTTTAGAATATGAAAGTTGATAATACTAAATGTATAGTCTTTAGGAAAACTGCTTACTTTTTTCCTTTTACAGATAAGGCACAGTTACTTGAAATAGCCAAAGCTAATGCAGCTGCCATGTGTGCTAAGGCTGGAGTTCCCTTACCGCCAAACCTAAAGCCTGCACCTCCACCTACAATGGAAGAAAAAGTTGCTAAAAAGTCAGGAGGAGCTACTATAGAAGAACTAACTGAGGTAAGCTGGACGGAATTCGTTTTCATTCTAAAGTGGATTATTCCAGGGATGTTGACTCTGGAGCGTGCCAAAACCCGAATTGTGGGCTGAACTGATAATGGCTGGCACCGAGTGGCCAAAACCCGAAATACAGATGTGGCAGCGGCAGAAGCTCTGTTTAGCAGGCCATTATCCGGGATGGCTAAGCTCCGCTAGCTAAGTTACTTCCCATTACTTTTGCTTTCCAGTTTTAGAAGCCAAACTGACTGAGGAGTGGGACCGTTCGTTTGAATGGAGGAGGTGTTCAGTGAGCAACACGCAGAAGCTCGCCTACAGTTTCGTTTCCATTCACGACGTGTTCACTGATCTCCACGAGTGTACTGCATATACGCAAAGACACAGACAATCTGCAGAAATGATCTTTTGCCACCGGAGCTTGGAAATTATTGACAATAGCTGGCCATTGCCTGAAAGGAACTTCTTTCGCATCAACATTTCGGGTTTTGGCTGTTTGGTACCAGCCATTGGCGATAATGGCCGGCCATTATCAGTTCTTCCTGCGGTTCGGGTTTTGGCAGTAACATATATTTTAAATACACTTTATTTTTGTTTTTAAGACTGTTGGGTCTTTTCAATGGAGGCTTTTTTGGGGAGGCTTTGTTTTATTATGTTGGGGGGGTGCTGAAATATTGCTGCTAGGATCCAGAAATACCACATTGTTTCATATATTGAAACTTGTTATTGGCTAGCCTTATGCCAGCCTGCCACTGTCAATATATTGTGTTTTTCTTGGTTACATGCTTGGTATATTCTGTGTTTTTGGCTAATTCAGCTTTTTATTCTATTGTAATATTTTTGATTGATATTAGATGTGATGAATTCTGCTTATATAGAGACAAGTCTACCCAGATTTACTCTGACCTTTTTATAGTCAGGTGATAAGAGTCTATTCCTTTGCTTCTCAGGAAGGGATTGACTTTGCTTTATGTGTCAGGCTGCATCAATTGCACCCTTTCTATCATGCCTTATTTTCCATTTGTAAGTTTCTGTTCCTTTAAAAGATTCAATCTACAAAATATTTATGGAGAGACATACTATCTGACCCTATCATAAATATTTCAGATTTTATTTTGCCATTCATTGGGGCTTATAAATTATAAAACTTTTTCTTTATTTAGATTTATTATAAGAATTACAGGTTAAAAAAAGAAATAAGGGCCTAGCAAAAGCTTCTGTTGGCTTACTTATTACTTAACAAATTCAACTTCATTATTTAAAACCCTACGAATACTTGATATTTGTTTTTAGCCTTTTCACTGCTCTTGTTCCTTCTAACAAGTTTTCTTTCACCTTTTTACCATCTGACCAGATGATTTTCTTTTCCTTTCCTAGCCATTTTTTATTTTCAAGCCCTGCCTGACTTTTCTTTCTTAAGCCTTTGTCCTTTCAGCACTTATATACCCAGTTTGTATTATATAAGTTTGCACTTGTTATTGTGTTGCTCTGTAAAAACGTTCTTTGATTATTTTTTAATGTATATGTATTCTGTCTCGTATTAGATTGTAAGCTCCTTGGGAGCAGGGACCATGCCTTTTTTTGTTTTTTTGTTTTTTTGTTTTTTTTTTTATTCCCCAGACAGTGCCCAGTACAGTGCTCTGCACATAGTAGGTGCTCAATAAATGTTGTTGACTGACTGACCAGTGTGTTTAAATGACAGCTAATAAGCTAACACTAATTTTGTCTACTTTTGAAAGGTGATTTTATGTACTCTAAAATTTTCCACATTCTATACAAACTATAAGATTTATTTTTTGTTTGTTTTTACTTTTAAAGAAATGCAAACAGATTGCACAGAGTAAAGAAGATGATGATGTAATAGTGAATAAACCTCATGTTTCGGATGAAGAGGAAGAAGAACCTCCTTTTTATCATCATCCCTTTAAACTCAGTGAACCCAAGCCCATTTTTTTCAATCTAAATGTGAGTATTAGTGCTTATGTATTGTGAAATAGCACAACTCATGGAGTAATTTAATGCCTAGTGTAATTTAATATATTAGGTTTTGCTTTAAATACTTTTAAGAGATAATAAAATGATGTACTCCAAAATTAATCCTTCATATTACATTGAAATTCTTCAGAAACCACTAATTAAGTTTTAATTAAGAAACTTTTTTTTTTATTTTTTTTAAGATTGCTGCAGCAAAGCCAACTCCACCAAAAAGCCAGGTTACATTGACAAAAGAATTTCCTGTGTCATCTGGATCTCAGCATCGAAAGAAAGAAGCAGACAGTGTTTATGGAGAGTGGGTTCCTGTAGAGAAAAATGGAGAAGAAAACAAAGATGATGATAATGTTTTCAGCAGCAATTTACCCTCGGAGGTAAGAGTAATATTTTGTATTTTTTTTTTTTTTTTTAATACCTGATTCTGCCATTTTATTGTTATTTTATATCTGATTTGGATTCTGTTTCACTCTTCTTAGGGCCGGGTTAAACGGCAGGGCCGGGTTAAACGACAGATGAAACATCCCGCAGCTTCTCATTTCACAGTAACTCGATGCAATTCACTTTGTGGGAATAAGCCACAAAGTGAAAAGCATCGAATTGCAGAGAAAAGTGTTATCACATCCCTACCCAACATTGGGCCCTCCATGCACTTGTGGGAAGGTAGCCCAAGGTACAACTATTTAGCTTCCCGTTTTGCTTCAAGGCTTTATAGCTCTAGATTTTGGTGGTAGCAAATTTTTTGGGTGGAGGGCTTGAGCGGAGAGAGGCAGATCTCAGGTTCAACACAAGAACTGGATTGGAAAAGGTCATTGTAGGGTGATGTGAACATCTTGGGTACATAGCCCATTGCTCTTAATTGATGGTTTCTTATTATTTCTGGGTTGTTTGTCAGATAGCCTTTAATTTTAATTGTTTTACCTTCTGTGCTACCTTGGTCCTTTTGAATTCTTGTGTTTAACCTAATGTTCAGCCTTGGTATTCCATTCCCTTCTCCTTACCCTCTTTGCTACTCGTAAAAATTGGAGAAGTGGAAATCATGCGTTGAAATTTCCACAAGGCTATAGTTGTATCTTGTCAAAATGACGCAGTTATCAATGCCAAGTGTCAAAACAACCCCATTAAAATGCCGCCTGATAATGTGCTGCTAAATATAGTGCACATAAAAGAGCAAGACTGTATATATATGTAAATATATATATATATCTGTATCTTTGTATGTATCTCTGTATCTGTACCTTTGCTGTATCTTTTAATAAACAGTTTACTTTTATTTAACTTGTTGTGCAAAGTCACGCTTGGGGGATTGGGGAGGGTGGAGACTTAATTAGGGGAGGTGGGCGTTTTAAATTATACCATAGACTAGTTGTCATCACCTCTAGCCCTTGAGTTTCAAAGCCTTAACATTTGTCCATGGATTGGACTAGGTGTCTGATGCCCTCATTAGGCTTCTTTTTCTTGCAGTTCTGGGATGTAGGTCTGAGAGACCTATACTGTACTCTTCATTCAGGCTCCCTACGTTGGCCATGTCAACATCTTTAAACACTTCCAGTTCTACAAATAAATCCTGGCTATAAAATCAGAAAGTAAACAGAACCCAAATCAGAAACTTTGATAGTATTTTTCCCCCACGCTATTCAAAGGTGACATTTTCACTGTGGCATTTTGTTTTGTTTTGTTTTTTTGACTAGTGGCATTTTGAAAGGGATACACATTCTATACAGTGAAATTGGACATAACTAGCCAGCACATCTTCCAGTCAAATATATTGGTGTTTAATCACATGGAATTCAACAATTGAAGAAAGTTATATCGACCAGTGAGGGGAAGCTGATTTGGACAATATTTTAGTGAAACCAACTGAGTAGCTCAATTGGTTAATCCCCAAATCGGGCTATTTGCACATCTGAAGTGGGAGAGATTAACTGACATTTGCAACTAACTTAATCTTACAGTAGCTGAATTATAAGTAAACCATGTTGGATTTGTAAGGCTTATTTAGAAATCTTGATAGCTGTGCTTTAAATTACTACTTTGTTGCAGATTAAGTATTTAAACAAATATATCTAGGGAGATTCTTTGAGAGGAAAATTTGCTAATAAGGTGAAGAAGACCTAAACTTTGCAGAATTTGAAGAGATTTTCCTGAGAAGAAAAATAACTAATTATTTTGACTTCCTGCAGTTGAACCTGGTGAAAGTGCTAAGTCCTGATTGTACTTGTTTTTGGATGAAGAGAATGTTTATATATTTTGTTCTCAGCTGTTCTTAGTCTTAAAACTGTGTGATGCCGTAGCTTCTCTCAAAAGTGGTTGTCAGATTTTTAATGAAAAGTTGAAGAGGATTAATTCTGTTGATACAAAACTTTTCAGTAGGATAGAAAGAGATATTCCAAGGGCTAAATGAAGGAAACAAGATATCTCTTCCTGGAAGATGATTACTGTTTGATAATGGAATTAGATTTAAAAAAATATTGGTTAACTTCAGTTCTAAACAAAAGAATGCCAAAATTTTAGGGAGAGAAAGGAGACCAGACTGTGCACTTTTACTTAGCAATAATGTTAAACACCCAGAGTAAAATATTCATAATATAAAATGTTCAAATTGAATTCTTTGCTTCCGTCTAAGTTTACTAAATTTGTAAAATTAATATTCTATGTATCAGTGTTTGTGGAATACTTTGATATTTCATGGGTGCATTGATCCTTTCGATTCTATAAGGACTTGAAATAAAGGTTCTCTAGATTAAAAGGAAAGTTCTGTTTAAATGGTCAACTTTTATTTAACTGAACATTTAAAAAATTTTTAATTCATCATTTGTTTTAATACATGGGATTTGTGGTGCTTTAGTCTTGACCATAAAACATTTAGGCAAAGATTTTGGGTTTTATCTCAAGGGCTCTTTGACATGAGTGGGCAAACGTGGATGGATTAGTGTAAATCCATATTTTATGGAAAAACAACTCAGACTATGTGCCCTTCTGCTATAGCATTGTCTTCCTACTCAGAAATGAGGCAGGATCATTCTCAATAAGGAGTGATTACAGAAGTTTAGTTTGATAGTTGATTTATAAACACAAAAGTTGGAAAAATCAATATTTAGAATTAAATAGTCTCTTTTTTTTTTTTTTGGTACCAGGGATTGAATTCAGGACCTTGAGCACGGTACCACTGACCCTTGGCCCTGGGGTATTCTTGTAATAAGGCAGCAAAAGGCTTACTGGTCAGAATATTTAAATGTACCCTCTGTCATAAGTATAAATGGAAGAGTAACTATATTCAACCATCAGTGTGAAGTTTTGTGTTGTAGCATAGATGTTTAGAGGCCCAGCTGAAGTGATTACTTAAATGTTCAGATCATCTTTATCTCAAACAGTGTGCTAGATTTGTATTCAGTCATATTCCTGCATCTCAGATAAATAAATTTTAAGTTTAGAAACTGAATTTACAAATTTTAGGAAAGTTTAATTGGAGTAATATGAACATTTTAATTGGAAATGAAATGTACTGCTAGGGTGTGTAATGTATAGCTTTGTTATCCTCTACCTTACATTGTTCTAGATGGTTAATACTAAATTTCTTTAAGTTATTTAAAATAGATAATTGTTTTTTGTTCACATTTAGATTAGTCTGGGTAGGAGTTACACTAGACAATTCTGAATGATACAATAAACTCATAATTCACGCTTTTAAAAAGACAAGTATATAATTGGGGCATGCTGTACTCAATGACTTTTCTTTTTAAAGCTTTTCTGTTATGTATGAACCTGTACATATTTGAGTAATTTTTGCTAAATACTTCAAATGTTTTATAGGCCATGCCTTTTTTCTTTTTTTTAACTGAAAATTTCCTGTTACACCTTTTAATTTGATATTACCTCTGTAAGTTTTCTTTTAATTACTACCCCATCCTAACAATTTCACAATTTAATATCCTTACACTGACATCCTACAAAAGTCTTACGATACTTGTTCTGTTTATATAAACAGGTTAACAAAATGAGTACGTTGATTTAGAAGGGTTTTTTAAATGATAAAATCATGAAAGGTAAATATACACTACAGATCATGAAATGCACATAGTGCCAACTGCAGTGTGTATTTTATTATACCTGAGAGCCCTTACAGGTTTTAGAAGTAATAGTGATCAGCATTGTTGCCAAGGTAGGGATGAAATAACTTGGGTAGCTTTTATTACTTGAAGGCTTGTTGATCAAACAAATTTAAGGTTCTTTTTGTTTATTGGTTTGTAGAGAGGCCTTTAACATCATTTTGATACCTTTCTCATATTACCTGTTTCTTAACAGTATTAAAGGATGGTCAAGATTCTAAATCACTATTTTCCATTGTAGTACTCACCAGCTACTGAAAAATTAGTACCTAGCCACATTTCAAGTACTCAGAAGCTATCACAGCAGAAAGTTCTGATGAGAGTACTGTTCTAGATGGTAGCTGTGGTATTTAATACTAATACATTAACATCTGGTATGACCTTTGAATATTAGTGCTTTGGAGATTTTAGTTTTTAAATGCCTTATTGCCTAACCTGAATTACCTTGAAAAGCTGGAAAACAAGCTTTTGAAATGTAAACTCTTGAGGATCCATCTTGACTATAACTTTTTCACATTTAAAAATATGACTGAAATTAAAAGTCATTATTTGGAAATAAAATTTTAATATGAACTTGCAGCTTGTTTGGTAAGTCTGCTGAAGAATAAGTTGTATTCTCAGGAAAAATAGTTGTAATTTTATCAAAGTAAATTCAAAGTTAGAAGTGAGTTTTTTGTTTTATTTTTTAAGAATAGGAAAAATTTATTGAGAGAAAGATGGCTTCTGCTTAAGAGAGACAGAAGGGGGACTGGAAAGTGGATCTCCCAAAAGTGAATTTAATATGAAATATTGGTTAGATATGAATGGTCATTCTGAACCTATGATGAAATATTTAGGTTACCTCTTCATAAAAGCCAAAGGATGAGTTCACAGGTATATTAGAAAAGTTTCCAAAGCCATCTAAGTGCATTTCTATGGCTAATTTGTAGTTGGAGATTAGAAGTCAGGGGTTGGGAATTTAAGTAGTCATGTTTTCTCCTATATTTTTACTGTTTAGCTTTTCCAGAACAACAGCCTAAGCAGCCCGGCACTTATAGATTGATTATAATAACCAGAGTTAAGTATGAGAAGACCATTTTTCAAATTATGGGCCTTCAGAAATTACATTGATAATCTTGACAGTTTTAGGAAACATCTAAGGTAGGCCTAGGTGACATCAGTTTTGGCCTGAAATATGTGCATTCTCATTGAAAGTCCTAGGACTCTCACAGAGGAGATCAGAGTTATGGTAATGAAATCACTTAAAGTAGAAGTGAAGGTATTCAGTGTTTTAGTCTGACTTTGCTAAAATTAAATCTTTGTTGCTGGGCGTGGTGGTGCCTGCCTGTAATCCCAGCACTCAGGAGGCTGAATATGAGACCAGCCTGGGCTACATAGTAAGTTCTGGTCAGCCTGAACTACATAGTGAAACCTTGTCTCAAAAACCCAAAAACAAAACTTTGTCCTCTTACGATACTCTTAATTTGTGTGGATAAGTTAACAAAGCAAGATCTTTTCAAGAGATCTAAAGAAGATAAAAATTTGTAATTTCTGGAAGAAAAAAAGGAATCAGGTGATTCAGCAAGATGACTAAACATAGTGTGAATAAAAAATTCTACAGGTAGGAAGAGGAAAATTCAGAAATCCTTACTATACCTAATACATATTCTCAGTCATCTTTATAGGTCATATTTTTAAAAGAATGGGTTTGTACACAGTTGTCTAATTGCAGCTATCTTCTATTTAAAAAAAAAATCCTCAACTATTTGAGTTCTTTATATATATTTGTCCTTTCCAGGAAGGTACCTACTAATCATTCTGTTTGAAAATAGTAGATCCTTCCTGTGCTGGATAAGTATTTTATGAAAGAGAATTTTCTTGGGTGAAATAACTGGAAACTATTAATGGGTTAAATAATGTTACAAAAAATCAAGAATTGATAAAAGTGTGCTCCTAATTTAGACAACAAACCACAAACTTTGTAGGTGTAGGTTTTTCCTCCTTCTATACTTAAGCCTTTCAAAGATCTGATAAATTTGGAATTTAAGTATTTTTTTTTTAAATTGAAATAACCTTTTCTTAGCAAAGTTTTTTCTCCCCTTCCATGGCAGGGATTGAACATGGGCCCTTAAGCATGCGAGGCTGTTGCTCTACCGCTGAGCTATATCCCTAACCCTAGCATAAGGTTTTAAAAGGTAGTCTGTTATCTTTGAGAAAAAACTTAAGATTTTAAAAGTGTCTCATTAAAGCCTGCATTAGAAGATGTTATAGACATCCACACAATTTTAATAATGTATATTCATTGAAAAGATTTACTTACATGCTTGATATATTGTTTGAAAAAATTAGGTTCTTAAGATCAGACTATATCCATGCTCAACTTTGAGAAGGTCACAGCTTTGCTGAGGAGTGAAAAGTGATTGTGACACCATAATGCTTTTCTGTTTGCTTATTCAGAAACTTTGCTTATTGTTTTTGAAGGTTAAAGTAATAAGTAGGTTAACATGAAAACTAAAAGGTATATAATTTACCACAGTTCAAAAGATTTTCACTTTACAGTAAATGACTCAGTGAAGACTAGAGATTTTTAAATTCTTAGTGAAAGTATATGATTATAATTGTGTATTGTAGAAAATCCACTGAAATCAGATTTTGGACTGCATTATACTTTGTAACTAACTTACCTTAATCCTCTGTTTTCCAAAGTTACTCTTGGGTCTTCTCATTTTATAAGGTTATTAGTAAGTAAGACTTTCGTTTCTTAAATACAGCAATACAAAGACAGGCACACTTTTTGGAATTTAGGGGGCTGTGGTAATTTAAGATAATTATCTCTGTTTTCCTTTTAGCCTGTGGATATCTCTACTGCAATGAGTGAACGTGCACTTGCTCAGAAAAGACTCAGTGAGAATGCATTTGATCTTGAAGCCATGAGCATGTTAAATCGCGCTCAAGAACGGGTATGTGGTCATTTTAATGTCTAAATAAGAATTTCATTACCTAGATGGTTGAGATATGAGAACATCCTAAATTGTGATACCATTTGTTAATCACCTGGCTTATTTTAAGAGAAAGTGATTGGGCTTGATTGTGCTATTGTTTATTATGTACTATATGGAAAGAATAAGATAGGAAAAAATTGTCTGCCCTCTTAAAGAGATTTTATAATCTAGTGTATAAAATAGCTAAGTGCCCACATTAGTCATATGAAGTTTGTAGGTGTTTGCTAGTTCATGTTTCAGTTAAAAAAAACAAACAGATGAAGTTTGTTTAAGTGATAGTCAAGATCACACAACTAGAGAGTTGGAGAAATTGGGATTCAAATCCAGAGATACTCAGTGCAGAATTATGCTTTTAATAATGGACATTTTCTCCATTTCTCTTTTATCTTTCTACATAGAAACAAGTATATGTTTAGACAGGAAATAACACTTGATTATATTCGGTAAACACAATTTCAGTGATTAAGATTGCCACAATGAATGTGATGTGGATCACAGGTTTCTTAAAAGGTTGTTTTATGTATTCAAGTGGATCATTAATTGTGTACTGTCTCACATTAATTAAAAATTCAGGTTGCAATAGCTTTTTTACAGTGCATTTTTATGAGAAGTAAAAGGAAGAATCTTTTGCCCACTTACTGTTTTTCATGTATCTCTGTGATATTTTAGAGATAACCCCTCATCTCTTGATATTAATGAAACTCACTGAATAGTAAAGATTTTCTTTGGGAAGTTGAGGCAAAAGATTTAGTTTTAAACCTTCAATGTCTAGTGATCCATTTTCAGGGTGACCATAACAGTGGAACATAATGTTTAAAAGTTTAGTATTTAAGTCTATTTTTCAGGATTTGCAGGAATGAAACTTTTTTCTTTATTAAATTATTTCATATATTATTAACAATGACATTTTAATCAGATAAGTTTCCCTTAGTTAAGGCAGCTTCTTTTTTTTAGATTGATGCCTGGGCTCAGCTGAACTCTATTCCTGGCCAGTTCACAGGAAGTACAGGAGTACAAGTTCTGACACAAGAACAGCTGGCCAATACTGGTGCGCAAGCCTGGATTAAAAAGGTACACAGTATGTGCACATATGAACATAACACAGTACAGTGTTAAATTTTTTTGGTGGGAAAATGTTTTATTTAAAAATGCATGAAGAGGCTGGTGACTTTAACCAAAGTTCCTGAATAAATCTGCTGTGTGTATATGCTCCAGGATGGACAATGAAGATGGACTGGAGTCATGAGACAATGTCAAAATTTATAAATATGGCTCAAGAGCCACTCAGTTTATATTCTAAGGTTATTTTTATTTATTTTTTGCTGCTGCTACTGGTTTTGGTGGGGGTGGTTTTATTTAACTGTGTTTTGAATGCTGTGTCAGGTGCTGTTCAGAATATTCCACAGTTCCTGTTGGACTACTAACCTAATCATTTCAAAGCAGTGGTTCTCAAATTTTCTTCATCATGGGATACTTTATTACAGGTTTATTTTTGGTGGATCACTACCCCCACAAGCCCTCTATCACCCTAATGTTCTGTTCCTCTATTCCTCTGTCCTTGTCCTCTCAGTAGTGCCTGCACCCTCTTCTAAGATCCCTTGGCTCCTACTCCTCATGCCTCTTGTGACTTCCAGCCCCAGGTTCCTATATGGTGGTCTGCTGTTGATTACAGCAAGTGGTTGGGAGGCCCTAGTATTAGCACTGCATGTATTGAACTTGCCATGGGACTGGAAGGCTGGGGGGAGGATGGTTGGAATGTGGGGTGGGCAGTGTTGAAGGGTGGTAAAAGGGCTGGGGAGGGGATGGAGTTATTATCTGTGGACCACCACATAGGCCCTGGTGGCCTTTGGTGATCCACAGGCTGGATTTGAGAACCACTGATTTCATGAAAAAACAGGATATATAAATCAAGGGAGAGGATGGACACTTCGTGCTATGAAGATGTAGGTGCACCTGGTCTGATTCCTGCAGTGAGATGTGTGAACTCCACCTCTGGCTGCCTTTCTGTTGGGGGAGCCTTAGGTGGTGAAGAAGGGCTTGCTGAAGAAAAAAGCATTCTGGTGAAGGGATGTGGGTCTGCTGGATGGGTAATGGGGAATTTGTTTCAGGAGTACTGGCAGCATAGCAGTGCTGAAACTGGGAGGCTGCGTGGTCTAGTGGATTGGGAAGGTTTCTTTATCCTGCTGTACTCCTGACTCCTTGTGTGATCATGGGCAAGTAATTCTCTGGAATTTCAAAGATTCCCAGGTGTCAAGTGGAGACAGGTCCACTTTATTATTGCCTCACAGTGTTAATAATGTGATAGGTATGTTTTAGAAAATTGGAATGAGTGCCAGTCATGGATGAGTTTCTGTAAAATGATACTCTCTGCTTCAGGGGTGATATAACATTTCAGTTTTGATAGTATTGTCTCTGTTGACCCTCTTAACAGATTAATGAGACACATACTCTCATTGTGCCTGTCTTCAAGAGTTATAATACTAATATGTATACATTGATACATGGTTAGATTAAAAAATTAAAACTCAGTTTACTGGGAGGGGTTGGTATTAATCTACCAAAATATTTTAAGAATTTGCATTAATTTTAAATTTTATACTAATACATTACTGTTAAAGTGGCTTTCATCTTAGTGGGAACAATTATAAACGAACATCTTTTTTTTTTTGGTTTTTCCCTTGGAGCTGGAGACCAAACGAGAGCTATGTGCGTGCTAATAAGCATGGGATCTACCACTGAGCTATAATCCCTGATTCTGTGACACTAGTTTTGAATCTGAGTGCTCAGTAGTTTAGGAAGTTAGAGGGGAAGCTTATGGTATTTTAACAAAGCCATAATAAACAGTCCATATATTTTGCTTTCATTGTAAAATTTTGGTCTTATCGTGTAATGATATGCTGCTCCAAAAAGTTTTAATGTTTATATATCCTCCCATTAACATAAAATAACTTTTACAAAGTGAATCTTTCACTGATTCAGTTTTTCCACAGCTGCTATCAGTCCTGGAGACAGCTTACAGATTTTCAAATAAAATGTTTAGTGAACTCAAAGTTTTATTTTTACATTTTACATAAAATATACCTTGGGAAGCAAATCATTTGAATGAATTTCATGAGGTAATGATGTGTTCAAAAGACCAAGCTTTGAATTAGAAGAAAGCAATCCTTTCAACGAGCCAGAACATTTAGAAGTCATTGGGCTATTGAAAATTTAGTATTTCTAACACAAATACTAAGCATTAAATATACTTCAGATACTTGCTCAAATGCTCACTCATTTCTTGATTTAGTGCAGCCCAGTACTCTGTGTGAAAAAAAAAAAAGGGGAGTACCAACATTATACATGTTCTTTTTTAGTTTGTTACAATATATTTTTAGATTGGCCTATATTCCAGTTCAGAAGTAAAATATTTAAAATTTTAATTTTAAGGACTTTTAAGTTCCTAGAATGAAATTATTTGGACATACCTTGATAAATACTGTGTTTTACTTTGGTCTGATTAGACTAACCAGCTTTTATGTTGCATACACACTGGGTAAAATAAACAGGTTGAAGGTATTAAGAGAATAGAAACAATTGAAAACATGGGTTATTTGGGATTTATATTGTACTCTGTCTGCACAGTTGCCCTTTTTTTTAGGATTGTTTCCTGGAAAAGAGGGGCAGATGAACCTGGAAGTAAGTAAAAGTCATTCTAGGTGTGTAGTATCAAGGCAGTTGATATCCAAGCATCAGCTAACTTTCTCTTTATACATCTACACTGCATGGCCTGCACCAAATAAGGAACTGAACCAGGGGTATGTTTTTACCTCCACAGCTGCCTCCTTCCATCAGAGCACCTTGTTGAACTTAATGTCAAGTCACAAATCATTGGCATGTTTTCTACCCAGCATTTAATTATAAAGCTGGGAAACAAAGATTACATAGTTTTACTATTGTGTAAAACGTACGATGTTTTGAACACTTACTAACTTATCAATGAAGGAAATAATGTACACTATTTACTTCAAAAAGTTTTGATTACCTCTGTTGATAAGTTAATCACTTTTGTGTGTGTATATATATATATATATATATATCTTTTAGAGAACATTATCCTAAATTTAGTAATAAGGTGAAATAAAATATGATTTGGGGCTGTGTGTTGTGTTTCATTTAAAAACAATGTCCTTACAGAGCTACAGTAGATAGAATTCAGCACTGTTACATGTATGAGGATGCCCATTAAAAGGGGGCATTGAATATTCTTCCGATGTTAAAATAATGGACTGTCGACCATGCTAATGTATATAGTTGTGCATCTTACGACATTAAGTGGTTTGCTGCTTTGATGGAAATTATGGTTCAGTGGGTTGGATACGAGAGAGATGATTGTTCACAGAATAACCTGTGAACTTTCACCCCTCTGTATGGAAACTTGTTTCAGGGCCAAATCCTTGTAGCTGTCTTCTTGCCCCGGTCAGTGCCAGCCGTACTAGTCACAACACTGCTGCTACCGAGGCCTAGGTATGTAAACATTTAAGGAGTTTTTTAAGTCTTTTAACATCAAAGCTAGGTTTTAAAAGAGTGCCACTTCATTTTGGTATACTTACCAGGGTACTTTGTGTGGTTATCTTCAATTTATTACAGTGTAATTTTAAAGAGTTTGTTTTATAGGGATTTTCTGAGTAAAAATATTTATACTTATAGTAGAATGGGGAAGAAAACTTTGGATGGCAACAGTATGCTTCTTCAGTGTCCAAACTATTTCTAAATGATTTCTGGGCTTTATTCATAAACTAGGTACACCTGGGACAATTAATATTATTGACTTTTAACATTGCCTTCTTTTTATTTTGCAAGCTAAGAAGAGATACCAGTGAACCTAAATAGTGGACGAAAACAGGAGTGTTCTAATTTTTTTTGGAGGGGGGAATGAGGGACTACTGTTTTAAAATTGACATTTGACTTTCAAAATACTATTGGTAATGTAGAATATATATAATACAATACATATTAAGTACATAGACATTTAAATTTAATTGTGGTAACAGATCTAGAAGTAAAATAAGATTTCTCTTTTTACAAAGTTACCAATGAGTCTGCAGTCAAGTTCTAACTGTAAAATGGGGACATTGTACCTTTCTTTCTTTGGATAGGATCAGTTCTTAAGAGCAGCCCCAGTAACTGGAGGAATGGGAGCCGTTTTGATGAGAAAAATGGGCTGGAGAGAAGGAGAAGGATTAGGAAAAAATAAAGAAGGAAATAAAGAACCTATTCTAGTTGATTTTAAGACAGACCGAAAAGGTAACGAGTTCATTTTTTAAATGTTTATTATGTTTCACCATTTATACTGTATTTTGGTCCTGGTCATCCTGAACTATAGGCATTTCTTGTGTATTGTCATATTGTCAGACATTTTAAACTTGTTTTCATACATTGGAGCTCATTTTTTTACGGTTGGGGATACTAGAGCTTTCAACGGTATCTTTCATCATGTGACTTGCTAAATATGAAAATGTGTACATTAGACCACAAATTTAATTAGATTTAATTTGGGATTTCCATAGTTTTTTATTTCTAGGATTTGATTTTTTTTTCCTCTGATGGTTAAGGTATTTTCCTTAAATTTCCTATCAATGTGCTGATTTGTCTTTACTTTATAAGTACTTTTTGCTTTTCCTTTTCACATCAATAGTTAAGTTTGACAACTGTTAGACCAACTGCTGCTACCTCTGTATTGCCTCCTGTTGGGGCCCCTTGGAGTATTTATCACTAACTATACTTTGCTGTTATCTTCAGATACTGGGGGTTGGAGAGAAGACCTCTGTAGCTTCCATGTAGCTGCTGAGTATTAAATGCATACTTAGTACTCCCAAGTAATTTATTCTCATGGAACAATATAATTGGAATCACAAGTGGCTGCTTGCTCTGTTTCCTGGATTGTTTAGGCCCAGTTTTTAAAAATAGAAAATTATTCTCTGTAATCAAACAGGTGGGTTCAAGAAAATAAATCATTAGTGCATTTGGAAACAGAGTAGGTATACAAGTGTGTGTTACATAATTCCAGGGAATGTTTTCCTTGGAATTATGCAACATGACTTGGGTATAATTTCTGAGAACAGCACACTGTCCAGAATAGGAATAGTGAATGTTAATATACTAGCATGTAATCAGGTAAGGACTAGTTGAATAGCTTTCTGTATTTTGGGGGTTCTTAATATTGTTAGTCTTCTTCGTAACAGATTTATGGAAGGTGAGATTATAGGGAATTTGTATTTATCTCTGGAGAAATATCTCATTTGTTAAGAAAGGGAGATTTTGCTAGGACAAAGGGGAAGCATGTACCCGTGGAGACACTGCCCTTTTCATTCAAAATCCTACCCACCTTAACCAAGAATCTTTTTTTTTTTAAAGAATAAAATCATTTGCAATCAGTAGGTACTACTAAAGCTAATACAAAGAAATAAACCTGGAGATGTTTATATGATAACTTGTATTATCTATTAATATTCTGTTTATATATTTTAATACCAAGATACGTTGAAATGGTAAATGAGAATATTGATAAAACCACTGTTGTATCAGCCTTTGAAGACTTCAAATTCAGGCTGCTTCAGTGGGCATTTTTGTTTCTCTACATTTAAAATGATGCTTGTGATACTGATTTTTGTGAATATCTGGCTTTTATTTAGGTCTTGTTGCTGTAGGAGAAAGAGCACAAAAGAGGTCTGGGAACTTCTCTGCTGCAATGAAAGATTTATCAGGTGAGAGAACACTTGAATTTCCATGTGTCCCATACATACCTCAAATTCATTTTTGTTGTCAGAATTTCTGGAAAACAATTTATAACTTTTTTTCCCCCCTCCAGGCAAACATCCCGTGTCTGCCTTGATGGAAATCTGTAATAAGAGAAGGTGGCAACCACCTGAATTTCTTTTGGTCCATGATAGTGGCCCTGATCATCGCAAACATTTTCTCTTTAGGGTAAATATGAATTTCTGCACTAATAGTATACATTTAATTTGATGACTTAATGTTAGAGGGTGAAGGGACAGCATGATACAATCACAGTATTCTGTGGATTGTGGGTACATGTATGTGTGACTACAGTGGTGGGGTTTTTAAACACCGAGGCATGTCTTAATAGGATTTGTAATATATAATTTTTAAAAATCAGGGAAAGATACGGGCAAAATCTGGCAAAGAAATTGTTCATAGAACCTCTAGTGGAATGTGGGGAATTAATCTTAAAACTTTTATCAAGCTTTCTAATTTTAAATTTAGAAAACTGGTTTGAATTTGCAGTCCATTTTTCCAAATCATTTGCTTCTTTTGGGCTGAAATAATTTACATTGAATACTATGGGTTATATATTTTAAAAATTATTTTTCTAGCATTTAGTGAAAAAAATACAAAGCTAATAGATATTAAAGTTTGATGCTGTTCTTATTGTATGTTTTTCTTGAATAGGTATTGAGAAATGGAAGCCCTTACCAGCCCAATTGTATGTTTTTCTTGAATAGGTATTGATAAATGGAAGCGCTTACCAGCCCAGCTTTGCCAGCCCTAATAAGAAGCATGCTAAAGCCACAGCAGCTACTGTGGTTCTTCAAGCAATGGGCCTTGTACCAAAGGACCTCATGGCTAATGCCACTTGCTTCAGGAGTGCCTCACGTAGATAGATTGAGGTTTTATATTAATCATTTCAGATAATTTTACTCTGCATCACAATGTATGTCCTCTTTAATGTTGTAAATATTTGGCAATTTAAGACATTGTGTAAAAAGCAATCTGTACAAACATCTCCAGGCTTTGATTTTTGTACCATGGAAATTGTATTTAACCATACAGGGTTTTGGTATGTTTATATTGTTTACCTTAGTGATGTATTTAAGTGGCTAACATCCAAACAATTGTTTGAAGGCATCAGTAATCTTCAGTGTGGAATGTTAAATAACGCTTTTATACTGTATTTTGTACTATGATGTAACTTCCCTTCCTTATGGCTAGGCTGCTGTAACACTTGCCTGTAATCAGTGAAGGGCTGTGCACCTTGTACTATTTCAAAATGGGTTCTGCTGGACAGATACTGGGCCAGTGTTATTGAGGTAATCAATCAAGCAAGATCTGTTCCACAGGGCTAATGCCACCATCCTCCCTTAAAATTTTGTAGAGGTTATAAAGAGAAAGTGATGTTGTGTGATGATCAGCACTAAGTCCTGCATTCCCATTAAAGCCACTTTGGTCATAAGAAGGGAGTCAAAATGAAGTCTGACTAGAAATCTACTGCAGAGGCCAAGTACATTTAGTATGGCTTGAGTTGTGATATAGTTTTACTTTGATGTGCATTTTGAATTTCAGCTACACCTAGGTAGACGTAAAATGATAATTAAAAAATGCTGTAACCAACTTATCTAATAAAATTGGCAACCAGCCATTATTTTGTTGACTATGAGAAAGTTTATGTTAATTTTTAGGGTCTGATAGAACTATTTCATGTGTATTACAGTGGTATTCATATGCTATGTCTCTAAACTTTATTTTCAAAAGCTTAAGGCCCAAATACAAACTTCTCTGGAATAAATGTGGTGTTTTATTTTCTGGATCATAGAGTGAACATACACATCTTCATTAAGTACTATTATCTAAACATATTAATTTCAAGCACATACACACATGCACGCACACACCCCTATAAATACATTAAATGCAACTTTGCCACAATAGCTGAGCATCTAACTCTTAATGCTATTCTATATGGAGTACAGAATAACCTTATTTGTGTGAATTAATTAGCATGTATTAAAAACAGGAGAATACAGGAATTTATAAATCGGTAAACATGGTTTGGTAGAAGAATCAGCTTAGAGATACTGTCTCTACCATGTACTTTTAACAGTAACTTCAGTTGTAATATTAGGGAAAATTTCATGAAATAATTTTTCATGAAATAATTGCTACAGATTTAATCTCATGTAAGGAAACACTTTAATTTGCTTTTCTACTCCATTTACAAATATAGCTTGCAGACAGAATTCTCATTCAAGTTACTTGGGGTTTGAAAAAAGTTTTCATCATCAAACCTGAAAATCTAGTATAAAACAGTAAAACCAAAATGTTGATTTACAATCTTTACACTATTGCTCAGTGCATGTAATAAAATTAAAAGTTGAGTGTAAACATTTCAATATTTAAGTATATTCCTTTAACTTCCAAAAGGAAATGTAAAGACAAAAGAATCTTGAGTTTTTTTGCTAGGAGGTTTTTCCTCAAAGATTCCTTTAAGGCTTACTTTGATGTTTAGGATCTCCAATTACAAAGGTAGTCATTCATGTCCACATGCCGTAAAGATGATTTCCCCAGTAATGGTATTTCACTAAGTTGCTCCAAAGTCTTCGGGTGCAACCCGCAGTTAGCCAGTTCCTTATGAATAGCTTCCTATGGAAATATGTACACATAAGTCTTTGAAAGAGTATATTAGCTTCTGAACAGTTTTAAATGATTATCACGAAAACTGACAAATGGCTCATTCCTGTAATGCATTGTTTCTACACATGCTGATCCTAAGAATTTATGTATAGACCAAACCCTACAGTTTTTATAGCTAGTTGGTAATGTGGTAGTTTTATACACCTATATAACTACACAAAAATCTAAATCTTGAAAATGAGATATATATGACTCCCATAGTAAAGTTTTCATAAACTACAAAAGAACTGGATCTGAGAGGGCAATGAAAATAGCAGGTCTAAGGGAAGTTTCCCAAGCCATTGCTTACCTCATAAAAACTTACTCCTTACGATGGATTTTATTATTTAAAATTTTACTACATAATGATTACATTCATCGTATTTATTCATAAAGCATTTAATTCCTTTTAACTGATTTGACAGTATTTTTAGAACCTGAAGCACAAATTCACCTCATAAATGAACTCTCTGCAGCTAGGAAGTTTCCCAGTTGTAGCTAGGAAATAACCTACAACTAAAGCTGTTTATAGGAATCTACTTACTTTATCCAGTACTTTATCCAGTGGTAGGCAGATATTAAATACAGCTGTTGGCTCATGTGGATAGAGTCCTGCAGAGAATGACCCACTCTGTGAAGATTTGAGTAGCCTGGTTATAGAATATAGAGCATGAGGCATGATTGGACCTGTAATCTCCAAACTGAATTGATCTTGGTATCCAGAAAGAGCTTGTGTCTTCACATTAACACTCCGCGCCTTCATGAAAATTAAAAAAAAAAAAAAAAAAAAAAAAAA
>NW_022900936.1:9621368-9627849 GCF_012274545.1 Fukomys damarensis | reverse complement strand
AAAATAAAAAAAAAAAAAAAAAAAAAAAAAATGCCATTACTGTTCTCTCAAGCTTTTGTCTCATAGCTAAAATGTGTTCCAAAGCCAGACAAGGGATCACAGGCCTGTAAGCTGCCTGATGAATGCCTATAATCTTAGCTCCTGAGACAGAAGGAATACATGTTCAAGGCTAGCCTGAGTAATTTAAGACTCGTAAAATAAAAAGGACTGGGTATGATACAGCTCAGCTCTCTCCCTGGGTTCACTCCCTAAGTAACAAAAAGTTCAATATTTTCATTTGGGATTTTTGTTAATGGAACAAAAGTAACAAGTAGTTTCTACAATATCAACATGAGCAGAAATGTTTAGTAGATTCTAAGCATCTCCAGCGCCTGCATTGAGATTTTACACTTAATGTATAGAGTATTATATTTTCATCTATCATTTCTGATTTAATAAGCTGTTGATATGGGACATTGATGGGATATTTATTGCTATCAACATTTAGCATATATATAACTGTTTGAACTATATATAGTCTTTTCACTTATTAATGATCCAGTGTTTGAAATCTATAACATCCTTGGCTACTTCCTTGAACTAGTGACTGAAGGAAACATTTAATTTGTCAAGGAAATTAAATGCTTTAGTTGCCAGTTACATTTTGTTGTGTAAGAAAAAACTTCATATATTCAAGTAAAACAAATTTCATAATATATTTTCATATAATTTAACCTAATTGTCACAGCAAGGATTTTTTTTAAACTGCGAGGAAAGTAAAATGAAAACATACGAAGTATAAAAGGATAGGAGTTATTTTCCAAAAACAATCTATTTAAAAAACAGTACTTTTAGCCAGGCATGGTGGCACATGGTTGTAATCCCAGCAGTCGGGAGTCTGAGGCAGGTGGATCACCACCAAGTTTGAGGCCAGCCTGTGAGTTCAAAGCCAATATGAACTACATGTAGAGACCCTGTCTCAGGAAGAGAAGAAGAAGAAGAAAAAAAGGATCTTTATAAAGCTGTTTTAAGGATTGGTGAAGTGTAGGTTTTCTTTTAACTACCTTAAGTATTTGCATTGTGGCACCTCGGAATGCTATTGGCGATAAAAGGGTTGGTGGAAGTCCTGCCTGTGGACCTGAGGTAGCAACTAAACTTTTGCAGTTGATCAAAAAGTTGAGCAATGTAAATGTGTTGGTTCCTTTCACCAAAAGAACAGACTCAGGTCTGTGATCCATTTGTACTTCATGTTTCTCTTTACGCCTGAAGAAGACAATCAAGGAAATTTTTGCAAATCCCAAACCAAGAGGGCATGATCTTGATTATGAATCACCTAGAACCCTTCTTTTCCAAAACATTCCTAAGTATTGTTTGAATGAAAATGTTAAGTTTGTTAGAAACTGACAATAAAATCCAGTCAAAAACTTCTGCCCAAATATTCAAGTGTGAAGGGGAACAAGGGAGGTGGGGAAGGGGGAAAGAAGGAAGCAACAAGAAAATGAGAAAAAATGGAAAGGAGCTTTTGTAAATAAGGAGGGGAAGAGGAGTTGAAGGGAGGAGAGGGAGCTGGGAAAAAAGCAAGTTATATCATGGACAGGTGCAAATTCCCTATGAAGAATGTAACATTACATGTATCTAAAATGTATGCAAGAGCCAGGGATGTAGTTCAGTGCCACTGCACCTGCCTGGCAAGCACAAGGTTCTGAGTTTAATCCCTGGTGTGTGTGGAGATGATTCCAATAAAAACACAAAATAAACCGCTTCCCTCCTACAAACTTAATCAACATGGACTGTTTTTACTTAAAAATAGTTTTAAGAGTTTATGGTTTATTTCTGTTTAGGGGTTGTTATTTAATATCATAATGGACAATTAGTTTGAAGAGGAATTGAAAATAATTTAAAATTATAGTCATTAAAAACCACAAATTAAAAATTATTCATTAACTTAATTCAATGAAAATTCTTAGTAATAACTGAAAGGATACAGCTTGATAGAGAGTATATCTGGCTTTTTAATTTTATCATGCACACCCATCTCTTCCAACCAAGAAAAACTTTCCTCTTCATCTTCATCACTGATTGCTTGCTGCCTAGGAAATTGCTATAGTTAGAATTCCCACTTCACAAAGCTGGCACTTTTACAAATTAATTTTACTGAATCCTAAGTCACTGGGTATAAAGGTTCTTTTAATCACATACTCCCCATGTCCCAGGCTTGTTCCATACGCTTTCTTCTTATGGCTATTTTCTTCTATTAAAGGCAGAGAAAATTCAATACCTACATAAGAACATAAACACATAACTCAGTGTACTTTAACAGTATTTAACAAGAGTTCCCTACTTACAGAGTATAAAACAATGGTGGCAAACCTATGGCATGCATGCCACATCAGGCTGTTAACACTGAAAGCTCTAAAAGGTTCATCATCACTGGTACAGAGTATATTAGATTTGAAATTTAAAGTTTTATACTTCATTTATTAAGGTAATAGTCTCCAAGTTTTTCTTGAGTGTGGCCCACAACACACATCAACATGTTCACATACCTCTTTCCATCAAACACTTAAGGAAACAGGGATACTGATACATGGGATACTTTTTCATAAATTACATTGTATTTTAGTTTACTTTCTGAAAATGTGCGGTTGGGTTCACTACACAGATTTCATGATCAGCTGACCTATTTTGAAAATCACATTATTCAGGAGTTAGGTAATTTGTTCTAGAAAAGACTTTCTAGAGAGTATACTAAAATAGTGACTCTCCAGTCCATTATGTGTGTCTTACTTCAGAGATCAGAGATAGGAACACCATTCATTTAAAGCTACAAGTAAGGGATAATTTAACCAAATGCAGAAAGAACAAATGAAGAGAAACTACACTTCTGAAAAAATACAGTTAAAAGACAATACAAAGTTTAGCTTTTATGGCAGACATTTCATAAATAAATTATAGTATCATCACTTTAATCCTAAACTTTTACCTTCATTTTTCATAGCTTCCCTTAAACCTCTAGTTGTGGGAGATAAGAGAGCTGTGATCACATCACTTCCTGCTAATCCTGCTGCACGAAACAGGACAGTAAACTGATATGTGCAAACGTAGAAATAGGGGCAAAGTTTTGACTTCAGCAGATTATACAAAGAAGTAAAGCTCATAGACCTGTGAAGCAAAAGAATTTTCGTTAGGTATTAAATATTTAGCTCAATGTTTAAACCCCACAACATACTCTATAGACACTGGTTTAAATTTTTGCAGTTATGTATGATTTGGCTATAAAGGACTGAAACTATAATGTGGACTCACTGATGACTTCTCAGTATTTTTAACTTAAGCATTTAAAATTAACCATTTTTTCTTTCAACAAAACTTGATAACTGGTTGCTTTGTCTGAACAACTTCTGACATAAATGGATGCAGTCACTGACAAGAACATTAAAGGATTATACCTGCCTATTTATGTTAATCTAACACATATATATTCTATATTGTGATAGTGATGAGAGCTTAAAAAACACACAAGCAGCTTAAATGTTCATTATTTACATTTTCTGATAAAATCTGGGATAGAAAGATGCTTCTCTTTACATTTCCATGCCACAAACACAGTAAGAAACTAGGTGTGGTGGCACACACCTATAACTGCGGGAAGCTAAGGCAGGACTGCCCTGAGTTTGAGGCCAGCTTGGGCTATGTAACAAGACGTTGTTTCAAAAAAACAAACCAGGGGCCGGGATTTAGCTCAATAGTGTCATGCCTGCCTTAACAAGTTTGATTTCAGGTATGCACCCCCTAAAACAAAAAGAAACCAAAACCAAAACCAAACCAAACAAAAAGACAAAAACAAAAGTACTAAAATAAAAATTTACCACTGGATCGCACAAATCTTTTTATTACTACTTTTTTGGGTGGTACTGGGGATCAAACTTTTTATTAACCTTACCAGTCACTCATTAATACATGTTGCAGGGTTTCATCACTTGACCAAAGGCTTGTCTTTCCAGCCATTTTCCTATCAGCTCCAATACGTGGAAACAGTGATAGCCAGGACAAAGCAGGGTGTAGCCAATAGACAAGGCTCTGCTGGAAGGCACAACGGAGCTCAGTGGAGAGTTTGGGATCCTAAAATCCAGAGGGGATAATAGGTGGTTTTGAATTCATGAAAAATACATAATTTTATTATAGACATTGACAACACCAGACATAAGGTCTAAGAATCTTTAACTTCTTTCTATGGAAATACATTAATAACCATTAGCTGAGGCTTGTTTGGGATAGCCCTTTTAGCTAAAAATCAGTTTGTCAACTATACTTGTTACTTTTAAAACAGTCACTTTATTTCAGAATTACCTGTATACTTTGGGGCAAAGTAACTTCTGTTGCCCTACAATGCTGGACAAGACCTTGAGCCTCTTCCTGTGCTTTCAAATGATCTGCCCAGGTAAAGGGTTGAGAAGAGGTGAAAAGGAGTCGAGTTTTAATACTCCAGTCTACAGGTAACTTGGTACTTTTTGGAAGCAGAGTATCCGATTCAGAGAATGATACATGTGGAGTCTTTTAGAAAACAAAGAACATAAAAATTAGTTTCAAGAAAATAGACTACAGCTCAGTGGTAGAGCACTTGCCAAACATGCACAAGGCCCTAGATGCAATCCCTAGCACCACAAAAAGAAAAAACTATATACTGAGAAAGTCTGGAAGTAGCTCAACTTAACAATAGATACCTCTGAGATGAAAATTTCTGTTGGAAGTAGTGGAAGAAGAGTGGTGTATTTCAATTTGTAGTTTTAATAGTTCTTTATGATACTATAGATGTTGCTATCAAAAGCAGAAATCCTACCAATACTCAAAACATTACCTTTTAAGCCTCTGAAACATAATCTAACCTGTTCCTCGGGTGAGCAACTTAGGTAGCTACTATCCATAAAAGGCTACATTCAAACAATTGTTCCTCACCTAAAAAATTTACCCTGAATTGGAAACAAAGCTTTTGTGCATAAGGACGGGAGGGGAAAAATGGGAAAAAAGAGGCAGATGTATCATGTACAGGTAGCAGCTTCCCTTTGATGAATGTTATAATTATGTACGCCTAAAATGTACCAATGAATGTTTTTGTTTAAAAAAAACATTTATCCTGAACCCAAGTTGCTGTTCTTCAAGTCAATATTCTTCATATTACCAAGATTCTTTCCAAATTCTCCAATGGTCCTTGTTTTTTAAAAGCCATTAATTTATAGAGGGAAGACTGGGTCTTGGGAACTCTTCTTCTAGCCTGTTCCCATTAGGACAAATTAAGCATTTACAAACCACATAATAGAAGTACTCAGTAACGGAAATAAGAGTACGTGTGTAGGAAAAGGCAGCAATGAGGTTCAGTGCTATGTCACAACCTGTGGTGGTAATCTGGGGATCTGGTTTAAAGATTTAGCAGAGGGCTAAGTTAATGTAGCTGAGCCTGGAGGGTTGATTTTGAGTGAGGAGGTAGAAGAATCACTACCCAAGGAAGAGTGTTCAAAACTGATCAGAGTGGTGGGGCATGGTGTAAAAAGGACAGCCACGTTTACTAAACCCATCCACTACTGCTTGTTTTTATGTGGGTGGCTGTAATAGGTGTGTTACAGGTCCTTTACTTGGCTGATGCTATCTTTTTAATCCTGAATCACTATCGAGCTAATTTGTAAAACTATTTTCCATGCAAATTTTTTCTGAGAAGTATAAATAATATATATTCTAATGATATTTAAAAAATTATTACCTGGGGTAGTTCAGTAACAGTTCTTTCATGTAACGTGTCTTCCCATAGCAAATCATTTTCTTGATTAGAATCTAAAAGCTGAAGTTAAAAGTCATTCTCTTAGAACTTAAATGATGCTAGTTTGTTTTATTATTGAGACAGAGGTCTTGCTACTGCTGGCAATGAACTCACTTCGTAGCCCACCCAGCCTGGCCTCAACCTCCGGGCAATCCTGCTTCAGCCTCTGGAAGACAGGTTTAAACGTACATACGAAGTGCGTCCAAATTCATACACATCCAAATCAATCTACCAGTGTTGCACTTCGTATTTGTATCTGAACTTTAATGTCAAAATTAAAAGGAAAAAGGGCCCACGTTTTGCGAATAACTGACACCAAAAGATCCAAAAGGCTAGGAAATTCTGACCCAACTTAATTATTCCTCCATCCCCACAGCCTCCGGAGGGAAAGCAGACTCTCCCACCTTTTTCCACCGCAGTGGCCAGGCAGAGTGGGCGGTCCTAAGGATTTCCCCAGCTCTTCAGAGTGCCGGGATACCTCGCAAGCAGCACAGTTCCCTCCATTTTTCGGGAGCAGCCTTCCCCCAGGCTCGGAAACCCCTGGCGCCCAATTCCCGGTCTCCACCGCTAAGAATTTAACCACGCGGTCTAGAGGCGGTGATCACGACAGACAGGCGCCCCGGCTGCGGCACGAAGAACTCACCAGGGCCGGCCCCTCCTGCTGGCCGCGGGGCTGTGCGGCGGGGTGCT
>NW_022900936.1:9588297-9621130 GCF_012274545.1 Fukomys damarensis | reverse complement strand
GTAGCCGGGCACCGAGAGAGCCATGACAAGCGGCGGTAAACGCCACCCGCCCTGCGCTTCCCGCGCGCGCTGGTCCCGCCCCCACGCTGCATCACGTCAGCGCGACGGACAGACGCTACGAGGCCCCGCCCTGCGTGTACCGCCTTCGCAGAGCGTGCGCAATGGCCAACCCGCAAGGCTCGCCCCCCAGCCCCCTTGCTGGGTTGCAGGCAGACGGGTCTCTCGTCTCCGAGTGCAGAGATGATGGGAAGCACGCAGTCCAGCGCCAGTGGACACTGTCTTGTTGGGCACCGAAATAGGTGAACCCTGCTTAAGTCCACCACAGGGATGTGTTCAGACCCTGGTATGGCGCCTGCATGGAAAGCAAACGTCACACTTAGGTGATGGGCTGTCGATCTGGTAACTTTCAGAAAGCAGAGGCGACTGGAGAGTTGGGGTGGGGGGCGGGCTGCCCCAGCCTAGTCCCCCAGAGAGTACTCTGGAATCAGCATACTCCGAACGCCGAACGCCGAACGCAGCCACCCAACAACCCTGCCGTCCCCTTTCCCAAGGCTTGGCCAGCCTACACCCGGGGAAACACTCGCAGCTGTCACAGGCAGTTACTGGGATCCGCTTGTTTGATCCTGGGGAAACTTAAGAGTGCATGAATATTTGAAAACAAAAGTTAAGTGCCTATTGGCTCGATCCTTTGAGACCTGAAAATATATTCAAATGCTTAAATTATGACTGCAGAGTCTTGTTAAGGAAGATGTTAAGAATGGGTTCATAAAAGATTAGTAACATTGCTTTGACAGTACATTTACAGCAAAGGCCTGTAATAGATTTATCAATAGAATAGCGTGGGTTTTGCTGAAAGCAGCAGTTTTCTTCATGAAAGAATTTATAACAGAGGTACAATGTACAGAAACAAAAACTAAAAAGGCTTTCTGAATATTTCCTTCAGATGTTGTGGAATTATCCCTATCACTTGCATAACAATGCAAAAACTTTCCAAATACATTAAATAACTGAGAATCTTGTCTTAACAAGAAAACATAATAATGGGACAACTTGCTTTTTTTTCTTCCTTGATCTTTTTTTCTCAATTTTCCAGCTTTCAATACTGGTCTTCCAAATGAGGTCTAAGAAATAAGAAAATTAAAATAGAACAACTTGCTTTTTTCTTCCTTGACTTTTCTGAACAACTTCCATGTAAACTTTTGCTTCATACAGTGGGACGGGTTCATCCAACTGAGGTCTGTGAAAGAAAAATCATTACAAATGTCAGTGTAGTTACAGATGAACAGAACACACAGGATGGCAGTTGACAGTTGCTGTAGTGCTTGTATAAGCAAATTATTCAAACAAACTTGTCCATTACTGTTTCTACAGTTGAAAGTTATTAGATTTTCAAGGAAAAAAAAAACCCTACAAAATCCCCTCCCTACTGTACGAGTCATAAACACATCTAATTTAAACAAAGAAACATACTTATCCTTCTTTTCAAGCTATGGATTAGTTCAAGTTGTTTTGGGAGGGATAATGAAGAGCAAAGGCTGAGGTGAAGAACACAACGGCAGGAAAACTCACAGGCTACTAGGCTACTTCTATCAGCACTTACTGGCACACTCCCTAGGTACACCTTGAGAAATTAAAGAGCATCTAACCCAGTGATGGCAAAACTTTTAGAGCTTTAACTGAAACAAACAGCCTGATGGGGCATGCATGCTGTAGGTTTGCCACTACTGAACCTAAATAAGAAAATATGGAGGCAACAGGTGTACTGTAAAACAAAAAGGAAATGCCCACTGCATCTCCCAGAGAATAGAAAAGTAAACAAGAACAATGATTTCTCTGCCTGCCTCGCAAGTGCAAGGACTCCAGTTTGATCTCGGTACCAAAAATCAAACCAAAACAATGATATGATTACTTTAGCATACCTAAAAACACCAGCTGATAACTTCTCCATCACGTCTTTTAAGATGCGTAGCTGGAAGGACTGTTAAGGTGGCAATACAAGAGGACAGAGGATTAAATAAAACCATTCAATTAAGCAAAAGATGTTAGGCAGATTACTTTCTCACTCACAGTTCTGCACTATCACAAATACTAAATGTCACAGAAATTATGTAATCTGTCAAGTCTAAGACAGAGAAATAATGTGAAATTGCTGGTGGAGTAACAGAGCCTGAACTAAGAACAAGTGATGAGAACAGCAAGCCTAGTGTCCAAGTGATGACCACTGTTACCCAATGGATGGCAATGTAGTGCGCATTCATTTCTGCACTATGTATGGTACTTAGTACTTACATTAGGTACATATACATTTAGAAATTAATCTGGTTGGTGGCATGCTGAAAATTTGCAGAAAAGTTAGTAATTGTGTATGTCACTAACAATCAAAATAATAATGTAAAAATTGAGAAAAGTATTTTGGTAATTTAATTTGCAAAAGATCTAACTTCCTGTTTCCAATCTCTGCAAGCTCTTTTTCTACTTTTGTTAATGAAACTGCCACCTGTGCATGTGTGTGTACAGACGCTCCACAAATTATGATGAGATTATGTACTATTAAACCCACTGAAAACTGAAAATATTCTAAATCAAAGGGGCACTGAAGGCTGGGTGTGGTGGTGCATGCCTATAATCCCAGCTCTTGGGAGATGGAGGCAAGAGAAGAATCACTGTGGGTCTGAAGCCAGCCAGGGCTACATAGTGAGTTTCAAGGTTAGCATGAACTGCATAGGGAGACCTTGTCTCAAAAACAAAAACAAACAAACAAACAAAAACAAAACAAAACAAAAAAAACCCACAAGGGGCTGGGGATTTAGCTCAGTGGTTCTGCCACCTGCCTCACAAGCAAAAGGTCCCTAGTTCAATCCCTGTAACAAAAAATAAAACCCCAAAACCAAAAACCAAACCAAACAAATAAACATTCAGACTTAGGTAGACATGGGTACATGCTGTAATCCCAGCTACTAGGGTAGCTGAGGCAGGAAGATTGCACATTTGAGGCCAGCCTGGGCAATTTAGCAGGACCCTATCTCAAAATACAAAACAAAAAGGGCTGAAAATGTAGATCAGTGTGACACCCTGGGTTCAACCATTAAATAAATAGTATATAAATAATTTTTCTTTTTTTAGTATTGGGGATTGAACACATGCCTTTGCACTTGTGAGGCAGGTGGCAGACATAAATAAAATTTAAAAAGTAAATCAGACACATCCTTAGTTGAAGATTTCCTATCAATAAAAATTGTAAAAACCAACTCTTTACTTCAGATGAACACACTGAAATGTTTTGTGCACTGGCACAACGTGGGGTAAGTGCACAACCTTCCAATAGAATGTATAAGGTCAGGTTAAAAACAAAACCTACTTTTGGTTAATGTCCTACTCAGGAACAGGAGAATGCCTGAGGGTGACTCTTGCTCTGCCACTTGCTGGCTGTGTCCCTGGGGATAGGAGAACCTCTCTATGCTTTAGTTTCTTCCCCTTGAAGTAGAAATAATAGTGGCACTTAGATCTTGTAGGGTTGTTTCGTGTTTAAATGAATACCTGCAAGGCACTTAGAACATGGCGTATGAAGGCAAAGTAAGCAGCTAAGTATAATTTCTTATCACAATGAGAGGATTTATGAGTAGAGCACAAGACACATTTCAAGTTAGAAACTCAATCAAATAAAAAGGATATAAAGATACTTTCCCTGCTGTACATTTGACAAATTCCAAACTTCATCATTTAGGAAAGCTATCGTTGCTCCCTTGAGGAAAAGGCGATGGCTATCTGGAGGGTCCAACTTCAATAGGATAAACAAAGACCAGTCAGATAGCGTGAGGTAAACAGAAGGGCACTTGGCATCGTGAGCCAAACATCTACACAAGTTAATGTCTATGTCACCAAAAGTCAGCACATACACTTTCACTATGTTTTCTATTTCATGAAACAGCAAGGTGTAAAAAAGATAAGGCAGACACACGGTCAATATAGAACCCTGGCGACGAATTGCTATGGGTTTCTGGCCATTGTACTCATGGTCGACTTCATGAATATGTTGGGAAGTCGACGAAGACTGGAATATGAGAAAAACAGTATTTGCATATCAACTATCATATAATTATTTAAAAACAACTGTTGCAAAATATAACTGTGGGCGTTAACTTATCTATACACATGTAATAATTCCAATTTCAGTAACTAGGAAATTGTAATAGCATTATACAGAAATATTTTGCTAAATATATGCCAACAATGTTTGTTACTAAGAAAAAAATATTTGAAACAATTTAAAAATTCAGAGGTCATTATTTTTAATTTACCACATAACACTGTAATTAATTCTAATTACAATTAAATGAATTGCAAATACAATTGGAGACACCCCCCCCAGGCAGTATTTCAACATTTTGACCAACATAGACCTAAAACCAAAAAAGGCTACATTTCTTTAAACATAGGGGTTTAATTCAGAAATTGGACTTATTAGCCAAGCATGGTGGCGCAAGCCTGTAATCCCAGCACTCGGGAGACTGAGGCAGGAGGATCACTGTGAGTTCAAGACCAGCCTGGGCTACATAGTGAGTTCCAGAGCAGTCTGAACTACATAGTGAGACTCTGTTTAAAAAAAAAAAAAACAGAAAGAAAGAAATTGGACTTATTGAGCCAGACCATACCTCAAATAAAACTGAGGCTGTACTTTATGTGAATTACATTCTTTGGTGCATTAGTAATGCTTTACTGTTTCTGATAATACCTGAAGGTTTTCTTCTGTTGTTACCCAGTGGCCTCCGACACCCAGAAGTGTGATGATATCGTGCTTATGTGGCAGTAGCTGTAATTTTACAGGTGGTTCATCATCTTTATTATATAATCTCACTTATAAGCGAAGAGTTAAAAAACAGAGAGAGAAAAATATATTTTATAATAACTTGAAAACTTATTCTTCAAGTAACTTCTTTACTTTTAAATATAGGACCACAAAAGCATACTTCTCAGAAAAAGGCAACATGCAGTATATTGAAGTATCTTAAACCACACTTTTTACAATAAAACTGGTCATAAAATTTTTTCAATGTTTAAAAATAAATGTAATAAAGTCTACTTTCATTTGGAAATCAAGCAAGGTAATATAATATACATAATTTAGCCTTATAATGCTAATTATAACAATATACCTTTATACAATCAAATGCATTGCTTTCTGATTAAAATATCATAGGCTTAAGGTAAACTTGGATGTAATTACTGAAATACATACTTAAAAAAATGATGTCAATGAAGTATATTCACTTCTGCTGAAAGATTTTTTGGGAGTTAATTTCAATTTTTTTCTCAAATTATTATTATTATTATTTTTTTTTGTACTGTAGATTGATCCCTTTACACTGAGCATATCCTAAGTCCTTTTTAAAAAAACTTTTTTATATTGAGATAGGTTCTTGCTAAGTCATGGAACTGCCTAGGCTGGGCTGGAACTTCCGATCCTCCTGCTTCAGCCTCCCAGAGTGCTGGACTTACAGGTGTGTCCTAGAAAATACAGTGTTTCTTAGAAACATCCATGACGGTCAGAGCTGTGTTCATAAACAGAAGCACTTTGCAGGCTGGTTGCACCATTCCTTTAGAGTGAGAGCACTACCTAAGCATGTGTGGATTAGATATTACCAGATTTTGGTTCAACTAAAAAAGTTCAAGAAAGGGAAAATGGAATAAAATTGCATATATTCTATAAATAGAAGCTACAGAAGTCAACTATGTAATAAGTAAGCAGCCACACATAGTGAAAGAGAGTGTCAGCATCTGGGAGCAACTGAGCAAATGCAGTTTTAAGTTTTTTAATAGAAATTTGTTATCTGTTACTTCAATTTGAAGGGCTATGCTTTAAAAGGCAAGCACAGCCTCTCTGCCAGTGAAACAAGGATAACAATGGAGTAAAATGAGGGTGGTCCAATCTAAACAGACACATGTTTAGTTAGAAACAAAGCTCCAGGCTGTGGATGCAGCTCAGCCGGAACACCGGCCTAGCATACATGAAGCCCTGAGTTCAATACCCACTAATGTAAAAAATAAAATCAAAACCCCTCAAAACAAAACTCCACACAAAAAGAAATCCTCAAATTAAAGGCGCCGTTCAATAAATGCATTAAAAGTCATTCCCTAGTTATAGCTTTTTCTGGAATCCATCAAACTAAAAAAGTCACACAGGCTAACTACAGATTTCACAAGTACCCACCTCCAGCATCTAGCACAATATCTACTCCCAGGCCACCTGTTTCTTCCAAACAGCTTTCAGCAATGTGGACTTTCCCAGTAGAGATATCAATCACTCGAGCTGGAAAAGGCAGGAAATCAGGCAATTGCACTGTTCTCTTTGTGACTAACTCAAATAAATCAGGGAAAAAGGTAAACAAAATCAAGCAGAGATCTGTTCTATGAAATGAATTAAGCAGTCCAAAAAATTACTAAATTTAAATAAGAAAAGTCAATTTCAAGGTATTTTTTTCTCATCGGATCTAATACTGGTGAGGATCAATCTAAATGGAGTGGTATATCCAATAAAGTAAAAATATGAGCAGCTTTGGACAAGGAGGCCCAAGGCTGGTGTGCTGACAAAGGAAACTATCTCTAGTCATAGGAGACGTTGCCAGTATATATATATCATATACGTTATGACGTGAACTGGAAGATCCAACAGTTTAAGTATATTTAGATTTGAGATTAGTGCTAAAAATACAAAAATATATTTATGTATAATGGTGTGTATCAACTAGATGTTTTATCTTTTTTCAGTGGTAGAAAGCTCCCATCTATCTCCTTACTCCCCCAAATAGAGAAAAATCCTGAAGGTAAAGAAAAGGAGTGAGATTATTTTTAGCAGTTAGTGAAAATTAAACTAATTTTTACAGGCTACTTTTTTTCTTGGTGTTTTGAGACAGGACCTCACTATGTAGTTCACAAGGCCTTGAACTCACTATGTAGCCCAGGCTAGCCTTGAACTCATGGCGATCCTCTTGCCTCAGCCTTCTGAGTGCTGGGATTATGAGTGTGCACTGCCATGCCTGGCTTGACGTTAAAGTATTCATTAAAAGAAAAACCAATCATATTAATATGCTAATAGGAAAATGTAAATGGAGAGAAATGATATTAGCCAGCATTTAAAGTAGCAATGACATGTTTATATTTTGTTATTTTTATTATTTATTTTAAAATGTATACTCCATTTTCGTATCATTTAACACCTTACTGAAAAGAATTCTTCAGAGCTGCTTGGATTAGAAGTGTAGTTCAACAGTAATCTGGGTTTTGGGAGGGACTGGGGTGGGAAGACAAAAGGAAAAGAGGACTGAAGCAGCTTAGGAAGAGCAGGACCCAGAAACTTTGCCTTTAACACTACCATTTCTGCTCTTTTTCATTCTGTTTTCTTCTTTTCTTTTTGTGGTGCTCGGGATCAAACCCACAGCCTCACACATGGTAGGCAAGTGCTCTGCCACTGACCTACAACCCCTTATTTCCAAATCTCTTCTTTCTTCTTTTCTCCTCCTTTTAGCCCTTATATTACCTTCCTTCCATTTCCTGGTTATCTCTGCCAGATACAGAAAGCAACAATGGTAGCGTGGACTTTAATGTTCAAACACTATTACAGTCCTTCCTTGGGGAAGCTAGTGAAATTCTGAGAAGCTATTCCTGGGTGTCCAACCTAAATTCCCGAGGACCTGAGGAAAGACCCACATTACCTCAATGAGCATTATTCCTTCTAGCCTGCCTTCACATTAGCTATGCTCATCATCCTCTTTGTTCTACCTCTGCTAGTTTCTCCATTCCTTTTTATTTTTCTTTTCTCAGTTTCTATTTTTTTTTCTTCTGGTCCATTATCAGTGCTGTTTAGATAGGTTCAATCTTGTCAACAGCCTTTACCATGAACTGCTCATCGTAAACTGTACCTGACTTGAAAAAGGGTCATCTGCTTTCCAGTGTGTAACAGAAAACAGACTGCTTCAGAGGGTAAATAAGTTGAGAAACATACCAAGTGATGTAAAAATATACTCATTTTATTCACTGAAACCAAAGATGCAACAGCTATGTCTAAACTGTGTTAAAGTTTGCTTAATTTAAACCTGGGGAAGCTGTTACAATGAGACAAAAACGAACAAACAGAGAAAGATGTTATGTTTAAAAAACTTTTATGTGAATTTGGATTCAGCACAGATATTAACTGCATTTAAGAAACAACTCTCATTTGGGATTCTGCACTTTGTTTCACCAGTGCAATTTTTTATGTCCTTACAAAATGTCATGTGGTAAAATCTGCACTGAGGAATGTTACTCACCTACAGGAGGTCTAAGTCTTTCAAGGTGCTGCTTGTCTTCCAGGCTGCAGGCTGTAGAGATTACTCTGGCTCCTCTGTGGTGTGCTAATTGAATGGCTATTGTGCCGAATGCCTGTGTGGAAACACATACACACAAAAGATTAACACATCCATTTTGCTTAGACTGTTTAATAAAGCGTAATTCTTGTTGGGTGTGGTGGTGCATCCCAGCATTCAGGAGGCGGAGGCAGAAGGATCATTCTGAGCTCGAGGCCAGCCTGAGCTACACAGTAAATTCACGGCCAAACTGGATTACATAGCAAGACCCTGACTCAACAAAAAAAAAAGTATAATTTTATAGAGTCATTTCAATATATTTTATTTTTAAATTTAAAAAAATTTTTTTTCCAGTACCAGGAATTGAACTCAGGACTTTGTGCTTGCCAGGCAGGCATGGCACTGCTGAGCTACATCTCTCTCCCTCTGTGTGTGTGTGTGTGTGTGTGTGTGTGTGTGTGTGTGTGTGTGTGTATATATATATATATTTTTTTTGTACCAGGGATCAAACTCAGGACCTTGTGCTTGTGAGGCAGGTGGGGCAACCACTGAGATAAATCCCTGGCCCACTTTAATGTATTTTTAAATGCTATGTAATAGGAGGAAAAATTACAGACAAATTTAGTGGTGGAAACATGTGATTTCTTCAGGAATGGTGGAGAAGCTGCATGTGCCAAGGATACAGGGCCACATTAACCATGGTCAAGAGAGAAAAATGGGCCTGTCTTGCTGATGGTCTGGGCTAATGATGTAGTCCCTGTGGGAGTCCAGCTACTTCTTTCTCTTTGGAGAGCAAAGCACTTTAAAAGCTCCATCTCCTTTTGGATCCATGGGGTAAGCTCAAGGAAACAATGCCATCCCAATGTTGGCCATCAGCAGAAGCCCAGGCTGAAGATAGTTTCCCTTTTTTTCAAAGAAAAGAAGATAGAAAATAAAACCATAAATTCATGTGAAAAATTTGAAACTTTAAAAAAATTATATTTAATTGTATTCTTTTAGTGTCTTTAACTTTTGCTTTGAAGCTACATCCTCAGCCCTTTTTATTTTAAGACAGGGTCTAAGTTGCCAGGTTGATCTTAAAATTGAGATCTTCTTGCTTCAGCTTTCTGAGCACCCGAGATGACAGGTGTGCCCCACCAGAGATGGCTTCCATTGTTTTTTTTAATGTTATATGTAATATGTTTCAATGAGTACATTTTGACCTGTGTGATCCATCTATAAAATATCAAAACTTTATCCACATAAATATGGGAGATCAGATACCAAACTGGCAAGGAGCTCTGAAGTATGAATTCAAAGGCTCATGAGCTATTGAGGCTTTGTGTAACAGGAATGAAAGTGGTGTGAACAGCAGTGTAGCCTAGTGGTACAGTGCTTGCTTAGCATATGCAAGGCCTTATATTTGGTCTCCAGCACTGGGGGAGAGGGGAAGGCCAATGTGTTCTTTAATGGACTAGAAGGTTCAAAGTAATTAGAAAATAGCCAAGTGCAGCGGCATAAGCCTGTAATCTCCACTTGGGAAGCTGAGGCAGGAGAACTGTAAGTCTAAGTCCAGCCTGGACAACTTATCAAGACCCTGTTTTAGAAAACCAAAAAAGCTATCCTTTATAAGGAAATGTGAAATTGGCAAAGAAACCAGTTAACGATATATTGGCAAGGAACTGGCAAATGGATGGCTCATTTCTAAATTCCCTATGCTTATGGTATGAGCTACATCTCCAGCTACTTTTATATGCATATATATATATATATATTTCTATAGTCTGTTTCTTAACAAAATCACTGGCACCCACACTTGCTCCGTCCATTATCAGCACCGATTTCCCGGAAGAGAGATGAGAAAGGTAATGCAGAGCTGTATAGGCTCGGACTCCATCCCGAATCGTTGCAGCCGCTTCTGTCCACGTGACCTTTTCTGGTTTATGAACTATCACAAAGAGGGAGAGGAAACAACCCATTAGCAAGTTCCATTTGTACTACCTCCTAGAGTGATTTCTCTCTATCTCTGCCACCAAGGGTGCTAGCACAATACAAACCTGACCTGTTATTTTTCACCTGCTTTACAGTTTCCCTGTTTTGATTCTTTCCCACACACATATGAAAGTATATACATTTTCAACACAGGAAACAAGGCGAGTGTATTCTTAATTTCTTTATTGTGAAACAGAACACATGGCAAAAATACATGAAACATAAAGTGTAAGAATAATAAATGCAGCCAGGTATGGTGATGCACACCCCAAACCCCAGCACTTAGGAGGCTGAGGCAGGAGGATCACTGGGTTCAAGACCAGCCTGGACTACACAGTAGGTTCACAGTCAGCCTAAGCTACACAGCAAGACCCTGTGTCAATCCCTCTCCTCACAATAGCTTGAGCCCAGCCTGGGCAGCTCAGTAACTTAGGGAGAGATTGTCTCAAAATAAATAAATAGAAAAAAGGATATGCCCCAATATAGCAAAAACAAAAACAAAGAAACAAAAAAACCCTGACGGTGAAATCTCACCCCCGAGAGCTGGACCTGGGCCTGGAGTGGCCTAGACACTGACATCTAAAGCCCAGGAATCATCCTACACCTTGCACGGCTATCCAGTTAGCAGCCTCCCCTCGCTCCACCAGAGGTCGCCCCATGCTGACTCCATTTTTTTCTTTTCTATAATTTATCACTCTAGCATGCATTCCTAAACAGTATCATTTAATTTTGCCTGGTTTTGAACTTTATCAAAATAGAAACGCATCTTATGCATTCTTTCCTATCTTGCCTTTTACACGCTTTTTACATTTTCTTAAGGATATATCCTTTTTTGTGTCTTTTAATTTGGGAGGCTTTTATGGTATATTTATTGTACTGGGATTTGAACTCTGGGCTATTGCACTGAGCTACATTCCCAATCCTTTATTATTATTATTGTTGTTGTTGTTGTTGTTGTTGTTATTATTATTATTATTATTATTTTGGTTGTTTGTTCTGAGACAGAGTCTCACTATGTATTCAGACTGGCCCTGAATTCACTGTGCAGCCCAAGCTGACCTGGAACTCAAGGCAATTCTCCTGCTTCAGCCTCCAAGTACTGGGATTACAGGTGTATGTCACCATGCCCAGCCTATGATTTTTATTTTGAGACAGAGTCTAAGTCACTAAATTGACCAGGCTGGCCTTGAACTTGTAATCCTCTTGCCTCAGCCTCCCAAAAGGTGTGTACCACCACATCTAGCTTCATTTCTGTTGTTTAATGTGTTTCACTATGTGGAAATACCTTCGTTTGGTTACTTTTCTCCAGCTGATGAATACTTGCACTATCTTTAATTTTTGCCAGTTAAACACAATGCTAAGAATGTTCTTGTGTAAATATTTTCTTGCATGATACTTACTCTGGAATAGGAATTCAGGTGCCAGCGTATATCAATTTTAACTTAACGACAAACTTGCAGAGTGCTTGTGTCACTGCAGTGTCCTATGCTGTGAAAGTCTTTTTCAACCTTAAATAGTAGATTTATTCATTTTTTTCCCAATCATGTGGGCACGTAAGGGTTTCTTACTGTGATTTGAATTTGTTTCTCTTTATTTTTTAAAAAAGTTGAGCATCTTCCCATGTTTGTTAGCATTCTGGAATTCCTTTGGGTGAAGTGACCAAGTCTTTGTCAAATTTCCTATGCTCTTTTTCTTTATTGATACCTAGAAACTCTTCGCATAGTCTAGTACATTGTATATGTATATTTATGTGCTGTAAAGAGAATGATTCCTTTTTTTCAGTACTCCAGATGGGAAGTGTTTTAGATTTTAGAATATTTACATAAAGAGCTACTGTATGGAACCCATGTCTAAACATGAAATTCATTTATATTTCTCATATATCTTATACATACAGCCTAAAGGGAATTTTATACAATATATTTATTTATTTATTGGCACTGGAGATTGAATTCCAGTCCTTGCACTTGCGAGGCAGCTCCAGAACCACTGACCTAAATCCCCAGTCTATGATTTTTTTTTTGGAACCAGGGATCAAACTCTGGTCCTTGTACTTGTGAGGCAGGTGTATACAATATTTTTAGTGTGTATGTTTGTTTTGTATCGGGAACTGAACTTTGGATCTTGTGCTTACAAGGCAGGCATGGAGCCACTGAGGGGCATAATTTTTTGTTTTTTGGGTTTTTTTTGGTACCAGGGATTGAATTCACGATCTTGTGCTTGCAAGGAAGGTGGTGGAACCATTAAGCTAAATTCCCAGGCTGTGTGTGTTTGTTGTGACTGTGACCTGTCACATGAGATCAGGTATAAAATGTTTCAATTGTGGCACTATGTTGGTGCTCACAAAGTTTTAGATTTTGAAGTATTTTTGTTTTCAGATTAGGATGCTGGACATGCATTTAACTTTATGGCTTTTCTTTTCAATTACTGGAATGGACTCTGAAAATATGTGTTGGAATGATTCTTTTAAAACAAGTAATATTCCAGCACTTGTCTGCTTAAGATCCATCAACAGGCAGTCATTTCTGTTATTTAAGAGGCTGAGGCAGGAAGATGGCAAGTTTGAGGTAGGCCTGGGCAACTTAATGAGATATTGTCTCAAAAAAAAAAAAAATAAGGTTGTAGACATAGCTCAATTCCCAGTACTGGGGGGAAAAAATAAGTCAATAGGTTTCCACTGCATTTGGAACAAAATGCATACTTTAAAAAAAAAATTTCTTTGTGTCTGACTTTTCTGCACCTCACTATTTAATTTTTGTGTAAATTTTGTTGTAAACTGAGTATGATTCTTTTCACAATACAAGCAGTCCTTTCTCATTTTACTTAATGACAGTAGTTAGATGGCATGGCCACAGAGCATCAGCACTGCATCAGTGACACTCCAGTGCCATCTAGTGGGAAAGAGGAGCATTCAGCCATCCATGTTGGAAATGTTCAGGCAGACGGGCAGGGAATCAAAACTGTGAGAACATGCTAAGTACCGGGTGACAGCCGACACAGTACATCATTTCTTATGAAATTAAGACAGCTGTGATATAAATTTTTGTGGTGTTTCATCCTTGGTTTTTGCTCATAATTCCTGCAGCCCTTGTTATTTCCTGAATGACCAGAACTATAAGCATAAGCATAAGCATATCTATTTATCTATCTATCTATCTATCTATCTATCTATCTATCTATCTATCTATCTTTGGTCTTGGTTCCTAAAGCATCTTCAGAGTAATAAAGATAAAAGAAAGCCTTTTATGATGTTGGAGCGCTTTTTTTCGTGCTCCTCTCTCTGTCTCTGTACCACTCTTTCTGTCTCTCCTTCCCTTGTGCTTCTTTACCTGCTCCTTCTTCTCCCCAGTGCAGGCCACAGAAACTAGAAATTCTGCTCCCTAAGGCAAGTCAGAGAAACTAAAAATATATCATCACCTTCTCTGGCCTTTCTGTCTTAGGGCTGGCCTGGCCATAAAAAAATTCTGACATACCTTATCTGAAAGTAGACCTTACAGCCTCCATTTCACAGGGGTCTGGCCCCATCTCAGGGAGCAAGGAATGCTGCAAAAAGAGGCCAAGAAGATTCTGAACGTAGAGGCCTTGCTGAGTTTCTCCATGTGGTCTACTGGCATTAGGTGATGTCTGTTTGTCTAAGCACATCTCTACAGGGCTGCCCATGCTTTAATCATGCCTATCAATAAAGCCTCCGTTTAAAAAAATTCCCAAAGGACGGGTTGAGAGATTCTTGACAGGTTAACATGAAAGCTTGGGGGAAGGTGAACAAGAACACATTCACATGCTGGAAGGGCAGCTGCCCCAACTCGACAGGGACAGAAGCGCCTGTGCTCAGGACTCTCCCACAGCTTACCCTATGAATGTCTTCATCTGGCTGCTTATTCATAGCCTTTAAGAATCTTTCATAATGAATAGGCAAATATATTTTCCTGAGTTCTATAATCTATCCTAGCTAATTAATTGAGCTAGATTGGAACCCGAACGTGTAGCAGTTGGTCAGAAATACTAAGGCTCAGACTTGTGACTGCCTCTGAAGGAAGCGCACTCCTGTGGGCCTACATCCTAGATCCATGGGATCTGATGCTATCTCCTGATGCAGAAAGCATCAGGATGAAGGAGGATTAGAGGATGCCCAGCTGATTGCTTGCTGGCGAGAGAAATTCCCACACATGTTGAGGTCACTTCAGAAGGTGTCTATGTTGTATGTCAGTTTGGGTTTATTTCTTCTACCCAGTAGCTATTCTCTCAATATTATGGATTATGAATTAATCTGCCTAAGGCCATATAGCAAATAAGGTGAATGTATGACTGACACTTCATGCTCATCCTCTGTATAACTGATTTATGTGGCCTTCTGGGGGAATATTTTTATCATAAGCACTGAGTCTACTGTATTTTATTAAACTATCAATCATGCAGTCCTTAATATTAAAGGCAATAAAACTGGGTTTAAGATTTCAAAGATTCTGTCAGGTGTGGTAACACACGCCTATAATCTCAGCACTTGGGAGGCTAAAGCAGCCACAAGTTCGAGGCCAACCTGGGCTACATGGTGAGTTTAAGACCAGCCTGAACTAATAGTGAGATCCTGTCTCAAAAAAGAAACAAACAAACAAACAAACTAAGAAAACAAACAAATAAAAAAATTGCATAGTCAAATGTAGGTTAAGATCCTTGCTTTTGCATTAAGTAGTCAATGGGTGCTTATTATGTTATATAAACTAACTAAATAAAAGACAGCAATGTGTGGATCAATAATAACTGTATCAGTACAATGAATTATAATTTCAAAATGAATTATAATTTCATTTTTCTTTCTTTTTTTGGTACTGGAAATCGAAATTTCATTTTTAAAAAAAATTTCATTTCTTTCTTGCTTAGGTCCAAAGTAATAAGAAGACAGTGCTGAAATGTGTCCCACGTTTTGAAATGAAAAACAAAATTATGTTTGAGAGAATGACTTAAGAACCGAAAGTAGGAAAGAGCTGGTGGAATCACTCAGGTTTTAAACTGCCGTCACGACTGCACAGGATGAATGGCACACTTGGGGAGGTGGTCTGGGAGCTTGTTCCTCAGCTTGGGGAAAGAACAGACTTTTTTGGGTTGATGGTGACTGAGCACTCAGTTCTGTCAACAATTTCTAGGCAAAGAATTAACAGAAACTCAGAGTTGTGGTAAAGTAAAATTTTCTACTGCAAAGCTTCATGAAACCTATGGAAATTATTCCCCTTTTCACAAAAGGATGAGCTGCAGACAATGCAGAGGTTGTCCAGTGGGACTCACTGTCGGATGAGGTCAGCACACCCAGGAGGTTGCAGGAGGTGACTTTAAGAAAATGGCCTTTCTTAAAGCCCTTCTTGTGAAGAAATGTTTCACTGAGTTTTCTTTCTTAAAGAATCTGAAATTGCTTTGTTCTGTATACTCTGATGGATTTTTGGACTATAATCTATCCTCCTGATTTTACAAATAATCAGGAAAATAAAAGGTCATTTGTGTGGTTCACCTGTGTTAGCTTTAACTTTCAGTATATTGATTCTCTAATTTGCCTTGCTCCTTCAGGGCCCTGTTATAATTCTCCAATATTCAGTCATGCCTACAGAAATGGGCCTTGCTTACTGCTGTCTCTTTAATAGCTCACTTTCTACAGCAATTTGGGCTACTTAGTAAAAACTGAGGTGTGGGAGTCCAAACTAAAGGTTTTAGCTGACTCCATATTCACAAAGTTCTCAAAGGAAAAGGGCAGGAAGGGCTATACAAGGAATCTCTCGGACCCCTTTTCACTGTGCACAATCTCAAAACAGCTATGGATCAGATTCCCACTGCATAGTATTTGAAAGAGATCTCCAGCTCTCAGAAGAAGACACACTTTTGGCTCTGTATCATGGCTTACTATACATCTAAATAAGCACAGGTTTCAGATTTCTGGAAAAGTTAAAAAAATATATATATGTATATATTTTGGTACGGGGGATCAAACTCAGGACCTTGCTCTTGAAAGGCAGGCGGTGGCCCCACTGCGCTAAATCCCAGTTCTTAAAAAAATAATTTTTAATAAAACATAGAACTAAGTATGACTTACTTAATATTTTATTATTTTAGAAATGAAATTCCAATGCTTGGTAGCCTAGTTCAAGTTACTGTATGGGCTCAACTGTGTAAGTTTCTGGTTCTGGTAGTTCAAAATACACATTAGCAGGGCTGGGGATTTAGCTCAAGGGCACCGCACCTGCCTCGAAAGCAAGGTCCTGAGTTTAATCCCTGGAGTGGGGGGATTAGCTTCTGCCCCCAACAGGTAGGATTAGAGATTAGATCACTTAAGACAACTCTTGAGAAAACTTTAAATAAAATAGTTTAAGAGCACAAATCAATATACTTTCACCGATAGAAAAAGTATCAAGAGTAACAAAATGAGCCAGAGCATAAGAAATATATATTGGCTGGACCACCATAGTCCCTGTGTACCACGACCCTGACCACATCCTCCTGTGTGTCCACTGAGGTAACCCCCACCTAACTTTGCATCTTTTCTTCTTTTTCTTTGTATTTTTAATACTATATGCTTGACTTTATGTCTGAACTTTTAGTTTTCAATTTGAGATAGGGTCTTGTTAAGGTGCGTAGGTTGGGCTTGAAGTTGTAGTCCTCCTGCCCCAGCATCCCAGAGTGGTGGGATCATAGGTGTGCACACCACACCTGACTGCAACTTGCTTTTAATTTTTTTTGTGGTACTAATAATTGAATCCAGGACCTCTGAACTAAACTACACCCATAGCCCTTTTCAAATATGTTTTTTTGAGACAGTGTCTCACTAAATTACCCAGCCTAGGCTCAAATTTGCAATCCTCCTACCTCAGTTTCTGAGTGCTGGGATTATAGGCATATGTGGCATGTCTGGCTGCATCTTGGTTTTCCCCCCCATTAATTTTATTGGTACATTTTAGGTAAACAATAAAATGACATTTGTCATGGGGAATCTGTACCTCTACATATCTTGGTTCTTATTTTTTTCCCCATCTTCCTGCTTTTCCATCAACCCCTTCACCCCTTCCTATTTACAAAGACTTTGTTTCCATTTTTTTCTTGTATTTCTTTCCCTTCTTTCCTTTCCCTTCCCCAACCCTTCCCACTTCCCCTTCCTCTTTGCACCTTTTCTTCCTGTTTCACATTATCTATTATACATTTTGATCCTCATTTACACTCTCAGTTTCTCACACCAGAGAAACTATTCGGTTTATGTCATTTAAGAGTATGGCCTCAATATGCATCTGCTTAGCTATAAATGTCTCTAGTTTCTCGTTCTTTATGGCTGAGTAGTACTCTCCATTTTATAAAAAACAAAACCCACATCTTCTTTATCCAGTCTCCAGTTGATGGGCAATGGCTATTTCCAAGTTTTAGCTATTATAAACTGTGCCGCTATATGCACCTTATTTTTTTTTTTCAGCTTTAATTGAGTTTATTGGTATGTTTTAGGGATACAGTACAGTTACATTCATTGTTGGGATCTACCCTTCACCCTCCACCCCTGCGCACATACAAACACTTTATTTCCACCTTTTCATTATCTCACATTTTTTAATTTTCCCTTTTTACCCTTCCCCTACCCGTCCCACCTTCCCTACACCTTTAGCTCCTTTCTTCTCATTTCTCAAAGTCAGTAGTCTTATTAGAATCTTATGTATTATTGCAGATTATTCACAGCAGAGAAACTGCTCGGTATGCACCTTATTTTTTTTGAGACAGGGTCTCACCTTGTAGTTCAGGCTGGCCTCAAACTCGTGGCACTCTTCCTGCTTCAGCCTTTTGAGTGCTGGGATTAAGGTGTGAGCTACCTTGCCTGGCTGCAAATTGCTCTGAAACTCAATTTGCTTGTGAGACTCACCCATAAGGACACATCTGGCTCTTATTTCATTAGTCATGGCTGTATAGAATTCACCCAATGAATATCTTTAGTTAACCATTCTCCTGCTGATGGACATCTGGACCGTTTCCAGTTTCTTTCACTATTACAAGCCATACCTCAATGCCTCCTGGTACACATCAACTCTCTGTGTGGTACGCATCAGTACAATTAAAAATCTGCGGTGTATTGATCATCTCCTTTCCTAGATAATGCTAAATGATTCCTAACATTTTAGCAATCACTTAATTCTTGCTGCATAAAAAGTTTCCTTGCCATGTCCTTGCCAATAGTTGGTATAGTGTCTGTCAATCTCATGGGTACACAACAGTATCATTATGTGATTCTAAACCAAAATATTTAGAGGCTAGGTGTCTCTATGTTGCCTAGGCTGACTCTGAACTCCTGTTCTTTTTTTAATTTTTGGGTACTGGGGATCAAATTTGGGACTTTGTACTTTTGAGGCAGGCGGCTGAACCACTGAGCTAAATCCCTGGCCCTAAGGGGTTTTAATTTGCTTTTCTTTGATTACTCAGGTGATGGGGCATTTTTTTACTATGGTTTCACGAAATGTGCGTGTAAATTGAGTAAATGTACTTTTTAAAATTTAATTGTTTTGGTGCCGGGGATTTAGCTCAGCAGCATGGCACCTGCCTGGCAAGCATGAAGTCCTGAGTTTGATCACTGGTACAAAAGAAAAAAAAATTGAATTTTTTTGATGTGCCACAAATTTTTTTTTTTTATTTTTAAATTTTTGGGGGGGTTTATTGAGACAGGGTCTCAATATGTAGTTGAGACTGACCTGGAACTCACTATGTAGTCCAGGCTGGTCTCAAACTCATAGCAATCCTCCTGTCTCAGCCTCCAGAGTACTGGGATTACAGGTGTGTGCCACCACTCCTGGCCAAAAGTTTATTTTTTAAAATATATTTTATTTTACCCCTTACCCCCCACAATACCTCTCTTCTCCATATGTATAAAAGCTTTGTTTCCATTTTTTTCTTTCTATAAAATTTAATTTTTTTGAGACAGGGCCTTGCCATGTAGTTGAGACTGGATGTGAACACACTGTGTAGCCCAGGTTGTCTTCAAACTCACAGCAATTCTCCTGCCCCAGGAGAATCCTGAGTGCTAGGATTACAGGCATGTGCAACAACTGGCAATTAAAACTGAAATATTTAAAATATAAATAAATAAAATATAAATTACTATGGAAAAAATTAACAATGAACACTAGTCAAAAGATCTTAGATATTAGCCATGGAAACCAAACACATTTTTTAAATTTTTTCACATATACTGCCTAGATTTTGTTTACTTTTGTTTCAGTTAATAACCAAGAGTGTCAAGCATGGTGGCTCATGCCTATAATTCCACCACTGGGAGGCTGAGGCAAGAGGGTTGCAAGTTTGAGCCCAGTCTGGGCAATTTAGCCAGATCCTATCTCAAAATTACAAAAAAATTTTTAGAAATTAAATAGAAAAGCTGGGGTTTCAGCTGAGTGTGAAGGCCCTGGGGTTCAAGCCTCAATGCCAAAAAGCAAAAAAAAAAACAAAAACAAAACAAAACAATAAAAAACAGCAACAAAAAACCACCCCAAAAAAACCAAGAGCGGCAAAGCAAATAACTTAGTGGTGGAACTCTTGCTTGGTGTGTGGATTCCAGTTCCAGCCATGGAGAAGAAAAAAAAAAGTAAAAACAACAACCAAGAGCAGCTAGGTGTGGTGGCATATACCTATAATCTCAGCACTAAGGAGGTTGAGGCAGGAGGATCACCAATTGAAGGCCATCCTGAGCTATATAGTAAGTTCAAGGCCATCAAGGCCAGACTGGACACACATGCAAAATAAATAAACAACAACAAAAACAAAAACAAAAGCAAATAAGGTGTATAATTTCAGACTGTAAAAGAAAACTTTATGTAAACAGAAAACTTTCTTACCATAAACAGTATTGGTGAATCTTTAGTCTCAATATGAATTTTATGAATAGTTATATGCTAGAAGTAGCCACATGACCAGCCAACATTTATGTTCACAGTTGAACCATACATCACTGAAGTAAAACAGAAGCACTGAAAGACTGAACTGCCACATACCCAAATAATGCTCATGTACTCTAATAACTTCACAAAGTCCCGGGTCTTCAGAATCCAGGGGCAAGATCCCTAAAAATGAAAACAAGAAATTGAAGGGAAATAAGCCAATAAAGAATTCACTATGAATAAGACAAATTCACGGAAATTTTGTTCAGTAGAATTAAGAATGGTTCCAGTATTTACCACTGGGGAAAAGGAGAGACTTCAGCAATCTGGCAGGGAAGTGGACCTTAAATTTTCTAGCATGTACACTATGACACCTGTGTTGTCTCTTTCCTCCTCTGCATTTTTTTGTTTTTTTTTGGTACCAGAGTTTGAACTCAGGACTTGAGTTTGTGAGGCACGTGGTGGCACCACTGAGCTAAATCTCTGGCCCCCTATGCATTTTTTTATTAGTGCATACTGGTTATGCAGATGAATGGGTTTCAGTTTGGAGATTTGTACACACTCAACATACTGTGATCCTTTCTGTCGTTACCCTATGTGTGCCATTCCCTCCCCTAGTTTTCCTTTTCTGGGGGGGATTTCAACATGTATAATATATTTTGATTACATTTGTCCCCCCTTTAATCTGCCCTTATATGTTTCCCCTTCCCCTTTTTTCCTTTTTAGTAATAATTCTCTCCTTTTGTCATCATTTAAAAATTCTACATATTATGGAGAACACACAGTATTTGTCTTTCTGGGTCTGGCAAATAATGCTCAACATGATGATCTCTAGATATATCCATTTATCTGCAAATGACAAAAGCTTTTCTTTTTATGGCTAATATTCCACAGTGTATATATTACATTTACTCTATCCATTCATCTACGGATGGACACCTAGGCTGGTTCCCTGTCTTGGCTATTGCATATTGTAAGCAAAAAACATGGGTGCATTAGCTTTCCCATCACTGAGACACAATATTGGACACCCACGATTTAAAGGAGGAAAAGCTTAATTTAGCTCACAGTTTCAGGAGTTTAGTTCATGGTCAGTAGGCTCCAAGGCAGAAACATTAGCAGGTAAGAGCATGGTGGAGCAAAGCTACTTAGTCCATGGTAGCTGGGAAGCAGAGGGGGGAAACAATGCCAGAGAGGAACAGGTGGGGGACCATACATATGGTTGTACCCAGGGTCTTGCCTCCATGACGCATTCAGACACCCATCCAGGAGTGTGCCTTACAATCTGCCACGCATTTCTTAACCCAACGAGGTTGCCATGTGAAGACTAACAGTTATGATGGATATGCAGGTATCCCTGACTTTAATACTGCAAGGATCGTATATAGCTGGTTCAAATGCTAGCTCTATTTTCAGTTTTCTGAGGAACTTCCATACTGATTTCCATGCTGGCTCTTCAAATTTACATTCCCACCAGCAGTATAAAAGGGTTCTTCCCCCCACCCCTGCCTTCCTGTCAGCATTTCTTGTTTTTTATTCTTGATGATAGCCATTCTGACTGAGGGAGACAGAAGTTCAATGAAGTTTGACTTGCATTTCCCTGTGCTACCCCTTTCTCTTTCTCTTACTTGGAAATAACAGTAAAGATCACAGCCAGGAGCCAAATCAGAATCTTAGGGGCACCTACGCTTTTGGTTAATATTGTCCCTGATGCACAGCTACATTCCCCCAGTGTAGTCATGATCACAAGATAGCACTGGTGTGTTTCTAACAAAATTCTACTTTTCCCTTTATTTTTGGTCATACAGAATGCCACTGACTTGATGGGCAGAAAAAACTCACAATTTATCAGTTCTCCAGGAAAATACTTGAGTCAATGGCATTCCTGTATGCCGTCGAAGAAAGCTTTATAAATCCTGTTTCTTCCCCAATACTGAGGATTGAATCCAGGGCCTCACGCATTTACAAATCTATTCATTAGTGACTTCAAGCACATCACGAGACTAAACATTTTGTATGTTCATATAAGTATTTTCTATAAAGATATAAAAAAAAAGATATGGACATTTCAAAGAGTACTTTGTGTGACTGTCTAGACTACAAATACAAAAATATGTATGTTAAATATGATCTCATAAATTCTGGATTAAAAAAAACCCCAATACATTAAATGTTTCAAGTCAATTTTTAGTTTTATAAGTCAGCAAGGGAGCTCTGTAGGTTTCAAGTCAAAGAGTGGACACAGAACCTCTACATGACCCCGTCAGTCAATGGTCTTCAAGCATTGGGCTTCTCTCTTCTCCGGAGATGTCAGTCTGGCTTATGACCCATGACCAGCCAGGACAGGACTATACCAAGCACAACAGCCACTCTGGTTACTATATTTTAAATCTGTAATTATTCTAATTGATTTCCTTGTTTTTTTTTTTGGTACCAGGAAGTGAACTCAAGACTTTGCCCTTGTCAGGCAGGTGCTACACCACCGAGCCACATCCCTGGTCCTCTTCTATAGTCAAATAATTGACAAGCTTTAAATGTTCTGCTAATTGGGATCAAACTCGCAATTTTCTTTATCAATGAACATTTAAGAGTGACAAAACATTTATTTATTTATTTTTTGTGGTGCTGGGCAACATGCTAGGCAAGTTCTCCAGCACTGAATTACACCCTCGTTCCAGGGAAGTACTTTACACGAAGCAAATAATGAACATGAATAACTACAGAGGAGGGCTGGGGATTTAGCTCAGTGGTTCTACTGCCTGCCTTGCAAGTGCAAGGCCCTGCGTTTGCTTCCTGGTACCAAAACAAACAAAGAAAAAATAATTATAGAGGGGGAAAAAAGAAGAGATGGCAGTAAAATAGATGACTTGAAATAGAGAGAATTACAACTTACCAACTACTTCATCATCTGGTTGAAAGAATGATACCTTGCTTCCAACTGAAGAGGAGAAAAAATAAAGTTACTATTACAAGGTTACTGAATACAATTTTTATTTTACTATTAAAATAAATTAAAAGATCCCTGGGTCTATGATTACGTTGTTTTCTACTCCATTCTGATTCCCTTCTTTGGCTAGCCCGATCATCTGTCATTATTTTAGCTGCAAAATGAGAGCTATGTAAAATACTTTGACTTGGGAAATAAATTCAGCTTGGCACCAAGAAAGTTTGGAATTTTACAGAAATGATACGGTTACTTTTTCTCTGTATATATATAGACAAAAAGCCTTTACCATGAGTAAGTTCACTGAAATATTTGAAGAGTTCTAGGAGGAAATGGGAGGCAAAATATACAGTTAAGAGCCTGCATGTGCCTACATTTTACTGTATTCACACATTAGATATTCTCAACAGACCCAAGAAGTATTTTTCCTTTTTTTTTGGTTTTTTGAGACAGGATCTCACTATGTAGTTGAGACTGACCTGGAGCTCAGTATGTAGCCCAGGCTGGTCTCGAACTCATGGCAATCCTCCTGCCTCAGCCTCCTGAGTGCTGGGATTACAGGCATGTGCCACCATGCCCGGCTTTATTTTTGCTATTTTTAATTTTTATTAGTACATATTAAGTTTACAAAATATTGGATTTCATATTCTTCCTGTTTTACAGACAGTGAAGTAATCAGCAACTGGCCCCCTTTGGCTGTCAGCAAAAAGGCCTAGAACTCAGCTGCTGGTATTCAGCGAGAATCTAACTGGCATTCCTCCTTTTGCAGCTTGGTTGTTCCAGGGATTCTTCCTGTACCATTCTTGCCCAATACTTTTAGCTTTTGGTCCAGTGCACTGTTTTCTTTTCTGCTGAGCCACTTCCTCTTGGGATTGCTGACCTTTTTCTTGGGTTCTTTCACTTTCCTGTTTTCTCAGTCATCCCTTAAGAGGCATTCTGAAACGTTCTGTTTGCACTTCTCCACTTCTACCCTCTCTGGGTTAGCTCTTAGTTTTATTACTTCGAATGGAATCTACATGCTGATACTTCAAACAGAAACATTTCCAGCATAGATCTCTCATCCTATGGATTGGACTCATATAAGTCTTTGTTTAGAAACAAATTATATAAACTGTTTAACTTTTTTTTTTGTTTTTTTTGAGACAGGGTCTCACTATGTAGTTGAGACTGATCTGGAACTCACTATACAGCCCAGGCTGGTCTCGAACTCACAGCAATCCTCCTGCCTCAGCCTCCTGAGTGCTGGGATTACAGGCGTGTGCCACCACGCCCTGCTTAAACTGTTTAACTTTTAAATGCTCAAATTTTACATAAACTTCAAAAATTTAATGTGATGTGGTTACTGATGATTCTATAAGTTTTGATCCAAGGCTAACTTATACAAGTAATTCATGCTGATTTGTGGACATCATTTAAATGACAACACTGATCATTATACTTAATATCTAATTTTACATGAATTTAAATATATGCCTGAGTAGTTACTGAGCTGTAATCAGCAATTATATCAGTTAAACCCTATTCTTAATTTTAAAAAAGGACATTCTGTAAAACTAATTTTTATATTTGAAGGGATATGTATAGTTTTATATATTGGTAAACTAATTAGCTACTAGTTAATTTCTTTTACCTTACAAAATAAATATTTACTTCAATGAGCTTACCATCTAATACTATTCCAGCAACTTCTCTCCCAACAGGAAAGAAATCCTTTTCCATCTTCATTTCTGTCAAAAGCTAAATCATAACAGAGGGTGTTAACACATTAATGTCAAGAATAAACTCTGGACTTCTCACACATGAAAAAATGAGAGCAAAAAATCAAACCCTAGAAAAAGCAAACAGGATTCAATTTTTGGAATTAAGACAAAGCAAATAACTACAAAACAGGTTTATGTGTAAGTAGGAAATCAAGAGTCTGCTGAGGAATTAGTTGATATATAGGACTTAGGCATGGGTATTATTCAAATCACCAGTAACATCCTTTGTTCAACAGCTTTGTTGAGTACGATGTAAAATTATGGTTAAAACATCTCTTGGTTGGGTACACACTGTCTACCAGTAAACTATTCAGGTGAGGCAGGGGAGTCTGGAGAGCACGCTGTGAATATGGGGAATGCAGCCAATGAAGACTAAAGGCTCTGTATTCCTCAGCCCTTTTAAAGCACCTGACTTTCTCAGAAGTCTTTGGTTTGGAAGCAGGTGGGAAGAAGTGATGCATATTCACGTGAGAACTATTACAGGACTTCAGACTAATAATGGTCAGTGAGGTTTCTTTTTTAAGGCTATAGCTTTAAGAGATAAGTATTTTATTAGATTCTGACCAAATTCATTTTAAACCTTTGTCTTCTAGAATAACACAGTAGGCCGGGCGTGGTGGCACATGACTGTAATCCCAGCACTCGGGAGGCTGAGGCAGGAGGATCCCTGTGAGTTGGAGACCAGCCTGAGCTACATAGTGAGTTCCAGGTCAGTCTCACTACATAGTGAGACCTGTCTCAAAAACAAAAACAAAACAAACAAACAAACAAACAAAAACCTAAAATAACACAGTATTCTAAGGTAAACCTGTGTTTAAGTTTCTGCAATAATAATACTAGAGGTGCTGGACATAATTGTATTTATTTAGGAATAGTAAATTAAAAAGTAATTGTAATAATTTTCTTATATTATTTATTTAAAAAAATTTTTTTAAGAGCTCCTATATGTATACTTGCTTGTTAGAAATCTCTTTTTCAACGTGGAACTATACTTTTCCTAAGATGTTCATATGGTATTCTTACAGAAATACTGCATCCTTCACAGTTTGTTTCATATAGTTTGTTTATAGAAAAAGCTTCATTACATAGTCCAGGCTAGCCTTGAACTCATGATCCTTCCTGAATACAGCCATGGGCCACCATATTTCCCTTTCATGTGTATTTTTAACCATGGTTTTAGCAATTGTATCTTATTTTGTGCATTACTACACAGTTTTCATAACCACTAAGTTTATCAGTTATGTAGTATTTTATCCAATTGACCTGTACCATAATTTATCATTTCTGTTAGGGAAAGTCTTTTGTAGATTTGGATTTTAATAGATTTTTCATAGTTTCAGAACAAACATTTTCTGAACATAGATGTCTGTAGACAAGGAATAGTACTAATATTCATATATATATATTTCTTTCTTTTTTTTTTTGGAGACAAGGTCTTGCTATGGACTCCAGGCTGGCCTTGAGCTCACAGCAATCCTGCCTCTGCCTCCCAAGTACTGGAATTACAGGTGTGTGCCACTACACTGAACAGTATTTATATTCTTAGTGAAAAGATTTCAGGGGACTTTCACAAATTCATGTCTCAAGTAATACTCATTTTACACAGTTGTCCAATGGAAACCTATAACCTTGTTCTGTAATTTTCTCTTAGATGTTATGAAACAAAACTTAGCAAGTTTTGTAGAAACTGTGTTAACACTATAATCTAGTAAGTTAAGGGTCCAATAAACAATGGCAACAACGGAGTAAATCTACTTGTGGCACATTTAACCATAGTTTACCATTTGTAGAATTTCTATATATTTTTATGGTTAATAATGATAGATTACTGTGAGATGGTGCAAGACTGGAGATATGTATTTATGAGTGGGGAGAGGAGAGGAGAGGGAGAGAAGCAGAGACAGAGAGGTAAATCGTACACAGAGCATGAGCCATATCCAAAGACATTAATTAGAATTGATCTACAGAATTGATGGTTAATAACTTAATTGATTTGGTTTCTAGTTTTTATTTTTATCATATTTAGAAATATGATCTCTTCCTTTAAAGGCCTTACTAACTATAAATTCTCAACGTTGTGCAAAGTGAAGAAATTTATAAAATATTTTCACATGATATAAAATACATTATCTGTAATCATCTCCATGAAGAAATATACAAATGCACATTACTTTTCTGTCTTGTTCAGTTCTTCTTAGGATAATAATTTCTTGGCATTCAGAAGTCAGTTATATTTGTACACTAAATATACTATGAAACTTTCATTTAACTTTTGGCTTTTATTTTAAAACAGCAGTACCTTTGTATTTATCTGGCTCAGAGCACAAGCTTTAACTTGAAGTTTCACAAAGTTATCCTCTGTCACAGGAAGATTTTCCTGGAATCAAATATTAACAAAAGAACTCCTATGAGAACATTCCTTTATGTTGTGGGAATTTTCATAAATAATTGAACAAGATTACAAAATGCTTTAGGTTTATATTTTTTAAAGTCTCAGATACCAACATGGATATACATATATAATAAACTAAGTTTAACAAAGCGGAGCAATAAATATTATACTTTGTCAGCCTGAATAATCTCAAAGCATCAGACCTTCATACACACATAAACTATTCTTTACTAATATTTAGAATTTTTCAATACTATAAATGAAATTTAAAGTCAATTGCTCTTCTTGTCCTTAATATATCTGTTTTGGGCATTTCAGTATGTCTCATGGAATTTTGGGATCAAAATACACACTCAGTGGAATTTAATTCTCTCTTGTATTCCACAACTAGATATAACTTAAATGCCAAAAATGTTTCAAATCCAGGCATTTAGTGTCATCCAAGCAAGATCGTTTTTGCAGAACCAGGGATTGAACTCAGGACCTTGTGCTTGCCAGGCAGGCACCACTGAGCTACATCCCTGGCCTCAAGATGATTAAATATATTGTACTATCACATTCTCCAAATACCTTTACCCTGTCCAATAATTACTCTTTCTCAAACTCCATATGCTCAAAATTAGATTAAGAGCTCACAAACAAGAGCTCTTGCATAGTTCCTCCTATGACTTATCAAAAGGATTACTATGTGTACCAATAAACTCAATGAGGAAAAAAAAAAGGATTGCTATGTTTTATTTTCCACAAACACAATATTCTGGGAGTATCTTTTGTGAAATCTCAGATTTGCTATTTAGTTATATTATGAAGATATTATACAATAGATGAATTTGTGAATTTTACTTAAGATTGTATAACCCAGAGACAATTTTTAGTAAGACTCAATTAAAATGCAGATCCTCATTCATGACCCAATGGTAGATATAAGGCTGTTTGAGATCTAGACTTTTGATGTTAATATTTTGCAGTGAAAGAGGAGAGAAAAACTGAATTAAATTCATGATCATTTCCATAAGAAATTCTTATTCTATGAAATGCTGATATACATTTAGCATTTACATTTCATCTGTAAAAATTCAATGAAATTTTGGCTTGTCATAGATTTCTCTAATAATTATCAGATGAAAACTTTACTATCTATGCTTAACGTAGTAAAACAAAACAAAACAAACAAAACCAAAACTAGAGATTATTTAAAACTTTGTGAATGAGATAACTTTGGTAAGCTCAGAAATTTGTGTGGTAAACAATGCCTTTCTAACTCTTTAATTTCAAATTATAATATATTTCCTGAATATGGCTACAAACTAAAAACTTGCTTTATTGTGTTTAGAATAAGTCAGTTAAATCTGCAACACGCTAGGGGTGTTCTGTTTTTCTAATGCCTTTAGCACTACCTCCCTGAGGAACTAAAACTACTTTGTAGCCATCTTTTCAAATCATAGTTATACTTCAATATGGACTACTATTTCCACATAAAGATGAAAGGAAAGTAATTTAAGGAATTTTATTTAACAAACTTTGCTTATTTAGCTAACTCAAAATAACTAGTGATAAGGTCATTTAAAATTGGGGCTATTCTGTATGGAAAATACGCTATCTTAAGGTTAGGGCAGAGGTGGCAAAACTACGGCATGCGTGCCGCAGCCAGCTGTTGGTTATCACGGAAAGCTCCAAAAAGTTCACCATTACTGGGGATATGGCGTGGCTACTGGACTGCTTGTCTCGTGCCGTGAGGCTCTGGGTCCAATCTCCACCACTACAATAAAAACTAACAAAAAACTGTCCTGTAACAGTATATGATTAAACACGTTTTCTTACCCTTTCTTGAAATACAAACATTATTTCTTCATTTGTGGAACTCCGTTGAAAATATAAACCTTTCATAGTCACCTAAAAAAAAAAAAAATACATGTAACAAAGTCTTCCAGACCAAATAAAAGCAAAAATTAAAAATTAGTTGGCAGAAGATAAAATAACAGATATAAATGTAGTTTTCAAACAAGTAAATTTAGATAATTTTTCATATAAAGTAATCAGATATGAGAATATGCAACCATTTCCAGGTATGTGTCTAGGTTTACTGTTGAATATTTTACTCAACAGGCAATGTATTCTAAATTTTATTTTCTTAAAAACAAAACAAAAAAACAAAAAACCCCCCTAGATGTACTTAATAAAAAAAACCAAAACAAAACAGGGCTGGGGATTTAGCTCAGTGGTGCCAAGGCCTGCATCACAAGCAGAAGGTCCTGAGTTGATCCCAAAACAAGAACAAAAACAAAAACCCAAATCCTTATGAGGGCCAGAGATAAGGGCTTTCAAAGTCTTAAAAGACAAGTAGAGGCCAGGGATTAAACTCAGTGGTTCTGCCACCTGCTTTGCAAGGGCAAGGTCCTAAATTCAATCCCCAGTACCAAAAAAAAAAAAAAAAAAAAAAAAAAAAAAAAAAAGGACAATTAGAAAAGGAAAAGAAGGGAGTACTCAAGACACCTCTTGAAACTGTGGCCCATATTGTTCTGGACAGTTCTTGTGGTACTGGGAATTGAACCCAGGAGTGCTCTGCCACTGAACTGCATCCCCCGCCGCCTTTTTTGTACTGGGGATTGAACTCTGGCCCTTGTGCTTGGCGAGGCAGGCCGTGGAACCACTGAGCTAAATCCCCAGCTCTTCTGGACAGTTCTATAAACCAGCTAATTCAAGTGTTTAAACCATATTCCATAGACTTCTTGAAGCATTTAACATTTCTACAGCTATTTAATTTTCATAGTAATCACATTGTAAGACTTTTAAATGTAAGTTTTATAGAAGTATAAAATAGACACAGAAAACTGTATAGTGTATCCAATTTTAAAAGTGAATATCCTCATATCACAGTAGGAGAATGAACATGTAAGCTTTCTTATTTAATTATTAAACTTGGGCTTGTGTTATTTTATGAAATAATTTAGTAAATTAAAAGAAGTTTCATTACATATAATGTTAACTATACTATATATTTTATTTATTGTTTATTTTTTATTTAATTTTTTGGTACCGGGGATCGAACTCAGGTCTTTGTGCTTGCGAGGCAGGCGGCAGAACCACTGAGCTAAATCCCCGGCCCTATACTATACTATATATTTTATATGTGGGCCAAGACAACACTCCTTCACTTAATACAACCCAAGCAAGCCAAAGGGTTGGACACTTGTGTTATAAATTATTTCACTGTACCAATCAATAAGTTATTATCCATTCCCCTAATAAACATTTGAATTATTATAGTACTTAATGGTTTCCTATAGAGCTGCTAACATGAGATATATCATTCAAATGTAGAATACTTCATCCTTCAGGACTGATAATTAGTACCACTTTATAGGGCGGCCTATATAATTGGTAATCCCAGTGCAAAATGAAAATGTGGGGGTTGTATGGCATGGAGGTGCATAGTTGTGATCAGGAGGCTGGGGTAGGGGGATCACCACAAGTTTGGGGCCAGCCTGGGCTACATAGTGAGTTCAAGGACACTTTGAACTGTGTAGTGAAGTCCTGTCCAAAAAAAAAAAAAAGTGGGGAAACATGTCCAGAAATTACTTAAATTTTATCGTAGTCATGCAATGGTTGCTTTGTAAGATGTGATAATCAAATGCTGGCACTAACAGAATATGAACACATAATGAAGTCATATAAGGAAATTACATATAAGCCGGTGTGATGGCACATGCTTATAATTCCAGCACTCTGGGAGGTTGAGGCAGGAGGTTCACAAGTTCAAGTCCTGCCTAGGCAACTCAGTGTTTTAAGGAGACCCTGTTTCAAAAAATAAAAACTAAAAAAATAAAAAAGGGCTGGGGTGTAGCTCAGTGTGAAGGCCCAGATTCAATCCCCAGTACTGATAATAAACAAAAAGAACAAAAAGATGAGCAAGGTTAAATGACTAAGTTAAATATTCTACCCCTTTGGTGACAGGTCTTTGATCAATGTGTTTGCTGGGGCATGGGGGAGAGGAAAAACCTAAGTACAGAGCACATGTATTCCCTACCTCTTCTGCCTGGCTTTCAAGGCTCTCTAAAATGCACACCCACTATCCAATCTATCTTATGTTGTCCACCACGGTGCCTCAAATCCTGTCTGTCCTTGTCAGTGGGTGACTTCACATTAACAGTTACCCCAGCTCAAGGCTTCCACATGTGGTGTGTTTCCTCAATGTGCTGTATTAACTCTGGTAGCAAGGAAGTAAAGCTCAAGTCCTCAGTGATAGTCAATATACCCCATCTGTTCCACGCTTCTAGATTTCATTCCATGCTCACAAATAAAACCCTGTTTTATTTACTTACTAACTAGTTGGCTTTCCAAAGTATTGCTTGGGTAAATCAATACCCCTTTATCATTAGATAAATAAATCTTTGCTCCTACTTAATCTGGAGCTAGTGGGGTTGTCCTTTCCAGAAAGGGAAAAATTATATGTCAGATCTTGATTTCAAAGCATCTCTTTATATTTGGGATGCCACTGTGTCCTCTGAGCTTAAAACTTAACGGCATGTGGTACAGATCAGGATAGGCAGTCACATGGACCTTACACTACTCCAAAGACTTGGAAGGGAACATGTATGCTTATATCCTGAGGGTCCCCAAAAGACAATATTATACACAAATAATCCAATATTTTTAGTCATATAATGCTAATTTCTCCAATCCTCTGGCTGATGAATCAAAAATATTCTCAAAGTTTACAATGTAACGAAAGAGGTGCTTTCACAAAAGAGACTAGAAAAAAAATAAGGAAATTACATATGAGCAGGGTGTGATGGCATATGATTTGTTTTTGTAGCCCTCCCAAAAGGAATACCAAGTTCCTAGCACTAAGGAAATGGCAGAAGCTGGATGTGGTGCTGCACATCTGTAATTGCAGCACTCTGAAAGGATGAAGCAGCAGGACTGCAAGTGTGAACCCATATGGGGCAACTCAGGCTCTGTCTCAACATTAAAAAGGGCTGGGGATGTGGCACAGTGGGAAGGCCATAGGTTCAATCCCCATCTCCAACCCTCAACGCTCCAAGAAAATGTCAGAAGGGTGATATTCTTTTTGTTTTGTTTTGTTTTTTTGAGACAGGGTCTCAGTATGTAGTTGAGACTGACCTGGAACTCACTATGTAGCCCAGGCTGGTCTCAAACTCACAGGGATCCTCCTGCCTCAGCCTCCCGAGTACTGGAATTACAGGCATGCGCCTCCACACCCAGCTCAAAATGGGTGATATTCAGGGACCACATAATTTCTAGGCATTGGTCCAGATTAAATGGAATACTTGTCTATCACTTAATAAGATTTTATCAGATGTGAAGATATTTGCATATAGTATAACTACACACCTTGTAAAATAAAAAAAATTTGTAATGACATTTCTAAGAGTCATGTAATCTCAAAATTATATTTCCTACTATAAACTTTGCTAAAACAAAAAGTATTATATAAAACTGTTTTGCATGTTGTTTTTGGTTAGAACTAGGGGCTGAACCCAGTGCTCTACTACTGAACCAAACCTCCAGCATAATATATATAT
>NW_022900936.1:9581942-9588280 GCF_012274545.1 Fukomys damarensis | reverse complement strand
TATATATATATATAAAACTTTGAAGGGAAGCATATTTAGGTCAGTGTCACTGCACCTGCTTCAAAAGTGCAAGGGCCTGAGGTCTGGAGTTTGATCCCTGGTACTGCAAACAAAAAAAAACAACAAAACTTTTAAATGACAACAAACCTGTTAAAAAATGTAGGCTTAAGGGGAAGGAGGGGGAAGTAACAAGTACTAAGATGAGATATGTATATGTCCCAGTGGCCCATGATGAGTGTAGTTATTATGTGTCACAAATATGTACTATACAACTAAAAAAAGCGGGGGGCAAAACAAAGTAAGATGGTATGCCCTCTAAAGTGTAAAGGCTTTATACTTTTATAGGGTATATCAGAATTGAAAAACACGACATCAATCTACCATCTGAGGATTTTGTTAGTAATACTTTAAATTTTTACAATGGTCAAATATGTTAAAGATTTATGGAAATGGAAATTAAGATGAATTATTTAAAATAATTTTTTGGTAAAAGCAGAAAAAAGACTATACATTAAACATTTGACTATAAATACTGAGGTACTTCGGTTCACAAAATTAATTCTTTTCACATTTCTGGTTGCAAATCGAATTGGACAAGATTGAATTTGCTTTGGTTCTCATGAATAAAGGCACTGCTCTGTAGAGAGATTTTTAAAAAATCAAGGGGAAGTAATTTCCAATGGCTTCATCTTTGTCACAACAGCAACATGAACTCCACTGGCTCTCCTGCTGCACTCAATCCCCCAACAAGCTCATCTATTAATAACTGTAAACGAAACCGCCACAGATTGGTTATCTACCCTTTCAGTCCCAAAGTGTCCTGAGTATCAGATCAACCTCAAATTCAACAGACATAAAACTGGACTCAACTTTCCCGCAAATAAGATTAGGCCATAACCCTCAGCCATCAGAGGATTTCTTAGACTCATTCATAACTGCTTTCATGTATGACGTTATTGGTTTTATTCTTCTCCTCTAAGATGTCCCGTCTAGCTTGCTCATTTTAAGGACCATCACCTTAGAACAGGTGATGTTTGAGGCCTGCAGTTTCATCTCTCTTCCTCCTCCTGGCCAACTTGATGCCTGAAAGTTCAAACTCTTCTTACGTGCTCAGTTTTTTTAGCCTTTGACACAAACTTGGCAGCACTTGACCACTACAGATTCAGAGTTCAGGTGTGCTTCTCACTTACCTTCATTTTAAAGGAAAGCAAACACATACTGTCAAGCAGCTGGACTACAGAAAATCACAAGTCAACTCTGAAAAGTGACCCCTTAAGTTCACATTTGACACCAAGCCAAGCTCCTTTAAACTGCCTTGGAATCTGAAGTCCTATTTCTTGTCCTGTTTTAGGACCTGTGCCCAGGATTATAATATGAGTTAGAGAATTAGGGAGAAATGTTCAGCTACATTTTGATCTTTTGGGAAGAGGGGACTTAACTCGAGATCCTCCTCCCTTAGCTTCCTGGGTCTTACGTGTGTATCACCATGCCTAGCTTAAGTATTAACAATGTTCTTGGTAATCTGTGAGACCCCTCTATACATTTCCACACATCAGAAGAACACTTATGTCTAACCACATGCTCACCTATGGTACTTGGCTTAAAAATATGGTCAGTGAAACTGGGTGTGGTGGCTCACACTTGTAATTGCAATACTGGGGAGGCTGAGGCAGAAGGACTGTTGTGAGTTCAAGACCAGCCTGGGCTGCACAGTGAGTCCACAGCCAGCCTAAACTACACAGTAAGACTCTGGCTCAAAAAACAAAACAACAACAGAAAAAGAGGGCATCCCTAACCACCTGGTCTTTAACAGTCACAGAACAGCTCTCCACATTGTGAGGGCAACAGTCCACAATCTATACATTCTTAGGGTACTCTGCATAAGCCAGGAGTACACAGTACTCTGCTGCAAATAGCTGCACTGCTCTTCTGTGCCTGTTACAAGATGGAAAGTGAAGATGCTGTGACAGTGGCTTATACTTGTCTGTACCCCAGAAAGCAAATCTGGCAAGGAACATGTGCTTTAGAAACTTTTTACTGATATAATTGTGCAGTCTCTACCACCAGAAGGGTTTAAACAGAGACTGAATATGCAGTTAAAAGGGATTCATAAAGAGCATTGAGCCGGGAGTGGTGGTGCACACCTGTAATCCCAGCATTCGGGAGGCTGAGGCAGGAGGATCACTGTGAGTTCAAGACCAGCCTGGGCTACATACTGAGTTCCAGATCAGTCTCAACTACATAGTGAGAACCTGTCTCAAAAAACAAATGAAACAAACAAACACAAAGAGCATTCAAATATTGAGGGGGAAGAGGATAAAACTTATTTAAAAAACAAATATTAAGTGAGACAGGAATGATCATTAAAGTCTCTTCTAATTATGATAATCGATAACATTTCTGTGAATACTATCAAGACCACACTTACACATGTGGTATAATCTCTACATTTTATACAATCTGAGAACTATAGATGGAGAAGCAAAAAGAAAAAAAATTTTTTTTTGATATAGGCTTTAGGCAGAAACAAAAAAAGATATTTGCTTGGAGATGCCCAGTGTTGCTTATCTAGTCAACAAATGGCTTCCATCAAAAGTGTTTATGGGGCAGGGAGGCTCCCAGGAAGATCTTTTCGAATTTTTTTTTTGGGGGGGTGTTTTGAGACAAATCTTACTATGTAGTTCTGGCTGACCTTGGACTTACTTATAGTCCAGGTTGGCCTTAACCGCCCATCAATCCTGCCTCAGCCTCCCGGTGATGGGTTTACAGAGCGATCGGTGCCTGGCCCTAAGACTTTTCTGAATCTTAATTTTTTTTTCTTTTTAAAAAGATTTTTTGAATACTTTCACCTAAACCCTGAAAGCTTTTATTATCCCTTAATTTATAGAATCTGTACCATTAATTCTCACTCACAAGTATTTCTTACTGAGGCACTGCGCTGCCAAAACCGGGGTGTGGGGACTTGTGGGTTGGAGAGGGGATCTCTGGTCCAGTTAGTATTCTATATATGGCCATGTGATATAGTATGATCCAGAACAAAAGAAATTAAAATTTGTATTTAAATTTCTGAGTCAGCATCATATTTTCCTACACTATACTGCAGGGAAAGAGGAATCAATGGTGTGTTGAATAAAGTTCCCAGAAAGGTGGTTTTATCAGGTGACAATGGGGCAATGCAGGTAGAACTGAGGGACCCTCCCTGATTGCTTATCATAGCCTCTCCCTTATCGGACAGAAAGTCTCTAATCTTACTGTTACTGTAATTTTTCAGTTCACCCCAAGGTCTTGAAGAAGAGATTCCCTGGTTTAAGTACAAAATATGAATTGTAATTTTGATTAAACATTTAAAAGTTAAAAATCAAGAGAAAATCTCATAACATGAAATTATAAATATGGAAGAAATTCTATTGCAAAATACCATACTTTACTAGGTATTAGTGTGTATTCTTCCTCTTATACTTGCAGAGCTCATTAGCTTAGTGCAGTACTATTCAATGGCCTACAAAGGGCAGAAAGATGTTTTTGAAATAGTCTACATGAAGTTTATAAGGACAGAGAAACAGTAAGAAAAAGTTCACTACAAACAAAACCAGAAGAAACACTGTGATACCTTAGTAAAGCTTTTATTTTTAAGTTTTTTTTTGGAATAGGGTCTTGCTATGTAGTTCAGGCTGGCCTTGAAATCACTGGGTATCCTCCTGCCTCATCCTCTGGAATGCTAGTTTATAAGTATGTGCCACCACCACACCTGCTTAAGGCACTTAAAGAATTCCCAATCTTTCCCATTTTCTTTCTCCACAAAGGGACAAAAATGAATCAAGGTTTATTACTGCCCAGGACACAGTATTGGTTCAGAGGTCTAAATATCTGCTTCAGGTTTTCAATTCACTTCTTCAGTTCAGAACTTTGATTTTAAATGAACATCGTGGAGAATTATAAAACTACCAAAATATTTCACAACAAATGCCAGGCAGGTTGATCTTATATGGGAAACTCCGTTTTAAATCTGAACATCTCATTATGTGCTGCAAACTGGAGCAGTAGCACCAATGAAGTAAAATTAGTCATATAAGGTATTATCTGTTGTAGTGATTTGTAGTCCTAAGTGACCCTGCTTTGAACCCTTAAGAGATTTTCAAGGGCCACTGCAAGGATGACAGTAATAGATTCAAAACACTCATTACAAGATCTGACTGTCAATAAATGTGAATTATTTCTTAGTATTTCCATAAATAGGGAGAGAGCTTCAAAAGTAGTTCTGAAGCCCATACAGCAAAGTAGCAAAAGAATGGTCACAGGCAACCGTACTTTTACCACCTTTAATTTTCTAGTGGTCCATTATATCATTTGGATCTGCACCGTGGAATAACAGTAGCCAATAGCTACAGGTGGCTACTGAGCATTTGAACTGTGGTTAGAATTGAGACGTGTTGTAGAATTGAGATGTGAAGGGTAAAATGCACATCAGATTTGGACAACAAAATCAAAGATTCAAGGAGGTTAAAGTATAAAAATAAAATACGAAAAAAACACAAAGATTTGTAAGACTTCATAGGAAAAAATGTATACAGTGTTACGTTTTTCAAATATTTGGCTCTGAGTTGAAATAGTATTTTGGAAATGCTGGGCTAAATGAACACATAGTTCATGGGTTTTTTCCCACTTTTTAAATGCGGAGATTCAAAAGTACTTAAGTGGCTCAAATTATTCGACAGAGGTGAAGTAGAACCTTGTTAGTCATAACCTGGCATGGCGGCACCTGGGCGCTTGTTTAAAAATGCATTCTCAGGTTCAGACCTACAGGATCAGGATCTGCATCAGCAGACGGTTCTGAGACAACTCTTTACGAATTGCTCCAGAACATTCCAGGGTACACGGTTTATGAAGAGGGCAAATCTGGTCCTGCGGCCATATAAATGCGAATAGCCTTGGTTTAGGTAGCTGCTTATCGAAAACAGGAAGCCAAAGGGGGAGAAAACCATTACAGAGAAGTAATGGAGAAAGATAAGGAAACTCAATAAGCACAAACAGAAGCTGTGGGAAAAATTAAACCAAGGGGACAGACCTTTGCTTCCATAAATGTGAAAGGAGAGGGAAACGGCGATTAAACCTGCAATCGACCCTGCTAGAAGAACAGAAAACGCCCGTCAAAATATAGTCTCATCCGCCCCTCTGTGGCCTCAGCCAGGCTAGGCCTGAGCCCGAGCGGGTCTCAGGTTGTCGTGGACGCGAACCACCCCCTCCCCAGGACTACATAGTTCTTCGGGGCGTCTCTCCATCTTTCGCCCTAAGTCCCGTTCCCTGATAAGAGACAAGGAACTCCCCAAGGCTCACCTGCCTGTTAGCAACCCCAACGCCCAGAGACTTCGCCACCGCCACCTTCCAGTCCTTCCGCGGAGAACCCGCCCCCTCGGGCCCAGGGGATGCTCCCATTGGTCAGGGTGCTCGTCACTCCTGCAGGGCAGGGTCGGTCTCTGAAAGGCTGTAGAGGACGCCATAGCAACCGTAGTCAGAACTACAATTCCCGTCATGCTCCGCTCGGGGGTGGAAACGTACCTAGTTGGAGTCGCCCAAAATGGGTCCCGTTTTATGCAAATTTGAGTTAAAGACCACACCCTTCCTCATTCCAAACGGACCCTGAACACGTTCCTCGGTCTGTGCCCCGCCTTCCTTTTCGTCTTCACGTTATTCTCTCCCTTAAAACCTTCTGCAATTTAAATACATCCTAGCTACGCTCCTGCAGAGCAGATGCATCGAACCATGGAACAAAAAACCTGGCAAAGCCCCAGACTAGAAACCTCTGGTTAAGCTTTCTTGGTAAGCAGAATAGAAGAGGCGGGAAAGTGTCTCCTTTGAGCCTGCTGATTGGTTTTCCTGGCTGTCACTCCGTACTCCTCCATTTTTTTTCCTGGCTCTCCGCCTTTCTTTTCCTTGGGGGGCGGGGCTAGCGGTAAGGGGCGGTGAGGAGGTGTGGTTCCTTTCTTACGATTGGTAGACGGTTGTCCCCACTCCTCTGTGGGCGGAGACAGGCTGGTTGGGGGCGGGGGAGGCCGCAGAGGGAGATGCGGAGATAGGCGGGAGTGAGGGAACGAGGGAGGGAGCGAAGGAGGTAGAGAGGACTGGAGGAGCGCGGGGTGGGATCGCAGCTTGGTTGCTCCGTAGTACGGCGGCTCGCGAGGGAGAATCCCTAGCAGGCTCCGGAACGGGCAGAGGCGGGCGGAGGGCAGGCGGGGATGGTGTGCGGAGCTGCGGTTCCTGCGCCTCTCCCCGCGGCATGAGCGGCTCTGATTTATGCTTGGGGTGTCGGCGCGGTCCCGCGCGGAGATGAGGTGAGGAGC
>NW_022900936.1:9522655-9581518 GCF_012274545.1 Fukomys damarensis | reverse complement strand
ACCCGCGGGGAGCAGCGCCGCGCGCCGGGCGCCGGCCTCGCGTCCCCGGCTCATCCCTTTTCTCGCCTCCCGCGTGTCTGCACCATCCTGTCAGTGAAGGACGGTCACTGCCTTGTGGCCCTGCGCGGTGCTGCCCGGGCTGCTCGGTCGGTATTTAACAGAAAGCGGCTCCCCTTGCCGGGTGAGCGCGTCCCCGGGGTCCCCTTACGCACGGACTCGAGTTTCTGGTACGGACCCAAGGCACAATTTCGTTCTTTTCTGGCTTGAATGAGGAAATGTAATCCGAATTCCGAGAAAAAAGGAAACCAACGAGGAGTAGGCTGCACCTTCCTTCACTTGTTTGCCTTTGGATCAAGAAGACAGTTTGGTAGATTACATTTCCTATGGGGTAGCCTTCCTGTTGTGATTCCGACCAAAGACTTTGCTTTTGAAGAAACACATTAACAGCTCTTCTTGGTTCAGTCGGAGGCCATGGAGATTTTTGACAACTTCTTGAATGAGAAATGTGAAAGTTTCCTGTCGGACTTTGCCATCATTGTCGGTGCTATTCAGAAAACAGAATCAACTTGAACGTTTAAATACACGGAGACTCCAGCCAGATGTGGTTCTTTGTGCTTTTCTGTTCGCATCCTTCTTGTGCTATTTCCGTGGTCAGAAATGTACAGATAATAAAAAACAAGTCCAAGAAAAAGGGATTAGTCATAAAAACAAGTGTCTTACAAACAAATGCATCTGGAAAGATCTCAGATCAGCGGAGGCAGATTTACTAATCCCGTTGAATGGGCGAAGAAAAAGGCTCAGAGAGATAGCGCATGGATTATGTAGTGGACAGGATGTGAGAGTAGGAACCGGGGCCAGGAGCCAGCAAGGCCAGCTGGTCTGCTTGATGTCACCAAACCCCCTAAATAGGACGAATGTATTTATTGGGATGCCTTTATTTTTAGACGACTTTAAGCAGAAGTTTAAACACCCTTATTGCTTCCATTTGTCTATCTCTGTATGAAAAACAAAGTTTTTGTTACAGTTTTTTTTTAACTAGTTGAAGCATTTATATTGTTTTCGTAGGAGGTTGCTCATAACTGAAAACATTTTTTAAAAATGAAAATGCTTAGGTTTGTGAAGACATCAAGAAGTTTTAAATCATCTAAATGAAGGAATGAGGGACATTTGATTTAGTGATGAGATTAAAGATATTTCAAACACCTTTTTTGTTTTGTTTTTTTGAGACAGGGTTTCACTATGTAGTTGAGACTGACCTGGAACTCACTAGGTAGCCCAGGCTACTCACAGTGATCCTCCTGCCCTCAGCCTCCGGAGTGCTGGGATTACATGCGTGTGCCACCATGCCCGGCTCAAACACCTTTTACCCAGTTAGGACTACTTCTGATAGTACATTAAGAAATTGGTCTTTCTTTACCTAAGAATGTATCTGTTGAATTCGATGAGCATAGTATCTTGGAGAAGCTCTGTTCTTCTTCAGTCTGAGTAAGAGAGGAACGAATTTTTAATGTACTTTGGAACCCTGTGGATTGTTCAGATACTAAGCATTGTGAAAGAGGTTGTAAAATGAGTGATAGCTATTTTCATGAAATGTTTGTCCCTCAGCACTTTTAAAAAAAAATTTTGCAGTTACTAGAAGTTTCTTTTTCCCTAATTCTTCTCTGTAATATTGACTGTAGAGTTCTGCATAGTTTTATCATGTCTCCAGATGCCTAGATTGAAGCACCCTCAAAGTTCTAGTTAGAGATTATGGGAGAGGCACTGGTGAATTCCTTTACTCATATTCATGTTGATTTTTTAGGTAGTGCTAGGGGATTGATTTAGGGTGGGATGATAAACACATGCTCTACCACTGAGCTACATCCCTAGCCACATTTTTATCTTTTAGTTAGCTAAATGGGTGAATTGTAGATAATTCATTAATATATTATGGGTTTATATCGCTCAGGTCACATCCCACTACCACAGAACTCTGGTCTCTTTTGAATGGTGTTCCTTCCTGAATGGCTCCCCTTTCGGATTGGGATTCTCAAAGTCTGGAATTTGGATCTGTTACATCAGCATTACCTGGGGTTAGAAATTCAGGTTTCTGTCACCTAACATTAGAGTCAGAAAACTGGATGTAGTTTTTTTGGCAGTAGTGGGGTCAAACCCAGGGTTGCTCTCCAGCCTGCCTGCTTCCTTACTTGCTTCTTTTCTCTTTTTTTCATTCATTTTTTTTTCTTTGTTCATCTGTTCCTGTGTTCCTTCTGGAGATAGCCCCCAGGGCCTTTTCCCTGAGCTACATCTCCATCCCTTTTTATTTTTTAATTTTAATTTTAATATTTTAATTTAGACAGGATCTCACCCAGTTGCTATGTTGCTCAGGGTAAGCTCAAAGTTGTGATCCTCCTGCTTCAGCCTCCCAGAGTGCTGGGATTAGCACCTTCTTTTATGAAAGGTCTCAGTAAATAGCCCAGGTAGGGCTCCATCTTTCATTCTGCCTCAGCTTTCCAAGTATAGAAGCTGGGATTAAACGCATGTGCCACTGTGCCAGGCTTATACTTATATTTCTTTTTCTTTTTGTCTCACTATGTATTTCAGCCTGGCCTTGAACTCATGGTGATCCTCATGCCACACACACACACACACACACACACACATATTTTTTTGTACTGGGGATTGAACTCTGGTCCTTGCACTTGTGAGGCAGGCAGCATCACCACTGAGCTCAATCTCCAGCTGGTCTTATATTTTTGAATGATTACTCTGTCCTTAATGGCTCCACTGGTTGTTTTTCTCTGAGATTGTTTACATAAACCTTGATTGAAATTCATGTGAAAAATACTGGTTTTTAATGAGGCACAGTGGCTCATACCTATAATCTAGCTCTTGAGAGGCTGGAGCAGGAGGATCACAAATTCAAAGTCGTCTTGGGCAATTTAATTCAGCAAGACTCTGAAAAAATAAAATAACAAAAATGGCAGGAAATCCAGCTCAGTGGCAGAATACCCCTGGGTTCAATCCTCAGTACTGGGAAAGAATAAGCTTCTGGTGCCTCACTTCAGAATCAAACAACTGGAGGAGGAGCTTTGGAATTGCTGTGTTCAAAAAGTTTTCCAGGAATTTCTCCTGAGCAGTAAAGTTGGGGAACCAACTGCAGCTTCCTTCCCACCCATAAGACTATCTCAAGTGGATGACAAGTTTTTCAATGGTGGAATAAGTTTAATACCTTAGGCTGCTAATAAAAAAACTATTGGCTGTGAGCTTCAGAGATGTAGTTGTACATATGATTTATACTTCAGAACAGTAGAGACTTTGGCTCACTATAGCATCCCCAGCGCCTGCAGAAATTGAATTAAGTATTTGTTGAGTGATGAGTGAACTACATGGCAGGAGGGGCCATGTTTTAAAGCCTTTATGTCAAATCAGTCCCATCACTGAGTAGTCATTAATTTTATAAATCAAGGTCAGTAAGCACTGTGTCCTAGGTATTTCTGGAAATTTGGTTGATGCTGAAAGGAGGTACTCTTTCCTTGGCGTACAGAACTTAAGGTGATAAACTGGAAGGAAGACTGCTAGTTAAATGTACTTAGAGACTCAAAAGGTAAACTTAAGTAATAGTGTAATGGTAAGTAATTTATTATTATGTTAAGTGCCATCTTATGAGCTCTGATGAGCTCAACATCATGCTATAAAAATTAATTTCTAGAAAATACAGTTGGTGTGTTTTCTAATTTCACTTTTCATATTAATAAAATGTTACTGTTTTTCAGAGTCTATCAGTGAACCCCATAAATAACAGGCTATTATGTAGTTGAAGGTTGGATAATTAAAAGCACAAACTCTGGAGAATATTGGATTTGGTGACATGTTGTTAGTGACTTTGATCTCATCCATGAAACAATGCCTCAGTCTTCTCAGTGGAAAATGGAAAGAATGGTCACAAAGTTTAAGTGCTTAAAAGTGCTTACACAAATTCTTGACACATCCAGTTCATAAATTGCGGTTAATGTTAGTTGTAAAGAATTTGGTATAGAGAAGTTTGTAAAATTCAAAAGCTAACTCGTTTAATTTGTGTTCTTTATGATAGTAAGTAAAAATTTATTGATTTTAAAAAAAGTCTTGCTGAGCTGGGGATTTTGTTCAGTGGTGCTGCCACCTTCCTCACAAGCCCAAGGTCCTGAGTTCAATCCCTGGTACCAAAAAAAAAAAGTCTTGCTGATTTCTTGGTACTGAATATGTATACTTTAAAAAATATGGGTAACTAGATTAAACATTTTAAAAAGTAAACTATAAAATATTATATAAATGTAAGATTTTAAAAATAAAATACATTTTATTGATCATTTTCAGTTTAATTTTATTACTTTGGGTATTGAACCCAGAACTTCTGCACTGACCTATATCCCAACCCTTTTTATTTTTTATTTTTTATTTTAATACAAGGTATCACTAAGCTGCTAAGTTCCCTAGGGTGTGCTCAAATTTACAATCCTGCCTTGTCCTTCCAGAGTGGTAGGATTACAGGTGTGTACTGCCCTACGCAGTTTCTTTTTTATTTTATTTTTTAAAATTTTGAGATAGGATCTTGATAAGGTGATCAGGCGGGGCTTCAACTTTTGATCTTGTTTTAGCCTCCCAGAGTGCTAGGATTATAGCACTGTTCCTCTACACCTGGCTAGTATCCTTTTTATTTAAAAAATTTTTGTACATGGAAAAACAAATATAGAAGAGTAGATAGTAGAAAACTATAGAATACTTATAACTTCGTTGCCTCAGTACATCCTTTTCAGATCCTTTGTGTGTGTGTGTGCATGTGGTTATTCATATACAGTCTTTAGTAATGAAAATGAGATCTTGCAGAACATATGGTGGTTTTCTCGCCTGTTTTTTTTGGGAGGTCTTACCATCTTTCCATGTTGGCTGTCTATAGTCAGTTACAGAGTTTTGGTAATTGAATATCCCAGTTTGTGGATCTCTGATAAATTAATTTTGATGAATTAGTTTTATTAGACATTAGTTTCTTTTCCCCTTTACTGTTACCAGTAACTCTTCAATGACTAGTTTACATACGTCATTTTACACCTATGAGAGTCCCTCTTTTGGATAGGTTAGTCAGTTGCAGGAATCAAAGGATACGCTAAAGTTTAAAGATTTTGATACATCCAGTATGCAATTTATATTTATTGTGGTATATGAATTTTCCAGTCTCTCTGACCCTCCTCCATGACCCTCTTTTTAGAATGACTTAACATGACTTGAGATTTTTCTTCTAGGAAGAAGAGTGCCTGTTAGTAATGGGCTATGGAAAGTCAGACAGTATCTGTAATAGCATTAGCTAACATCTGTCAGGTCCTTTGGCAGTATTTATATACATTAAGTCACTTAACCTTCACAAAGTCTCTCATTTTACACAAGGATATGCCTTGAAAACTGTAGTACCAGTTCAGTAACAGCCAGCAAGCAGCTGCACTGATTTTTGACCATGGGAATCCAAAACTCAACCTATTCCTGGAATACTGAATACGTGTTTGGATACTTTTTACATTCCTGATTTCCGTTGTGGACATGTACTAATGACATATTAATGACGTATTAATGCGTATGTTAGGTGGGGCTTACATTTGAATCCCTTTCACTGAAAAGCTGGTCATGGAATTTGACTCATACATGAGCCTCAAAAACTGACATTCGTCCCTCCGGCAGTCCTGTTATATTTTACTCTGTAATGGTTTTCCTCAAGTTGTACCTGATGAAAAACAGGATGAGAGTGATGGAGACTTGTAAAATTTGAGAACACAGTTACTTGTGTGCACTTGCCTTGGAAACAGGAGACTCAGGATTGTGATGAGATAGTTGGGAACCTGTCAGACCCTCCTGTCAGTGAGTTTGCAGGATTTGGTGGCCTGAAAGAGTTCAGAGGAGTAACACGAAGGTCTCAGTATAGAGAGCTGTCATGACTTCACTGGGGGAGTATTTAAAAATGAACCAAAAAAAACACCTATTAATAAATGTGGCTGGGAGTGGTAGTGCACACCTGTATCCCAGAATTTGGGAGGCTGAAGCAGGAAGATCTCTGAATTCCAGGCCAGTATGGGGTACATAGTGGCTTCAATGCCCTCTTGGACTACCCAGTAGGACTCTGTCTCAAAAATAAATAGGCTGGGGATTTAGCTCAGTGATTTCACTGCCTGCCTTGCAAGCATAAGGGCCTGAGTTCGATCCCTAGTACCCCCCCAAATAAATAAATCAGTAAGGTGATAGAATATTGAAGCTAAAGTTTTAGCCCCCTAACAAAATAAATTTTAAAAAGTGAACTAAGTTGTGGATCAACTGTTATTAGAATTAATGATGGGTAACTTGCCTTATTATCTTTTTTTAAAGTTTTAAAGTACTGTATTAGTACATTTGCAGTACATAATGATTACATTTGTTGGGAGTCCGTAGATGAACATAACACATCTTAACTGCCTCGTAATCTTAATGCCCAGAGTGAACATTGGTGAAATCGCTTTGGCTTCCTTTGGCCTGCGTTTGTCTGTCTGCTGAGGCAGCATGGTCCCCAACACCTCCTCGCTGTGCTGCAGGGCCATGCACAGGCCACATCAGAGTCGTACTGAGTGCATCTCTCTCCACTGAGTGGTAGAGCTAGGAGTTGAACTGAGGGATGAGACAGTTTAGGATTCAAATGAATATGAATGAGAAAATAACAAGGTTGTAGCAGTTGGCCAGATGTTTTGTTTTGTTTTGGTTTGGTTTTTTGTTTTTAGTTTTTTTGAGACAGGGTCTCACTATGTAGTTGAGACTGACCTGGAACTCACTATGTAGCCCAGGCTGGTCTTGAACTTACAGTGATCCTCCTGCCTCAGCCTCCCGAGTGCTGGGATTACAGGCGACAGGCGAACAGTTTAGGATTCAAATGAATATGAATGAGAAAATAACAAGGTTGTAGCAGTTGGCCAGATGTTTTGTTTTGTTTTGGTTTGGTTTTTTGTTTTTAGTTTTTTTGAGACAGGGTCTCACTATGTAGTTGAGACTGACCTGGAACTCACTATGTAGCCCAGGCTGGTCTTGAACTTACAGTGATCCTCCTGCCTCAGCCTCCCGAGTGCTGGGATTACAGGCGTGCGCCACCATGCCACCATGCCTGGCCGTCAGTTGGCCAGTTTTATCCTTGATGGTTAAGTTAAATGTCCTCTTCTTCATGGAAGGGGACAGTAAAGAGGACAGTACTTTTGATCCTGTGTTGCTATGAAGAGCATTTGATTGTTTTTCTCCTTGCATTTTGTCTGCAGGTCCTTGTGGTGTCTGGTGGCATTCATTCATTAGACATGGATATAGTTTGTGGAAATAGCCAGTCAGCCAGCTTTAGTGCTGTGTTTTCACTCGTGTAGTTAAGAACACTTACTCTTAACAGTGAACACACTGAAGCAAGATACCATTGTACCATTCAGTTTGTTCCTGTGTGTGTGTGTGTGTGTGTGTGTGTCTTTTCATCTGTGTGTCTGTATGTGCAGGGCTAATTACTTCTCTCCAAGGCAAATTTCCTCAGCAGTTTTATCATTCTAATGAGGGTGATATGTTGTATTATAAGCCAATGTATAAACTCCATTCCTGTGTGTTGTCTGTAATAAGAATGTGCTCATTGGGGATCCATTGTTTATAAAAATCAGTTGTTAGCCAGGTGTGGTGGTACACATCTGTGATCCTAGCTACTTGGGAGGCAGGAGGATCCCATGTTTGAGGCAAGCTGGGGAACTTAGTGTGACCATATCTCAAAAAACAAAACAGGTCTGAGGATGTGGCTCGGTGCTTTATGGGTTCAATCCCTAGTGCCATTATGGTAAATAAAGCAAATACGTGTTTGCTTTAACCTTAAGATAGTAAATAATTAATGCTTTTTTTTTTGGTACCGGGGATCAAACTTGGGGCCTTGTGCTTGTGAGGCAGGTGGTGGAACCACTGAACTAAATCCCCAGCCCAAGTAGTGCTATTCTTGTATATGGCAGGTTTCAGGGAGTAATAGTATTCGTTATTTTTAGACCTCTTCAGATATAGTTAATTACAATTGTTTTGGTTTTCTTTAAAAGATTAGAGAGTACTTGGGAGGCTGAGGCAGGAGGATTGTTGCAAGTTTGAACCCAGCCCAGATGATACAGTAAATTTGGTGCCAGCCTGGATTACATAGAGAGATCCTTCACAAAAATTAAAACCAGAATGAGACAAAGTAAAAAGAGAGCACTTAGAGTAGTGATACATTCCTGTAATCTCAGCACTATGCAAGACTGAGGAAGGAGGATCTCTTTTGAAACCAACTTGGGCAATTTAGCAATTTAGCAGAGTAAAACGTGAAAAAAGGACTGTAGCTATAGTGCAGTGTGAAGGCCCTGTGTTCAGTCCTCAGTACTACAAAGAGGGGGAAGGGAGGGAAGGAGATAGGTTTAAATTGTACATTTTGTTTTTTCCTGGGCTAGTAATATGGTCAGATCCTATTTCAAAATGATGGGTGGTAGGGCTGGGATTTAGCTCAGTGGTTCCGCTGCCTGGCTTGCAAGCTCAAGGTCCCAAGTTCAATCCCCGGTATCCCCCGCCTCAAAAAAAAACCTCTTGGTACCAAAATTATGTGTGGTAGCAGCCAGCTACAGTTCCCAGTTAGCCATACAGTCACAAAGGCAAACTAGTACTGTCGTGTGCTGTGTTGCTTAGCTGTGATGTTCGATATGCTAGGGATATGCATTTTCTACTTAGAGTGTTTTGGTTTTATGATGGGTTTATTGGGAGATAACCCCATTGTCAGTTTAGAAGCACCTGTTACGTGACTATTGATCAAGTAAAACAGCAATATTAGATAGAGCTCAAGAACTTATTTAACTTTATATTTGTTGAGTTAAGGTCATGAATAGAGGTTTCCCACAGGAGAAATTTTTTGCTTTCTATTCTTGGTGAAAGGAACTTTAAATATATGGAAGTGAATCCTTCAGATACCTGTTTTATAAGCTGAGTGTCCAGGAAGCTGTTTTCTTTGTAGACTAACTGTTTTTGTAAAATGCTGTAGCTGGCTGTCCATTCTGGAGTTTTAATTAGTATCAAAGGCAGGGAAATCCTGTAATAATTGGATGTTGCATTACTGTACTTCTTGGTTCAGTTAATTTTAAACTGTAGCTGGGTGTGGTGGTACGCACCTGTGATCCCAGCACTTGGGAGACTGAGGAAGGAGGGTCATGATGAGTTTGAGGCCAACCTGGCTACATAGCGAGACCTTATCTAAAACAAGCAAACCCCCCAAAACCTGCAGTTATTATCTGTTATCTGTAATTGTTTTAATCCCTTTAGATGGAAGGATATTATGGTGGTGACTTGATAATTTAAGAAATAGCATTTTTTCTACAAAGCAATATATATTTATTGAAGTAAACTTTTGAGAATATAGAGAAGTAAACAAGACACAGCCTAGCCAGAATCTCACCATCCAGTAATATGACTGCTAATGCTCTGTGAGGGTCAGCATGCTCAAATTAGCTGCCGGTGCCTGGTGTGCAGCTGTTCGGTCTGGGAGGTATGAATGCCTCTTGGGGACTGGACACTGAAGGTGGCCCATCATAGGGCAGACCAGGGCAAGTTGTCCCCTTCCTTTATGGGCAGATATTGCTGCTACCATACCTGGAATTGTGGATTTAACATGCAAGCTCCTTTCTTTCCTGTATGGAGAATTGAACCTAGAGTCACATGCATGCTTGGCAAGTGCTCTACTACAGAGCTACACTCCCAGCACTTATAATCTCCCAGGGCTGCGTTCTTTCTTTGTGTGGCTTGCCAGTTTGTAACCTCAGGTCCATACAGGCTTGTACCCTGTATTTTTCACTCATTATCCAGTGAATGTATTTGCAGCCTTTTGTGATCGTTATTTGTTTAATCAGTCACTTACTTTTTGCTTTAATAAAGACATGAAATTCTTGGACCAAAAGCCTTTGTTTCCAAAGCCTTAACAACATGCTGCTGTTCAAAGAGTTTCCCTTGCATAGTGACATATACCTGTTTCCTCTTTCCTTACCAGTAATGGATGCAACCTTTCAAAGATATCTTAGACAGTTCTATTTGTTTTAATTTTTTCCCTCCAGTGCTAGAGATGGAACTCAGGGCCTTTCACATGCTAGGCAAGCACTCTGCCACTGAGCTATGCCCCCAGCCCTAATTTGTATTTCTTTTGGCCTGAACTTCCCAAATGGTAATGAATGCTAATTGCCCTTTAATTTGTTAAATTCTGTTTAATTTGCTGAAGTTCTGTGGATGAATTTTTTGTTTTGTATTGCGAGAAAAACAAGGTGGAAAGCTGGAACTGTGCAGTGGAAGCCTTGAGAGTGTCTGTCCAATAACCCCACAACTGTCTTTTAACTCACACATCCAACTCCTTCCTACTGCTTCCTTCCCACAGAAGACTAGTGTGTAAATTCAGCATGTAGCCAGCTCACCAATCGGCATCCTTTCCCTGGAAATTTGAAATTAGGCTCCGAAAAGAAAGATGTGGCCTTCAGTGCCCAAGTGCTAAGGTAAAGACTTGGGAGTCATAGGCCACTGTTCTCCTGCCATGTCAGGGTGCAGAGAGGCCATTTCTGGATGGAGAAAGTAGAGCATGTATCTAGAGTGAAGCAGAGAAAACTCTACCTGAATCTTTGGCATCGTTGAACCTGTCCAGTCCTTTCTGGAGCCTACTGTGTTCTTGTTCTGGAGTTGTTGTTGTTGTTTTTTTTTTTACCAGAGATTGAACTCAGGACCTTGCGATTGTGAGGTGGGTGGCGGCACCACTAAGCTGAATCCCTGGCCCTGGTTCCTGGGTTCTTAAGATTATCCTCCTCCTCTTGGTGTAGGCAGCTAGAATTGGTTTTTGTTACTGTGATTTAAACTCTCCTTGTTCTCGGCACTAGATTCTTTTTGTAATTCAGGTTGAGCATACTTAATCTGAATATCTAAAATACTCCAAAATCTGAACTTTTAATACACTGATAACAGTGCTCAAGAAGTTTCAGATTTGGAGATTTTGGGTTCTGCTGATAAACTCTATTCAAGTGTGACACAATGCAAAAATCTCCAAACTCTGAAATACTTTTGGTCCTGAGCATTTCTGATAAGGGTTACTAGACTTATGTTATCTTGTTTTTCTTTACTGTTCTTTGAGGAAGATGTGAATTTGTTATTTTCTCTGTGTAAGAACATAAAAAATGAAGGAGTGTGACAATAACAGTGGCATACACGTTAAGCTCAGTAATTGTGATTTGATTGGAAAGGTTATTTTGCAAATGTGGATGCAGCCTTTTTGACCTTTATTAAACCAGTACAGATCTCTAGCTGAGGGGAAACAGGAAGGAAGAGATTTTGAACTTTGACTTCTTCAAATGTCCTAAAATTTCACGAGTGTTATTTCCTTTCACATATAAAATGTTGACCTCATGCAAAAAATGATTCTGTGCAGCTGTGTAGGGTGTGGGTTTGACAGCTGTGTTTGTGGCCACTGAAATAATCTAAACTTTAATATCTGTGTATCAAGAAATTTAATCACAGAGTAGTTACCTGGAGGCTGGGTTTAGTCCTTGCATTATCGGTTCTTATGGTGACATCATATATCAGGAATCTTCTACTTCTAAGAAACTATCTGAAAGGAGTTGCTATCTGAAAGGAGTTGGGTGGGGAGAGAAAAAAAAGTGATAGAAAGGAAAGAAAAAGATAGTAATAGAAGGAAAACAAAGGGAGGCTGCTTCGGGGCAGATTTTCCTTATTCAGAATTGTGTTTATCTGAACTTGTTCATTTGCAAGTTGAGAAAGCACAGATTGGAAATGTATGGGTTCTCATACTTGCCAAGTGTAAGAAATTGATTGGCTTGGCTTGGTCATGTGCCTGGGCATTGGGTCCACCTACTGGACCAGTTGTGAGGTCTGTACCAAAACTCCTGGAATTAACAGCAAGGAGAAGCAGTGGAATCTTTAGGAGGAGAAAGAATGTGAATTATGAGCAACACAGCCTTCATGTACCATAATCATGTGGGAAGGGGCCATGACTTTTTTTCCTTTTAAATGGTGGTCTTTAATTAAATGATATAGGCACATGGAGGTATATGCAAGTATATATGAAGTTTCTTTTCAGTAGAGTTTGCTTTTTAGATATGGATGCTCAGTATGCTGCCCATAGTTGCATTTTGTATTGTGTCATTTAAGATAAAACATACTCTACTATTCTGTGATTGACTAGATAGAGTGAAGTTTGGCAGATTCATCTGGTCTGGTTATTTTTCATTCATTTATTCACTCATTCATCCAGTTATTTATATGTTTTATGTCTGTCTGTCTGTTTATTTATTTACTTATTAGTACCAGGGATCAAACTCAGGACCTTGTGCTTGGGAGGCAGGCACCGGTACCACTGAACTAAATCCTGGGCCCCAGTTTTGTTTGGTTTTTGAGACAGGGTCTTGCTATGTAATCGAGGCTGGCCTTGATCTCATGATGTAGCCCATACTGGCCTTGAATTCTCAGGGATTGTCTGCCTTGGCCTCTGGAGTGCTGGTATTATAGGTATGTACAACCACACCCAAGCCAATCAGATAATCTTTGATTTAGAATTATGAATGGTTTTGGGGTTTGTTTTCTTTTTGGTATTTGGAGACAGGGTCTCACTATGTAGTTGAGACTGACCTGGAACTCACTGTGTAGCCCAGGCTGGTCTCGAACTTGCAGCCATCCTCCTGCCTCAGCCTCCCGAGTGCTGGGATTACAGGCATGTGCCACCATACCTGGCTATGAGTGGTTTTTTAACAGTTTATCTGCTTCAGATTTTTTATTGCCTAGCCTTCTATATATTGCTAGTCTTCTCTTTTGGCTTGGCTGGAAGGAGGAGATGTAAGGAGACATTCTTTCACAGTTACTACTTTTCCTGTTAAGCATCAGGAGAAAGAGCAACTTGACCTTTTTCTGAAGAACATGGGCCTATTTTTGAAATCAGTTTTTTTTTGCTGTTCTACGTCTGATCAAAGTAGGTGCTGAGAACTTTTAGTATTGTAAAAAATACTGTATTTATTTGTTTGTTTTTGACATTGCAGATTGAACTCTGTATTGAGCTACATACCCAACCCTTTTTATTGTTTATTTTGAGACAGGGTCTTGCCAGGTTACCCAGGCTGGCCTTGGATTTGTGATTTTCATGCCTCAGCTTCCCAAGTAGCTGGGATGACAGGTGTGCACCATTGTATGTAACTATTACATTTATTTTAAAAATTATAAATACATAAGACATTTTGCTTCACACCTGATTATAGCGTATCCTGGTCATCAGCCCATCTCTATCCTTGACCTTTTCTCTTTTCCTCCTAGTTTTATTTTCTTTCATATGAAGCAGACCTCAGAGTGGGTCACTTCAGGTATGTCTTACCTGTTGTTTTTACATCATTTCTATCCTGCAAACTTCCATTCTTGGGCCAACCCAACTGTCTATGTTCTGTATCCAATTTTTGTGCTCCTAAAAGTCAGCTGAAGAGCTGGGTGTGGTCGTGCAGGCCTGTGATCCCAGCACTTAGGAGACTGAGGCAGCAGGATTGTGCAAGTTTGAGGCCAGCCTGCGTACATGAAGTTACCTTACAGACTTTTGTCTTCATGCTTAGCTTTGTCCTGTAAGTGGTCCTCCTCAGCTTTCTCTCCACTCCTCACGGACATTGTACCAAACTTGGCCTCTTTCCTCAAGTCTTGAGAACTTCACTCTCAGGAAGTGATTCTGTCTGCCTTCTTCTATGCCACTCGCCACATAGCTTGTGTGAATCGATTGTATTCACGCTGAAGTCCTTCCTGATTGAGAGAAAATGAAAGGGAAGAAGGAAAGTTGAGGTGAAGCTTTCCTTTCCCATGTTTATTTTTATTATTATTATTATTATTTTTTTTTGAGACAGGGTCTCACTGTGTAGTCCTTTCCCATGTTTTAGATGACTGTCCTTACCTGGTTCCTCTGAGACCATGTGCAATTCCTTTGTGTCCATACCATGTCCTACTTGACTGTGTGTGGCAGATGCAAGAAGAATAGTGACAGGGTCCCTGTCTTTACTGTAATTTATATTTTGCTTGGGCGGACAGACAGACAGACACACAGACACAGACACACACTCAGATTCCCAGCTGTTGCGAGTACTTTGGAGTAGTGTTCAGGAGGACATAATGTAGTCAAAGAGTCCAGGAAAGATGTGACATTTATGTGTGGTCTTCAGTACATACAGAGTTAAGAAAGGGAAAAGTTGATTTCCAGGCCAGGGGAACAGCTTGTGAGTAGCTTCCACGGCATAAAGGTACACAGTATTTGACAAGAAGGCCACCATAGCTGGTGAGGAGGATATGAGATTGGAGAGGGAGGAAAGGCCAGACCAGACAGGGCATTGTAGGTAGATAAAAATAGGGCTTAATTTGTAAGTCTGTGAGCCCCAATCTGATTGTGCTTGTTTTTTTTTTTTTTTTTTTTTTTTCTGTCTTCTTTCCCCTTGTCTTCCTGTCCTGTTTACCTTCCTTAACCTCTGCTCAGCTTCGCCTTCCTTGACATGCTTGTTCTAGTAAACCACTGAGCGTGAAGGGGGCTTGTAGAAACCTTTGAATTTGTAGCCAGCCTGGTAGGTGTGCTGGTAGCTCGGGATGTTATCCCCTGTCTTCCTTTAGTGTGCAGACAGATTGGCCTGGGTGCCTCAGAAGGAGGGCTGGTCTGGAGGATCAGCCCCACGGCCACTTGCCCAGGGTATGGAACATCAGCCCTTTACCACTGGCATCTCTGGAGAAGGGAGAGGCACTGAAGATTGGCTTTTGTCACGTCGTTCCCTGGTCAGTCAGTCCTGCCTGTGTCGTGGAATCACACATGGAAACTGGAACGATGAGATTTGAAGAGCCCCTGGCCGGTGAACACACTGATGTGCAGGAAGGTGAGCACCTGTGTATCAGAGGAGCCAGCTTGGAACCCTCTGGCCACCCCCATCCTCGGCCCTGTGGTTTCCCTCTGCTTGGCACTTCTTGTGTTGTATAGTGCTTTCCCGATTTCTAAGAGTCATTCCGTAAATTAATGAATTTGAAGGGGATTTGTAGGAAACTTTGAATTTGTAGCCAGCTGGGCAGGTACGCTGGTAGCTTGGAGATGTGCAAGGAGGCTCGATGCTGGTGTCTGGCGTGGAAGAAGTCTTAGGGGATTGACCCCTAAACTTGGGGCTCACACTTAGTGTCACAACTAAACACCTGGTTAGCACCAGAGAATGGTGTTCAGACAACCAAACGCAGACTCTGCTTATGTTATGCCAAAATACAGCCAAGTAGTGTAGTCTTACTCAGTTCATCCGGATAGGTGGACAGATAATTACAGTTTTGTTTTATATGCTGGCAACCTGGGATTATGGGTTGTGAAAATGGTCATTTGATTCTGTCAGTTCACTGCCAAGATATCTTTTTTTTTCCCTGCCAAAATATCTTAAATCTGTACTTTTACCTTTCTGTTCCTGCTACTACTGTCTTCATCCAGGCAAATTTTCCACTTTACTTTGCTCTTATTGGCTGTTGCTTTCTGACTGGTTTGGCTTTCCTGTTGTACTTCATTTTGTATACACATTGTTGCCAGAGGTATCTACTTGCTTCAAAGTACTACATTCTCTGTGTGGTTACATCTCTCTGAAGGAGCCTGAGACTCAAACTTCTTGGTGTCAGGATCTTTAGGTAAATAAGGACCCTAAGGAACTTTTCTTCACATGAGTTTTTCTCTGTCACCATTTGCCAGATTACAAATTAAAACTGAGAGGAAAAAAAAAACCCTGAGAAATTCACGAAAGTATTTATTAACAAATTTACTTAAAATAACCATGACAAGCCCTATTACATATTAACATAAATATTTTAATGAAAAGTTTACAAAACACATTAGGGAGAAAGTTTGCATTGGTTTACATTTTTGCAAATTTCTTTCATGTCTTGCTCAATAGAGAAAAGCTGGACTCAAATTTGCTTTTACAGTAATTGTTGTGAAATGTTTGGTTGAAGTTGTTGAAGAAAATCTAGACTTTCACTTATGCAGTTGGAAAAAGCAAGAATCTTTTAATTAAAACTTTTTCAGAAAATAGTGGTTATTCAGTAATTCTGTATCATATGCCAAATCTTGGCAGGGGCTAATTTCTTAATACTGTAGTTACATGTAACATGAAATCAGAAGTCATCTCAGGGAAGTTTTCATACTCTGTTACATCAAAATGTATTGAGCCATCTTGCACTTTGGACATTTTATCACTGTATGATTTTGTGACACTGTTTATTGGGCATTTGGAAAATGCTGGTTCACTTGAGTTCTGTAGATCTTCCAGATGTTGACACAATTCATTAAGTAAAATCATCACCTATCTTTGAAAATCTTTTAAGCAATGGGGAGCTATCTAGCTCACAGTAGCAGATACAAGTTTTCTAAATTCTAATTTTCACCCAAAAGCTCAAATATTTTTAGCATCAAAAACTATTAGCTTTGCCCTCTCTTCCCTTCCCTTCCCTTCCCTTCCCTTCCCTTCCCTTCCCTTCCCTTCCCTCCCCTTTCTCCCTCCCTTCCTTCCTCCCTCTTTCTTTTTTCTTTTCTTTCTTTTTTCCCCTTATTGAGTTTATTGGTACATTTTAGGTATACAGTACAGTTACATTCATCATTGGGATCTTGTACCTTCACATGACAGGTCTTGGTTCTCATTTTTTCCCCTTACCCTTGCCCTCCCTTCACCCTCTTTCTTTCTTTTTTGAGACAAGTTCTCCCTGTGTAGTTCAGGCCAGCCTTGAAGTCACTGTGTAGCCCAGGCTGGCCTTGAAATCACAGCATCCTCCTGCCTTAGTTTCCTGAGTGCTGGGATTACATGCTTGTACCACCCACCACTCCTGGCTTTAGTTGTTTCTCTTATCATTGGGATTGTACCTTCACATGACAGGTCTTGGTTCTCATTTTTTCCCCTTACCCTTGCCCTCCCTTCACCCTCTTTCTTTCTTTTTTGAGACAAGTTCTCCCTGTGTAGTTCAGGCCAGCCTTGAAGTCACTGTGTAGCCCAGGCTGGCCTTGAAATCACAGCATCCTCCTGCCTTAGTTTCCTGAGTGCTGGGATTACATGCTTGTACCACCCACCACTCCTGGCTTTAGTTGTTTCTCTTGAAGCAATTAACTCACTTTATTTTTGAGAACCTGTCTTTCAGATACCAAAGTAGTTTTTCTGTTGTCTCTAAAACTGACAAAATAAGGCTGGTGGTACATGCTTATAATCCCAGCTACTCAGGAGGCTGAGGCAGGAGGCTAATAAATTTGAGGCCAGCTCAGGCGATTTATTGAAACTTTATCTCAAGGTAAAGGCTGGAGATATAGCTTAGTGGTAGATAGAATACCCTTGATTTCAGTTCTCTAGTACCTCTTGCCCTATTAACTGAATGAAATCATATTCCATGAAAATAGTGGCTAGTTGAGCTCACAATTCATATACTATTGCACTGGTGTTTTTCCTCAAGATATCCTTCATAGTTCTGTGTCTTGGAAGTGTTTTTAAGGACTTGGTCAAATTAGTTTTCAGTGTTTCCTTGAGGGCTGAGATTTAATAAAGTAGTGTTTTTTCATATCCAGATATTCTGTTGTGAAACTGCCTTAATTTTATTTTTTAATGTGGAGTGTGTGGCAGTGAAGAATATAGTGATACGAGTACAGTTTGTTGCCATTGCTAAGGTGGCAGCAGTTCTACTCACCATTGTTTTTATACCAAAGTAATTATAAACACAGGGAAATAAATGGCAAAGAATGTATGAGTTCTGTTGTGATAGCAGTTTTGGTTTCCTGGGACCCAGGGATCCACAGACCACACTTTGCAAACTGCTACCTTATAGTTTGCAGTCTAAACCTTTACCCACAGCCTAGTGAGAGAGCTTTCTGCTTGGGTCCTGTTGGTTCCTCTTCTACTCTGCCAGCATCACTTAGAAATCCTCCAAATGCCCTTTTGTCACATAGTACTTTTTCATTTTATTTCCCTTCCTTTCCTCCCTGTGGTGTGGAGATTGAATCTAAAGCTTATGCATGCTAGGCAAGCACACTACCACTGAGCTGCACCCTGAAAGGGGGTTCGTGTGCCCTTTTGGGTGCCCCTTCCCAATTAGGCCACTCACGCACCGAGAGGTCCAGCAGATCTTTATTGTAGGGAGGCGAGCAGGAGGCAGGAAGGCAGAGAGAGAGAGAGAGAGAGAGAGAGAGAGAGAGAGAGAGAAAGAGAAAGAGAAGGAGGAGGAAGCAGAAGGAGAGAGAAGAACAAAGAAAGGAAGGTCCTTTTATCAGTTTTGGGGTGGGCTATTGTTTATTTATGAGGAGTGAGCTACTTTTAACCTATCACAGGCCAGATTGCTTTTATGGGCCCAGTCCTGCAGACACAGGTTTCAACTTTCCTGGACCACTGTGGCCTTGGAGGGAGGGAAACCAGAGATAAGGGCATGAGGTCATTTTAGGAGCCAAGATGTATCAGGAGAATGCAGCCTGTGAGGCGGCGTCACAGCATACTTTAACATGATCAATTCCCTAACACACCCCAAGCCCTGCCTCCTATATAGCATGTTCCTTGCCCCCGTCTCCTGCTTGCTCACACTTCCCTGACTAATCAGTGAGGTCATACTGGGTGTTACAGAAGCAGAAGCCCCTGCACCTGTCCCAGCTGTGAGCCACTTTCCCTTTGATTCCCAGTGCTGAATCTTGTGCCATACTGCTTTCCATCTATTTTCTAGGGACCCCTGACTTACTGTTCATAATTTTCTAATCTCCTCGTAACAGAAAAGCCTTCAATATCCCTCTTGTGGCTTGGACTTGTTCATGCTAATGGTTTGAATTTTGACCTTCCAGTTTTTTTGTTTTGTTTTGTTTTGTGATTTGGTACTGTGTGGCAGTCCAGCCGTCACCACACGAACATGCCTGAGTCGGGGAGTGAGGATTGAGAAAGGAAAGAACACACAAGCCTGAGTGGAGACGAAGAGAAGTCTGATTTATTTCACAGAAACAGCTCCTTTTATAGGTTCAAATCAACAGGAAGCACCAAGCAACTATTTGTATCTTTTATGCAAAGACCGGATTTTCTGACTCTTTGCAAAGAACATCAGATCTTTGGCTGTCTCCTTGAGTTTCTCCCATTGCAGCAACAAGTTTAACAAGCAGAGTCCTAGAATGTTACAGATTGTATCAATGCCTTGAGTGTAGAGGTGAAGAAGTTTCCTTTTAAATGTCAAACTCCTAGAGGGCCATGGCAGGGCTCCCACAGTACTGGGGATCCAACTCCGGACCCTGTACTTGTGAGGCAGGCGGCGGAAACAATGAGCCAGATCCCCGGCCTAAGAAAAGTTTTTTAAGCTCCCAGTTTTCATCTCTAAGATTGCGTAGTCCCATTGGTGTGGGCTTCTGTTGAGATGGGTATGTTAGGAACATATCCCAGAGGAGAGCTCACTTCTGGAGCCAGGAGATAGCAATTCCACATTTCCCTCTGAGGGCATTTCCCACCCATGCCCTAAGGTTCCACTTCTTAAAGGCTCTCAGCACCTTTCAGTACTGCTTTCCTGGAGACTAAACCTCTGTACAGGAGTCTGTGGGGAAAAGTACCCATATTCAAACCATAGCACTGCTGATGGGGTCTCTCCTCCTCTCTAAGATGGCAAAGTGGCTGAGGTGGGAGTTCTTCCAGCTTCTCATCCCTGAGGTCACTGTGAGCGCCAGGGTCTCTAGCCATGGGCTAGGCGGGAGGAGGAGAGATAAAGGATGTTCCCTCCCACCTCCTCCCTCCTCTCTGCTTGCTCACAGCCTTGCTCTCCACAGGTCCCTCTCTAGGGGAAGTGGAGAGCTTGCCCAGGCCCTTTAGTGTTCGAAATTGGGCATTATAATTCCTTTGCTTTCCAGTTGTACTTTCAGATAAACGCTTTTACCTCCAGAGATATCTGTGCTGTGGGGCCATATCCGCTCCTCAGTCCTGAACTTCTTGGGAGGAAAACAGTGCTGTGCTGGTAGACATGGACCTCACCAGTGGGGTAGGGAAAGCTTAGAAAGTTGCAGGCCAATGACCCTGTGCTCTGCACGTCCTGTGAGTTCCAGGCAGTGTGTGAGAGTGCAGTACGTGGTCCCTGCTTCCGGCTTCCTCAAAATCCTCTGATTTCAAAGGTTTTAAAGCTGGATTATTAAAAAAAAGGGAGGGGATAGAGTGGAATCATAAAGATATGCAGTCATGTAAGATGAATAAATTTGGAGATCTGCTGTACAACGTGATGAGTATAGTTGATAACATTTTGTGTATGGAAATTTGGTAAGAAGTAGATTTCAGGTGCTCTTAACTGCACATTCACAAAGATAACTATGTAAAGAGATGGATATTTTACTTTACTTGACTGAAATAATATTCCTCTATATTTGCATGACCCTGGATTTGATCCATAGGTTACCAGAAATAAAAACAAAAAAATATGAAAACCCCAACTCACTCTCTTTATATTTTTATACATTATACAATAAAGTATACACAATAAAGGAGAAAGGATGGTGCCAAGTTTGAGGGGAAGATAGAACATGGACTTGGAGGGAGTTGGGTGGCTTTGAAAAAGTGATTAATCATTCAAAACACTCAACTTTCTCTGTAACAAGTATAGAGAAACTAAATTCCTGCTCTGGGAGGTGATTACTATCTGTCCCTGCCTATCTCTAAGTGTACCTCAGGTTTCTGGAGGGCAGCAAGAGTGTGTCAGTAACTTCTTTTTGTCACTAGTACTAGCTCAGCACCTGGCTCATGTTTATCATGGTTAATCCTCCATCATAGGCAAAGAACTCTTGTTAATTATTAATCAAAATTCAGTAGATACCAAATGGGATCATCGATTAGTTCAGGATAAAAAAAAAATTTTTTTTTGAACTTTTTCCTTTAGCACACATGATTGTTATATTTCTGTGTAGATTCAGCTGGGATGTTGTTATTACCCAAGAATGTGGTTGAGTGTTGGATAATGTAGCCCTGACTGTGTAATTAAATGAGTTTATAGTTAGTGTCTTCCCTGAGGAAGCCAGGTATATTTGAACAACTTGGAAAGCACTGAAGGCTTGAAGTGATGTCTCAAGGCCTCCTTGGTACCTAAAAGACATCTCTACAGGTATGGTTCTCTTTTACTTTCTTTTGCAAGTTTTTCAGCTGCTGAAGACTTAGAAGCTCAATCCCTGTGAATGACTTAATGTTTCACTCTTGGAATTTTGAGAGAAATAATTTAAAATATAATTTGACTGTTTTTAGAAGAGTTTCTGGATTCTAAATGCCCAAAGCAAAAAAGACTGACACACTGAGTGATTCTCAGACATTATCATGCATACTATACTAGATCTGGGATTGGGCCCACAAATTTGCAGTTCGAACAACTCCTTATTCATGCTGGCACTGTTGTTCTGGGGACGAGACTTTGAGAAGTCTTGGGCTGACATGTGGAAGACAAAGGTATTAATAGGGACAGAGGTATTAGGAATGGGCTTATGGGGTCCACTGAGTTTGGGAGAGAATCCTCTTGTGTTCGCCAAAGACAGTAGAACAGTAAAGAAAATCTGAGTGTTGGAATGTGAAGAGAAGGAAAACGGGCATAAGCCCTTGAAAATATTGCATGCTAGTTGTAATGCTCTTTCAAGTTAAGGTAAAAAATGGGATTTGGAAGTAATTTACTTGATTTTTTTGGTAATGAGAATTGAACTGAGGGAGCATTGAGCTGTATCCCTATCAGGTTTCTGGTTATTTTTGAGACAGAGTCTCTAAATTGCGCAAACTGGCATTGAATTTGAAGTCCTCTTGTCCCAGCCTCCTGAGTAGCTGGGATTACAGGCATGCGTTGACAAACCTGGTTCCTAAAACTAATTTAATTTTTTAAAGTTTATTTTACTTTTTTATTATAAGGGTAATATGTTCAAATGGAAAATGTTATAAATATAGCAAAAATGCTATTCCAGAAGAGAAGAAAATTTGCACCAGCATATTCTTTACCACTGGAGGATTCATTCTCTTTTGGGTTAATTTTTAATCCATTTAGTGTCTCTTATATATAAGATTTTTGTTTTGTCACTAAATTAAGTTTTATTATGGAAGGAATATATGGTCATGATGAAAGCAGAAGGAAGATTTTGAAAGAATGCCCAGTCTTTCTAGACAGAACAAACACTTACACTTTATTATTTGAGAGCTACTTATATGAATATGTCCATTGATCTGTATTACCTTGAAAATATGATTAGATGTAATTTTGAGTCAGTGTTTTATAGGCACACAGTATCTTGTTTTGAAAAGCATATTTGTACCTAAATCCTTTCCAACAACCTTGATCCTTTCCCTCCATTAGGATGAATTTCCTGAAGTGAAATCGATAGGTTGAAGAACATGTAAAATCTAATGTTTTTGTTGTGGGTATAGCTCAATGTTAGAGCCCGTGCTTAGTAGGTGGAAATCCTGGCTTCAGTCCTCAGCACCAAAATGGACAAATTTACAAACAAAAACCACTAAGGAGATTGATAGGTGTTACCAGATTGTCTTCAGGGAGGTCAGGGTCACTTCTGCTCCCATTAGTACCTGCCTGCATGTGCCTAGAGTTCTGCCAGCTTGATAGTGAGAAATAGTATCTCCTTGTTTTAATTCAGGTTTTTTTTCTGATAAGAGCTTAGAACTTTAAAAAATGTATCAGTTGGTCATTTATATTTCTGTTCTTGTCCTCGTCATATTTTCTTTTGGAGTTTATCTTTTTTTCTCCATTTGTGTGAGTTCTTTATTTTTAGAGATAATTTCTTAAGTCAGATGTTTTAGATATTATTGATTTTTATTTGCTTAAAACATTTTTAATGGTTTCTGCCTATAATGTCCAAGAAGAACGTCCTCTCTCAGTCGTAGTCGTAGATTTTATAAATATTAACTTCTGTTTTCTTCTAGCACTTCCATGGTTTCATTTATTTCACTAAAATCTTTAAACTGTATGTAATTTGGTGCAAGCAAATGAGTTTATTATATTGTGAGTAAATGCAGTTTACAATTTCTTAATATGTATTTTGGTCATACTTTGCAAACCTTAGTCAAATTTGGGTACAACTTGGAGATAGACTATTCAGTTGCACATTGCTCTGAGGAGTATTGGGAATCCTCAGACACCTTGAAGGATTTGCCATGGGCATAGAGGCTGGGAGAAGGGAAAAGAACATGGATATTTCCACCTCCAGCTTCTTCCAAAAACTATCAATTTTTAGATGGTAGGCTGTCCAGGAGGCAGATCTTGGACACCTAATATTAAGCTGTTCTAAATCAACATGACGGAAAGAGAATTCTAATTGCTATCCACCACTCTAATATAGGGGACAGACCTTTCTCATTTTAGTAAATTGAGCCATCATCCACCCAGTTGTGCAGACCAGAAATTTCATGACTGTACCCCTATCTCTGCCACCCATCTTGTATCTATTCTGTTGTGATGCCCTGTATCTTTCTCTCCAAAACATATCCAGATCTCACCATTTCTGCTCATATCCACCGTTAGAAAGCATTCATTTATGCTACCACTCTTACTGGAGCACAGCGTGGTCTCCTTGCCAGTGTTCTCAGCTCCATTGGCCTGCCTGTAATCTGTTCTGCCTGGTGGCTTCTATAGTATAAATCAGATCATGGTTTCCCCTTGCTTAATACCTTTCAAAGACTTTCTGTTACTCTGAAGGCAAATCCAGGTCTCACTGTAGAAGAACTATTCATCTGACCTCTCTCACCTCTCTCCACTTTCATCTCTGTCTACACTTGACATGAGCCAAATGGACCTCTTTCTACTCTTTGGACAGGTTGGGTTTTTTTTCTTTAGGTCTTTGCACTGGCTGGACCTTCTTCAGGTCCCAGGAACTACCCCTGTTGCCTTCTCAGAGAAGCTTTTCTTGGGTAGGCTTGTGCAGAAGCCCTCAACACTGCTTCTGGTCATCCTTGTCCTTGTCACCTGGCCTTGTTTTCCTTAGAGTAGGTCTGTTTGAAATGAACATGCTTATTTGTTTATTAGCTATTTTACCATTCTAGAATATAAGCTCTCCGAGGGCAGAGACTCTTGGTTTAGTTTGGTATTTTGAGATAGGGTCTCACTGTGTAGTCCAGTTTGGCCTTGAGCTCACTATGAAGTTTAGACTCTTAGCAATCCTTCCACCTCAGCCTACCAAGTGCTGGGATTATAAGCATGGGCCACCACTCCCTGCAGAGACTCTACTTTGTTCCTTTGTGAACCCCTAGTACTTTAGCCTCACGCTGAATTTATGAACTGGTGGATGTCAGGTACCTTGTGGCCATTTGGGGGAACTACTCTAACTTTAATCCGAGTGGCTCAGCTTTTCTGTCTTGGCCCTCAATGTTTTTTTTTTTTTTTTTTTAAAGGAAAATTTTCTTGGTTTAAATATAATTTTCCTTAAAAGATAAAGTTTTATTCTAAGGCTATATGAGAAGTAAAAGATTTTAATGTGATGTTTCTGACAGTGTTCCTTCCAGCTGTTTCGTAAATACATTGGTAATATAATTCCTGAGTTTTTAATATGAAGGTGTAAGCACGAATATAACAGAATGATTTAAAAAATGTCTGTTCAAAAGTGTGGTTTCTTTACTTCTGAAGTGCATACTATAGTTTTATCCTATAATTAGAAAGTTTGTGAGATTACATCATCTTATATTTACTGTTTTTAAAGAGTGCTTCCTGAATCCCAAGCCGAAGTGTTTGTAAAGGTTTGTTATGTAAATATTTATGTTTCAAGTTTGTTATTCATACATATAAACATATATTCCCCCTGATCTATCTGTGTATGTGCTAGTATTAGTATTCTCTTGTTGCTTATTAAATTGTAAACACTCTAGTTAATTACTTCTGTACTTTGTCTTTAACTTATTACTACATTTATAGACTGATATGTACCAGGTTGCTGCTCCCTAGATATTAGCTGATTTTGTGACATCAGTCCTATGTCAGTTTGAGTATTTTAGTTTTTGGCTACTCTGTTAATTGTCTCAATTGTGTTTCAAATACAACTTTCTTTTTTTTTAAAAAAAAAAAAGTTATAGCTGTCTACATTTTAGCCAGTAAATATGACAAGATTGCCTTTAGTCTTTCCCTTATGAATTTTCATGTTATGTTATTGGAGCAACATTTTTTAAATGTTGCTTTCATTGGGATTCTACATTTTATGAAAATAAAATTTTATTTTATCATATTTACAGCTTTTGCCTTCAAATCTTATTATTATATTTAGCAACTCTTTTTTGTGTTTTTTGGTAAAATCTTAACTCATTTTAAAAATTTTTAATCTCTTAGCTGTATTTCTAGTTAGGTTGGTCTGTTCTCTTTATAACTCTTCCCCCTGGTACCAGGGATCAAACTCAATACCTTGCACTTACTAGGCAGTCTTGGTGCCACTGAGCTACACCCCTCACCCTCATAATTATACTTTTAATATGTCCTTTTACATCTTATTGTTTTTAAGGGAAATATTTCCTAATTAAAAAATAACCTGTTATTTTATTTCAGAGGAAAGTGGTTAGATTTTATTCCTCTGGACACTTTTTTTCTCTTGTGACCTGTGAATATTTCCATTGGTACCATGTTTCCAGCCTTTTCTTTAAGGAGGGAATTTCATACATGTTTAGGGTTGTCTGAGAGAACAATTCCAAATATTTGAAGTTCAGCAAAGGGGCCTGCTCAGACTTTTGGAGTACAAACAAAGCATAGCAGTCATTGAGTTTGGAGACCAAAAGCATCACCATCTATCTTACATAGTCAGGGGTATAATAAATTAGTCACCTTTTGCTAAATAGCATTTCAGTAACAGTCCTCACCTTTTTATGGTTTACTATGAAAGTTTCTCATGTTAGTACTGTTTGTGGGTATCATTCAGGACTGGATGAAAGAGTAAAAAGAACCATGTCAGGACTTCCAAATGGCTCTCAGTGCTTTTGCTTAAGAGTAGCATATGCTATCAGGTGTGGTGGTGTATGCCTGTAATCTCAACACTCTGGGAGGCCGAAGCAGGCTAGCAAGTTCAGTTTAATTCCTGGGTTGATGCTTGTGAATTGCTGATGGCAAGTAGCTTTATTGATAGTATTTAGAACCCTTAGGAAATGACTACTTCTTAGAGATGTCTTCAGGTATAGCTGGCTTTTGGGTTTTGAGTCTGTTGCAATATCCTACCTCTTCAATTTATTGAGGATAAGAAATTGCTGCCTATTTGGCCCAGCCCCTGGTTCTTTGGCACTGGCCTATAGTATTATTTATGACCCTTAGGCAGTTTTAGTCTTGTCATACTAGGAAGAACAACAGATTAGAATTATTACGTCACCTTGGCTAAAATAGCACAATCAGCAAAAACAGTAGCATCAAGCAGCCTAGAAAATGACAAACCATGGTTACTTAATTTGCCACCTTTAAATAATGAACTAGATTTGTAGTTATATAACAAATCTAAAACAAACCAGAAAATTGTATGCAGTAAATATGCCCTCAGTATGGCGATGTTACCCTCGGGAGAAAACTTAAAAGGGGTTGGTGGGAGGAATAAATAGAAGAAGAGGAAGAGATTAGAAGCAAGGCTGAAGGATAAAGGAAGATTATACAAATTTTGGGAAATTGATGAAGACAGGAGGGAAGAGAGAAGGAAAAAGTAAAAACAGCAGAATAGAATAACAACAAAAAAATAGTGCTCACACTTATAAAAACGGGAACAAGAAAAAGAAAATAAAACAAAAATAAAAACAAGAAAAAAAATGTCCCTGTCAAGGCGTGTCTCTGTTGTCACTGGTACAGAGTGGGCAGACAGAGTTCAGATCCATGTTGCTTAATCTGACAAATTAGCTGCAGATTTACGGTGGGGTAGTGGATAATCCTAGCAAACCTGCACCTTTAGTTCTGAAGCTCAGGCTGGTTTCTGACTGTGAGGCTGGAACCAGATTTATTCAGCCAGCAACACTGTGCCCCTTGCTGGCTTAAACTTGGTTTTACCTCACCCAGGTGGGGCCAGCCTAAAGCTGCTAAATTCCAAACTCAGTTGGCTCATCTCCAAGATGGCGAACGGTCAGTCACCCTCCTTGCTGCATCCCGGTGACCCACTTCCCTCCTTTTCCTCACATAGCTATATTCTGGTGTCTGGACACCAAATCTTGGTGAGGCTGTTTGTCTGCTGTTCATCTCTCCACCATCTTCCTGGAAGTCTGTGGAGGACGATAAGTTCAGCCCCAGCCTGGGCAACTTAGTGACTTAGGAAGACCCTGTCTCATGATAAAAAATTTTAAGAAAGCCCTGGGTTCAATACCACACCCCAAGGCCACCAAAAATAAAAACCAAAAAATAAAAAAAAGGGCATATGCCTTTCTGCTTTACTTTCTCAATCATATGGTTTTGCATGATTTCATGGGCAAGAATATAAGTCCCCTGCTGGGATGGGCATATAGGGAAGGATTTGAGAAGGGAAAAGGAAACAGGTACTTTGACAGTAAAACTATCTCTGTATGTGTGTGTGTGTGTGTGTGTGTGTGTGTGTGTGTGTGTGTGTGTGTACACATATGTGGATGTAGTGACATTTTAATAGGCTTTCTGCACGGTGTTCAAGGTGAGGTTGGGACAGGAAGGTGTGTAGTAGCTATTGTCTCCAGCATCATCAGGATGAGAATTCACCAGTTGTGTATTTGTTACCATTTTTGGGGAACCTGTAGAAGGTGGATCTAATGTATGGTAACTGCCTAATAAATGTTAAATTAGTAGACAGAGATTTCTAACAATAGCCAGAAAATAAATGGATTTTTCTAATATTTGGTGCCTTTAGTGGTTTAGCTTGGGACAGTTTTACAGAGAAGTTCCTATAATAGCACCTTTCATGTATAAAATGAAAAGTGCTTTTGGGGGGAATCAATTTACCATACTTTTGCTTTTTTTATTTTAAAGAACTAAATATTCATTATGGAAAAGCCTGAAATATATGCATTCCCCAAATATAAACATGATAAATGTGTTCTTTCTGGCCACTCAGGACAACTATGGATGGTTTATAATATATCCTCCTGTGTTTCCTTTTTTCTTTTTTTTCCCCCCTCTATAGTTTTTGATTATCCATGTTTGTGGTCATATTGTAATCATTATGTACTGTACTTTTTTACTATCTCAATTATGTTGTTGCAAATGAATAGTTCTAAGGTTCATAGGTGAAATAATTAAGTATTTATGTTTAATCTTTCCCTGTCCTCTTCCCCCCACACTTTTCTCTTTGTATATACCATTCACTTAATCAAAGCCTTAAACTTGCTGCTTCTTCCCTCTCTCACCATTCCAACCAAGGATGGAATTGAGGTGGGAGATGGCATGAAGAGTAACATGCCCAGGGGATTGTGGGTGTGGCTGATCAGCTGCTGGGGAGGAATCTACCTTGCACTCTTTTCTTCTTGTATTCAGAGATCACTTTTTCATCTCCTTGAATTCTTCCATCTTTTGAATGATGAAAAAGTCAAGAGCTGGAGAAGTTGATTTTAGTTCTGTTATCTTTTGGTGACTCACGCACTAGATAATCTTACGGTGAGTGAGGTGAGTGATTCATTCGAGTACCTTGCCCCTCCTTGAATCTGTCTGAGGAGGGCCCTGTTCATTGAAGGCTGAAGTACTTTTTAGCAAGCAAGTGATCTTTTGTGTAAGCAGGCCATTGTATAAGTTCACTGTGCCTTATTCTTTTGCATCATTAATCATCTTTAGTCCAAGCTTCGGAAACACTGCTGAGTCTTGAGTCATCTGGCTTTTCACAGTGCTGGAGACCATCCTGCTGAGGTGAATGTGGGAAATATGTGTTGTTTTCAGCCCAAATCTGGGAACTGTGAATATGCTACTAAAAGTTACCCTTTGTGTCTTTTTAACAAAAAGATCTGGTGGGATGTAGATGACACAATTAAACTGTTTACTAAACTATTTTGAATAAGTCGTGTACTAATGCAACTTTCAGATATTTTGAAATAACTAATGTTGACTTGGGGGGGAAGGGACCAGTTTTCATTTTAGTTTTGATGCATTTCTCTATTTTAACTTTGGTAATTTCTGGCCATTTTAGAAACATACTCATTCTGCCAAGTAGGCTAGGAATGTGTGCAGAGTGACAACTTAAATATTGTTCATGTTTGCAGTGGAAGCAGATGCCCCTAAGCAAAGCTGCCAGGTCAAAGAGGAGAAAGGGAGAAAAGGAGCACCCCACTCTTCCCCTTGTAATATCTGTTACAGGTGATGTGAGCCCTGCAAGTTAGTCTTTCTTCCTTTCCCCTCCTACATTTTAATTTTTCCTGTTGTATTAAATCATTTTCATGACACCCATTTTAGTAGAGTGTTGATAACTTTTAAGGAAGTCTGATTGAGTAGTGACTTTGAGTTTCTGTGTAATTTAACATCCATTTCCTTTAAGAAAAGTATCCATTGTTAAGGTTAACTCACAGGTCAGACATTAACCTTGATTGTTGAGTGTCTCAAATCATTTCTGGAGATGAACTCATTTTGTCATTCATCAGAGTACTCATACTATTGAAAAAATAGGGTTTGTCTCATTTGTGTTTTAATTCTTAGGAGGATCCTAAAGAATGAAACTTCCTGCAGGGTATGGTGGTTACATGCCTGTAATCCCAGCACGGGAGGCTGAGGCAGGAGGATCCGCTGTGAGTTCAAGACCAGCCTGGGCTACACAGTGAGTTCCAGGGCAGTCTACATAGTGAGACCTTGTCTCAAACAAACAATGAAACTTCCTAAATGGAAAATACTGTGGTTTCCGAAAATGTTTATTAATATTAAGGTAATATTTTTAAAAGGTAGTTCTTAGAAACAGAAGGGATAGTTAAGTGTTTTATACTAATATTTACCTACTTGTTTATTTATTTATGGTACCAGGGATCAAATTCAGGACCTTGTGCTTGTGAGGCAGGCAGTGGCATCACTGAGCTCAATCCTTGGCCCTGTACTAGTTTTATTTAAAACCTGTGTTTGGGGTGGAGTTTCCTTTTCCCTAGGATATCTTATAATTTCCTTTTATTATCTTGGAAAGAGTGTTGGTTGTCAGGATAGAGAAAAAAGATCAGTCATTCTTGATTGCAGTGACATATAAGGGAGAAAAAACTATTAATCAAGAGACAGGTGGTTTCCTAATTTAATCTTTTTCTCTGCATTGAGCAACAGAGAAGCCACAGGGTCATTCTGATTGTTTTGTAACTAGGAGGAAATGAAATTGAATTGCTGTATTATATTTCTTTTGAATTCTTATGTAATTCTTACTTGGAGAAATAGGCAAATTGAGAGTTATTTACTTTCTAAAACAAGTTTTCTTCTCTCTGTTTATCTTTTATTATGAAAAATTCCACCATCTAAGAATTCCAGTGTCTACAAAAGAAGGGGAAATAGTAAACCTCCCTTATGGTTTGGGGACACTTAACTCCTGGCCAGTCTTCTTTCATCTATCCCGCCACCCTCAGTTTTGAGCCAAATTCTAGTCATCATATGATTTCATTAAAGCAGCCTTGATAGTGACAATAGAAGTCATTTACCCTTTTAGCGTTAGTACAGAATCTAAGAGCTGAATGCAGAAAATTATTTTTCTGAATAAAATTCTAAAGAGAAAATTTTTGCACTGAAGAACTTATATATGAAGAAAAGCAGTCATATTTTCAATAGTTACTCAGTGTTGAAGGAATCAGGGACTTTCTTCAGGTTTCTCTCTTAAGTAGGGATGAATTTGCAAAGTGCTTAGCAAGTTCAAGTTTAGTCATCCTGTACTACTTTGGCTGGGCCTTACTTGAATAGTTGAAGGGAAGAGAATTATTTCTCCAAGAGTTAGTGTTGTTAGGAGTTGGATATATCAGGGCTATTTAGGAAATACTCCTTAACACTGTAATAATAAACCAGCCTTTGAAGGTACCTTGTAACAATGGCTTTCAAAACAAACAAACAAACAAACATTAAAGGTTATATTATCCATCAGTTGGACAAATTTATTCCTTTTTTGAGTCAAAATTTTAAAAAACCTGTTTTTAAGTATCTGAGATCTGCAAGTATTGGTTGACTTGCCATTTGTTGTTAAAACTTTTGGTTTCCCAGGCCAGTGTGCCTTTTTGTGTGCTTTGACCTTGCACTTTCAAATGAGTTCCTTTTGTCATTTGAAGGATAAAGCTCTCAGTTCCTGTTGGTGAGTGTGGGAAGCAGAGTTTTCACTTTTCTCTGCAATTTCCACTTGTCAAAGAGCTTTAATGATAACTTTCTCAATTGATTTCTAACAAAATAGACTCATTGGACTGTTTCAGACACTCGAAGTGTTTTCCTTCTAAAGCTAAAGCCAGTTTTTTTGGTACCGGGGATGGAACTTGGGCCCTTGTGCTTGCAAGGTAGGTGGTGGAACCATTGAGCTAAATCCCTGCCTAAAGCCAGTTTTGTTATACTTGTTCTTAGGGTTTAGTTCTTGAACCTGAAAAATTGGGTACTTCACTTTATTACAGTTGAGAAGTTAATTATTGACTTTGCTACATGTTTGAAATATTGAACTGAGTTAGATCAGAAATCTGTAATTAGCAATGTGATTAAATATGTCTTACTTTTCTCCAGTAGCTAAACAGAATTATATTTACATTTCATCTATTTCACAGGGATATTCTCAGAATTACTATAATTAGAGTTTTTAAAAAAATTATAAAAATATTTGATGTACTTCACAGATGCTGTATGAAAGCAAGGTGTTAGTAACTTCTCATTTTTCTTGATTTGTGTTTTTGACACTACAAGTGTATATTGCTCTTTCTCTTTTCCTGGTACATGTTCTGATAAATGTTTTGAAATTTATTTTCTCAAGTTTTTCTTAGCTGGGATGCTATAAAAGCCTTCATGTATCCTATTTTTAGCACTCAGTGATGAGTCTGGATATGGCTGAGTTGATGGCAAGGTAATTGAACTGTGCTAAGTGCTTGCCTGTGTACCCTTTTGGCCTCTCCTCTGAGGAGTCTAGTTACTGTTGACAGTGACTGGGCAGTCTGAATCAGTTCTCCTGTTGCAGGACCATCCACCTTGAGCTCAATTTTTGTCTGACCCTACCTTCTCTCACCAGTTCCTTTAAATCTTACATTTCGAGATGGACGATTTACTCATCTGCTCCAGGGATGATTAGTGCTAACTAATAAAGTAAAAATGAGATCCTTCTTGTTACATGGCATAAATTAGAACACCAGAACCAGTAAATAAGCAGATCCGAAACAAAAGCCCAGTCAGTCACAATGAAATGGCAGGCAGACCAAGGAAGAGAGTGACACTCAGAGAAATGAAGGGAAAGGCAGGTATATTCCCTAGCTAGCAGGCCCGGCAGAAGTCACCTTCCAGAGTCTGAGCTTTGTTTCTAAATTTGTTCTTATATTTATCTGTTCTTTAGCTGGGGCGGGGGATCAAGCAGAATTTTACAGAAGCAGAACTTAGCAAAAGGTAGGGAGTTTGAGGTAACTGTTGTTTTTACAGTTTATCTTTAAGACACAGGGAGGTAGGCAGCTGTGTTTCAGCAGTTCATCTTCCAGGCACAGTGACCTCTGGTTTAGCAGGAGGGGTGAACCTGACACGGTCAGTCTCTGTCCAGCTTTGAGACTGTCAGTCTCTGCTTTGCCCTTTGTTCCTTCCCATTTCAACTAGATTCCACAGTTTTTCTTGATTAACATAATGTATTTATGGATTTCTTTTCTTTTCTTTTTTTGGTACCGGGGATTGAACTCGGGTCCTTGCGCTTGCAGGGCAGGCCACTGAACCGTTGAGCTAAATCCTGGCCCTGGATTTGTTTTCTTTATCAGGTTTGGGTTGTTTTGTTTGTTACTGGTCAACATGGTTGAATTTTAGCTACGGTATATTTTGCAAAAGGCTCATTTTTCTTTCAGTCTTAACCCAAACTGGTCAGCTTTGTACCTCATAGTTAAGAGTTTTCCAGACACACTGAGATGCATGTAGGCATGCACTATTCAGATTGTGAAATAATCTGTGATGTGTTTAGGTGGCTGATTTATAGAATTTGAAGGCCTAAGGATTTAGGGAATGTGGGGGAACAGAACTTCTCTTTCTCACAGGGCAGTCTCTTTTGTTTCATTGTTATGTTGACCTACTCAAATGGTTGGGTTTTGTTACATTTGCAGTAATTAACATTTAGAAATAAATGAGATGACTTACTAGGACAGCATCTCAAGTCTGTAGGGACTGTTGACTGTGGCTTCTGAAATGTTGTAATATGGCCTGAATTTTGTTGTATAACTTGAATTGGTGTTTTTTGAAAGCTACCTTGTTTTTTAAGAAGGTCCTTAAAAAATGGTAATAATGTGCTTTGATACCTAGTAAATCAAATAAATAAGGAAACCTCTGATGTTGAACTGAATTTGTGTGATTTTTCAGGCCAAATAAACGGAGACCATTTCTAAGAAAAATTTATGCTGTGTGTAGATAAAGAGGAACCTCCTAAACATTTTGATTATTGATTCCAAAGTCGCACATTTCTATAATATGATCACCTAATGTATCTAAACTAAAGCTGCCTTGCTTATACTGTGTTTTCTAAAGTTAATAGTGTTTCATCTTTCTTGAAAAGGCATAAATTTAAGTAATAGCTGTGTATTAGTTGGACTGTATGGCTTTTTTTTTTTTTTTTTTGGTCAAAACACCAGATAACTGACTTGAAAATTACATGCTTACCATAGTATTGTAAGATTTACGAAACTCGTAACTCACTTTCGTTGTATTATTTGGAATATATTTGAGATCAAAACCAACTTTAATTAATTTATTTATTTGGATATTTTTGTTATTTATTTGTTTTGAGACAAGGTGCATCCCCTGTAGTGCAGGCTGTCCTTGAACTATTTGTAAGGCTCACCTCCAGCTTGTGATCTCCTGCCTCAGCTTCCAGAGTGTGGTATAATTCTAGGCTCAGCTCTCAAAACCAACTTTTAAAATAATGACTTTTTTTTTTTGCTTTGGTATTTAATTGTTGCTTTAGGGAGTTAAAATTGGTTTGGAGATATTTGTAAGACTTTACTAAAGCAGGAATCTGAATGGGACAAGATTCCTTGTTTAGTTCTGAATCTGTGTAAGAACTGAGTGACCACTGAAGGTGGAAGTGTGATTGCATAGATTATGCAGTACTGAATTGATTGATTCAAAACCACATTCAGTATACATGGTTTGTGTGGTTTTTTTTTTTTTTTGGTACCAGGTATCCAACTTGGGTCCTTGTGCTTGTGAGGCAGGCGGCGGAACCACTGAGCTAAATCCCTGGCCCAAAATAAAGCTTGTTATTATTATGACTGTATTATTTGAGGCAGGATCTTTTTTTTTTTTTTGTACCAGGGATTGAACTCAGGACTTTGCAGTTGCCAGGTAGGTGGCAGAAGCACTGAGCTAAATCTCTGGCCCTTGGCAGGATCTTACTATGTAGTTCAGTCTGGCCTTGATCTCTCAATATGTAGCCCGGTCTCGCCTCAAGATATTTGATTCTGCTGCCTCATCCTCCTAAGTGCTTGGATTATAGGCATGCATTATCATGCTCCACTTGATAAGTACTTTAAAAAATGTATTTTATTATATGAATATATCATAATTTACCTATTTGTATATTATTGCACATTTAAGATTATTTCATTTTTTAATGGTCAGAAATAAAGTTCTAGTGAAAGTCTTTGGACTTCTATCTTTGGAATCTCAACTATTTTCTTAGGGCGGATTCATAGAAGTTGAGTTATTGGGTACAATGGTAAGAACAGTTTTTCCTAGTCTTTTTTTTTTTTCAGTACTGGGGATTGAACCCAGAAAGTGCTGTACTGTATCCTCATCCCTTTTAAATTTTATTTTTGAGACAGCATCTTGCCCAGACTGGCCTCAAACTTGGCAACCCTCCCGTGTAGCTGGGATTACAAGCATACACCATGGCTGACATTTTTCTTACTCTTGATTTGTATCTTGTCACATTGCTTTCTGAAGGAGTTAAGCACTTGGTCGCCCCACTAGCAATGGGCTCTTTACTGTAGCAATACTAATATTGAAATCTGCCTTTAACTTACTGATTTTTAAGCCTTATTTCATCTTTTGTGGTGAACTTTCTAAGTGGATCGACTTTATGTATGTTGTTGGTTCAGATTCCTAAGTAAAAATTTCCTTTGATTAAAAACTTGTGGATACATATTGAAGATATACTCCTAAGTGAAATAAATAAGTAACACGTGTAAATACCGAATAGTTTCCCTGGTGTAAATAATCTGCAACAATGCATAAGATTCTAGTAAGATTACTGACATTTAGAAATGGGAAGAAAGGAGTTAAAGGTATAGGGAAGGTGGGATGGGTAGGGGAAGAGTAAAAAGGGAAAAGGAAAAAATGTGAGAGAATGAAAAGATGAAAATAAAGTGTTTGTAGATGGGGAGGGGAGGAGGGGGTGAAGGGAGGGCAGAGGTAAGGGGGAAAAATGAGAATCAAGACTTGTCATGTAGAAGTACAAGATCCCAACAATGAATGTAACTGTACTGTATCCCTAAAATGCAATAAACTCAATTAAAGCTGAAAAAAAAAAACTTGTGGAGTTGAGGATTTATTTAGCTCAGTGATTCTGCTGCCTCCCTCGCAAGCAAGCAAAGTCCCAAGTTCAATCCCCAGTACCAACAAAAAAACAAAAAACTTAGTGATTGGGAATTTAGCTCAGTGGTTCCGCTGCCTGCCTCGCAAGCGCAAGGTCCTGAGTTCGATCTCTGGTACCAAAAAAAAAAAACAGTGATTAAAAACTTGGGAAGAGGGCCGGGGATTTAGCTCAGCAGTTCGGTGGCCTGCCTTGCAAGCAAGCACAAGGACCTGAGTTCAATCTCCGGTACCAAAAAAAAAAGAAAAACAAAACTTGGGAAGATTCATTTTAAAAGTTGAGGTGTCAAGGAAATCAAAGCTTTTTCAGAGAAGAGTGGAAGAGTTTGTTTTATAATGGTCCACATTAGTTAACGCTACTCTGCAAAATACATACTGAATGAATTAACTTTTCTGCCTTTCAGTAACAGTAGTTATCTTTTCAAAACCTCAGTGTTTTTTGGAATTTTAAAGCTTAATAATTCCACTGGATTTCCCAAGAATGAAAACAAATGCTGTCAACTTTGTGCAAATATGCTTAAACTGGAATTCCAGATAAATTAGATTGTAATCTAATCATGTTTTAAGAGTAAAATTGGCTTGTATGTGTTTTATATTAGAAGTTGAACCTTTCTAAAGGAAATATGAAATTGAGATAATCGGGGATTTTCTTCTTTTTTATTTCGAGTCTCAGTGTATTTTGTGAATTTTTTCGCAGAACATCCAGACTTTTTTGATCCTTTAATGGTGCAGCTGGGTCCACTTAAAGAAATTGAGTGCAATTCCTAGTAAAGATGATCAGCCGCAGGATTCTTCTCAGTTTCTTTTCTCTGTTTTCTCAGGCTTAAATGTATTTTAGTGTATCGTAATCAAGTGAAGTGAAATTAAATATGTGAATCTGAATTTGTATCTGTTGTCTTCTGAAACAGCCTGGTTTTCTGTGGCCTGTGTTTCAGCGATGCTAATGTTATTGAACATTTTTAGTACTCAGACTTCTTAGTAGTGATAAATCTGCATAGATGTCCTTCAAGTCTTAACCGAGTGCGGTCTGTTTTGTTAATGAATGCGTTGTCCTTTGCTCTCATTCCTGACAATGGGTAACGGGTAACTTTTCATTGATGTTGCAGTGACGCTTTGTTTTCTTGGACTTCACTCAGTCATCACATGGTGGTTGGTAAACAGCCTCCAGTTCTAGCAGGAACCACCAGCACCTGTGTGCTGATGAGCCTGTATCTGTTCAGATTTCCTCTATCTCCTGATTAGACAAATGCTTAACAGTCCTTGGCAAAGACTGTTAAAAATTAAAATTATCTCTATTTAGTTTTTCACTTGCTCTAACTGGCTTTAGGAGATGGGTATGTCTGATAGGAGAGTCTAATTGTCATTGTTCTCCATTGCACCACTGTATTTGTGAAGATGTCAATGCTGAGTTCTCAGTTGTGTTTTTTTACCGCGACTTATGCATAGCCAGTTTAATATTTTTTACCCAATTTAATTTTGATGCATACATTCAGTAGTAGAGCATATTGTAATTATGGCTTTTTTTCATATAGCCTGTACATTTCATTTCTTCTCTTATCTTGCTTTTAGCCCATATTTAATTAATCTACTTGCAATTCTGCACTATTTTGTTGAAATAGGCTTAAAAATCTGGCAGAAGGCATTTTTAGTGGCTTATTCTTTTCAGTGTTGCTGTGTTATTTTGTACGATTAGTATAAATGGAAGTCTCTCAAAACCTTTTTACTTCCCAGTCTTCCACTCTTCCTGCAGGAGAACTGATAATTAGTTACAGAGTTGGTTACTAAAGATACAGGTCAGAGTATTTCATCAGTGCACTGTGTTGACTTAAGACCAAGTAGGCTGTCAGTTTTTATGCTACATCCTGAAAGTTTATTTTAATGTCTTTAGTGACTGTATGTATTCACATTCTATATAAATGACAGCATTTTGTTCTCTTCACCTGTTCATGATGTTGCTGCTTTTTTTTTCTTGGTACCGGGGGATCAAACTTGGGACCTTGCACTTGTGAGGCAGGCAGTGGAACTCCTGAGCTAAATCCCCAGCCAGCCCTGTTGCTACTTATAAATTTCTTAATGAGGGGGCATTGGAAAGTTGAAACTAGGTTAAATTTATAAAATCTCTTTATTAACTTGCCTGATAATCTTGAAATTATTCTATAACATTTATATTTAAAATAAAAGTTTGGTGTGAGGTGCTCTTCTCCCACTGAGTGGATCTTACAGTCAATCATTTGATATTTGGTTTTGAGTAGTATGTGCTTCTTCCAGGAATTAATTTCCAGCTTTTATTACCTTGATATAGTATTTTATTCTTAATAATCCTCCTGAAAATGGATCCTACAAAAGAAATAAAGTTATTCACTTACTTTATTGGCACCATATGAATAGTTTCCCTATGTGCAGCTATTGTGCCTTACTGTCTGCTTTTTCTTGAGACAGGGGCTTGCTAAGTTTCCCAAGCTGGCCTGCAGTTTGGGGTCCTCCCGACTTCCTGAGTAGCTGGGTTGTAGGAATGAGCCATCGTACCCAGCTTACATACAGTTTGATTACAAATAAATTAGACAAAATATAGGTAATGACTTTCAAAATGTTACTTTATAAGTAGTGGGTAGTCTAAAAGAAATGAGAGTTCAAAGAGGAACTGTTTTCCATTTCTTTCTTTCACTGGAATTCCTTATCTCATTGCTGTCTCTCAGTTTTTATCTTCACATCATTTTGGTTTTATTGTTTTCTAGTCAGTTTTGTTCTGTAATAAATATAAATAAAATAAGGATCACTTAAAAAACCAAGGCTAAAATCTGCTTATCAACCCTCTCCAGCCTAGATACACTGGCATTTCTCTTTGTGGGAAGTAAGCAGAAGAAAAGGGACGAATCCTTTAACATGCCAGTAAGTGTTGCCAAGTGATATTCCGACAGCTGGGCCTGACAGTGACTGCTAGACATTGGTTGTTCTTGAGAGCCTCGTCTTAGCTCCCATAGTCTGCGGTATCTCTGAACTTTCTCAACTTTAGCAGTAAGGTTGTCTCGCCCCCACCCCAGTCAGGCTTTTTAACCTTCGTGTAGTTTGAAAATCTTGTGAACACTCTGCTTAGTCCTTTGGGAACTTCATGCGGTGCTTCAAACAGCAGCACACGTAGAAGCCAGATTTGGGGCTCACGACTTCAGACGTGACAATAAAGGCATTGATGAGGTTGGCTATATGTTTGGGATTTGTCAGCTCCTTTGTGCATTTATTGTCTGGCTTTCAGTACCTTTTCTCTGTGTTTCAAAAGAGCTTTGTGTACCTCCTGCCTTTATGTGTAATCTTACAGGGCAGCTTTCTGCTTTTTGTTCATCTCCTGCTCAAACAGCCATTCCAAGAGTGGAATCTGGTGCCTCACAGCAGAGGTGCAGCTTCGGCTAGTTGTTTCCATTTGCTGCTGACTTTTTTTAAAGAAAAAAATTTTCTTGGATTTTTAAGGTTTTACAATTTTGAATTTGCAGAATTGCAAAGCATCTGAAAGGGAAATACAGAGAGATGAAATTTTCTGTGTGTGTGATTTTTAAAAAATGTTTATTCCAAAAGTTTACTTTGTAAATATAGGCAGAATAATATCAAATCAGACCCTCACAACTCTCAAATATCAGATAATAGGATAAGTATAGAACATAATATAGAATTTTTATTGCTGAAGATAATTTTGAACCCTTTAGGATCTTTAAATATGCACATTTTCATTTTCTCCCATATCGACTCATTTTCCTTTCCTTTACCCACCATTTTTCACTGATACAAAATTTTTAAGAATTTTACTTTTCTGTTCTGTAACTTACTGTTCTTAGGTCCTTTAAACCTTTTTGAAAACCTTTAAAAACAAAATTTAAATATTTGTTTGTAAGCGATGCATTAAGTTTATTACCTAAATACCATGAAAATCCATTTCAGATGAATGCAGTATGAACTGGATGTAGACTACAGGCCCATTAATGTACCAGCCAGTCCAACGTGAATTGTACTTTATATATGAGGACAAATGGGTTCCTGTTTTTCTTTCCCCTTTGTCCTCTGATACCTTCTAGCACTTAACTTTTCTTTGGAGGTACACATCTAGTTGCCCACAGTCTACCACTGTTGCACTACTGTAAATTTAAGGAGAGCAGGGGGATAATGTAAGCCTAATCTACCTACACATGTTTCATTATATAAAAAATATCCTCTACCAATAGTAGATAATTCCTAAACTATTCTTTGGTGTGAGGCCAGCAACATAGATCAGTGGCATCCTTATATTGAACGTCTGAACTTCTGTCTCTAAGCTTTGTCTGTGGTAGTTGAGGTGGCTTTCTTATATAAGAGGATTATGAGGTTTCTGTGAAGGAATGGTCAGTAATTAACTGAAAAGTGTATGTTCCAAGTTTGTTAGTCCTAGGATCATTAAGCCCAAATTAGCTGTGTTGTTATATTAGACATTTAACAATTATTGAACATACTCTTTTTGAAGATTGCTTTTTCTGTAAGTATGTACTTGAATTATCACATTTTATCATGCATACTTGTCTTTTTAGTATGTCTTCCTCTTTTAATTAAAAAATTTGATACTTTTTATAAAGTCTAGCATAACTTATTTTTTAAAGTTTAATTTGATATAGTTAGAAATTTATAATTATGACAATTATTTAGACTTTAGAGATATTGATGATTAAATTTTGCCCTTTTTAGCTTCTAAATTTAGTATTTATCTGCTGAAAACTAAAATCTTTAATTATACATCTTCTTTATGTTGGCTTTTTAAATTACTCCATATTGTCTCATAATCTTTGTATTTATGATAGCAAAACATTTGGAAATCAAATATCAAACATGTTTCAATACTTTTAGAAATGATCATTTAGTGAATAGTATTGCAAAGATAGTCATTTTATGCATATATAGGTCTTCTACTTTAAATATATAAACATTTGGGGTTTTAATGTAAACACCAAGTTTACAGGTTAGTATTTATTCTTTTCACTTTCTGTAATTAGCTTTCCTTTCTGAAGCTGAAATGAGGAAAGAGTAAAAACTCTTTAAGTATATTATGCCTTTGGTTTGAAAGTCCTGACATCTAAACTTTGAAAAATTGTTTGGTCTATTTCCTTTGGGCAGTATTGAGTGTGCTTTTCTGGTTTTCTTTTGGGCGGGGGTTGGTACGTAATATGACTGTTTGCCTCACTAAAAATATCAAGTCCAGCAATATGTTTATGAAAAGTTGTAATAATTTGCCAAAAGCATTTATTATTGTGAAATGTATGCAAAAGAAAGAAACAGTTGTGTATTTGTTGATAAAAGGGGAAAGAAAATGCAGATACCAAGCTGTTCATAGGAGTTGTCTATGGTTAATAAAATAATGGATTTCTTTCCCCTTCTTTGCCTTTTTCAGTTTTCTAAATTTGCCACCAATAATCATCTATCCCTTCCTTCATTGAAGGGGAAGGGTAAATGGTCATGATGTGGGCACTATTGTAAACAGTGTTTTGGAAGGAGTAGTGGTGAGTAATAAAAGGGATGTTCTCCTTGTATTGTCTCCTGCTTGGAGAGAACCCAGCCCCTCAACTCTGCCCAGAGCCATGCCTTTGCACAGTGCTGATCTTTGGGAAGCCTCCTTGCTTCTGAGTGGGGAGGCCAGGGGTCCTGGAGGGAACGTAGTCTTCCTTGCTTTGCCTTAGGTAGGTTTCTGCTTTTTTTCAGCTAGTGACATTTTGAAGTTGCAGAGATCCTGTCATATAATAGAATTTGTGCTTTGGCTCACTTTTGTTGTAATTACTCTAGGTTCTCTGTTAGTTTGTTTTGTTTTTCTTTTTCTTTTTTAAATAGGTGACTTCCAGTTAAGTGTTATGGTATACATACATTGTAATTCTAGTTACTTGGGAGGCTAAGGCTGGAGAATTACTAAACTTGTACCCATCCTGGGCAAATTAGGGAGACCCAGTCTCAGAATAAAAAATACAAAGGACTGGGGATGTATCTCAGTGGTAGAACTGTATGCCTAGGAGCAATGTGAAGCTCCCAGGTTTGAGCTCCAGTACTGAGGGAAGAAAAAGAAGAAGAAAGTGACTTCTAATTTCCATATGATAAATGCTTACATTTCAGAAAGTTTCCCTATTTTTGTATACACAGCACATGCTCTTTGGACTTACATGTCAATATTAATTTTTCCCCCATTCAGTTTTCATTGTGGTTTGTTGTGATACTCTAATATTTTTTCCTTTATTTTTTTCCTCCTTTTTATTTTCTAGTGTCTTTATTGCTTGGAACAGTATCACACACACACACACACACACACACGCGCGCGCGCACACACCTGGCTCCACCTGGTTGGTTTACCAGGCTTCCTACTCCTGGAGTATTTGATGTACTTCTTATTCTTTAAAATAGGAGCCTGTAATCATAGTAGCTAGAGTAACACCCTCTCCCAGCATTTCATAACTGTTTTAAGCTATAACTTAGTTTCTATTATCTGTATGATGGAATAGGAATATTATTTAGTCCCTAGTGTTGGTTGTTGATGCAAAATAGGTGTACTAGTAAGCATGGAGGTTTTTGTTATTATTTGATGCTTATGTGTACGTTTGGATAGGTATTTTCCATCCCTTTTGAATTAAAAGCTCCTTAGTAGCAAGGATCTTGCCAGAAAATTTTCACACAAGCTGATTCCATTATTTTGCATAATATAGACTTGTCTCTAATTCTGGGAGTAGGACTTATATTGTTGTTTGAATAAGATAAGGACCTAAAAATCAGCTTTTAAGATAATTTTTTTTTTTTTTTTTGAGACAGGGTCTCATTCCATAGTTGATACTTAGCTGGAACTCACTATGTAACCCAGGCTGGTCTTGAACTCACAGTGATCCTCCTGCCTCAGCCTCCTGAGTGCTGGGATTACAGGTGTGCACCAACCATGCCCGGCAAGATAATCTTTTTTTTTCAGCTTTAATTGAGCTTATTGGTACATTTTAGGGATACAGTACAGTTACATTCATTGTTGGGATCTTGTACCTCTACATGACAAGTCTTGATTCTCATTTTTTCCCCTTACCCCTGCCCTCCCTTCACCCCCTCCTCCCCTCCCCATCTACAAACACTTTATTTTCATCTTTTCATTATCTCACATTTTTTTCTTTCCGGCAAGATAATCTTAAAATGATGTAATGAGAGCAGGGCCAAGGTTGTGCACCCCTTAGCACAAGTACTTAGGAAGCTAAGGCGTGAGGATCTCGAGTTTGAGGTTAGCCTGTGCTACCTAGAGAGATCTTGTCTTTTGCAAAAAAAAATAGTTAGCTGGATCTGGTGACAAATGGCGGTAATCCCAGCATTCTCGGAGATTGAGGTGGGAGGACCTAAAGTTTGAGCCCACTCTGGACAATATAGTGAGACAGTGTCTCAAAATATAAATAAGCAGGGCCAGGGATGTAGCTCAGTGATACTGCACCTACTTGGCCAAGAGCAAGGTCCTGAGTTCAATTCCTGGTTAAGGGGGGGAAAAAAAAAATATATATATATATATATACATACATACATACATATACATATATATACACATATATATTTGCATATATATACACATATATATTTGCATATATATACACACATATATATTTGCATATATATACACACACATATATATTTGCATATATATATCTATATATAAATGAATGAGTGAATGGCAGGGAATGTAGCGCAGTGGAAGGCCCAGTACTGGTATAATCCCCAGTATCATCCCCCCCTCCAAAAAAAACCGCACAGTGATCTTCCTGCCTCAGCTTCCCGAGTGCTGGGATTAGAGGCATGTGCCACCATGCCCGGCTTAAATTTTTTAATGAGGAAATAAAAATTACTTTCACCAGCCTGCTTATATATATTGGATCAGTATTGCTTTGTATTGTACATGGAAGTAGAACCTCTTCCTGAGTAAATCAAGACCAAGAAAAAGTATAAATAGTGTTTATTTTCAAGTAAGTTCTAAATAAGAGGTATCATAAATGAGAAGAATATGAAAAGTAATATGTTAAAGGTCTGACTTGAGAGTAAAAGCTTTTTGAGTTCTTACGAACATTTACATTTTTTATATGTGGAAGTTTGAATAAATGGAAAGACCTTAATGATGCAATCGAGGTTGAACATAAGATACATGAGGCTGCGTTTTTTTGTTTGGCCAGTGCTGGTGATCCAATCTAAGGACGTACACGTACTTGGCAAAAAAGTCCTGTGGGTGAACTAACAACCTACCGTTTCACATTAAATCTTTTTTAATCAGTAAAAAAGTATACTCTAAAGTAGTGATAAAAATCGTAGTATTTTGAAGACACAGACCAGTGAACCAGTGGCTTATTTCCAAGCGTTGCATACTGTGCGTGATTGCCTGTGCTCACTTCTGTATGCGTTCTTTACTCCAGCTTCACCCCAGGCACCTGAATAATGCATTGCACTGTGACATTATAATGGCCATGACCCAGAGGTGATGGGAATGTTTAAGCTCCACTGTAATCTTACGGGACCACTGTTTTATGCAGTCCAGTATTGACTGTAATGCTGTTATGTGATAGGTGACTGTACACTAACCTGCACGTACTTAAAGTGTACCGTGGGTCAGTTTTACCATAAACGTACACCTGTGAAACCGTTCACCATTCCCGAGAGAGAAACCCTTCCATTCTGAAGCTTCCGTAGAATCTTACTTCTTCTCTACTCCTATCTCCAAACGATTGATTGGTTTTATGTCACTACTGTTTAGTTTATATGTATTACAAATTTTATGAAAATAAAATTATAGAGCAAATATATTCTTGGATTTTTAAAAAATTCATGTGTTTCATTATATATAGCCTTTATCGCTAAGTAGCATTTCGTTGTATGGGTAGATTGTGACTTATCCATTCATCAGTTGATTGACATTTGGACAATTTCAAATGCTGTTTGAATTCCAAATTTTGGCTCTTAAAAATAAAGCTTGATGTGAGCTTGATGCCTCCATACAGAAATATATAAATTTGTATTTTATTTAAATAGCTTAGAAATTAGTGGCTGGATAGAGTGATGTAGAACTTTAAAAAAAAACACATTTACTTAGCTCACCATTCTGGAGGTTCAGAAGTATGACATCAGCATGTGCTTGCTTTTATAAGAGCCTTATGGTATATGGCATCATATTGCCCTTACAGGAAGCAAGATACACCAGCTGTGGTTCATGCCTGAAATCCTAGCACTTGGGAGGCTGAGGCAGGAGGATCACCAAAATTGGAGGCCAACCCAGGCTACATAGTGAGTTCAAGACCAGTTTAAACTGCATAGTGAGACTCTGTTTCAGAAAAGTAAAAACAAACAAACAAACAAAAAAACAAGAAGATGCAAGAGAGAGACACTTGCCTTATAACAACCCATCCTTTCAGGAACTAACTAGACCCTATGAGAACTTCTTTGGTTCTTCCTATGGGCGGTGCTCTCAAGACCTGATTACCTTTTTTTAGGCCCCAGCTTTTCAGGTTTCTGCCACCTCACTGTGGACCAAGCTTCTAGCTATATCACTTTTTTTAAGCAATTTTTAAAAATTGAAGTACACTTTTACATTCCCACCAGAATATGTGGGAGCTCATCTGCTCCACGTCCTTGCCAGCACTGGGTATGATCAGTCTTTTTCATGTTAGCTGTGATGGGAAGCAGAATGGCACATTATCATAATTCTAATTTAGGCCGGGCATGGTGGCGCAAGCCTGTAATCCCAGCACTCGGGAGGATCGCTGTGAGTTCGAGACCAGCCTGGGCTACATAGTGAGTTCCAGGTCAGTCTCAACTATACTGTGAGACCCTGTCTTAAAAAACAAACAAACAAAAAAATTCTAATTTACCTTTTTTTTTTGGATATTGGGGATTGAACTCGGTACCTTGCACTCGCAAGCTCAACGTCCCAAGATCAATCCCCAGTACCCAAAAATAAAAACCAGTAATACTAGAAGGAGTCTACCTAAACATTATAAACACTGTTTACCAATACAGCAGTCAACTTCTAAAATACAAATACTGATACTGTCGCCATGAAAATCAGGCAATACAGAAATGACTACTGTCATAACTTTCATATATTGGTTTGGGTTAATAATGTAAGTCTGAAATCTTTATTTCCAGAAGATAAAGATCCTGAAAATCTAAGCAACTCATCTGCAAGATGATTAGCACCAGTATGAAAATGTGGTAAAGCCTAATGTAAGCTGGATACAAAGAAATCAGTAACTTTTTTACATTTTGCAAAAAACAGCCCTGAATGGGAGTAAAAGCTAATGAGTGGGAGAGAAAGCTAATGCAGACCATATTCTTCCCTTATGCATGTAAATATTTGTTTCACTGTGTTTTCAAAATCCAGAGCTTTGTCATTTTTGAAAATCTGGAGAAAAAAATATACATGACATGTCAATTTTTATGATTTTTAAATGGGATAAAATACATGAAATGTTTTGGAAATTCTGAAGCTTGCCTACATAATACATTGAGTGAGAAATAGTGGAGAGAGAAGAGCAGCTGCGGCTTTGAAGTGGAATTGGCACGCGGAGTCTGCTTCAGAACGATTCTCAGCCTTGCACTTACCTTTTTTGGCCTGACTGGAGGTGCTTTTTCCTTCCCCAAAGGCTGCCATAATCATAAAGAAATCATGACAGATGTTAACTCACAAGGGAAAAGACGACAGTAGATGAAACAGTAAAAGATGACAGTAAAAGAAATTTTAACAGTTGTTTTGCAAACCCTAAGGAATGAAGGAGTGGTGACTGAGCTCACAGAGGACATAGATTTAAACCTGTGTCCATACAGAGGCCAAAAAAGAGGTGCCGTGGCCAGCTCACCCCAGGGATACCTTGAGAGCCTTCTTCAGGCCTGGAGACTCCAGGTGTTCCCAGGGCAGTCGCTGGAAGTTGGACTGGAAGCCTCCACCCAGGTCTTTGAGCCATTCCCAGCATATGGGTAACAACTTCAGTCTCCTTCGGTTCTGGTGAGGAGCTGCAGGGTAGAGGAGTGAAGGGTGAGTCTGAAAACCAAGGGATCATGTGCAGTTAATTCTGCACACTGAAATACAGATCCTCAACCTGTCTCTCCTCAGTACAGGTCTAGATGGTGCTGGGCGCTTCTCACCCACCCAGCACTTTGTTCTCTGGAGAAGGTAAGCAGCTTCCATGAATATCAGTGAAAAGATCACTCAGTATATGCGAGCGTCGTACAGGGAATCTCTCTTTGGTCCACATGCCATGCTTCTGAGCTGTTTTGAGTGCCTCATTCTTAAGTATAAAGGAGCATCCAGGGGTCACTAGGTTGTAAGGAAATCCTCAAAAAGTAAAAGAGACACCCAGCCCAATTAGCCAACACACACAAAAGGAACATGGAGGAACCAAATGATGCAAGAAACAGGAAAGCTAAAAAAGCAAATGAAAAATAAATCAGAAGTTGAAGTATTGGCTGGGGATGTTGGTGGCATACACCTATAATCTCAACAGTTGAGGCTGAGGCAGGAAGATTGCTGTGAGTTGGAGGCAAGCCTGGGCTACATAGTGAGACCCTATCTAAAAACCAAAAAACAGCACATAAAAAAGTTGAAGTATCCATTAAAATTACAGGAAAAGATAGAGTTCTGGGAACAAAGTGTAGAGAATAAGAAAGAGCATTTGAAAATTTTGAAATTTAATGTTACACCATAGTTGGAAAAATATTCCATGAACAGATTGGAAGATCAAATTGAGATACATTTCTGCAAAAGACTGCCCTTTTAACCATCTAAATTTATGTAAATTTTGTCTCTAGTATTCTTTTTGTACTTTTTATTTACTTTGTTGTCTAAGCATACAGAGAAAATATTCATTAAACTTGGAATTTTTTTAGTTGATGAAGAGGAGTGGCTTTGTTTCACATTGTTCGTGAACAATAATGCATATAAGAATTTTTGTGTATTGGATTTATGTTTAGGATTTTGGGCAGACATTAGGTTAATACGAATCATTTAGAGCCTTTCTCGGAATCCTTAACAGCAATTCAGATAATGTTCTTTATGTGTAGAACACAAGTTGTGAAGTTGCTGTTGCTGCTCAAATCCCAGCTTGGTCACTAATTGTCACTTAACTTTCGTTCTCCTCCTCTGTGATAGGGGTGTGGTAGTAAGAGTGCCTGTGTCAGGTGTGTGGCAATGATTAAAGGAGTTTAAGGCTTATAAATCACCGAGTACAATGTGTAGCATATAATATAATAAGTGCTCAATAAAAAGGTGCTGTTGTGACCATCAGGTAGATGGGATGGTGTATAGTCCTTGTGCTATATTTAAAAAGTAACAAGGACAGCACTGGTGTGATACACTAGGTTGCCCTGAGCTACTGGCATCATCACTAGACTGAAAGCTTCTTTTTGCTAAGTCCTTCATAGGCACCACTGAGAGACTCAGAATGAATGGATGGATCCCTTCATTCAGCTTTCCCTTGTAGAGGTATGCCTAGTCTACCGTCAGCCCTCTGGTCAGACTGCATATTACTGTTTTTAGGTAGACTGGAGTGAAGTGTTTGTAAACTTAAACATTGTATTTCAATTACAGGCAGCAATTAGGAAGGCAAAAATAACAGAACCATGGCTCAATTTCCAACACCTTTTGGTGGTAAGTTTTTGGAAATTTCTCTTTTCTGTTGTACTTTGCAACCAGATTTTTGAAACAGTGTGGCGATAAACTTGCAATGAAAAGGTACAGAGAAAGCACAGTCCACCTTCTTGTATTTCATCATGTGGTTTCAAGAATTATCAACTTATGGCCAATATCATTAAATCTGAATTCTTTTGAAGTCACTCCCGGTTGTATAGTTTCATCTGTAAATATTTTAGTATTTGTATCTAAAAGATAGGGACATTTTAAAAGATAAGTAAGATACCATTATCAAATTTATAAAAATTTGTATACCGCATTATTGTGCTTATAAACTTTAGATCTGTGTTCCCTGGTAGTCAGCCATTTTTCGTAGAGCTGGGTTCAGGCTGGGCTCCAGGGAAGGTGTGTGCAGTGCAAGTGGTTCATGTGTCTCTACAGTCTCTTAGTTTGGGAGCTCTTGTCTTGGTAATTTGTTTGTCAGAGTGACTGTATCATTTATTACAGACTTTTTCAAGACCTGGATTCTAAGTGTGCTGTCTTTTACTTAAGTTTATTGTTTAGAAACAGCAGTCTACATAAAATGTGTTTTTCAGGTAATTTTCTTGAGCTCTTGAGGAAATTGTTAAATGTCATTCTTGTTTACTAGCCCAGTATCTTTTCAGCAACAAGAGTGCCATGTTAGCAAGTTAGTCTGGACAGCTGTCTGATCTAGTGGTTTTGAGAAGAGTAAGGAGGCACAAAACGGTCCTGAGATCACATCTGTAAAAGGCACTGTGAATGCCAGTGCAGGCATCTGTAGCCTTTTCTAGATCTTTAATATTTTGTGGGGGTTTTTCCACCTTTTTTTTTTTTTTTTTGTCTTTTTGAGATAGGGCTTTGCTATGTGCAAAGCTAGCTTTGAACTCACTTTATAGCCCTGGCTGGACTCAAACTTGCAGCAATCCTTCTGCCTCAGCCTCCGGAGTGCTGGGATTATAGGTGTGTGCCACCACATCAGGCCTCTCACCTTCTTAATTACTGTGCAGTTTTATGTTTTTTGATTTCCTTTTGTTTATACATATAGGGATCAGTTTTGACAGGGAATAAGAAACCCTTCTAGAAGTTACAGGTCTGTGAGGCCTGTGAGCGAAGGGACCATCCTTCTCAGGAATCACTTTACTCTGTAATTTGACACACACAGGGGTTTGGTAAATATTTTTTCATGACTGAATGGATCCCCACTATTATTTTCATTCCAGATCCTATAGAGATGGGATTGGCAGTGTTTACTCTCTCCCCTTTTTGGTACAGGGATTGAAGCCAGGGCCTTTAAACATTTTTTTTATTTTGAGACAGGGTTTTACTAAATTGCCCAGGCTGAGCTAATACTTGTAATCTCCTGCCTCAGCCTCCCACAGTGCTGGGATCACAGGTGTGTGTCACCACACTTGGTTCATACTCATCTTTTGTATGAAACATGTACATTGTAGGTTCTTTTTGGGAAAGTATCAAAACCTTTAAAAGCTTTCTGTGTCTATCATCTACAAATATTTTGCTGAATTTGTTGGCAGAGACCAAAGATCAGAGAGAGGAAGTCTCAGAAGTCAGGAGACATCAGGTCAAAGAGCTGAAACAGAAGAAAAACCTAAATCCCATTCTCTTTGGTTGGCTATTAACTTTTATCAGAATATTCTTTTTAGAAACAGCTTTAGTGAGAAAGAATTAATATATCATATACTTTATTGATTTAAGCTGTACAGCTCAATGATTTTTAGTAAATTTATAAGGTTATACAACCAACCATCATCACAATATTTGAATATTTTTATGACCCAAAAGCATTTCTGTGGAATCACACAGTATTATAATTGTTATATGAGGCTTTTTTGGGGAGACCAGGGATTGAACTCAGTACCTTGTTCTTGCCAGGCAGGTGTGGCACCACTGAGCTAAATCCCTGTCCCTAATGAGGCTTTTTTTATGCTGGGAATTGAACCCATAATTCAGTCAACTTACACATTTAACATTTTTTTCTCATAATTTGCCTTGACATTTAAAGTGTCTGAGAGTGTAGTTAAATCATTAACCTTCTACATCTTCAAATAATCCTAATTGTAGGATTATGGTAAGTTTCTAAGAAGGAATTTGTGCTAATTTTTTTATTGGTTCTGATTTACTCTTAATTTTCTAACTTTATTGCATAACTGCCAAAGAAAACCATGTTAATTTAACAAACCGTTTATAACACACTGATAGAACCTGAAAGTGCTGTGGAAATTGTGTTGTCTCTTTCTTGCTGAATAACTTACCTGTCTTTTCTTTGAACTGTAGGTAGCCTGGATATCTGGGCCATAACAGTAGAGGAAAGAGCGAAGCATGATCAGCAGTTCCATAGTTTGAAGCCAATATCTGGATTTATTACTGGTAATCACAGTCTGTATTTTCACATTCTCACTTAGCAGTGGTCCGATTATCCCTGGATGTGTTATTCTGCAAAGCAGAATTGGGCACGCATAGTGAAGGGGACAGCTTATTAAAAAGGACAGCTTCAGCCTGTGTTTGTTCTCTCTTGTTTTTCTGGTGATGTATTCAAACCTTGTTTATAATCCTTAGTGTGTATTAAGCCGCTTGTTTGGGGCATCACTGATTGGAATTGGTTACAGTCAAAGGAAGATTCTCTAAGAAAGGTATAGTTAGACAGTGGCCCTGGAGCTAAATCACTGGCTTAATTTTGATCCTAAGCTAGTTTAGGAAACTTACCAGATTCTGAACATTTACATAGTATTCCCTGCTTGATTACTCTTCTGGAATTCACTTTAGGAAAAATGCTATATACATTTCTTGAGGAAATGTTTTTGGATGTGTTTGTGTCATAGCTTTCTTTAATTTATTTTTCATCATTGATCTTTTAGACACTGTTACTTTCTGTCTCTCTCTCTCTCTATATATATATATATATATAATTTGGACTATAGGTATTGGAAATAGCAAAGAATTCTTTTTATAAAGTAGATGTGACTCATGAGTAGTTTTCTGTAGAGGTGCTTTGTCATAGTGTTAGCTTTCCCTTGTAACAAAATACTTGAGATAATCAACTCTAAAAAGGAAAGTTTTATACTGAGGAAAGGTTTCTGATGGCTCACAGTTTTGGAGATGTCAGACAAGGTCTTTTGGCCCTGTTACTTTGGGCCTGTGATGGCACAGTACCTCGTGGTGAGAGCATGTGATGGAGGAAGGCTGCTTCTCTTGTGGCTGGTGTGACAGGGGGGAAGGGAAAGGTCTGGGGTCCTACTCTCCCATTTGAGGGCACAGCTCCAATGATCTGTGATATTCCACTAGCCCCTACCTCGTAAAGGTTCTGCTACCTCCCAAGAGTGCCACGTTAGGGGTTAAGCCTTTAACATGTAGGCTTTTGGGAGGCCTTTGATGTCTAAGCTGTAATAGTCATGATGGGCAGCTAGCACCTTAGTTAATAGCAGGTTAAAGTGGACGCTCTATCCAGCAAATGCTAGGACTTTCTTAGGTGAATTTTTTCAAGTATTCTGAGGTCAGTGCTGATGGATTCATTTTACTGTTGCTTGACTTTTATTGTGTATTCAGTTCAGTATTTATAGAATTACCAGCCTCTTTCCTGTTTTTGTAATTTTCTGTGAGATTTCTGTCCGCTGTTGTTTTTTCTGAAAAATTTTTCACTTAATTTACAGGTGATCAAGCAAGGAACTTTTTTTTTCAATCTGGGTTACCTCAACCTGTCTTAGCACAGATATGGTAAGTTGAAATATTATCTAAGTAGAGTGAAATAAAATATTGTCCTCTTCTGTGTATTTGTTAATATATATTGATTTCTTATGGTATATGACAAGAGAATTGCATCTCTGTGCCGGAATATTCCTAATATCTTTACCAAAGAAGTACTTCTGAAAAGTGTCATTATGATGCAGAACTTAGGAAGAGCAGGGAAGGATAAGATTTGAATGATAGCGTCCTGTCAAAATGTTGAACTTCCAGTTGAAATGCATACGCTTTGATATTTTCTTACCAATTTATTTTGGCTTCATCCACAACAGTGATACTCATTTGACTGTCCCACCATTTTTGCTTTAAAATGGAAATGTACTTTATCTTTTATTACTTAAAGAATAAATGGTTAAGAAACTAATTTAGCTCAGTTGTGCCACTGCCTGCCTCCCAATCAAGTGCAAGGTCCCGAGTTCGATCGCCGGTACCAAAAAAAAAAAAAAAGAGGGTTAATGGAGGTTAGAAATAATCAGTATTTACTGCAGCATGGTACATGATGTTTGTTTGTTTGCTTTGTTGTTTTTGAGACAGGGTCTCATTACATAGTTGAGACTGAGCTGGAGCTCACTATGTAGCCCAGGCTGGTCTCAAACTCACAGCAATCCTCCTGCCTCAGCCTCCCTAGTGCTGGGATTATAGGCGTGCGCCACCACGCCCGGCAGTATGGTACAGGATGAATGTATAAAAGATAATTACTGAATTCTTTGACTATCATGTTCGGCAAGGAGGCTTCTGAAGCACAGGAAGAACAAATAAGAAAGGATGGCAAATAATAGTTTTGGGTTCTAGATTCATGGCTTTGGGGAACCATGCTGAGTTGTGTTGTCAGTAAGAGCCCCTATTTTACCCCAAAATGTGATTCTTACAGTTAATACTTTTTCCCCCTGTATTTACTAGATTTAGGAAGGCAGCTTTCTATCATGGAAAGAGAACATAACTTATAGTCATATATCTGAGTTTAAATCCCACCTGTAGCACTTTCTGTCTCTATGATTTGAAAGATATAGTTATCCTCTTTGATCTCAATTTCTTAATCTATAAAATGAGAATATATTTTGTATTTTTGTCACAAAGATACTGAGAGAATCAGGGCAAAGCTGTACATAAAGGACCTTATGTAGTTGGCCCTCAAAAAAAAAATCCAGAAGAATAGCTGTTAGCACCGGAGACTACTATATTCCATATAACCAAAATGTCTATGACTTGTCCTTTTAAATAATCTATGTTTTTATTTATAATCTTGTGGAAATTGATAAAGACCAGTATAGCTTCTTGTGGCTGTCAAGCAGTCTTTAGAACTCAGCCTAAGTTTTTCTTGCTTAAAGTTCATCATGAAATTCGTGTTCTGAAATAGCAAAATTTTCATGGGATATACATATTTTTTTCATTATTTTGGATACATTCAAATTGAAAATAAGTGATCCCTGATTCCTGTGCTGGTTTGGGCGTCCGTTCTTTCCTTTTTCCTGGTTGTCAAGCCTGCTGGCTGCTGGACTGTCTCTTTCCCCCATCAGCCTGCTTCTACAGAACCCTTTTAGTTGGAACTATGGTCTGCTGCAGCTAGGAAAGTCAAAGGCGCAGAGGGAGAGATGTCTGGCTCGTGAGCAGGGTCCTGCCGCACAGGAAGGAGCTCCGTCCTGTCAGTCACGTGCTGTGACTGCTGTGCTATTTCACTTGTAACAAGCTTCTTTGTATCTGGGTGCAGGACCCTGCTTCACACCTTCACCCACACCTCTCCCTGCAACTGCTTCCTCAGGCTTAACTAATCCTCCACCGAGTTGTGCTTTTCTGTTGTATTCCTGATTTTTGATTTTTTATTCAAGAAGCATCTTTGATGGATGTTCTGCTGCCAGAACACCTCACTCCATTCCATGTTTGTTTATTCTTTCAACACTGAAAACACTTATCAGATTTCTGCTATGAGTCAGAGATTCTTGTTAATATGAGGAATATAGCTGGGAACAAATAGACAAAATCTGCCCTTTAATCAAAGCTATAATCTAGTGCAAGGAGATAGTTGATAACCACATAAAAATTATTACCCAGTATTAAATGTTATAGAGGAAAGCAAGGTATTGGATGAATTTCACTTTTATCAATTAAGACAGTTTTTAGTTTTATAAGTTATTTTTATTTTAGTAGCCCAAAGTTGTTTTTATTTTTAGCTGTATATCTAAAAGTCTTTTATTCCCCCTTTTGCCATGCTGAGGATCAAACCCAGGCCTTTCACATGCTAACAAACACTAGCACAAAACTGCATCCTCAGCCCTGAAAGTCACTTTTGCTAATTCTTTTTACATTGAGAATTGGCAACTGTTCCTAGTCTGTCTTCTCTCTCTCTCTCTCCTCTCTCTTTCTCAAGCTGACTCTCTTGACTCTGGACTTCATTTAAAATACAAGAAGGGTGTAGACTGTTAAGAAACATACTGTTACAGTGTTCTCTTGCCATGTAGAAACTACATTCCACTTAACTAGTTTGTGAACTGTGAGGGCTACTTATCTCTCCCATCTAGTTTCCAGTAAAGAATACAAGAAAGCCTGAATTCTCAGAAGATAAAGTTTGGTCAGTGTGTATAATGCCAAATTGTAGGAGTGGCCGAGATGATACATCTTCTTAGAAATTGCCTTATTAACAAAAAACTGGAAGGAAACTGGCCAGTATCCTTTTGGCAACTGAAATGCTTAAAATTGTTTGAATCGTGCCCTTGTGTGGAGGAGTTGGACAAAGCAAGAGGATAGATAACAACCAGAATGTGCAGGAAGAAAAAGAAGTAGGGGCAAAGAGGCTGGTTGAGGGCTTGAGAATCTCAGGTCACAAGACCATAGAAATGGCGAGAAATGAGGAGCGCCACCTGCAGGGAAAAGAAGGGAGCAGGATGGATTAGACAAGTTGCTAATCAGGTTCCAGGATGAGATAGGCCAGGGACCTCATGACCATACAGTTTAGGACTCTCAAGTATATGTCAGAAGGGCTTCTGCCCCACATCAATATCAGTTTGCCAAACTCCTTTATCACGCCTCTCCTCAAAGTTACCATGGACTCTTAATCCCCTGTCCAGCACGGCTTATTTCTGAGTCGTGGCACTGAGCAGGTCAGCCAGCTGTCCAAACGAACACGTGGGAGCCAAGCCCGGTTCCTTTGTTCTTCATCCTGGATATCAGCACATCAGCATGTATTTTTAACTCCATTTACCCACTTCAATTCCATTGTGCCACTGCTTTCTATCACCTTGATTTGTCACCTCATCAGGTCCCACAACTATAGCATCTACATTGGATTCTCTTTCACATTTCCATTCTCCAAACAGCAACTGGTTTAAAAAGTAAATCCATTATACATATTGAAGATATACTCCTAAGTGAAATAAATAAGTCACACATGTGTAAATACCGAATAGTTTCCCTGGTGTAAATAATCTGCAACAATGCATAAGATTCTAATAAGATTACTGACATTTAGAAGTGGGAAGAAAGGAGCTAAAGGTGTAGGGAAGGTGGGATGGGTAGGGGAAGAGTAAAAAGGGAAAAGGAAAAAATGTGAGAGAATGAAAAGATGAAAATAAAGTGTTTGCAGATGGGGAGGGGAGGAGGGGGTGAAGGGAGGGCAGAGGTAAGGGGGAAAAATGAGAATCAAGACTTGTCATGTAGAGGTACAAGATCCCAGCAATGAATGTAACTATACTGTATCCCTAAAATGTACCAATAAACTCAATTAAAGCTGAAAAAAAAAAGAAGTAAATCCATTAAAACTCTCCATTGAGAATAACATCCAAAGCCATTCTCACAGCTACAAGTCCTGTGTGATCTGCCCTTTCCCCAATACTAGACTGAACTCAGGGCCTTTGCATTGAGTTATATCGCCAGCCCTTTTTATTTTTTATTTTGAGGCAGGATCTTACTAAGTTGCTCAGGCTGGATTCCAATTTGTGGTCCTCTTGCTTCAGCCTTGTAAGAGTGCCAGGGTCACAAGTGTACAGCAGCACACCCAGATCTTTTTTCTCTTGTTTTGCATCACTTCCTTTCTCAATTCTGTCCTCCAGCATTTACCCTTTTTGTTCTTTGCCTCAGAATTATTGCACTTCCTTAACACCATTCTAAACCCTCCTATAGCTGGTTCATGACCTTTCAGGTTTCAGTTTGTCACTAGAGGAGTTCCCTGACAAACTAGCCTAACTAATGCTCCTTCTGCCCACCTACTCCTCTTTCTTTTTTCTTTGTATCTTAATAGCACTTAGCACTGTGCAGAATAATCTGATTTCTTTTTAGTGTCTCCTTGCACCAAAATATAAACTCAATGAGATCAGATACCTTTCCTGTCTTTTTCAGAGTTAAAATTCCAAATCCTAGATAGTGGTTAAATCTGTTTTAATTTTTTAAAATTTTAAAATTTAATTTTTTAATTGTTTGATAGTGCCTATGTCCCTCCCCCCATTACTTTTTGAATGACCAAGATAGATTAATCTGTGTTATGGCTTGGCCTTTTGTTTAGCTTAGTGGTCCCAGGTAGAGGTGAACAAGCTTGTGCTGAAGAGGTAGCATCCTAAAGTGGGCTTTTGCCCTGTGGCAGTGAATGAGCTGGGGTTGAGAAGTAGGCTCCTCCCTTATCCCACGGTATACACTGTGTAGTGTCAAAACTGCCATGCTTGTATCCAGTGCAAAATAGCCTGCTAACACCAAAATTACATTGTAGTTCTTTTTATTTTTAAACTGAGGTCATATAAAATACCATGTTAATAAATCACTTGGCTTAGCTTTTCATGCCCTTTTGTTTGTGGATATGGGGTGGGGGGAATGCATTTATGAAGCTCTGGGTTCAGTCCTTGATACTATAAAAAATTAAAACAATATACTATTAGTTCTCTTTGTAAACTGTATTTTTTGAATATGTAACACATTAACAAGGCTCTAAAGCCAAAACTATACGAAGGGGGATACCCAGAAAAGGCCACTCATACTCCTATTCCTTATTGTCACCACTTATTTTACTATTTTCTTATTAACCCTTGTTTATTTGGGGGGCAGAGCAGGATATATATAATATATATGTGTATATATTTATTTATTTATGTTATTATTATATATATTTTTAGTACTCGATCGAACTCAGGACCTTGTGCCTGCAAGGCAGGTGGCAAGGTGTATATATTTATATTTAGATCTCTTCCTTCTGCATTTAAGATAACCTCTTATAAATGCTGTTTTGTTGTTCACTTTTTAAACTCTTAATAACAACTCCTGGAAGCCACTCATGTCACTCTTTAGAAATCTTCCTTATTTTCCTTTTACATTTTTGTAGTGCACTCACGGTGGAGGTGGAGGATGTACTGTGGTTTATTCAACCAGTGTCCTGTGTTTAGGTTATTTCCAATGTTTTGTGATTATAGGTAATGCAGCAATCATTGAGTTTCTGTACGTGTGCTTTTATCCTGTTAGAAATGTGTCCTCAGGGTAAATTCCTAGGCGTGTGATTACTGAGTCGAAGAGTAAATGCTTATGTAATTTTCCTTCATGTTGTACTCTTCATCTCAGCCCTACGTGTTTCAAATAGCTTTTCATTTCAGTCTGAACAATGTATTAAAATCATTTTGCTTACAGAGTCATATGTAGTAAGTATGTGCTGATTTAGCATTATTTTTACTTTGGAAATTTTATGAGTTGGATTTCACTATTGTTATGCATACAGTTTGTTGAGGAGAATTAGTAGTAATGGGTTAACTTGGGGAAATAACGAAGTGGGAGACGAAACAGATGGCAGAACTGAAGTGGGGTTTTTTGCAGAGAAGCACTGAGAGGTAAAATGTCAACACCCTTGCATTGTTTTAGGGGTCACAGAAAGAAAGGATAGAAAGCTGAACCTTGTAGGAGTGACTACATCTCCATTAAATTCCTTTCAGTTTTCTGTTATCTAGGAATCTCAGCAATTATATTTTGTTATTTGAGAAAAAAATTCTTTTAAGAACCACAAAACTCACCTGAATGTTAGAATTGTGTTAGGTGGTTTAAAATTCAGCCCCTAAAACCTGGGGATTACATGTTTCTTCTCCTTGCCCAGGGAGACACTTTAATGGGAAGGTTTTTAAGAAGCAATAAATTATTCTAATTAAGCCATTATCAGAAAATGTCTTTTCCCCTACTGTATGTAGGCATTAATTAACGAGGTCTTTTTTTCCCCTGAAAGCCATTTCAAACAAAAAAATACTTGTAAATGAAGGAAGGTTTGCTCTGTCATTTGATTTATCTAACTTTACCTTATAAAACCTGAAAGATAGTACAAAAATAAAGCAACTAGGGACTAAATTCAGTTATGAATATAGCAGCAAAAACCAAAACTTAATCTACTTACTAAGTAGAATTTCAGTGTTTGAAAAGGATAATGTTGAGTTTATGCCAGAGGTGCAAGACTGTTTTAGAACCAAGAAATTCTATCACCTTTAGACTTTATCAGCAGATAAGAGGAAAAAGAAAACCTGTGATCAGATAAGCAAATGAAGATTAGGCCTTTGATAAAAAAATACAGTAATTTATTTCTGATAAGTTGAAAGGGAACTATTTAAGTATGTCAGACTACTTTCCAAAACAGTCAGTACCGAACATAATTTTAAATAGTGAAATACTAAAGCCCTTTCATTTAAACTCAGAACTAAACAGGAAAGTTTAGAAGTGTATTAGAAACAAATAACAACAAGATTGTTATAAATATTGGAAAAAAAAAAGGTAATGCTCCTTTTTGGGGTTATGTGATTATTTACTAAACCCAAGAGATTTTTAGTTTTTAGTTTTTTTTTTTTTTTTTTTTTTTTTTTATT
>NW_022900936.1:9507796-9522613 GCF_012274545.1 Fukomys damarensis | reverse complement strand
TGTATGTAAGCAAAAACTGAAAAGAGCTGTGGGGTCCGAGAGGCTTGGGCTTAAAAATATTAGAGATCTAGATTTTATCAGATCCATAAACAGAAACAATTTTAAAAAGCAGTCATAATATAAAATAGCAGCTCCCAGTAACTTGTTCCAAGTTTTATCTTCTTCAGAAGCTGACTCAGTTCAGTTTGCCTCATTCTTAGAAGCCTCATCAAAATTCTCCACAAGATCTGGAACTTCATCATCATCATCATCCTCTCCAGTAGCAAGTGGTGCTTTTCCATCCACAGATTGTTTGGGCAGAGCTTCAGCCAGTCTCCTTAAACTAGTCAGACTGTCTGAACCAGACTGTCTGCACCGAGCTGGTTCAAGATACTGGGTAGCATTTCTGTCAGCTGTTTTGTCTCAGCATGGCCTGTAATGGTGAAAGTGTTTGCTGCCACAGATGCCTGAACTTTTGGGTTGTTGAAGTGAATCACTGTTCCTTGGTTTGTAAACATATTCACCTCTTCAATACCAGAGATATTGTTTACCCCTAACTTCTTTAATGAGAACTGAAGTTTTTTATCATCTGCTGTAGCTGTTCTATGAACCACCTTCTTCTTCCTGAGAGCAGTCCCTTTTCCACCAATGCGCACTTGTGCCTGCAGTTTGGCGAGTTTTTCCTGGTTCATGATAGTTTCTTTCATCTTGTCGGAGCGGTTATGGGGCAGCGCGGGGGACTAGGGCTGGGGCTCAGGAGGTCCCGGGTAGACCAACTGAGATTAGCAGAACACACGCGGGGACGCAAGATGGCAGCTAGCGATTTTTAGTTTTTTAAAAATTAGAAAAATTCATAGAAGTTTGTAAGATAGCTGAATATAGCACACTGATTTTTAAAAATAAAAGTGTAGTTTATTCTTTAAATTGACCTGCCAAAATGTACAGTGCAATAAATATTCCATTTAAAATTCTGACAAAAAATGATAAAGTTCTTTAGAATACAGTTATTTTAAAAGTTTATTACTTGTATGAGGAAAGTGATACAATCTCATTAGAGAAAATAGAACTGAAGTAATGGAAGGAAACTATTTTCTTTGATAGACAGACAATTACACATATAACTGTTCTCTAAAACTCATATAAATGTAGCGTAGTTTTGGGTCCCCATAGGATTGCTTATAGAATACAGAAAATAATCTGAAAGCTCATAGGGAAAAACAAACATCCACGAATAGCCAAGGAAAAGTTTTTTTGTTTTAAAGGAAGAAGGCCTTGCTACATCTCAGAACACACCATAGGTCCAGTGTGATAACCATCACGTTTGTTCGATCAGAAGAGATAATCCAGAAATAAATCTTGTTCCAGATGAACAGACTAATAAAGTTTTAAGTCTTTAAACGATTGTTGGTCATGCATTTAATGGTCTGACTTGTTCTCGATGTTTCAAATAAATTTTTTTCATAGGATTGAATTAGAAAATCTGCATTTTTAATATTTGGATTAAAAGAAGATTGCATTCATCCTAGGACACTGGTACATGTACACAACACGTCTTCTTTTGACCCCCACCCTACCCACCTCTTCTCCCTCCCTCCTAAGTAAACATTCTTCATGTAAATCATAAATAGGCACAGTTTTGGTTGTGTAATATAGTTTCCAATAGCAAGTACAGCCCCCTTTCTTTCTTTGCTACTTTTCTCCAAGGGAAAATACTCTACTTAAGAACTCATAAGTTGCATCAAGCATAGTCATAAGCTCAGATTCACTTATTGTTGGGTGTGTGTGGTAGGGTTCTAAAGAAAAGTTAATTTAAGACCAATAGGATGTAGCTCTGCAGGAGGGTACAATTGCATTGCACAGACCAGGACACGCTGACCCATGTTGCACCCTCCACCCTCGTGCTGAAGTTTGTAGAACTCTGTGGTTAATATCATTTAACCATTTATCTGTAGAAATTACAGTCTTTCTAAATCCTGCTTTCCTTAAAGCTTAAACTTGTCCTTTTAAACCATATACTTCAGTGATTTGTAGTATATTCATAAAGTTGTGCAGTCCTCACCACTGTTTATAGAGCCTTTTTATCAAAATGAAACATGTTTAAAAATGCACATATTTAGTAGAAGAAGCAGGATGTATCCTGTGGAGGTACAAATTCCCTATGGTAAATGTTATGATCATGTATGTCTAAAATGTACCAATAAAATTAAAAAATGTATAGATCTTCAAAATGAGACTGACATTACATGATACACGGGTAAAGAATAACAAAATAAAAAATACTCTGTATTCATGTAGGACCTTGCCAGTCCTTATAGGTTCTTCCCTGTAGGGTGGAAAACAAGTTTTGTTTTGTTCTCCCTGGGGGAGGGGAGCTAATTGTTTTATTTTTGTGTTGTGGAAGCAGTGGCTGGAGAAGCTCTTTTCTGGTCGCACTTGTTCTAAGTCGATGCCGCTGTTTTGCAGGGCACTAGCTGACATGAATAATGATGGAAGAATGGATCAAGTGGAGTTTTCCATAGCAATGAAGCTTATCAAACTGAAGCTACAAGGCTATCAGCTCCCCTCTGCACTTCCTCCTGTCATGAAACAGCAACCGGTTGCTATTTCTAGTGCACCAGCATTTGGTAAGTCTGAAAAGGAATTGGTTCCTATATTTTCTTGAATTAAAAAAAAAAAAAAAAAGATTGTGCCCCCCCTGAGTTTATAGCATTATTAAATTCAAGGGGTTAATTCCGCCTGAAAACTGATGGCCCTTTGCAGGAAGATAAACCTGAGGAGAAGGAGCACCTAGAATGAAAGCCAAGGTGCAACTTGTTCATCGGGCGAAAGGAACACATCTGCAGGCTGCTGCTGCATCTTCTGTGCTCTTGCTTTTCACAGTGACCTCTCACGTTGTTAAGCACTTCTTTTCTATTTACTCTGTCCAGGATGCTTTTATTTCTCCTTGACCACAAACAGTTCCTTTGGATTATGCTATGCTGTATTTTTGATGCATAGTATTGACTCATTTGGCCACTGTATTAGCTACATGAGACAGGCTAACTTCATTGTGAAAGAGATTTCTTCAGTAGTCCTGGAGACTCAAGGGCCAGGCACTGGCACTGGTTCAGCTTGAGGAACAATGGTGGGAGTTAGGTATAAGAGGAAGGTCACGTCTTGAAACGGAGCCAGGGAGAGCTCTTCAGGGGTCAGGACTCAAGGTCAGATCCCCTCTTAAAACAGCGTCCTCTCAGGAGAGTTCAGGGCTCCCCTGAGAGCTGCTTATTCCCACCAGAGGGCAATTCTGCAGGTACCTGAGGACTGCCCACTAGGCGCACCTCTTCAAGATCTCCTTTTGGACTGAGCATCTAGAATGTGAAGGGGCTCCTTCAAACCGGTAGGCCACATTAAGTTCTGTCTTAAAACAAAATGGAATAGAAAAAAATAAACATTGTTATCTCCTTTAAAAACATAATTCTGCTTGGGTTGCTGAGGCAAGAGGATTGCAGGGACTTTGAGGCCAGCCTGAATTATAAAGTGAGACCCTGTTTCACAAAAACAGAAACACCCATACTTTGATAAAATATCTTTCAGACAGGCATTTTTCTTCTAGGCTACTTAATAATTAGTTGGTTAACTAAGGTCATCAGTAGTTCTGATTTCTTCTGACTTTTTCACCCTAGACTTTTAATTATTTGAAGATTACAGTAATCAAATCAATCATGATTCATGGGGAGACTCTTAGAAACAGTTGAAAACAAAACACACAAATTGTGGGCAGTGTCCATGATAGTTGATAAATGAAGTAGAGTTACTGAAAGGCAGTTTAGATTATCTGATACAGTTAATGACAAGCCAAGATTAATAACTGGTTTTGTGTCTTAGATGATTTGCTATGAAAAACAAAGCTATATTGCCTTTTTGGTGTTTTTCTAATGTCAATATGATAAGAACAGTGAAGAATGGCAGAATGGTAAAATTTAGCCTGAAGGTCAGGGGGGGTCTCTATCTCTCTCTCTCTGTCTCTCTCTCTCTCTCTCTCTCCCTCTCCCTCTCCCTCTCTCTCCCTCTCTCCCTCCCTCCCTCCCTATCTCCCCTTTATCCCCTTCCTTTCCTCTGGGTCCCTCCTTCCTTCCCCCCTCTTCTTCTCCTTTCCTTCTCGCTCTCCCTCTCTCTCCCTCCCTCCCTCCCTCTCCTGATCAAGCTAAGGGGAACCCTACTAAGCTATGTCCCCATCCCTTTTTATTTTTTACTTTTAGACAAGGTCTTGCTGAGTTGCTCAGGCTGATCTCAAACTTTTGATGCACTTGCCTCAGCACCCCAAATATCTGGGATTACAGGCCTGTACCACTACACCTGCCTGTTTATTTTAATTAACTATTTTTTCACTTTTTGCAAGGGGAAAAGTATGGGCTTGGGGAGGGATATTTTAGCAAGTAGGGTTCTGGTCCATGAGAAGAAGAACCTACGTATGAGAAAGGGCGCCCAGAAGAACAGATGTGAATAGATCCATGTGACCCATGTGCCCATGTGACCCGACCTGTATTTGTCTTGTCTCTGTGTTCACACTCCTTTGCCTTTACACTACTTCAGTGCGTTTATGTGGATTTTGCTCTGAATCTCTGAATGTCCCAGTCGCAAATTTTCAGTCAGGACCCAAATGTGAAGACAGTTAAAGGATATTTGGCTTTCTCTTGGCTCCTTCTGTTTCTACAAGAATTAACATCAGAGTGGAGAAAGAATCCAGTAATCAGTGGTATCTCATTTCCTTTTCCCTCAAACTTGGGGATCAGTAATTCTTAACACTCAATTTGTTTGTTTATTTATTTTTTTTTATACCAAGCATCAAACTCGGGTCCTTACGCTTGTGAAGCATGCAATGGAACCATTGAGCTAAATCCCCAGCCCCTTAACGCTCAATTTTGTTTTGTCTTACTCCATTCTGCTCTGGGGTTTTTGGCTGTAGGGGTACTGCTGATTCATTTTCAGGAAGTTGTAGCCTCGCCGATCAGAGTCTTATAGTCACTTAAGTGACCTGCCACTGCTACCACAACTGAGGGAAGCCACCAGGAATCCTGGCGGGACAGTGACAGTCACCTGTAGCTCTTTCCCTAGTCTTCTTCATGGCTTTCCTCACCTTGTTGTTACCACAGCTTCATTCTTAGTAAACTCTTTTCAAAGTGCTAAGCTGTAAGGGAATAGGAGCAGTTACATGTCCATAATCTTCATCTAGTTTGCCCAAGTTTACCTCAAGATTTGGTCTTTGCTAGTATTTCTACTTCCATCTCTCAGCTCAACCTAAGTAGATCTGGGTACTGATGGTATGGAGGGCAGATTGGATTCATTTTTTCTGTCTTTGGAAGAGAAGGAAAAAGGACTTGTTAATGGAGTAGAAATGAGAACTAAGGATTTTAGCCTCAGTAACTAGTTGGATGGTGTGACCACGTATTGGGATGCAAATAACTTGAAGAGGAATAGTTTTGGAGGGGGAAATCAGTGTTTGAGGGTCCAAGTAGATTTCAAGTTGAGATGCTCAGGAAGTGCAGATGACTGCTTGTGCCTGGAGCTCCAAGAAAGCCTCAGCTCCAGGAGAGTGTGAATGTGGGTGGCACTGAGGGCCCTGGGCTGGAGTCAGATGTCTTAGGGAGAAAGTATGGCCAGAAGAGAGCAGATGTGGAACCAAGCCTTGTTATGATGTGACACTGAAAGAACTTTTAAAAGAAGCCTTAAGCAGAGATTCATAAGAGGGGGAGAGTTCACTGTTCTAGTAGCCAAGAAGACACATTTTGAGGAGGAGGGGGTACCCTGATGTTTGAGTTGCTTCTGAGAAGTGGGTAAGAAGAGGGTTGGATTCGGCAGGGTGAGCCTATGAGTAAGCTTGATGAGCCGTCCAGTGAAGCAGTGTGACCAGTACCTGATCAGAGTCTCGGAAGAGGCAGGATCGCTTACCTGTGAGGAGAACCCAGAGGAGCAAGCTGTCAGCTGAAGTGCCCCGGCACTTTATAGAGAGGGAAGACTCAGTAATACCGGAGATGGGGAATTTCAAGAATTAAGGCTTAGCACCGCGGGTAATGATTAATTAGAATTTTTTTAGTTGTCGTTCAGAAAGCATTGTCTGCCGGGCTTGTTGGCACACTCCTATAGTCTCAGCACTTGGGAGGCTGAGGCGAGTTCAAGGCCAGCCTGGCCTACAAAGTAAGTTCAAGGTCAGCGAGATCCTGTTTCCAAAAACATTTTTAAAACGAAAGAAAAGATTGTCAGTTGATAAGTCTTTGCAGTAGTTCTTTGAAAGTTGAGTGAGATACTTAAAGTGAAAAAAAAAAAGTATGATGTAAGAACGTTTTAACAGGTTTAGAAGCTTAAAAGATGCTTTTTACTAGTTTGGTGCTTGTTTTTTTTAAAAATGTTGATTGATTTTGTCTAATCTGTTTGGTGCTGGTTAATTTGAGGTATTTTAAAGTCTTCTTTCTCAGCATCATTGAGGTTAACCTTTTAAAATTAGGGGTAGGGGGCTAAGGATGTAGATCAGTGTTAGAGCACTTGATATGGGAGGCCTGCGTTTAATTCCCATGCTGCCAAAAGAAAGGATTAAGGATCTGTTGTATAGAAAGGGTAAATCCCTGAAGGTTAACTGGCTTGCATCATATCCTGTGGTGATGCCATTTGAAAGTCTGGATGATACCTTGTGGTTTTGATTTGTGTTGTGTTTTACTGTTTTATGAGTAGATTGCCATTTTAAGCAATAACCATGAATTGGAGTATAATTTAATAGTCATCAAGTAGTCTTGTAAAATTTTATTAATCTAAACCTGACAGCATAGTCAACTTGATGCATACTGGTAATGTACTGACATATAAAGTCAGTATGATCCAAGGGAGATAAGTGACAATTGTGCTTCGTGGTGTATTTGTGGAGTATAAACCACTTGTCTAGATGACTGTAGAGAAATTCACACCCACCAGTAAAACCCATGGTGGAGGTTTTCTTCTTGTCTTTGTTGGTTGGATTTTTCAGTACATATAAACATTGTCATTACTGTTTCTAAAAATGAAAATAGCCTGTTTCTCATTGTATGTATAAGTAATAGATGCCAGTTGAAAATGACAATGCAAAAGCATTTGAAGAAATCAGTGAAAATTATTGTTAGTACTGTCTGGAACCACACTGGGAGTGGAGCAGGCCTGGGGTCTTAGCCAGGGCCTTGCCTTGTGTGTGCTAGGCAAGCACTGCACCGCCGAGCTACAGCCCTAACCAACAATACTTTTTAAATCCTACAAAAGTAATAATACTTGTAGTAAAAGGAAATACAAATATAATAGAAGTGTGTTGCTCTGTAATAATGTACAACAAAGAAGGAGGAAATCAGGTATCTGCTATATTTGAGAACAGGGAAGTAGCTAACAGGTATTCTCAAAAAGGTTCCAGCAGCCAATCTGAGAGCAGCAGCCAAAGGCAGCAGAAGTCATGCTGTCTGCAAGACTGGGTGAGCCCAAAGGGACCAGGATGAGAGCAGCAGAAAGATACAGATCCATCCAGCCACATGCGCTCTCAAAAGTGACTCACCAGGCGGTGAAGGGAGGGCAGGGGTAAGGGGAAAAAAATGAGAATCAAGACTTGTCATGTAGATACAAGATCCCAACAATGAATGTAACTGTACTGTATCCCTAAAATATACCAATAAACTCATTTAAAGCTGAAAAAAAAAAAAGTGACTCACCAAAGCTTCCTTTTGGACAAGACCTCATCCTAAGGAGATGACTGGGAGCAGAAACAAAATTGATCAACACAGGGACCCAGAGAAAGAGAAAAGAGAAAATTCAGACAAAAGAGGGGGAGGGGAACAGAGACTGAATCCCAGGAAGTCAGGCTCAGATAAAAATAAGCAGTAGAAAGTATCAAGCAGGGTCATATCCCACACAAAGTTATTATTAGAGAAAAGAAAATAGAGCCAAATAACACCCCTTTGTCAATGAAAGCATGCCAGTAACCACTATTTCCAGACAAGCTAATAGGCCAATATAAATCATAATTTTTAAATCTCAGAAATAAGACACAGAACTCAGGAAAGAAAGAAATAAAAGAAAAACTCAGTTTAAAAATGAAGATTAAACTAGAAGCTACCTAGGAGATACTGTCTGAATACTGTCATAAAAGAGGAGTTGTTTTAAATTATAAGGAAACAAAGATGTAAAGTAGATGAGAAACTGACAAATAGTGAATGTAAAGAGGTTTAATGCATGATTCCTAGGAGTTCCTGAAGAAGAAAAGTCAGGGGAATAGAACAAATGGTAAAATAAATTCAAGACAACTTTCTTGAAATAAAATATTGGAAACTATATTTGAAAGAGAAAACCATGTAACTGAGACTATCAACCTGGAAAAACCAAAACTAACATATATTATAAAGAAAACAGTATTTGGAGCTGGGCATGATGGCACACGACTGTAATCCCAGTACTTGGGTGGCTGAGGCAGGAAGATCACTGTTAGTTCACAGGCACCAACCAATGCGAGGAGCTCACATTGCCCAAAGATAGGTTTTGAACTTCTTTTACCGATGCTAAATGCCATGAATTAAAACTCAAAAATGTTTAAATCCATGATTCAATAATAATCCATAGTTTATACATATTATTTACTTTAGGCAAATCCTAGAGAATCATTTGTTATTTTGAAAATAGAAGCAGAGAAAAAGTGAAGCATTTATCAGGCTTTGCTTGTGTTAGCTGAATAACAAAGTAGCCAACTCAAAAAACCTCATTAAGAGTACCTCCTTATAAAAAATCAGCTATTAAATGACTAAGACATGGTAGGTTTCGAGTACACCATTTTGCAGCTCCCTGTGAATAAATAAATGCAGGCATTAAGCACATATTATATACTTCCTACAGTCTGACAGAGAGATCCAACCCAAGTCTGATCCCGGATAGAGGACAATATTGAAATGTACCAGGAGAATATAATCAGTAAAATCTGTATTGGGGAACTCTACAGACTCATGGCTAGGTCTTTCAATAGATAAAGTGTGAAGAGAAAGGCTACCCCATGGTTTCTAAATTAAAAGAAAACTTAACACATTTTTTAGATGTAGGATTTTCACCCACTGCAGAATGAGATCAGCAAACCCATCCTCCAGGAACAACTATAAGAATGGACAATATTGACAAAACATCTGTTTCAGAGCTCTACAGATTAACCAAAGGCTAATCCTTTATGCTTGAAAGACTGGTAAGATTTAGGTGGGAACAGTGGGAACAGAGAAACCTGACAGTCTTTTCTGGGCGTGTTCTTACTCCCAGACTCAGCTGGGTTAACGAGGTTGTGCCAGAGGGGATCAGGTTGTAGGTTCCAGCAGCCTTGCTCTTGCTTCTTTGTTTTGGAGGTGAGGGTAGTGCTTACGCCTAGCACCTCTGCCCATGGGGGGTGGTCTCGGACTGTTACTGTCTTGGCAAGGGCAAGTACATTCTTGGTTCAGGTTATACACACATGCCGCTGAGGCAGGGATGGGCCCAAGCCAGCTGCCAGACCCTCCAGTTGTGTGTGTGTACAGACAGTGTGTGAAAGGACCTGGCAAAGGAGACATTAAAGTTGAGACAGGCCCTGCTTCATTTACTGGTTAGAATATATTTGAAAAAAGCTATTTCCCTCCCCACCCCCGTCAAACATTTGGTTACCCTGAGGTTCACTACATATAGAAAAAGCAGATTAAATGTTTGGTTATTTTTCCTCTGTTCACAAGTTTTCAAAATAATACAAAATATTGATTACCTAGCGTCTTTCTGTGAGGATGATAGAATTTTTTATTTGATAGGGTTAAGCCCACTGCAGTTACTATCCTTTCTGATCGTCATCTTGATTGATCCTTCTTGAATTTGGGTCTCAAATTTTTTTGGTGTCATCCTTGACGTAATTTTTTATGTTCTTCAAAATGATTCATCTGGAACCATAATCAGGGTGATTGAAATACATAGTGAATATTTAAATTTAAAAATAAGGGGGCTGGGGATTTAGCTCAGTTGTTCCGCCACCTGCCTCACAAGCACAAGGACCCAAGTTTGATCCCCAGTACCAAAAAAAAAAAAAATTAAAAAATGTAAGTTAGTAAAGGACACATTGCCTTTACTCTCTGTTGGAATACTCCCTCTTTCTTTGAACAGACTCCATCATTCTTGACACTTCCTAAAGCAGTTCTGAAAGGCCTCCTCCATGCCTTTACAAGGTGCAGTCAAAAGTATGGTGAATGCTGCTGCCAAGTGTCATCCAATGGAAAGGCAGCTCATGAAAACATCACACTGTTTCATGAATCTTAACTCACCTTATCTAGTACTGTGTGCCTTCTGACTCTACCCCAAAGTCAAACTGACCATGAAAAATAAATGTTTTGATGGATTGAAGACATTGAGTTAAGGGCAGAGCATGGAGTATGCACCTATAATCCCAGCACTTGGGAGGCCGAGGCAGGAGGATCGCTGTGAGTTTGAGGCCAGCCTGGACTACATAGTGAGTTCAAGTCCAGCCGGAACTATATAGTGAAGCCCCGTCTCAAAAAAGAAAAGGACATTGAGGCAACCACATTAGCATAGCTAAAAATTGAACTCAAGGCTTCATGTATGCTAGGAAAGCAGTCTACCAATAAGCTATACCCCAGCTCTGAAGCCATATTTTATGTGGGCTTCTATTATGACTCTAAATTTTTGGTTTTTTTCAAACAGAACTGGGTTAGTTTTCACTGATAGTTGAACTGTGATTGGGTATGAATTGTGCTGTACTTTGTCTCTTCGTAGGTATAGGTGGCATCGCCAGCATGCCGCCGCTTACAGCTGTTGCTCCAGTGCCAATGGGATCCATCCCAGTTGTTGGAATGTCTCCCCCCTTAGTATCTTCCGTCCCTCCGACAGCAGTGCCTCCCTTGGCTAATGGGGGTCCCCCTGTCATCCAGCCTCTGCCCGCCTTTGCTCATCCTGGTATGTATCCTGCTGGAACCACAAGAACCTACATTGTGCTGCTCATTCTTGTTCAAACTCTTGTCATTTTCAAGTTACATATAAATGAGACTTTGTTTCAAAGGAAAATAGCCCCCTCATTTAATTTCTCAGACTAAGTGCCATATGCCAGGGTCAGGAGATCTGAGTACCTTTGCCGGCAAGGATGAACTCAGCAGTAAAAACCAAGAGCCTGATTTCCTTTCAGGGGCTTGATAAGAGCAACTGAAGTTAAATAGTGTTGGAGCATTTTCTATTTTCATGGATCAGTGACTGCTTCCCTTTAGCTGCTACGAAATGCTAATAAGCAATCCAGTCCCCTAGAAATAGAATTATGTGGTGGGGAAAAACGAACACCGTGTGTATTTTTGAGGAGGTGGAGTGAATCAGGCAGAATGGGGAAGGGATTCACTTAAAGGGCTTAAAATATATTAAGCTTATAGGATTACATGCTTGCTTAATTGAGGGAAAGGATTTGAAGGTCTAGTTTAATTAATTTCATTTTTGAGACTTTATTCAAAGTCTTTTCCTTTAATTAAAGTATAAAATGTTGATGTAGACAGCATTAGTCCAACAGATCTTAATGAATTCATATCAATATGGCAAGTTTGAGTTTTTTCACAGAAACCAGTTTGGATATGTCTTAGGTTTTATCGTTATACTTGAAACATCACTTTGTGCCTGAGGTGCCTCGGATTTATTATGTTTGTCAGGTTATATCTCTGGGTGGTAGCCAGAGAAGGCAGTGAAGCCCTTTATTTTCTTGTCACATGACTGTGGCTGCAGACATGGTAGCAAATGAAAAAGCACACGCTGTCATTTTTCTATAGTGTCAGTCAACCTTCACACCCCGAGTCTTATTTTCTTGCTTGGCTATTGACAGATGTTGGAAGACATCAGGTGATGATGAGGGAGGGCAGTGTGGCTAAGGCTCGGGGAGTTTCCCTGGTGCAGCTCACCAGCTCGAGTGAGAACCAGACGCAAAAGCCACCCCTCCCTAGCCTTGCATGTTATCTGGCCAACACTTTGCAGCCTGTGACTTTTTGGCTCTTACATCTGGAACTGATATTTTCACAGTTAAGAAAATGTTAGTTTTTTAACTACTGCAGTAGTTCTTATAAAAACTGAGATACTAGGGTTGGGGATTTAGCTCTGAGCTCGATCCCAGGTACAAAAACAAAAAGTGATACTACACGTTTAGTGAAGAGTCAAATGTTACATAATGTCGGCATTACTACTCGCTCAGGTGATTCACAGAATGAGTAATCTATCATGTTTTTGGCAAAGGTGCAAAGAGAGGCAATACATTGAGTCTCGGATGGAAAGAAAAGAGGAATTATTTCTGCCTCAGATTTTATGACTATACATTTAAATTTTGTAAATAGGGCGAAGATTCCGATACTTGTGGAATTAAAATTACTCAACATTTGTTTTTACAGCAGCCACATTGCCAAAGAGTTCTTCCTTCAGTAGATCTGGCCCAGGGTCACAGTTAAACACTAAATTGCAGAAGGCACAATCATTTGACGTGGCCAGGTAAGCTTGCTTGGTTTGAATGAGAAGTTTGGCTAAAATCTTTATCTGATTAACTCTTGAAAACTGATTATACATCTGTCCTTAATTTTTTTACCTTATTTAATTTTGTAGAATACTAATAATTTTTCCAAATCTGGATAATATAGAGATAACCAAAATCGAAAACATACTATTTCCTTAAAGGCTTTGTGTATTTTTAAAAGAAAATAACCAAAAGGTAGTTGTAGTTGCTGGGCATATAGCTCTGAAGTAGAGTACTTCCCTCGTATGCATCAGGCCCTGAGTTCAATCCCCCAACACACACACTGAAGAGTAATTTTCAGATAGAGTTCTAGGTGATGGGAAAGCAAATGAACTATTTTGTGTTAACCATTTATAAGTTTATGTGTAAACTTTTTATATATTGATTGGAGGCATAATTTATTTGTTTTTTGTTTGGTTGGTTGGTTTTTGTTTTGATACTGGGGATTGAACTTGTGACCTTGTACTTGTGAGGCGGACAGCAGCACCGCTGAGCTAAATCCCCAGCCCAATTGATCTTATTTTTAATTTGTCTCATAATCTCATGGAATCTATGTGGCTTATTAGTAAAACTGTCGAACAATTTTTATAAAGTGAATTACTCAGATTAATAGACAGTTCACATTAATCATAGATGTGGCTCCGTTTTTGAAAGACTGATAGGGCCTTATTACTGAGATTTATCTCTCATATTTTTGTTTTCTTTTGCCTTTTATTTGTTCCCTTGAATATTGCTACACTAAATTGGCAGATCCAGACTCTTTGTAAGTTGTCTTAACAGCTTTTGAAATGAAGGGAGATGTATATGAGGATGATTCCAGCTTTTCTTATGTCAGTTTTCAATAATATTCTTTAAGTAAATTGGGTCATTTTCCTTCTTTAAAGAGAATATGTTTAAGGTAGTCCAACAGTGCATTATCTTAAAAAATTATCTAGAGAAAATTCATAAAAGTGAAAAGCACTGTGCCAAAAGCTTTATGCACATTCATTGATTCTTCCCCGTAGATGCCTCTCTTGTTTTCTCTGTTTTGGTTGAAGAACAAGCTCAAAGACAGTAGTAACTTCCCAAGATAATATAACTCATAAGTGATAGTGCTTAGAGTTCTACTCAGTTTTTTCTGACTTTAAGATTCTCTTTTTGTTTGTTTTGAGACAAGGTCTCACTACTAGTTGAGACTGACCTGGAATTCACTATGTAGTCCAGGCTGGTCACAAACTCACAGCATCCTCCTACCTCAGCCTTCCGAATGCTGGGATTATAGGCATGCACCACCACGCCCGCCCTAAGGCATGTGTTCTTAACTGTGCAAGCTTTCTTTAAAAATCTTTAGTTTGTTGTGATGAACAGGTATTTCTGTTCCATTTAATTAAGGTTTTACTTTTAATACGATTGAACATTTATTGAGTTTGTTTTGCCATGTATCATATCCATCCCATTCTGCCCCACAGCATCCTATGTGTAGTAGATATTTTCTCAAGATTGTGAATGAAGAAGCAAATTCAGAGGTTATATTCCTTACTCATAATTGACAGTTTAAACTCGTATCATCTGACACTAAGTTCCAATTTTTAGATTTTTTTCTCCTCTACCATGTTGAAGTTTTGTTTTCCCTAACTTTCCATGCAGGATTTTGAAATCTGCCCTAAAATTGATTTGTGACATTAGAATGGATGTCATTCATTACTGGCAAATATTAATGCTACTGAGATTCTGTAGGTTTGGTTTTAAATTTCATAGTCACATTTTTTTGTAGTTGGTACTGGGAATTTAACCCAGGACCACATACTTGCCAGGCAGGTGCTGTGCCACTGAGCTACATCCCTGGCCCCCTCATAGTCATTTTTTCAGTAATTTAAATTTCCAGTCAGTTTTTTCATGTAGTAGCAACTTTTGTGTAACATATTGGTGAATTTTTAATCTATTTAAACTTTCAGGAATTGGCAGAGAAATGTGACTTGATAAGTGTAATCTGGGATGCCTTCTGTGTGTAACTACCTCTATCACTGGGGTGCAGAAGCAAGATAGTTAGCTTCTTGATAAATAGGCAGGAGTTGGAATCAACAAAATACTAGTTAAAATGAGAGAAACGTTGCAGTGGTACTCATGGCAGAATAAATCATGGTAAGTGTTATTAAGAAATTAATAAAAATAGAAAATGTTATTTTATAGATATTATTCATGTGCTAGGGAGAATTGTTTCCTGTGCTTTTTAAACAGTGTACTGTAAGTATAAGTACACATAAAATAATGACTTAAGAGATTGAGTGCTTGGCTGAAATTTTGCTTTACATCCAAGACTTTTTTTTTTTTTTTTTTTT
>NW_022900936.1:9446664-9507699 GCF_012274545.1 Fukomys damarensis | reverse complement strand
AGTTTTTTTTTTTTTTTTTGAGACAGGGTCTCACTTTGTAGCTCAAGCTGGCCCTGAACTGTGTAGCCCAGGTTGGCCTCGAACTCACTGTGATCCTCCTTCCTCAGCCTCCCCAGCGCTGGGATTACAGGTGTGAGCCATGCCCAGGAGACAAATTTTTTTGTTTTGTAGTGAAAGGCAGTTGCTTTGGGTCCTTAGTTATGATCTGTCCTGGAAGTATAATGCCTTGTTTTATTCTCAGGTCAATCATTGTGGTTTTTGTTTGTTTGGTACCAGGAATCGAACTTGGGTCCTTGTGCTTTCGAGGCAGGCAGCAGAACCACTGAGCTAAATCCCTGGCCCAACCATTGTGTTTTTAAATGGCTTGATTTAGATGTTGGTCTCTCAATGAACCATATGGGTATCACCCAGTGTGAGGAATGCGTTGCCAGGGATTGTCGACCCAGGCTGACTGCTAGGAGCGTTTGCTCCAGCCAGGGCTCTGGCCTAGGGACAAGGGATGGCTGTGCTGGACAGCTTCAGGAAACAGGAACTCTGTTCATGATTGCTCTGCTGATTTGCCACAGCCCTAGCAGTTTTCTCCTCTCTAGGAAACTCTCTGCTTAGTGTTAATTTAAACTTCCCAGAATGAAATGATTTTATTTCATTAATAAATTAGACCCATTTTGGAAAAGTAATTCCATTAGAGACACTTATTTGTCATCATTGCTTTTTTGCTGTGTTTTGAGAACAGGGTCTTGCTATAGTCTAGGATGGCCATGAACTCTGATCCTCCTGCCTTAGCCTCCCAGGTACTGTGATTATGGGTGTGAGCCATCACACCCAGTTTGTCAGCATTATGTTTCAGCCCAAGGAGAAGTATTCGGATGCTTACAACCATGTGTTTTTTTTCGGCTTTTTGAGACAGGGTCTCACTATGTAGTTGAGACTGACCTGAAACTCACTATGTAGCCCGGGCTGGTCTCGAACTCACAGCGATCCTCCTGCCTCAGCCTTCCGAGTGCTGGGATTACAAGCATGTGCCACCATGCCCAGAGATGTGGTTATTATTGTATTGCCTCAGTGCTGAGGAGATTTTCCATACTTTATTAGAAATTATGTCATTGAGTTGTATATGTAACGTGCAATAGTCACTTTGGTCTATTATGTTTGCCTAGTTTCTAGAAAAATAATGAGCTTATTTATTTTGAGAGAAATGTGTATAACTTTAAAAAGTAGTAGGGCTAGGGCTGTTCGTTGGCAGTGAAGTACTTCCTAGAACACAGGAGGTCAGTCCCTAGCACTGAGGAATCAAAGGGAAATATTGTTAAAATTAGATGTTTAAAGAAGTTCTTGGTTTCATTTACTTTTTTTCTCCTTTTGAGTGTCTCACTGTATAGTTCAGGCTGGCCTTGAACTCATGTTGCAGGGTTGTAGCCTAGGGTGGCTTCAGATTTAGGGCCATCGGGGTCGGGGATTTAGCTCAGTGGTTCTGGCGTCTGCCTCACAAGTGCAAGGACCTGAGTTCAATCCCCGGTACCAAAATAAAATTTTTTTAGGACCATCTTCCTGCCTCAGTCTCCTGAGTGCTGGGATTACAGGCATGTGCCACCATGCCCACCTTCTTACTTTTTTAAAGGACTTTAATAGGCTAATCTTTATATTTAATAATCTTCCTCTCCCTCTTTTTTTCCCTCCTCAGTGTCCCTCCAGCAGCAGAATGGGCTGTGCCTCAGTCCTCAAGACTGAAATACAGACAGTTATTCAACAGTCATGACAAAACTATGAGTGGACACTTAACAGGTATTTGCAAATAAATTCATTCAGTGAAATGTCTTGTTCATAATACATATTATTTCTGGATATTGGGTCAAAGATTGTTTCCAGATATCTTTCTCTGCTTGCTTATATCTAAAGGTTTTCATTGTCTTTGTTATCTTGTGTTCCCAACTGCTGATGACTTTCTTCTGTGCCTGAGGCCTCTGCCCTGTTGCTTCTTGGTGAGGTAGACCGTAGCCCAGGGGTCCTCCTGCACACTGAAGTACTGTTATGCAAGTCAGGGCACTGGTGAGGAAACCCCTCTGGGACCAAACTGATTCAGTTTGAAGTCTAGCTGCGGAGTGACCTGAGCCTGTCGCCAGGCAGGTCAGAGTTGGACGCTGGTGCAAGGTGAAAGGTAACCGGCTAGAAACCCTGCCACCGCCTCACTGGAGCTTGCCTCTTTGGATCTGTTTCTTTATCCACAAAAGGCCAGAGTGAAGTTACGTTATCTCAGTGGATCTTTAAAAACATAATGACCCTATATATCCATGTTGAAAAGTAGAGAAGAGTTTTAGGATACTATGTAAAACCTTTTTATGAAGGGTTATACTTAAAAACTAGTGAATTTGATTCTTACAAAGATATATTTAATGAAGGAAAATAATCTATTATGAACACTGACTATAAATTGTAAAATTATGAATTAGAAAGAAACTGTAAGAGTCCTCCCCAAAATATGAAAAGAGAATCAATTAGTTTTCTTGGCATAGAGTCAGTAATGTACACAACAAAGACCTTTTGGATGGGTGTCTTTTGAGGCAGGGTCTCGCTATGTAGTTCAGCAGGCTGGCTGGACTTGAACTCACTGTGTAGCCCCAGGCTTGTGGCAGACCTTCTGCCTCAGCCTCCCAAGTGCTGGTATTAACAGTTTTATGCTACCATTGCCCAGCAGTAACAAAACATTCTTAAGTACTGGTTCTTCCTTCCATTTTTTGTGACAATTCTCAATTGTAAAATTTACTTCTCAATGAAAAATGCATCAGTATAAGGGTTGGATGACACTTTGAGGAGTTCTCGTCAGACCTTGAAACCTTGCCTCAAAGGATCCCAGCAGTCACCTCAAATATACTTATCTGCAGGGGCAAACAGTACATGTGCACAGGTTCTCTGTGCCATACTCACCCCTGCTGAAGTGGCAGCTGTCATTTCTATGTCCAGTCTAGCCTGTGCTGGCACTGCAGGGACATTCATTGAGTTTTCCAAGTCCTGTTTCACAGTGTTCCGTACATACCTGGGACTGTGTCGCCATCAGGTCTTCAACACACTGTTGTTTCCTTAAAATAGTATTCAAGTTTGACCTTGATTTAGCAATTCTCTTTCTTCATAGGGTGTATCTTTTACGATACACCGTATGAAATATAGTGTCTGTTTCCCAAAGATAATGACACAGGCCCTTGAGTAGTCAGAACTTTTAAATATCTGAAGCGGAAGATGAGGTTTAGAATACAGTGGTACTGTGGGTCGCAAATTTAATTCATTCCACAATTCTGGTCTGAAATTGAACTGGATGAGAACTGAATCCAGGCAGGAGGACTGAAATTTCAAGCCCAGTTCTGGCAACTTAGTAAGATCCTGTCTTAAAAAAAAGTCAAAAGGCTGCAGATATAGCTCAGTGCAAAGGCCCTGGGTTCAACCCCCAAATTATCCTCCCTCCAAGAAAACAGGAAGAAAAGAGATATACTAGAAAGGAAACAGATATTGGACCTGTTTATCTGCGTGCTTATTAGTACATTGTTCCAGCAAGAATTTACGGTACAAATTTTATTTCTAACCACACTTTTGTATAGACCTTTCAGTTTATTACAGTAAGTTTTAAAATGGCATTAAATAGTATAAATTTAGTTTATTTTCCTTTTATGTACTTATGAGGATCCTGTGCGCAGGGTGTGTTGTAAGCTCTTCATGGAAGCAGAGCTAATTTGTTGGGATATATGAAATAGATTGTTGTGTTCATGACAGTTACGAAGATAATTATATAAACTCAGAATCCCGAACACAGTTCATTTACCTGAAGGACAACAGGGATATCAAGAAAATTGAGCACGCTGTGCCAGGTGACACCTGCTTGTAATCCCAGCTATTTGAGAGGACCAGGCAAGCAGGATTGCAAATTTAAGGCCATTCTGGGCATTACATCAAGATCCTGTCTCAAAAGTAAGGTAAAAAGGGCTGGGGATGTAGCTCAGAGCTTGCTGGGTTCAGGCCCCTGTACTGATAAAAAATAAAACAAAAGGTTGGGCAAAGGTCTAAGCATATGAAGAAGCCCAAGAGAAACATATAATTTAATATTCTAATCTCTAGTCTTGGTTTTAATTTTTGTGGGTTTTAATTTTATTTTATCTTGTGGGTTTTTATTTTAAAGGAACTAAAAAGAACTTTACAAATTATATATAATGTCTTCATCTAGTTCAGTAGTTCTCAACCTAGAAGTTGTGACATAATGTTATAAATACCAGTTAAAATATAGGCACTGTAAATAATTTGTTTTATTATAAAAGAATTCTGTTTATCCTAATGCTATCACTTGCACTAGCTTGTATTTACACATAACTTGCATTATTGGCCCTCCAAGAATTGCATAAAACCTGCAGCCTTACTTATCTGTGCTAAAGCCCGTAGCAAATGCTCATGGTTAATGAACTCACTCTTTTCCTGTTTTTGTTTATTTTTGAGATGGTATCTTGCTGTGTCGCCTAGATTGGTCTAGAATTCCTAGAATTCAAGTGATTGTCCCGCCTCAGCCTTCCAAGTGCTGGGACTAGGACTGGAGAAGTACCTCAGTGGTAGAGCTTATGCAGTGGTCTAGGTTCAATCCCCAGTAAGCTCTTCCTTCCAGTATACCAGAGAGCACTTAAAGTCTTTGCGTTAATTCAGTAAAGATTGTTACTTTTTAGATACTCCCAGTGTACACCACACCAACAGCAGTCTGTTTATATTTCCAACAAAGCAGAATGGTCACTGGCCATGTGAGGGCCAGATTGAAGATGATCTGAATTCCCAACAGAGTAGAATGGAAAATAAATTGTGATACAATCACACAGCGGTATGCTATATGGCAGTGAGACTTATGTCCTGTGACTGCACACAACAAGACTGTGAGGAGCATAAGCCAGGCCCACAGAAGACATTAGCAGTCAGAAGGGAGACAGAGACACCTGCGTGCTGTTGTATTCTGTTTTGTGATGTGGGCACTGTTATCTTGATTATACCACATGTGCTTATATGTGTGTTTGTGCTTTTCTTATAATATTTTATATAAAAACAAAAGTTAAAATACTGTCATTTGTGCTCGCTTCAGCAGAAAATATACTAAAATACTGTCATTAATAATACATTTTAACTATCATTTATCAGGCATTTACATGCTGACACTTACATTTACACAATGGATCACAGATTTGTTAGTCAGGGGACAAGCTCCAAAAGGAAAAAACTCAGGTCCAAATAAGTAAGGACACTGCCTTTCTTGCTAGCCTAATGCTGCAGCTTTCCTTTTCTTGCTCTGTGGGTCTTCTGGGGACCACACCTTGAGAGGTAGTGCTGAAAAGGAGGCACATGTGTCTTTCTCCCTGGCACTGCTTTATTCGACCCCTTAGAACTCCTCTCTAGCTTCTGTGTGATATCTAAAGCTGGCTTCAAGCTGAAATTGAAGATCCTTGTAGTTATTTTAAGAAAGGAGAGCTGGATTTGAAAGAGTTGAAATTCCAGGGTGTTTTTTCCCCTCATAGAGGATGTGTTCTAATTCTGGCTTTGATATTAGCTCTTTGTGCAGCCTTGAACAGTTCACCTTTTTTTTTTTCTTCATTTTTAAAAGTTTGTCCGATGAAATCTTTACAAGAGATACCTCTGAGATTCTTTCCCATCTAAGGTTCTCTACATCTTCCCTGAATGTTTCTGATGATGCTCACTTTATAGAGATTAATTCTCTGCTTTGTAAATAAAAGCCCAGTACAAGTAAAGATGGTTTTCTGGACCAGGGGCAGGTTATAATTTGAAACTCTAATCACTGAACAAAAATTGAGTGCTAAACATGGTGACACGTACCTATAATTCCAACTACTCAGGAGGCAGAGGTGGGAGGATTGCAAGTTCCGGGCCAGCCTGGGCAATTTAGCGATATATCATCTCGAAATAAATTTTAAAAATAAAAGGGTCTGAGGATATGGCAGAACCCTTGCCTACCTAGCCTTCTTGAAGCACTGGGTTCAACCCCCAACACTTAAAGAAAAGAAAATTTTATTGAGTATGTCTCAGAGGCTGTGGTTTATGCTTTTTCTCATTTGTTGGACTTTATTTCCCTTTGAAACCCTGGGGTAAATGCTGTGTAAGACATGGTGATGGCGCGAAATCGCACGGTTCCTGTGTGCAGCAGCCCGGTCTTCCGGTGCAGGGAACATTTGCTGACTCATCTTTGTGTGTTTTCCCTGATTTCTGTTTAGGTCCCCAAGCAAGGACTATTCTTATGCAATCAAGTTTACCACAGGCTCAACTTGCTTCAATATGGTAAGAAATGGCAAGTTTCTTGGTTTGTATAAAGTAGAAACTTTCATTAGATTGGTATGGCCTCACGGGTTTTTAGACTAATACCATTATTCAGGGGCAATATTTGGAATATGCTTACTCTTCAGTGAATTATGATGCTTGCTGCTCTTACCTTCTGTCCTATTAATTAGGAAAAATTCAAAGGCAGAAGACTAATAAAATGATAATTCTGTTTTTTTGTTTTGTTTTTTTTTTTGGTAACGGGTATCAAACTCGGGTCCTTCCTTGCACTTGCGAGGCAGGCAGTGGAACCACTGAGCTAAATCCCCAGCCCGAGGAAACTAATGAAATGAATTCTCAGGAGCTTATATCCTACCTTAACAGTTCTCATCCCAGGCTGGCCTTGGTTCTCTTCTCCTCCCCAATTATTTTAAGCCAAGTCTCAATTATTTCATCTCTACTTTTTTTGTTTGTTACCGGGCATCAAACTCGGCTCCTTGCGCTTGTGAGGCAGGAGCCAGGAGCCAGAAAATCCCCGGTTCATCTCTACATATTTTATCTTCTGTTTTTAAAATAGGTGGGAATTTTTGATAACTGTAATATCAGTAGTCCTTCTGAAATTTTAAAGTCATTCTTATTAAGTTACTAGTGTTTAAATTCCTTAGATTGACCTGAGTTTTTTTTATAGTTTGTTTAAAACAGGGCTGAAATAAATCCGTGCTTTACAATATTTGATTAATACATCTTTTAAGTCTCCTGTAATTTATAACTCTTTTTATTCTCCATTTATCCTACAGCCAAACAATCCAGATTGTTTGTTGTGTAGTTTCTTTTCTTTTTTGGTACTGGGGATTGGACGTGGTTCCCTCCATTTGCAAGGCAGGCTGTGGAACCACTGAGCTAAATCCCTGGCCCTTGTTTTATTTTTTGTTTGTTTGTTTGTTTTTGTTTTTGTTTTTTTCTTTGAGACAGGGTTTCACTATGTAGTTGAGACTGACCTGGAATTCACTGTGTAGCCCAGGCTGGTCTGGAACTCACAGCGATCCTCCTGCCTCAGCCTCCCGAGTGCTGGGATTACAGGCGTGCACCACCATACCTGGCTGTTCTGTAGTTTCTTATCGCCTAAATTTCATGATTGCATTTCTGTAGTGGTATTTAATTTATTCCTGTATTTCCTGAAAGCTGATAATAAGATTTAGAATAAAGTGCCTCAACTTAAGCAGTAGTGACATTTTCTGCCACGTGGTTCTTTATTGTAGAGGGTGTCCTGTTCATCGTCGGTATTCAGTAGCATCTCTGGTCGTACTTAGCAGGTGCTACAGGACAGCAGCAAGACCTCTGCCCCCATACATGACAACTAAAATACCTCGATGCTCTGACAGGTGCCCCTTAGTGTACAGCATCATTTCTGGTTCGGGCCCCTGAGCAGGTTCAAGTTTGAATTTGTTTGTTTTAGTGAGACTATACCATCAGAGATGTTACCATGTACTTTCATCAGGAGATGCATAATGTCTCTACTTTGAGTGGTTGCTGAAGTTCTGTGGGTTTTCTTACATCCAGATGTTGACTAGGATGCTTCCTTAAGTGTGCGTTTCTTAGCTACGTGTCAGAGACTCTGTCTGCAAAATGGAAAAATGGACCGGTCTCTGCTACCCTCGTGCCCAATTCATGACTTTCATGTGGGCCATTGAGATTGTTACTTCACAAGTGCTGCTCCCCTTGCCTGTCCTCTGGCCCTTTTGCATGTAGAAGAATATTCCATAGTAAACATCCAAGCCTCTTGCAGCCTGGATATACTCCAGTATCCAGTATCCTAGGGCCTGTAAAATGTAAACCTAAGAAGTGACATTTATGGAGATTGATAGTCTCTTGGGTTGTCCTCACGACCCCTGAATATATTGAAGTGCTTATTTTAAATTTCTCATTTATAACTTGTTTCCTGAAAAAGACATTTAAGATGTCTACAGTGTTACTGTCTCGCTTTATATACTAAAAGTGTATTTTTTACCCCCGGTACCAGGAATCAAACTCAGGACCTTGCTCCTGCCAGGCTGGTGTGGTGCCACTGAGCTAAATTCCTGATGCACTGAAAGTGTATTTTAATTAAATTTTTATACCCATAGTGTAGGCAGTCCTGAGGGATAATCAAGAATTTAAACTACTTTCTAATCTGATACCTGGGAGTGGCCCGTGGTGAAGCACAAAAAGGAAAGATGAATAAGGATGAGCAGGCAGGGCTTTTCATGTGTGGCCCTGTGCTGTTTTAAAAGGTGTGGTGATTTGGGAAAGGCAAAACTAGAGGGACAGAAAAGACACCAAGGAAGCCAGGACCTAGGAGGAGCTGGGAAGATGTGGTTGACCAGAAGGAGATGTGGGCATTTAGGGGTCACACTGGCTGTTTTGCATATTGCAGTGATATTTCCACAACTGAGCATGTTTGTCAGAAACCACAGGATTATATTCTTAAAATAATAAATGTCACTTTGTGGAAATTACCTTTTTTTGGTACCAGGCATCAAATTCAAGACCTTGTACTTGCAAGGCACGTTGTGGAACCACTGAGCTAAATCCCTGGCCCACCTGTGTTTTTTGTTTGTTTGTTTGTTTGAGACAGGGCCTTGATATGTACTGCAGGCTGGCATTAAACTTACAATGATCTTCCTGTCTCAGCCTCCCAAGTGCTAGAGTTGTACTGAGGCAGGAGGATCACAAGTTCAAGATCCAGCCTGGGCTGTACACTGAGTTCAGGGCCAGCCTGGACTAGATAGTGGAGATGCTATCTTTCAAAACAGAGCAAAAGGTGGCATCTGAAGAAATTTCAAAATTATAGAGTAAGGAAAGCTATTTTCCTAATCTTGGCATTCTAGCGAACAGATGTGTTTGTCTTGCATCTTCTGTTGGTGTCTAGAAATGAAGTCACATTCTTGGCCTTGGTAGGAAAATCTATTTACTATAATTAGCTATTTGAGCAAGCTTATTATCAAGAACAATAGAGATTGACCGCCTAGAAGGAGGCCATAAAGGTGGCTTTATTTGCCTACATTGGGGTTAACCAGCCATCCAATAGGCTAAATCAGGCTGACACATATTTTTATAAATGAAGTTTTATTGTAAAAACAGCCATGCTGTTTCATTTGTGTGTTTTCTGAGGCTGCGTTCCTGCTGCAAGGGCAGAATACAGTGTGACAGAAATTGTATGTCTTACGAACCCTGAAATATTTACTGCTTGACTTTTATTGATACTTTGTTGATCCCTGGTCTAAAGCATAGCAGTTAGAGATGGATAGAATGTGGTGTGATGTATTTTAAACTCACTTGCCAGGTTTGAGAAGCAGATCGTTACAATCATACTTAGCATTTTTCGAATGCTGCAGCCTTTCCCAACTTTATGGAGTATCACATTTTATCCTTGCAATGGTATGAAATAATCCTATTTTTATAAGCTGAGGTTCACTTGACCTAGGACCAGAATAAGAAAACATAACTTTTATACTGTTCATAAGTAATAAGCATTTATTTCTATGAAATTGGATTGCAGTGAATTTTTTGTTGTATTAGGAATCTTTCTGACATTGATCAAGATGGAAAACTCACAGCAGAAGAGTTTATCCTGGCCATGCACCTAATTGATGTTGCTATGTCTGGCCAGCCACTGCCACCTGTCCTGCCTCCAGAATACATTCCACCTTCCTTTAGGTAAGGGATGTTTGGCTCTTGTAAGAAACTGTATTGGGGATGTGAATCCCAGATGACTTTGAGGACTTTGTCTTGTGGTGATTTCCATTTCTGGCCGTGAATTCAGGAGAGTCTTCTAAGTTCTAAGTGATGTGTGGATCCATTCCATTGTTTGAAGTACTTGTGCATTCCATACAATAAAAGCAATCAAGTAAGACTATTAATTTCTGTACCAATCTGTGTAATCAAAGCTCACTAGAAATTTTAGGAACAGTGTAGGAGAAATTGAATGAGCCTGTCCATAGGAAGTAAAGCAAGGAGCTCACACCTGTGAATTATCCATATTCAAGAGGCATCGAAAATGCTGGCGTACAGAAATTATAAATCAGGAAGATGATTAAATAAAATTATCCTGGTGTGAAAGTCAGGCTCTGTGGAGATGTCATGCAAGCCCCTGGGATCTTGCAAGGAGAAGTTGGCCGTGACTGTCACCCCACTGTTCAGGACAGCGCTTCCTCCTGGCTTTCGTTGTAAAAGATGAATATGAGGACATACAGCACAGAGAAAAAGGAGAGAAGTACAGAAATAAATTTCTGTTCTGAGTCCTCAAACTTCACCAAAGACTAGGGCAAAATCCCTCTAAAATGAAGAGCAAAAACTCTGTTAGTATGTGGTATGTGCCTGCTAGAGAAGCAAGGTGAGGAAACAGACTATGAAAGAAGTAACAAGTAGCTGAGGCAGTTTACCTATAAAATCCTGTGGCTGCACAAGTCAGTGTGAGAGGTTTATCCTTGGAAGCTGGTTTAAAAAACAACAACCACCACCAAAAAAAACATAAAAAGGATGGGGAGATTGTTAAAAGAGCAAGGTTACTGGGTATAGTGGTACACGCGTGTAATCTCAGCACTAAGGAGGCTGAGTCAGGAGGATTACAAGTTGAGGCCAGCCTGGGCAACTTAGCGAGACCCTGTCCAGAAAAAAGAGCAAAGTTGACCATTTAAAATGATAGTAATCAGTAAGCTAAGTAGATTGTTTTAGAACTGTAGAGTCTATGGTGTCTTAAGAAGTGACGAAATAGAGTCATAAAGGGAACAGACCTGTTCCATTTACACAACTGCTGACCTTCCAGGGAATGAGGCAATGGCAGCAGCGGTGAACCCTTACTGAGTACTCGCTGTGCCCACGCATTGTTCTCACCACTTTATGATTGATTGGTGGCCAGTGCCACCCTCTGGGACTGTGCTAATGCGGGTGATGTTTTGGTTTTGGTGGGATTTTTTGGTGTTCTGCTCTGGGTGTCGGGCCCAGACTGCTGAGTTACACTCTGAAACCCAACAGCGTGAGCAGAGTTGGTCCTCAGAACTGGATGACATTCAAATCTCCATTTAAAGAAAACTGTTTCCAAGTAGAAAAGACCAAATCTTTACCTTTTCCTTGCTGTAACCAAAATTTACTCCATAATATGGGGACAATCTAAGAAGTATTTTTCATAGACTTTCCAGTTTTGTCCGCACAGCCTTATGGGGATCTGTTCCTTTTTTCCACAACTACAGAAGAGTCCGATCTGGCAGTGGGATGTCTGTTGTCAGCTCATCATCTCTAGATCAGAGGTTACCAGAGGAGCCAGCTTTAGAGGATGAACAGCAACAATTAGAAAAGAAATTACCAGGTAAGGCAGCCCTTATGTTGTGCCTATTTCACATTAGATATAGTATGTATCATAAAAATGTAAGTAAAAACCAATTTAGTGTCTGTCATTTTTGCTCTTTCTTTAACCTGACTATAGTCAGAAAAACACATGCGGGAGAGGTATGTTTTTGAATTTGGGTCCATGTAGAGAAATACATTGTGTACTCTGCTAATGCACCCTATTCTAACTTTCAACTTGAAATCTGATTATGTACTACTAAACCAAAATTCATAAATATTATGTGTGGAATATAGAACACTAAAAAATTGTTAGTTGTGAGATGCTTTCTTATGATAGAACATAAAACCATCTACTGTTTTCGTGTGCTACTATAAAAGAATTGGAAACTTCTTAATAGTCAAAACCTATTTTAAATAATCCTCATTTACAATGGTAAGTCCATTACACAATTGAATTATTCTAAGGTGGCTATGAATATTAATGATGATACTAAGAAGCTGCTGAAGTTTTCTCTGAAATCTCTTCGTGTTAAATGCTTTATCAGTGTATCTCCCTGTGATTGATGTGGTCAGGGCACTAGCTCTCTCGGCGATACTCACTGTAAATGTTCCATGTGCTTGTGTGTTGAGTACAGTGAAGAACTGGCCAATAATACACTATGTCCTCCAGAAACTACTGTTTTAGATAGAAGATTTAAGGCAGCTGTGTACAGCTCACTAAGGCAATGCCTAAGCGCCAAGTTCCTGGAGGGTTTTGTAGATTACTGATGCTTAATTGGCTTAGACGGGCAAAGACAGGAGGAATTAAGTCTGAGAAATAGGCACAAGTAAATGGGACATGAAGGTGAGTGATGTCACTACACGTAGAAGTGAGGAACATTTCAAGTTATGATAATAGAGAGGAAGTCTCGATGGCAGATAAAAGCAGGAATTTTTAGAACTTGCAGTTATCTCTTTCTGATGTTAATAGGCATGTATTTAAGATTTTGAACAGGAAGTGATGTTATCAGAGTCTATTGTTTATGCATTCACATTATTTGTGCTTTCTACATGTAGCAGGTGTTAGAGTTAAGAGACTTTCAAGATTTCTAAAATTGAAGTGAAATTTGCATAATATTAAAATGATCATTTAAAAATGTACAATTTAGTAGATTTTAAGTCAACTTTGCTGTAATAAAATATTATACACTGGGTAGTTAAAACTGAAAATTTAGGGCCAGGGATTTAGCTCAGTAATTCCGGTACCTGCCTCACAAGCACAAGGACCCGTGTTTGATCCCCAGTACCCAAAAGAAGTGGAAATTTATTTCTTATAGTGTTGGAGGCTGCAAATCTAAGATCAGGTGCCAGGCAGTTCAAATCTGGCAGAAGGCCCCCTTCCTGGCTTGCACATAGAAGTTCGTTCTGTGCCCTCAAGTGGCTTTCCTGGATGCTTCCATCCAGAGGAAAAGATTTCCGCTGATCTCACCGTAATGGCCCCCATCCTCATGCCCTAATCTAAATGTAATTACCTCCAGAAGATACCTGTTAAACACTATCACATTGGGTCCGTTCATGTTTAAAAGTATGAACTGGGGTGGGGGGCACAAATATTCAGCCCATCCCTGTGGTTTAGTCCTCTGACAGCGCTACAGCTCTGTCTCGTTCCTAAAGAAAACTCCATCCCCAGACATTCCCCATTCTCTCTTCCCTGTAGTCCCTGGTAACTGCCAGTCTACTTTCTATTTTTTTGGATATCCTGTTGGGAGTATTTAACATAAATGGAATCATGTATGTGACCTTCCTTGTCTGGCTTCTGTAACTCAGTACGATATTTTTGAGATTCCTTCCCATCTTAGCATTGGTCATTACTTCTTTCCTTTCTGGTAGAGGGACTTGGAGTTTTAAGGTGGCAGAGTGAAGAGGATGTGGCCTACTCTGGTGTCACCAAGTGTGAGCAGAAGGAACAAAACCAGGACATACTTGTCATCTTTGGCCTCAAGTCCCTGCCCACAGTGTGTTAGGGAAGTCTTTGTGCAGTAGTGAAGTCCTGACTTTAGTGTGGGAGGAGCTGTGGAAGGGAGTTCACAGCGCAGATCTCAAGGCAAAGGGAGAGGTACCTACGGTTGCTGAAGTAGATTTGGAGCAGTGGGTTGGTGTGGACACGGGTGGGCAGTGACCACTTCCCTCGCCCAAGCGGTGCACGTGAGGCAGGCATTGAGTTGGATACGCACTGCTGAGAACAGTATGGGGCAGGAAGAGGGATGTTTAGATACGAGTAAAATAAAATGGCTATAACCAAAGCGAGTAGTAAGGATGAGAGAAAAAATGATAGAACTGAAGTCCATAATGGATGTGTCATAGAAAAAAGCCAAATCACTGTTTAGAAAAAAGGATTTACTGTGATCTGCGTAATGATTAGGGCACAGCTCGTTGGTCACCGTGAAGTAGGAATGCTCACCTTCTGCCTGTGCTTTGAGAAGTCGTCTTGTGAGGATAGAAGCCACACTGGCGCAGTTCCGAGCTAGTGTGAAGGGCGGAGAGAGGTGAGCATCCCTCGGTGCAGAGGAGATAGTGGTCAGTTGCTGAAGCAAAGCCCGGTGAGGAAGGGAGAGGAGAGAGTGAGGTGCGGGACTGGGCCATGAGAGTGCTTATGGGTGGTGCTTTTAGAAGCAGTGTTTGGCCTGGGCGGTAGTGGAAAAGCTTAGGGAGAAGTGTTTGAGGGCTTAATGACAAGGACAACAAGGGAATCTAAAAAGCCCTGGGTTTGAGTTTGTACTGTAAATTTCAAATACGCTAGTGAGTTTTTCCTTGGAAAGTAATGCGTTGAAAATCATGATTTCTCATAATTAACGTGTTTCTTGCTTTAAAGTGACATTTGAAGACAAGAAGCGGGAGAATTTCGAACGCGGCAATCTGGAGCTGGAGAAACGGCGACAAGCGCTCTTGGAGCAGCAGCGCAAGGAGCAGGAGCGTCTGGCTCAGCTGGAGCGGGCTGAGCAGGAGAGGAAGGAGCGGGAGCGCCAGGAGCAAGAGCGCAAACGACAGCTAGAGCTGGAGAAGCAGCTGGAAAAGCAACGGGAGCTCGAGCGGCAGAGGGAGGAAGAGCGGAGGAAAGAAATAGAGAGGCGGGAGGTGAGCCCAGAATCAGTGTATACAGTGTCTGTCTTTCAACTTACGCTGGCGTCTTCTAATACAGAACAGCCTTTTTTTTTCAGTTTAGGACCATTGGTATATTCAGAGGTTTGCCACGGTCTATTCCAGATGTTTTCATCACCTCAAATAGAAACCCTTACCATTCACCAGTTATTCCCCATTTCCTCCTCTTCTTTTTAGCCTGTGGCAACTCTAATTTACTTTCTCTAGGTTTGCCTATTCTGGAAATGTCTTGTAACTAGAATCATTTAATATGTGATTTTTGGGTCTGGCTTCCACGTAGCATGGTGTTTTCAAGCCTCATCCACTTTGTAGCCTGAATTAGTACTTTGTCCCTTTTTATGGCTGTGTAATATTCTATTGTGTGGTTATACCACGTTTCTTTTATCTATTATAAGTTGATAGCCACTGGGCTGTTTCTGGGGTTTTTTTGGCAATTATAAATAATGCTATTATGAACATTCTCATGCCAGGTTTTGGTATAAACCACTGAGACTAGTTTAAAGTGTCTTTCCAGATTACTGTCCCTGTATTTATGAACCTGTGTAAAAATACAAATGTTTATATGTGGGAGAAGCTGGGGGATTTTTTTTTTTTTTGGTATTGGGGGTCGAACTCAGGTCCTTGTACTTGCAAGGCAAGCGGCAGCACCACTGAGCTAAATCCCCGGCTCTGGGGGATACTTTTTAAGACTGTGATGGTATGTACCAATTACATTATTCTAAACTGTTTTCTTTAGCTTGCTTGAAATATATCTGGAAAATCCTCAGTATGTTCTATAGCAGCTTCATAAATGTGATATCAGAGCTGGGTGGGGCCAAGCCAGGCTCCTGTCTCCCTGCTCAGGTTGGGTGTATCACTTTAGAAGTGGCTCCATAATTCTCTTATCGAATGAAATGCAGAGATGGGAAATGTTTCTTTATAGAACAATAATACTTTTGTTTTATTTCCTGATGCACAGAGGCATGGCACCACAAACTGCCTTTTGTTCAAGCAGATACATACAGCTACTAATGATTTGGTACTAGAAACTGAACCCAGGGCCTCTTGGGTGCTAATTGTGCATCAGCTCTAACACTGAGCTAATACCCCCAAAATTTTAATTACCAAGCTAATGCTACAGTACCACCTTCCTATCTTCAGTGTTTAAAAGAAGTGGCATTGTATTTATTCAGAATTATTCAGCAGCATTCATCATTGCTGGGCCTCCATAGGCCCTGTCTCCACTTGGCCTCCAGGGCTTTGCAGCGCGGCTGGGACTGGCAGGGTCAGAGGCCGTTGCACAAACCCAGTGCCAGGAGCTGTGCTGCCTGCTCCTGCCGCAGTCAGCAGAATGGGTATGGGAGGAGAGCTGGCACTTCCAGAGAAAGAAAACCAGTGACTACGGAGGCAGGAGTCACAGACCTACAACTTGAGACAGGCAGAGTACCTCAATGTGAAAATCCAGAAGGTTCCAAAATCTGAAACTCCCCTCAGAAAGGTCACACTTACCACCAGACATGGTGACACACACCTGTAATCCCAGGACTCAGCAGGCTGAGGCAGGAAGATTGCAGTGAGTTCAAGACCAGCCTAGAATGCATAGTAAGACCCTGTCTTAAAAAACCCAAACCAAGTTTGGATTTACAGACTAGGGATTGCCAACCATTCAAGGCTATGGAGAAAGTTTTTTTTAGTACATAATGAATACATTCATGGTGGGAAATTGGTTCATGTATAGAACACATCTCCGTTTCCCTTCCCGTCCATGCCCATCTTTTCTCCCTCCCTCCCTCCCTCCCTCCCTCCCTCTCTCTCTCTCTCTCTCTCTCTCTTTCTCTCTCTTTGGCTGCTTCATGTTCATTCATTTATTTTATATGTCTATATCAAGTTAATTATCATAAACAGATTAACAGCCGATTAATGAACCAAAAAACATGTAAGGCAATTACACTAAATCAAGATATACTTTATTTGGGTTTTTTTGTTTTTTTTTTGTTTGTTTGTTTGTTTGTTTGTTTGAGACAGGGTCTCAGTACATAGTTGAGACTGACCTGGAACTCATTATGTAGCCCAGGCTGGTCTCGAACTCACAGTGATCCTCCTGCCTCAGCCTCCTGAGTGCTGGGATTACAGGCGTGTGCCACCATGCCTGGCAAGATATACTTTAGATACGTTGACCATGCTGGGTTATAATACTATTTTCTTACTCTTTTTTTCTTACTATTTGTCTTTTATTTTGCATTTTATATATTAGGTTTCTGGAAATAAATTCTAATTTGAAACCCCTCCAGTCCCTAGCATTCTGGATGGGATGTTCAGCCAGTATATAATAATTTTTCTTGCAATGGGAGAAAGCCAAGTTTTGTTTGATTATATTCTGGGAGTTTTTATTTTATATAGCATGTCTTGCATCCTTAAAGGCTTGCAGAATAAAATTTCCATGTGAACTGATCCTATCAGTTCTTGTCTTAAGTAAATATAATAGTTCTGAATATTCCTTTTTTTCCCATAGAACACTGTACTTTTATTGTTTTGTGTTATTGTTATTTCTTGTAGTGTCTAATCTCATCCTCAAAAAGAAAGACTCAGTAGATGATTCTTTTGTTAAGAGATACTGTATAGTATAAGAATCAAAAAATTAATGAGCTGTCTTTTGTAAATGTCTAGGCTGCAAAACGAGAGCTTGAAAGGCAGCGACAACTCGAATGGGAACGGAATCGAAGACAAGAGCTCTTAAATCAAAGAAACAAAGAACAAGAGGACATAGTTGTCCTGAAAGCAAAGAAAAAGACTTTGGAATTTGAATTAGAAGCTCTAGTGAGTGAAATTTCTTATGTATTGGATATGCTTATATCTATACCAGTTATTAAAATGGTAGTAAATTCTGTTACCTTTCGTTTGTTAAAGAATGATAAAAAACATCAGCTGGAAGGAAAACTGCAAGATATCAGATGTCGATTGGCCACTCAAAGGCAAGAAATTGAGAGCACAAACAAATCTAGAGAGTTGAGAATTGCTGAAATCACTCACTTACAGCAACAGTTACAGGTGAGAAACGGTGTCCTGTGAGAGCTGTTAGCCCTACGTGCTTTTCACTAATTCATTTCTTCATTCGCTAGTTCAGCAAATCTCCCACGCACTGGGTGCTGGGAAGCAGTAATGAAGGAGCCTGGTGAGGGTCCTTGCCATAGATGTGGGCCGTGGAGTACACAGACAAGGAATCTTTGCCAAGCACTGCTGGGTGAGCACGGCAGCGACCACAGGCAGGGGACGGGGCGTGCTCAGTGTGCCTTGCCCTCCGATTAGAGGAAGGACAGGTACTGGATGGTGAAGGATGATAAAGTTGTGAATTTATGAGACAGTGGAAAGTGCCGTGCAGAGTGATCAGGGAAGGGGCGCAGTCCTGGGGGTAGGAGTGGATGTGATTTTCATCAAGGTCAAGGCAGGCCTTTGTGAGGGTGACATCTGAGTAGACCTGGCGGGGAGGCTAAGCCGCCAAGCCCTGTGGGTCATGTGGATACCTGGCAGGACAAGGTCTATGCGGGACAAGAGCAGTGCCAGTGTCCTAAGGCCATGGCAGGTTTCTGGGATTCCAGGGGGAGACGAGGTCACCAAGAACACGGGGCATCAAACTCAGGACCTTGTGCTTGCAGGGCAGGAGCAGTGGCACTGAGCTAAATCTCTGGCCCCTTTGTATACTCTTTATACTTCTGTGTGTGTATCTCACTGTTTGACTGGGCCTCTGGTACTATACTGAGTGGAGGTCCTGAGAAGGTTATCCTAAATCTTAGAAGGAAGCTCTTTCACCATTACCTGTGCAACTTCATTTTCTGTAGATGCCCTGTGTCAGGTACAGGGAATTCCTTTATAAAAATATTTCACTATGTTCAACTTGCCATTTATGAAGGATCTTTTCATGTAAATTCATGATTGATATTGGCCTGTACTTTTCTTGTAATATCCTTTTCTAGTTTTACTATCAGAGTAATACTGGCCTGAAAAATAAGTTGGAGCATATTCCATCTCTATTTTGAAAATACTTGTCTTGGGGCCGGGGATTTAGCTTAGTGGCTCCACTGCCTGCCTCGAAAGCTCAAGGAGACCCGAGTTTGATCCCTGGTACCAAATAAATAAATAAATAAAATAAAAATACTTGTGTTGAGATGGTAGTTCTTTAAATTTTTGGCAATGTTTATCAGCGAAGCCTTTTTGGGCTACGATATTTCTTCATAATAGGATTTTTAATTGTAAAATAAATTCAGTAAGGGCAGGGGGTTTAGCTCAGTAGTGCCATGCCTGCCTCACAAGCACAAGGTCTTGAGTTCGACTTCTGGTATTGGGGGAAGATAAATAAATAAATAAATAAATAAATAAATAAAGTCAGTAGGCACAGAGCTATTCATAATTTATTTGTAACTTTCTATGAATTTATTCAGTTCCTTGAAATTATTTACATAAAGTTATTCTTATATTATGCTTTGTAAGTCTGTTGTATCGGTAGTGTAAGCCCACCTTTCATTTCTGATATTGGTAATTTATGTTGCCTCTCTTTTCCTGCCACCAGCTGTCCCTTTCTCCCCTTCTTTTCTCTTCCTGCTATTTATTCCCCCAGCTGCTTTTCTTAATCATTCTAGCAGGAAGTTCATTGTTTTTATTGATTTTTATTTAAAAATAAGCTCTTTGGCTTTATTCTTTCTTCCTGATGACTGTTTTCTATTTCAGCTACTTTTTTCTTTATTGTTTCCTTCCATTTACTTATTTGGACTTTTTCTTTTTGTTAACTTCTTCAGCAGGAAGCTCAGAGATTGAATTTGGACATATTATTTCTGATATAAGTGTTTTAAGTTATAAATTTCCTTTTCAGCACTGCTGTATTCATATTCCATGGATCTTTTCATATTTTGTGTTTTCCTTTTTGCAGTGGAGATGGAATCCAGGACTTTTGTACTGAGCTATATTCCCAGCCCTTTTAATTTTCACCTTTGAGGCAGGGTCTTGCTAAATCCCTACAATGCCCACTCTGGGATCAAATTTAGGATCCTTCTGCCTCAGCTTCCCGGAGAATTGGGATTATAAACATGTGTGACCAGATCTAGTCTTTTGTTTTTGTTTCATTTTTCTTTTTTGATTTGTGAGACGGGGTCTCACTCTGTAGTTCAAACTGGCCTTGCCCTCACTGTGTGGCCCAGCTGGCCTCGAACTCATGGAGATTCTGCTGCCTCAGCCTGCTGAGTACTGGGGTTACAAACGTATGCCGCCACTCCCGACGTGTATTTTCATGTTCCATCCAAAATGTTTTCTTGCTGTTTCTTCTTTGATTGATGGAATAGTAAGAGCTAGTTCAGTCTTCTGTCCTTACTGATTTTGTGACTACTTTTGTCAGCTACTGAAAGAGAAATGTGAAAACCGATATTACCCATTTGTCTGTTTCCTTTAGTTCGGTCAGTTGTTGTTACATGTACTGGGTAGTCCAGAGAAAGCCCTTGTCTGTTTGAGATTTTGGAATATGAACATATAAAGTTATTAATATCAGAAGTTCATTGCCAGAATTGTTTTAAAAGTACATTTTTTAATTCTTCTATATCAGAATCATATATCACTTAAGTGTTTCATTAACTGTTGATGAGAAGTTTCATAAAATAAATTAATGGAAAACTTAGGTTTAATAAAGGTCATGGTTCAGGATACCAGTATTATTGCCAAATGTTTAAACAAATACATTTTTATTATTTAGGACTGATGCTTAGAATGTTCAACTGTTAGTAATGTATACAGATCAAGATTCTTGAGAAAATAGTGAAGTGAAAAATAAGGCACAGTTTAAAGAAGGAGGGATGCATAACAGGCAGTGAGATGTTGGTTCTCTTTTCCTTATGTGGATTAACAGGTACTTGCAAATGAGTCAGGGAGCCCTTAGTACTGGTTTATTTTAGAAACTTACGCTATACATTTCAAAGTAAAATTTTAATCGAGTGACCTGAGCCAAGCTTTATCTTATTATTTCCACATTTGTCTCAGTTCCGAAAAGAAACTTTGGGATCCAGGAAGATCCCTTGCCATAATTGAGGGAAGAGAGTGAGAAAAGGACAAATTCAGTTAGCTGTTCTTCTTCGGGAGGTGACCTGATTTGTATATTCTGTTTCCTGAAGTTTCTTGAGAGGCAGGGTGTGCAGTTGAATTACTCATAGAAGAGGCCTCTAAATCCTCTCTGTTGAGCTAGCCTCTCTGCCATTCAGGCCTAGAACACACAAAGATTTATTCCGGGCAAAAAATGGTTTCTATCTAAAGGTGGGTGTTCCAGGAAACTGGTTTTGAGCCTCTGATGATTGTTTTAAAATAAGGCATTTTTATCTTTTCAAACCAAAAGTCAGCACTTGGAGATCTTTCAGGTTTTGTTGTTGTTTTTTGTTTGTTTGTTTGCTTGCTTTCTTGCTTTGTAGTCCTAAAAGTTGAACTCAGGGTCTCTTGGATACTAGGCAAGCACTATACCCCTATGCTACATCCCCAGCCCCTTAGAGATCATTTTTTCTCAGAATAAAAAAGTCAAACATTACATATTTTATCCTGGAAAGGCTGCCATTTTACTGAGTCATGTAGAAACTATATAGCATAATTTCGGTGAACTTATTGTGCTTGGCAGTTTAGCCATGAAAACTCCAAATAGCCTTGTATGATATGTGGTTTTAGCTTCTTTTCTTGTGTCAGTTCAAGAGTTTTGGGTACCTGTTTAAAGTTTCTAAAGCTTGTATGGCAGCTAGGACTCTACTTATGATAAATTACTTTTTTACTTCTGCTTCTACCATAAAATATATGGTAAATCTAAATTCCACTGTATTAAATATCAAAGCTCAGATTAAAATAATAGAATACTTCCTACTGAGTTATCTTCTGAGCAACAGGGTCACTGCATTTGTACCTGATCCCCATGCAATTGAGAAATTATCATCAAATTTTTTCTCTGCAGGGTTGTACTTAAGAAATGCCATTTTTAAAACCGTATAAATATCCAGAAAGCCAACAAAAATGTAATCAACATCATGGGAATTATAACTGTCTTTATTTTAGTGAAAAGCATTTGGCAGAAAGTTAATTCCTTGACAAGAAAGCAAAAGCTACCTGACTAATGATTAGATGTGTTCACCGTGAAGGATTTGGAATGAGATTAGGAGTGTCTCTGAGGGCCAGGAAAACTGACTTAAGTGCTGCCTGATGTTGAGTGTGTACATAATAGTGTTTCTTATCATTCACTATCCTTCATGTTCTCCCTTCTAGGAATCTCAGCAAATGCTTGGAAGACTTATTCCAGAAAAACAGGTACTCAATGACCAATTAAAACAAGTTCAACAGAACAGTTTGCACAGTAAGTATTTTGTCTTTAAAGTTGAACTTTCCCTATCTTTTTTGTTTGTTTATTTGTTTTGGGGATCAAACCCAGGGCCTCAAGCATGCTAAGCACACTTTGCACCCCCACTCCTGGGTTTTCCTTTTTTAGCAGTAACAACTTCCTTAAGTGACATGACAACATTAAATAACATTTTCCTTGCTGCCAGTTTAAGTTTTTCCTATCTTGCAATGTTTTTCTAAAATAGGAGATTCGCTTCTTACACTCAAAAGAGCCTTAGAAGCAAAAGAATTAGTTCGGCAGCAGCTACGAGACCAACTGGATGAGGTGGAAAAAGAAACTAGGTCAAAACTGCAGGAGATTGATATTTTCAATAACCAGCTGAAGGTAATTATTCTCCATGTGCCTACATGTATGTCCTACCCTTTAATTTTTCTAACTGTCCAGGTGATTAGTTGATATTGAATCCCAGGCAGAAAAATTTGTTGCACTGGTTTATCAGCCTTATGAGAGCCTTCGCATGCATGAAAGAGCAGTACACTATCTAAATTGCAGTTTTCTCCTTTCCAATATCAAAATGAATCTGACACCTATAAATTAGGCCTGAATGGGTGGGCCCAGCATGACATCTGTCTTTAATCTGAATTGTATTTTTATTGAATTATATTTTTATTCATTTCCATTCTTTTGTCTATTTATAACCATATCAAGTTGAATTCTAAAAACTAGGCCACAAAAGCTTCCTTTTCCTCAGTTCTTTGAAGACTACTAAATGGGATTGTTTTCTCCTATAAAAGTGAGAATTTTTCTGCCACTTCTTAGCTTCAAAATTGTGCTTAAATGTAGATCCTTAATTTTGTTGCTTCACAGTTTTTAATTTTACTGTTTACTGGAGTAATTGCTTTTGTCTCTGTGGCAGAAGTGGTGTATGGTTTGTTGCATTTGCATAGTAGAACTCAGGAAAATGTCAGTGCTCTGGGGAAATGTTAGATAGTTAAGATCACAGCTTCTTGCAAATGTGGTGTTTTGAATTTAACTTTACAACTTTGTCATTTTAAGAATGTTATCTTATAAAGCTAGAATAGTTCATTTCTTAAAAATAATTACTTTAGATGCAAATAGATATTAGGGTTTTTATTCAGTTATGTTCTTATCAGAAATTGAATGTTATACTTTTTCCCCTCCAAAGATTGTTTTTCCTTTTGTCTCTGTTTTCTTTTTGCAGTACTGAGAATTGAACCCCCTGGTGCTATACCATTGAGCTACATCTCCAGCCTTTTTTAAATTGTTTATTTTGAGACAGTGTCTCACTAAGTTTCCAAAGCTGGCCTCTAACTTGCCATCCTCCTGCCTCAGCCTCCCAGATAGCTGGAATTACAGGCATGGGTTACCGTGCTTTTTGTAGGTAGCTTAAAACCTTTATATCTGATTGTGGCCAATTTAGCTTTTGCTAGTAGGAGGAAGTAAAACTCCTATTTTATATTACTAAACAAACAAAAAAAAATGTTTAAAAATTAGAAAGCAAGCCAGGCATGAGGTGCATACTTGTAATCCCTGCACTAGGGAGGCAAAGACAGGAGGATTGCCTCAAGATTGAGGCCAGCCTATCTTACACAGTGAAACTCTGTCTCAAAAAAAAAAAATTACAAAGCAGCATTCTTGAGATTTTTAGTTGACCTCTGAATTGAGAGACTAGGCCAGTTTGTCTAGACATCTAAATAGGAGGTGTTTGTGCTGTTCTTTCAGAGCACTCAGAATGGAACTTTTCTCAGTTGTACAATTCCAGGAAAGTGCTCCTAAGGGAAATACTATTTAGCCAACCTAGTATTTCCCTTTACTTTGCTTCCATGTTTACATTGTGTGTGAACGCACACTCTGTTCTGTATTTTTACATATGTGATTGTGTGTGATATATAAGTATTAGAAGTACAGCTGTAAGTTCATCTTTACAATAAAAAATGTTCACAGTCGCTCTCATTGTAACATCACTGTTTTAAACAAAAAGAATACAACATTATTGCAGTTTTACAATTCATTTTAGTAGTCTTAGAATATAAACTGTTAAGTGTTTGGCTGTCTTTGGGATACTAGTAGTAGTACAGATTTTTGCCTTATGGTTTTTTGTTTTTTTGGTTTTTTTTGTTGTTGTTTTTGTACCGGGGATTGAACTCGGGTCCTTGTGCTTGGAAGGCAGGCCACCGAACCGCTGAGCTAAATCCCCGGCCCTTGCCTTATGGTTTTTTGTTTTTTTGGTTTTTTTTGTTGTTGTTTTTGTACCGGGGATTGAACTCGGGTCCTTGTGCTTGGAAGGCAGGCCACCGAACCGCTGAGCTAAATCCCCGGCCCTTGCCTTATGGTTTTTGTGTATTCTTTTTTCCTAGAAATTTGACTCCTAAAACAAAGTTCAGATATTAGAAAATAGTACTCCAGAGGGAGACTTTTGATTAATGCCAAGAAATTGTGGATTTAATAACTTTGGCAATTAAAGTGCCATTGTGTTGCTGAAGAGAACATCCTTAAAATGTGGTAGGAGTCAATCTTGACTAGTTACCATCTGGCTTTTGCTGCTCTGGCTTCTTCTTACACAGAGGCTAACATTAGCCCTCTTATTCCACTGACCCTTTACTCTAAGTATACCTGCTTTTAAATAAGAACATTTGTTTCTGTCTTTTTAATTTTAGTTTGGTTTGCCATTATTTATTAACTTTAAACTTAATATGGCAAAACGATTCACAAGCCAATATTAGCCCTATTGTTTTGCTATTTAACATTGCTTTAGAAGATTTAGTGAATACGTTGTGTTGTCTTATGGTTATTATTTCTAGAATTCCTCTGAAACCCAGTGAACCAAAACAGAAGGAATTAAATTGAAGAATCAAATGATTTATAATTTTATTGAGACCACCCAGAGACTGAATTAATGTTTAGCTTCTTCAGGGTCTCCTGCCCACTTTTGTTGTGAACACACTGAAAAATGTGAAGTAGTATTTTGTTGGTTGCTGTGATTTTTAGCCCATATATTCATTATTTTGTGATGAAATAGACTAGGAAGAGCCAGTAACCTGCCCCTTGGGATTTTTTTTGATGTCCCTCTTGATATAACAACAGTTCATTTAGAATGTTCACATCAAAGATAAAAAATAGTACTTTGCCTTGCCTTGGCATTGGCAGTTAAGCAGGCATTCCACAAATCTAGTCCTGATGGAATGAATCTGCTGTGTTCTAAACCTTCTTTTCTGGTAGAAAAGAATTAGGATTTAGCAGTTACATTTGGTGTTCGTGAAGATGGCTCACGTGAAAGAAGGTACAATTAACTGACCATAAGCTAGTACACAATTTGAAGGTCAGTTAACCAGGATACTAAACCTGTTTTCAGTGCTTTGACTGAGGATAATGAGGATAATATTTAGCAAAAATCACTTCTCCTTTTTCCAAAAAACAAAACTACTTGCAGAAGATCATTCACTTACTTTCAAGTGCAGTCGGTTTCTGTCTAGTTAAGTAGAAAGACTAGACAGGCTATGTACTGTACCCTGATTAGCCCTGCTTGTGAAGGCCAAGACAGCAATTGGACAGTGTATTTAGTTTCTTAAATGAGAAAGAAGGTAAAGACTAAGTATATTTTAACATTTTTTCTTTTAAAAAAGTTTGATTTATTTTTTTCTTTCAGAATGTCTTGTTTGAGATTCTTTCTTCTTTTGAGGGTTTTCTCCTATTTTCTGCAGTTCAGGTAGAATTACACTTCCACCTTCTCTACCCAAGATCTAATAACCAGTGATAGGACCACTCAGGGTCTCCTCTTGTAGTTCAGGATGGCCCTGAACTCACTATGCAGCCTCGAACAGGGCGATCCTCTTGCCTCTGCCTCTCTGGTGTTGGGGTTACAGGTGTGTGCCACACCCAGCTCCTTTAAACAAACATTTACCTTATAGATACGGTCTTTACATCTCACAAAAAAGATCCAAAGATGGGAGCTGAGGATGTAGCTCACTTGTAGAGCGCTTGTTTAGCATGTGCAAAATCCTGGGTTTGCACCTCAGCGCTAAAAAAAGAGATCCCAAGATGTGTCTTTCTGATGTAACATTTGAGATCAAGATTACTTGAAAAAGGAAACAGGAATATTAGCATAGTGAGTAAACTTTGCCCTTTTTTTAAATAAGCATGAAAAATAGGGATGTTGGAGAAGAGAAATTATCGCACCCTAAGATAGTCGCTCTTGTGCTAGACATTTCCCAGTTGGCAACCATTGTATTTATGTTGACTTTAATGTGAATTTTATAAATTGTAGTTTTTTTATGATTATATGAAATAACAAAACAGTGAATTAGTTGGGAATAATTGATTTTATTATTGATCATTGCTAGCGTGAATCACTACTTCTGAAAGTTTTATTATAGTAGGTCAAATTTAGTCACCACAAATTGCTACTTTTAGAACATATTCAACATACAGCAAACATTTTTATGTTAAGAAATCAGTCATCTTCTCAAATTCATGTTCCAGAAACATCTAATTAAAATTACTGTGTGTCTATAACTTTTTTTATATTTCAGTTTATATCAAAATCAGTATTTTTTAGAATTACATTTCCTATGTGCCTAAAGGGTATGTAGAGACATAATTGTTTTTCTTATTTTTGGTGCTTATCTAGAGGTATAAAGTTATGGTTTGAACAAGTGTCCAGCACCATTACTGATAGGGAGGACTCTCGGGTGGTACACTTCACTTCCCTTTGCCTTGGCGGCATTAGTATCATTGGAGCCGTTTTTCTGGGCACTGACACCCTAGTGTTCTAGTGTTTAATGTCTTAGGTATGATAGGAGCAGGTTTGCCAGGTTCCATTGTGTGCCAGATAAAGAGAATCTGATAAGCCGGGTGTGCTGTTGCACACCTGTAATACGAGCACTCTGGGAGGCTGAAGCAGGAAGACTGCAAGCTTGAGCCCAGCACAGGCAATTTAGTGTCATAGTGAGGCCTTGTCTCAAAATCTGAAAAAGAGCTGGGGATGTAGCTCAGTGCAGAGGCCCTTGTTCAATGCCCAGTACCAGGAAAATAAAAACAATGAACACCCAAAGAGGTTAGGTTTTACGTTTCGTGTTGAAGAGTCGGGTCCTTGTTGGTTCCCGTCTGGTCGCTGTGTACTGGACAAGCCCTAATGTGAATGGCCGTTTACATTGGAGCATTTCTTTCTTCCAGTCAGTGGCAGTGGAGGAGGCAGTGTGGCAGTGCCTGGCAGTTCTCCTGGGCTGCGTCATCCACTTAGACTTCTTTCTAAAGGTCTCCATGCCCTCCTCAGGCAATGCACATCTTTGTCAGACTAAGAATGACGAACCACCTCCAGCTCTGTGCTTCATGTCCCCTCTGCAGATGAGTGCTCAGTGTCTCAGCTAGCATTTACCATCAAGTGTACCAAGCCTTCTTTGTAAATGTTTATAATGACCTGTAATTATGAATCATGGAGTATGATGGAATCTGTCCTCTTGACAAGTTGTGTGTGTGACAGTGTGAGCCCTGAATTACAAGCTGGATAAGGTACTGTTTGCTGGAGTCTTGTCTGTGTAACAAGTATTTTAGATCACTGAATCTGCCCCTGTATAGATTTGAAAGAGCACTCTATTATGATTTGTGTCTGTGTATCTCCCCGTCATTGAAGAGACAGTATCATGGTCAGTATATTATGCCAAAAGCACACAGTATTTTATTTCTTAGTAAAATTAGGACTAATTCAGAAGGAAGAATCATATTCCTTAATATACCTGGCAAATCCAGATTTCTTAAATTAGACACAGAGGTGGTCAGAAACGTAGTATTTGTCCATAATGATACCTTATCTAAAAGTTATTCTTGGGAACTGAATTGATATTAAAATGAGAATGCCACTTATGGTAAATAAGGTTGTTTGCTTAACTAAGGCTTTTATGCTCTTGGTTTCAGACACTTGCTTTCATGGCAGGCTCATTCATTATGGAGGCAGTGAAAGGCAAAATGTTTAGCAACAAGGGGAGAAAAAAAAAGAACTGGAGAAAGAACTGCAGAACAGAATGAGAAGTCAGGAAAAACATGCATGCAAAGGGAAACAGTGCTGGAAAGAAAAAGATCCAGAAAGAGGAGATGGAGAGACAGCAAGAGAAATCAGTGTGATTTCAAATAACAACATTGCTCTCTCGTAAACAGTAGAGTAATATTTGACTGTTTCATGGTTTATGACCTTATTTTGTTCAAGATAAAATTACCTGTGTGATCCTTTGGAAAAGCCTTCTATATAGAAGTAATAAAAATCATCTAACTCCTTACTTGTAATTGTGGAAACTTTATATAGATTCCTTAAACATAAACATGTATATATAGATTCTTTAGATACAAGCAAATAATTACAATATTCCGCAGAGTTCAAATCATTAGTGGATGTTATGTATGAGAGTCTCTGTCTGCCATGCTAGTAGCCTCGTTGGGTGGGTGGTGGTTGAGTTTTTAGCCGTAGTTTGGGCTCACCTCCAACTGCTGCGGAGCCCAGGCTTGCCTTCAACTCACCTTCCTCCTCCCTCAGCCTCCCATCCCCATTTAAATTCTTAAGTTTACTGATGCCCTTTACAGCTTTATCCCTTAGAATGGCATATACAGTACTTGAAGTAACAGGATTTTGCTTTTCTGACTCTAAAGCTTGGACATTTTAGAGACAGTTCCCATTTCCAGCACAAACCTGAGTCTGTTTTCTCTTTCTGGGACTACCAAGGTACTGACCACAGCCTCCTAATCCTGGTGCAGAGAAGACAGTTTTTCTGTCTTCCTTCTCCACACACACCTACCCCAGTCTCCCATGAGAATTCTGATACAATGACTACACGTTTGAACCATGGGAAATGGCCCTTGCTATTCGAAGAAATATTGATGTCAGATTTAGAAGTAATATTTAAGCATGGTTTTAAACATTATTAAGTATAGCCCTTCTCAGAATTTAAGTAACCAGTAAATGTATTTCTCCTACTTTCAATGCATCATGAATTAATGAACTTTCAAAGTTTCAGATAAATGGAATATTTGTTTGCCTTGACAGGAAGAGTTTCTGTGTTCTAAAATAGCTACTTTTTGGATTTTTAAATATAGGTACAAGTTGTATCTTCATTGGGTTTGTCATTCTGTAGTAGTTTAAAATTTTTGACCACTTAATTAGGAAAAGCTAGTGGGTTTTTTGAGACAGGGTCTTGTTATATATAGCTCAGGCTGGCCTTCACTCACCACGTAGCCCAGGCTAGCCTCGAACTTGCAGCAATCCCCCTGCCTGAGCCTGCCAAGTGCTTGAATTACAGGCGTGCACCACCATTCCCAGCAAGTCAGTGTATTTTAAAATGCAAAAGCCCTTTGAAAAAGTCTGATATTTATTGCTACACATTACTTTGGGGTGAGAGATCATGACTGTTTATACAAAAGCACTTCTACTTTTGACTTAATATGGATAGTACATTATACACCTGGAATTTCTGGTGCTGGTTCCTAGATCAGTTTTCTATGAGATTATTTTAATTTTAATAAAAATTTTGATTTATGGTATTGAGTTCATGAATTTCAAGTAATTAATCCAAGTATGTTTGGTTTGTCTCTCATTTCTAATACATAGCCTGTGGCAAAAATCAAATTAATGCTTTTAAAAAGTTAGATGTCCAAATTAGCAAACAGATTTTCATTAACTTCAGGTCTCCTTTCATAGGCTTCTCTGTTGGTAGTTAATTTTTTTTCTCTCATAGGCATTTATGTACAATAATGTCTCTGGAAGGCATTCCTGTACCTGTTACTTCTTTATATTTCACTAACAGCACCTCACACAATACATCTATTCTTGAGTGTCTGTAAAACACAGTGAAGGTGAAGTTGTCACAGTAATTAAGTGATTCTATGCCCATTGGCATAGCAGTGAAACAGCCATCTGCCCTGAACTTGAAAGTGAGCCGTATTTCTCAGTAGACACATAGTTGGATCTTCTTGGGTATTCAGTTTGTCAAACATGCTGCTTTCAAAATAGTTTGGATGTCCAAACATGTTTTATGGTTCAAATATCTTAGCTCTTTAAAAGAAGTAAATGATTTGCCCCCCCCCCTTTGGTCTAGGGAAGAAAATAAAAAACAAGCTGATTTTCTTTTTTTCTTGACTGATACAAGACTGATTCTTTATTCACCATAGTTTAAATTGTGGTTATAATCTGTAAGATCTGAGGCCCTTTGTGAATCTAATCAAAGCTATGAGCTTCTCTTTCAGAAAGATGGCCACACACCCCACACTTCCATGTGGTTTTAGAGCATTCGTAGGGCCAAGGATTTTTCATAGGCTCTGGTTAAGAAACTCAGCTCTCTGTTCCTGGGAATCTGTTCATATTATCAGTGATAAAAATCTTATTATTGGGCTGGGGATTTAGCTCAACGGTTCGGTGGACTGCCTTGCAAGCACAAGGACCCGAGTTCAATCTCTGGTACCAAAAAAAAAAAAAACAAAAATCTTATTATTTTCAGCTGGACACAACACAGGCCTGTAGTCCTCAGTACATGTGTGATCCCTTGAGCCCGGGAGTTCAGGGCCAGCATGGCAACATAGTGAGACTTTATATCATAAAATTTTTTTAACTTTATATAGACTACACATCTGTGATTTTTTTTTCAATGTAAGTATTTATAATGAATAGCGGACCCCCCCCCCTTTCCTTTTCAACACTAGGGTAGAACACGGGCATTCTACCAGGGAATTGCATTCCCAGACCTTTATTGTTTTTATTTATTTATTTATGTTTGTTTTTTTTGTTTTTTTGTTTTTTGAGGCAGGGTCTCACTACGTACTTGAGACTGACCTGGAACTCACAGCGATCCTCCTGCCTCAGCCTCCCAAGTGCTGGGATTATAGGCGTGTGCCACCATGCCTGGCTATTATTATTTTTTTAAAACAGTCTTGCTAGGTTGCCCAAACTGGCATCAAACTTGCCATGCTCCTGCTGTAGCCTTTTGAATAGCTTGGGGATATCTTGATACGTCTTTTTTTTTTATTATTATTGGTACATTTAAGGTATACAATATAATGACGTTCATCATTGGAAATTTTCACCTTGACGTAATCCAACATGGTGCTTATTTTTTCCCCATTCCCCTGCTCTCCCTTCAACCCCTCTCTATCTAAAAAGACTTTGTTTCCATTTTTTTCTCGTATTAATTCCATTCCCTTCTTTTCCCCTTCCCCTTTGTACCTTTTCTTCCTATTTCACATTATCTATTACAGAAGAATGCTTGTGTGATATTTAAGAATGTAATCTTACTTTACTAGAAGATAATGTGAATTTTTACCCATTATACCCTACTGTAAAACATATGCCCTTGAATAGAACTTACTGAGGAAAAAAATTACCAAAATTGTATGTGCAGTACCATATTGCTTTGAAATGTTTTGCTGGGCGTGGTGGCGCACGCCTGTAATCCCAGCACTCGGGAGCCTGAGGCAGGAGGATCACTGATTTTGAGACCAGCCTGGGCTACATAGTGAATTCCAGATCAGTCTCAACTACATAGTGAGACCCTGTCTCAAAAAGCAAAACAAAACAAAAAAATGTTTTTAGATAGAGTCACAAATGAGATATTGACTTTTTTTCCCCCGTGGTACCAGGGATTGAACTCAGCGCCTTGAGCTTGCCAGGCAGGTGCAGCACCACTCAGCTAAATCCTGACTTTTGATTCTTAGTAATTTTTTTTTGTTCTCCCTCTCTCTCTCTCTCTCTCTCTCTCAGGATTTTGGGGCTCACTTTACCTGGGTTGACCCCTGGGAAAAGTTGATAACATTTAGTGTGGTAAAGTTTTTATCAGCTGTTTATCCCAGTCGTTTTATGAGTTTCGGTAAATAAACAATTTAGTGACGCCAGATTTTTTGTCACCTTGAATTTTTGGCCCCTGGAGGAACTGAAAGGATGCTTTGAATAACTGTAATTGGACTTGAGCCTCTTTAACAGCATTGAAAAGGAACAAGAGAATAGTGAGGCCATCTGCCACCCCAGTGTGAAAGGACTCGGTGTTCCACATGGGCTTTGTTATGGCCAAGGCAGGAAAGCCATTCACTGGTGTTTAGTATGCGTTTCAGCATTTCCAGATTGCCTTCTCGGAAGTTCACCATTTTAAAAAACATTTTCATCACATTATAAGTGTTCTGCTTCTGTTGCTTCATGCCGCCTTACACTCACACATCTAAGGAAAACCAAGACCTAGAATGCTTGCCAGGATTGCTGGGGTCACCTCGATTTCCTTAAAATTGTGTATCTCAGCAGCGTTTGACTTGAATGAAGGAAATGTTGCAGTCTTCAAATCTGGATCCGAAGCTGCCAAGAGCCTTCTGTTACCTCCTTTGACATCTGTTATTTTGTGGCTCCTGCAAGCTCCATTTCCTTGGAGGTTCTTGAAGCTGCAACTTAGCACGGATAGTTCCAAAGATAGATTCAGCCTATCCCATCTTGCTGATAGCCTCAAAAAGAAATTTGTTTTTTAATATATCTTTCTTCATGTATTTGGTGCATTTAAAAATTGTTCTTAAATTTTTTTTTAAATTTTTTGGAATTGTCTGATTGGCATGATTTTTCCTATAGACTTGTTAAATTCATTTCTTGTTTTCATTTTATAGTGCTTCCTAACAAGTTACCTCTTATATTTCCATCTGTCTTGACTTTATCTACTAATTAGTGATCTACTAATCTATATCCAAGTATTGTAGTTCAGTATAGAAAGGAAATATTCAGGCTGGGGCTGGTAGTGCACACTTGTAATTCCAGCACACTGAAAGGCTGAGGCAGGAGATTGCAAGTTCAAGCCCAGCCTGGGGAACTTTATGAAACCATAGTTTAAAATAAAGGGCTAGAGATGTAACTCAGTACAGAAGACCCAGATTCCATCCCCAATACCACAAAAAAAAGTTCAGGAACTTTTAACTAGTTTTTTTCTTTTAACCATAAATTAATCTTTTTGAACTCTTTTAAGAATTTTATGCTATTATGGGTGAAATTTTAAATAGGAAAAAAATGCAAATCTTATTTATGACTTTTTACGATTTCTTTAAAGGGTCTTTCAGGGCCGGGGATTTAGCTCAGTGGTTCAGTGGCCTGCCTTGCAAGCACAAGGACCCGAGTTCAATTCCCGGTACCAAAAAAAAAAAAAATAGTTCAAAAGGGTCTTTCCGTTGGGCCAATGGTAGACAAGAACGTCCCTATCTCTGTGTGCACGCTGACTTTCAGTGCTCTTTTCCCTCCCTTAGGATATTTAGAGTTTGATTAAATATCCCTCCATTCTTATCCTTTTCCTGTCGAGATGTTAATTTGAGCCAAGAGTGAAATTACTCTTAACAACAGATATTAGCCCAGAACTATATTCTGTTTGTCTTTGAAATAGCAACTCAAATATTAACCAGAATTTTTTATTCATGTTACTAGAGATTGCTATTTATTCTTCCTTTTTTTTTTTGAGACAGGGCCTCACTATGTAGTTGAGGTTGTCCTGGAACTCACTATGTAGGCCAGGCTGGTCTCGAACTCACAGTGATCCTCCTGCCTCAGCCTCCCGAGTGCTAGGATTACAGGCATGCACCACCATGCCCAGCTCTCTATTTATTCTTGATTCCAAATTACTAAGAAAACTTAAGAATTTTTAGCACATCAATTACGTTTTTTAGCCCACAGTTTGGCAGTGATAAAGGTAATTAATGGAATTCTTTTCCCTAGAGTTGATCTTCTCTCAGACAGAACTTTAAATGGTCAGAGTAAGGCTTCATCGTTACTTTCCAGTCTCCATTCTTGGCCACCTTTCCCTGATCCCTAGCTAAGCTCCTGTCCTGGATGCCCTTCCCCATTCAGGATTACTGCTGTGGAATAGCCCACCGTTACACCACTACCGGTGTTGTCTCTTGCTCCTCTGCCATGCCTGGATATTCCCATTGTCATCTGCTGAGTTCCCCGTGGAAGCCCCTTCTTTCCTTGTTGGCTTTCCCCTGCCTCCACTTTCTCCCTCTCTGCCTTCCTAATCTACAGTTAAATTTTTTTTTGTTTGTTTGTTTTTTGAGACAAGGTCTCACTGTGTAGTTGAGTCTGACCTGGAACTCACTATGTAGCCCAGGCTGGTCTCAAACTCCCAGCAATCCTCCTGCCTCAGCCTCCCAAGTGCTGGGATTGCAGGCATGCACCACCATGCCCAGCTAGTTAAATGTTTCTTGTATCTTATTCCCTTTTTAGAGTCCCTCAGACTCATTTAGAGTTTATGAAACACATTTATGTGTTCAAACATAATCTCATAGTCTCATAGGAAAAGATTGACCCTTCAAACTGTTTCCCAGTAGTAAGTGCATTTTAACACTGACCTACCAAACAAATCCTTTTATCTTTTATTTCATAAAGATAGTAATTTAGGGCCTGTAAGAAACTTACTGGTCTGGACTTGCCAGTGAGCAGGAGGACAGAAGTCAGGGCAGGCCTTTGTCTCAGAGTCGATTGGCTCTTTGATTCATTGATCTCTTGTTGGCCCAAGTAAGAGGAGTGGAGTATGACTGAATCTGTTCCCGACCATTGGGTCCCGTGGAATCTGCGGAATTCCACTGCAATAAGTGTTTTCTTGTTCTTCACACTTTGAGATGTTTAAACTTCTGATTCAAGTACTTGAAATATATATTTTATTCAAATACTTTAAGAATTCATTTTATTTTCCATAGCCTAATAAGGAAATTACAGTTTTTCCTGGGGCTGGTATCAAATGAGGAAATCCAAGCCACAGACGTCATTATCAAAACAGAGCTTTTTGAGCCGGGGATTTAGCTCAGTGGTTCCGCCTCCTGCATGGCAAGTACAAGGTCCTGAGTTCGATCCCCGGTACCAAAAAAAATAGAGCTTTTTGCTTGGTGTGGTGGTACACACCTGTTATCTTAGCACTTGAGAGGCTGAGGCAGGAGGATCACTGTGAGTTCAAAGCTCACCTGAACTACATAGTGAGGCTCTGTCTTAAAAACAAAAAACAAAACCAAACAAATTAGAGCTTCTTATTTTCAATTTGACTTCTGGCTTAGATGGAGGCAGTTGGCAATCTCATTTTGGATTTAGTAAAAGAGGCTCTAGAAGAGTTGTGATTTGAAGAAAATAGACTCTGGTGAGGGAGAATTAGGTCACAGCAGAGAGCTGTCCATTGGAGTAATATCTATCGTAAGACGAACATGAGCTTTTAACGGAGGTGGTGTGTGTCATTTCAAAGCCAGTAGAAGTTGGTGCAGATTCACTATCAGAAGAACTGTGAGGTTTTATTCAGGAAGCATCACCCTGTCTTAAAACTGGTTCCAGGGCCAGGGATTTAGCTCAGTGGCACCATACCTGCCTCACGAGTATAAAGTCCTGAGTTCGATTCCTGGTACCAAAAAAACCCCAAAAAACTGGTTCCATGCTTCTATTATTGCTGGGCCTTTACAGTATTACCAGCTTCTCCCCCAGCAAGTTCCTTGTAAAACAAATTCTGAGAAATGGTACATGTGTTGTGGTCCTGGACATGTAATTTTGAGCGGTCCTTGGGGATCAATCCTGTCCAAATGTAAAGTGATTTTAGTTTTCCAAGCTAACATTTTTCAGCCCTGAAATGATATCTCCTAAGTGCCCTTGGCTTCCCCACTATGAAATGTTGCATGTTGATAAGCAGTTCATGCCCTGCCCCCTGTGTCATCACAGAAACTGTGTCTTGATTATTTCTAGGAACTAAGAGAAATTCATAATAAGCAGCAACTCCAGAAGCAAAAGTCCATAGAGGCTGAATGGTTGAAACAGAAAGAACAGGAGCGAAAGATCATAGAATTAGAAAAGCAAAAAGAAGAAGCCCAAAGGTGAGTGAGTCTCTTGTTGGGTAGATTGCGGACCGTCTGGCAGAGGGGCAGGGCTCAGGTGGAAGCTGTCTTCCTAGTGATAGCTGGAGTATTCGCTTGTCTTTGGCAAGTGTTTAGTGTAGCTGAAGGAGCCTTCAGCATTTACATGTGTTTGGGGGCGAGTACAAACACTATGTATGAATCTCTGCATATACGAGACCCGCCCCCTCCCAAAGTTTTGGGTTAGTTCTCAGAGCTCTCCTATGTAGATAAATGGAATTATGCGAGGAAATTGGGACGCCTGGTTGGTTCATTTGCATACTAATGACCAAAATTACGTTTCCAGTTCAGAGCCTTTTAATAACAGTGCTGGTCAAAGTGCCTGGTTTGAAATCAAAGCCCTTGAGCTCTCCCTAGCCACACAGGGCTTCTCCAATGGACCAAGATTGTTTCTCTCTTGTCTCTTTCCTCTTTTTTTCAACTGTGAATTAAACTTGAGTACAAAAGGAGAAGATTTGCCACTGCTGCTGGAGATACAAACACCCTTGTGTCTGGTTTTGTTTGGATCTTTATGTTTCTGGTTATTTGTTCTGGCAACATTCTATAGTTAATTCTAGAAATTTTGATCCCTTTCAGTATGTCTGATTTTCTTATTTGATATTTGCTTTTTAAACTTGTTAATTTTAGACTTTAAGAAACAAAGATGACTAAATGCCCCAGTGATGTGCTATAAATTATAAAAAATTGGTTATTGAAATCAGACTGAACAAATGAAGGTATAAGTACCTGAGGCAAGTCATTGGCTTTAGGGGCTGAGTTCATTTCAATTTTTCAAAAACTGTGCATGCTGTCATGGATATATATAATATTCCGAATCTGGTTTGTGTTTGTTTCTTTATTTTTTTGCTTTTTAATGATAGTGGCAAGGTGGTTGGGTTGGACAGCAAGTTAGAAGGATGGTTTTATTTCTCTTGAGGGTAGGACTAAGGACTAATGTCTCCTTGGATGTTTGGGTAATAATTCTAACTTTGTCTTTAAAGTTTATAAAATGCTTTCCTCAGTAACACTAATTAGATTATCATACAGAATAGTGGTCCAGGGGCAGAAAATTTAAAGTACTCTTTATTTTTTTAAAGTTAAAAAGAATATAGTGCTAAATCTTCACATTCACAGAGCAGAAATACAGTTTTTTTTTAGCAATGGAGAATAAAAGTGTACTTCGTTTACAGTATGTTCCCATGACAGTTTGCTAACTCCAAGAGATGACCTTTGTGGTTTGGCCGTGTCCCAGGATAGCAGTCCAGGGCAGAGAATGTGGAACTAGGCTCCTTGGGATTGAACCTCAAGCATGACTCGCTGTGTGACATGCATAAGTCCTGGAATAGCTCTGCTTGAGCTTCCTCATTGGTACCGTGGGGGTAACAGGTCCTACCTACTTGTCAGAGTTAAAGGAGTTAACATATGGAGAGCTAGTTAGCATCATTGTATCTTGTTGTTGTACATTAGTTTCATTTACAATGCTCCTTTTAAAAATTTTATTAAGTCCTACGTAATGAGTGAAAAATAATTCCCTGTCTTTTCTTGAGAAGTTTGGGTTGAGGCCATCACAATTTTCAGGACATAGATTTACTTGCAGTTTATTTCAGCTATTTTGGAAAAAAAAATCCAAAAAACAACAACAAAGTAGTCAAAGTCAGTAAAATAGTCTTTTGCTTTCAGCTTCAGGTTTGGGACCAACATCTGTGCATATGAGTAGGACATACCCTACCCTAGGGAGGGACTCTTAATGGTCTGAGCGAATATGAGCTTATTTGAGCAATATTTCATTTGCAGCTTTTTGGGTGCACTTTATCTTTATTAAAGATATGTTCCTCTGTATTGCATGGCTTTTTAAAACTTTGTTAATTGTAGTTTAATACCTGTTTCAACATTGAGAAATGTGTTAATGAGCTTTTTATTGCTGTGACCAAATACCTGTGAAAAACAATTTAAAGGAGAAAAAAGTGTATTTTGGCTCACGGTTTCAGAGGTTTCAGCCCAAGGTCAGCTGGCTCCGAGGCAGAAACATCATGGCGGGAGGTTGTGGCATAGATGAAAGGTATCTTCCTCAAGACAACCAGAAGCAGAGGGGCGGGGATTTAGCTCAGCGGTTCGGTGGCCTGCCTTGCAAGCGCAAGGACCGGAGTTCAATCCCCGGTACCAAAAAAAAAAAGATCAACCAGAAGCAGAGAGGTCAAAGAGGAACAGCAAAAAGATACGCCATTCAGTTACACCCCAGTGACCTGCTTCCTCCAGTGGGGCCCCACCTCCCACGAGCCCATTCAGCTCTGACCTCGTGAATGGATTAATCCACTGAGGAGTGTAGCACCATTGTGATCCAGTCACCTTCTGAAAGCTCCACTTCTGAACGTGTGACTTTTGACTAACATTTTAGATCTAAACTATAATAACAAACATTTTTGGGCCAGGGATTTAGCTCAGTGGTTCTGCTGCCTGCCTCACAAGTGCAAGGTCCTGAGTTCAACCCCCAGTACCAAAAGAAAGAAAGAAAAAGAAAAGAAACATTTTCTTATTCTTATAACCATCTCACAAAATACATTGCACATTTCCTTCTGTGTTTTTCTAACTCGTGATTTTTGTCTCAGACTTGGAGCCCTAAATGCCTTTGTTTCACTGATGCAGTTGCTTTCTCTGAAGAACAATATCGATGTTTAGCAGCCCATTGACCAGATGGAGCTTCTTGGTGAAGAGACAGCAGTAGTGTTAAATTGGAGTTGCTTCCTTGCTGTAATCAAGCATCTTTGTTGGCAGACGAGCTCAGGAAAGGGACAAACAGTGGTTGGAGCATGTGCAGCAGGAGGATGAGCATCAGCGGCCAAGGAAACTTCATGAGGAGGACAAGCTAAAAAGGGAAGAGAGTGTCAAAAAGAAGGATGGTGAGGACAAAGGCAAACCGGAAGCTCAGGAGAAGCTGAGTCGGCTTTTCCATCCACACCAAGAATCTGCTAAGCCAGCTGTCCAGGCTCCTTGGTCGACCGCAGGTATCAGAAGTTAAAAATTACTCCAGGGGCTGGGAATGTGGCTCCGTGGTAGAGCACTTGCTTAGCATATGTGAGGCCTTGGATTCCTTCCCTAGGACCACAAAAACAAAAAAACAATTCTTGAAAATAAGTCATCTCTCTCCCCAAGCTTCTTAAGAGTCTGTATCTAGTTAGGCACCCATCTTGGGTACATGAATACATAGGAGAGTGCCATTCTGTTCGGACAGGGCAGCTCTTCATTCCCCAGGATCATTAGGGGTCTGTTCAAGTGGCTCCCACTCCACTGGCATTTGTGAGTCCTCCACAGTCTTAACCAAAGTGGTGTGAAGTTCATTTATAAAACCCCATTCAGACAGCTGTACTGCAAGTGGCAGTCTTAACCTGTCTTGCAAAAAGAATTTATTTCCCCCAGTTCTGAGCTGTTTTTGTGCCAGAGAGGTATTATAAGCATCTTTCCTTGTTGCCTACAGCAAGATGGTACTCACTGTCTTTTATTTGGCCTTTTGAAAATATGACTGTTTTTTGCCTTTTGAGCATAATTTGTTTTTGTTTTTTTTCTTTTTGGAAACAGATCAGGCTGGCCTTAAGCTCACAGTCCTCCTGCCTCAACCTCCTAAGTGCTGGGATTACTGGCATGTGCCACCACAGCTGGCCATAATTTGCCTCTTTAAAAAAAGATAAATGAAAGACTGATATAATTCATATGGATAGAAAGTTATCCCTTGGATAATATCAGATGCAAGCTAAAATGTATTTTTAAAATTTTTGTTTCGGTAGCAGGGACTGAACTTTAGCCCTTGCACTTGCGAGGCAAGAGGTGGAACCACTGAACTAAATCCTTGGCCCTCAAATGTATTTTTAAAATCCTGTGTGGCCGTGTGATATTATATAGCTTTGCAAATAGTACTCAGCCAAAGAAAATGATTGTTTTTTCTTTGGTAAATTGTATGCATGCATGCATTTATTTAATTGTTCCGCCATCAGTGTGTGTCTTTATCATTATGGTATACAGAAAGAAACACACTTGGAAGCCATCACACACTTGTTTCCTGTCTGCATACTGGGAGCAGGTGGGAGTGCGGGTCAGGCCACCCCCACCCCCGCTTTTACAATGCACATGGCCCAGGGCAGGACTGAGAAACCGTGTCATAGGAAGGACAAGTTTATTTATTTATTTATTTAATAGTTTTTAAGGTCTGAAAACAATTTCACCATTATTTAACTGTAAACATTTAGTTGAAGGTTCCTTGTGCTTCCCCTGTGTATAAAGTAAGAATTTATTTTTCTCCTTCATTCAGTGGGAAGTTTTGCATATCATAGATATAGTGCAGGTGGAGATAATAATTCTCATTGTGATTTAGATAAAATAGATTTGTGTTCAAATATAGTTCGGGTTAAAAAGTTCAGAGGATTATGATTAATTATTCTTTGTTTTTGTGTTTTTTTTTTTTTTTTGTTCCAGGTACCAGGGATTGAACTTGGGTCCTTGCGCTTGCAAGGCAGGCCACGGGACCGCTGAGCTAAGTCCCCGGCCCATGATTAATTATTCTTAACAAGAATACAGTCTTTAAGCCAGGCTTGGTGGCACATGCTTGTAATCCCAGCACTCGGGAGGCTGAGGCAGGAGGATTGCTGTGACTTTGAAACTAGCCTGGGCTACATAGTGAGTTCCAGGTCAGTCTCAACTACATAGTGAGACCCTGTCACAACACAAAACAAAAAGAACACAGTCTTCTGCTTCTAATCATTTTTAAAATTGAAACTATTTTCACTTAGAGTCCATCCTTGGGTTCATTTTTCTCCATAGGAATTATGGAAGACTGCACTGGGGGTTATCAGTATGACTGTTCTTGGTGAAATCGGCACTTTTATAGGATCATGTTAAGTGCCTAAAACCAACAGTTCCACATCTGTTGATGTGGAAAGCTGTGCCCCTCCCCGATGAGAGTTCTTCCTGGCTGATTCAACGTTGGGGTCATCCCCTAACAACGCCCTGGGTGGGGAGGAGGTGTGGGTTGATGCTTTACAGATGTGGGCCCTGGCACCCAGGCCAAGAGGAGGAGTGAGGGAATGGGCCTCTAGGCCGCCTTGCTGCAGCCGGCGCAAGAGGGACTTGTTTGGAGAATCCTCTGATGAACCCTGGTGGCGCTGAGTTGCTGATGTCAGATTCTGTTCTCCTTTGGCACTCGATGTGTTTCAGAAATTCCTTGAATGAATGGAAATAGTTCAGATGTTGATCTAAGGCAGGCAGTAGAGAAGATTTCAGACGTTTGGCTTGTGTTTAGCTTATTTGTTTGGTGTCTCCTGTAATGTTTTTTTCTCCTCCCCCACCCTTTTTTGTGAATAGAAAAAGGTCCTCTTACAATTTCTGCGCAGGAGAATGTGAAAGTGGTGTATTACCGAGCTCTGTACCCCTTTGAATCCAGAAGCCATGATGAAATCACTATCCAGCCTGGAGATATTGTCATGGTAAGAAAGACTCCAAGAGAGAGTTTATATTGATACTTACCTAACATCTGTCCTCTTTCTGCTAAGCAGTTGTGAATTTATCGATGTGTGTGAAATCCTAAATGTGAAAACATTTCGGTTTTTGATGTATAACATCAATCTTCTTCCTTTTTCATTGGAACAAAAAGTAGTATTTAAAAAATATAATCTAACATCACTTAAAATACAGACCTTAAAGACTTTGTGTCTGTACCATAGGCTTAGCGTGTGTGTTTGTGTTTGTGTGTGTGTGTGGTACTGGAGATTTAATCCAGGGTCCTGTGAATGCAAAACAAGTTGGTACTGCTGAGCTATATCCCCAGTCTTTTGTAGCTTTTTATTTTGAGATCCAGCTTTGCTAAGTTGCCCAGACTGGTCTCATCCTTGATATCTTGCTGTCTCAGCCTTATAAGTAGTTGGGATTACAGGTGTGTGCCACTGTGTATGGCTGCCTTAGCATATTTTCAAATTTATAAATGTCTAGTAGTTTCTGAATTTAGATGACTATATACTATGAGTAATCTTTAAGAAATAGTTTTACATTTAAAGTACTCTTACCATTCATAATTGCCAGTGATAATTATCTTTAGGTCAAAGCATCTTTTTTCTTCCCTTTAATTGTATGAACTTCAAATTAGATAATACATAATGAATTGAATTTAGCGAATCTACTACTCTGCAAATGAACAGATAAAGACATTTAGAATTTTGCCTCGCTTATGTTCTTTAAAATAATAAAATATCTTTTGGTTTGACTAAAATTACAGAATCAGTTTGAGAAAGAAAAGCAATGTGGTAAATAATTGCTAAGTTATTTGCTAAAGAAAACAGTTTCTTGACTAGTGATTCATTTAAGAATAAGTCTTAGGGGCCAGAGATTTAGCTCAGTGGCACCACGCCTGCCTTGCAAGCACAAGGTCCTGAGTTTGATCCCCAGTGCCCCCCAAAAAAAGTCTTAGGGTCCAGGGATTTAGCTCAGTGGTTCCACTGCCTGCTTTGCAAGCACAAGGATCAGAGTTCCATCCCCGGTACCAAAAAAAAAAAAAGAAGTCTTAGAGGTGATCAAACTGCATTACTCTTAGAATTTGTCTTTCTTTTTGTTTAAAAATGCGAACAATTCAGAATGTTTAAAGAACTGTGAAAGTTAAAAACATGTTTTTCATGCTAGGTTATGAAAATGTTAGCAGGTAATCTGTTTTAATGAGAAATTCCTGCTCTTTTGCGGGAATATATTTGGGATTAGACCTGTAATTCTAGTCCTGTAGTAGTGGTACTGAGTCCTCCTGGAATTGGCCAGTTGACCCTAGCTTGATTAGATGAGTATAGTTTAGATATGTTGTAAGAATAAAACATTTCATTAAACATATTTTGCCTTGCTTTCAAACCTTTGCTTTCCTGGTGGAGGTTAAAGGGGAATGGGTAAGTCTGCCTCACTGTCAGGAAGTCTCCTTTTCATTCGCTGTTCTGTTCTTTTCACTCACTTGAATTCTGTGCAAGTATGCCTATCTTTGGGTGTTGTCGTGACAGTACGAGTATGTTTGAAGTTTGTGTAGTAGACTGTGCTTAAGAGGAAAAGTGTAAATCCTTGGAGTTTGTGCGTTAGTTTCTAGGTCCCATTTGATGACAGATTTAAAGCCTCTGTGTTTGGCAAGTCTTCATCTCGTCCACAAGTTCCAAGTAGGTTCAACTTAAAAGATAACATTCTTACTCTGTTTTTTGAGAAGGAGAATATTGGGATAATTTCCTGGCTAAGAAAACCAGAAGTCATTAAAGGCAAAAATAGACAAACGGTATACTTTACAAACATTAAAATTTCTGCTTTCTCTATATATGAAACCAAGGGTTACTGTTCATATTAAAGACTCCAAACATCTGTTATTAAAGACACCACAAGCTTTAGACAAGTCAGCAGAGGTAAAGAGGTGGCATTCACAGACAAAGGAGCAGGTGATTAAAAAAACACATGAAAATATGCTTAACTTCATAGGTGATCAAGAAAATGAAAGTTAAAAAATAGGATAGCAGGGCCGTGGATTTAGCTCAGTGGTTCTGCCACCTGCCTTGCAGGGTCTAGAGTTTGATCCCTGGTACCAAAAAAAAATTAATTAATTTTAAAAAATAGAATAGCACTTTTCTCTAACAAATGAGCAAATTTAAAAGTTTGATAGGGGTTGGGGATTTAGCTCAGTGGTTCCGCCACCTGCCTTGTGAGTGGCAAGGACCAGAGTTTGATCCTCGGTACCAAAAAAAAAAAAGTTTGATAAAGTCTAGCTTTGTCAGGAGTGATGAAGATGGATATAATATATATTGTCAGCTTAGGTTTATAAATTGCTTAGGCAATGTGGCATTGCCTATTTGGATATAAAATTGTTATTCCTCTTGATGCAGAAGTTGGTTTTCCTCCTTCCTCTAGGTCTTTTTGAGGCACATGTGTATACGTGGATGTTCACTGCAGTTTTGTTTCTAAAGGCATGAGAACAACTTGATGTTCATTAGCAGAGGGATAGTTGAAATAAATTATGATGCAGCTATGTAGTATATAGAGGATTTTTTTTAAATTATAGATATACACATAGGTTTGTCATTAAAAAGTAGAAGTAGTATGTACAGAATTATTGCACTCTGGTTAAAAATAAAACTGTATACATTGTATGTATGAGTGTGCATAATTGAAGTCTTAAAATATATGCATCAAACTGTTAACAGAATTTACCACTGGGAAGTAGAGAAGGAGTTTTGATGCTTATGTATTTCTTTTTCTTTTTTGTTTTTGGACAGGGTCTCACTATGTAGTTGAGACTGACCTGGAACTCCCTATGTAGCCCAGGCTGGTCTCAAACTCACAGCAACCCCCCCTCTGCCTCAGCCTCCCCAGTGCTGGGATTACAGGCATGCGCCACCACACCCAGCTTCTAATCTTATGTTTTTCTATATTATTTCCATTTTTTAGAAATGTGCTACATTTGTAATTTTAATAAAACACTGAAAATCCAACTTCAAGGACAAGCAAAACAGAATGTCTACCCAGCACTAGAATGTTATTTATTTTGTCTCCAACATGTCAAATATGTTGCGAAGTGTGGAATATACTACTGAGCATAATTTAGAATAAATTAATGGCTCTCTGAAGGGACAGCAATGACTTCATTTTGTGCTGTACATTGCAGTGTGACATTCCAAATGCCATTCAGCTGTATTGTCTTTGTGAGGATACCGACCAGTGCAGGAAAGACAGAAGCTGACCTGTGAGAGCAAGGTCGGCATTTTCTTTTTTTCCCTCCCCTGTGGAGTTTGCAGTTAAGAAACATGAGCATAAAAAATATATAGTAGAAAATTACTGTCAGTCTTTTCTTGGTTGAATAATGTAGGGATTACTTTTACTTTTGTGGGCATAGTAATCATCAGATCCTCACATTTCTCAGTCTTCTTTGAAAAACAAACTATACATGTTAGATTTCAGAAGCCAAATACATTTCCGTTTTAAATGTAAGCAGTCTTAGGAGGTACTTTAAAATCAGTATTTTGTTTCAGAAAACCTTGATGATCAGCCCAGTCTTCTCCAAAAATATATTTTTTCATGGTTAACAATCTTTAATGTTTTGTATACAGTCATGTTCTAAATGTTATTGACAATATAAAATCAGGAAAAAACACATGAGAGAAAAACCTATTGATAAATATTCATTAACTCTCCTAGCAATTTAAAAGAGGAGAGGAATCTTTGGGCTGCTTGCTCTGGGGAGACATTTTCATGGAGGATTCTTAGATGACTTTGACCTCGATGACTGAGGTTTAGATGCTTGGAAAATAAATGACCTCTCTTCTGATCTGTAGGTCCCAATATCCGAAGGGTGCACAAATCAGAACTGACCCTAACATGTACGTCTCAGAAATATACAATAAACGAAAAGACCCACTGACTGCTGTTTTGTTGTGCTTTGTCTTAGGAACACGGACTGGTCATCTAAGTGCTAGGACTGAGTGCATCAGAATTGCTTAAGGAACTGCAAGACATAACTCCACAGGACTCACCCCCAGAGATTCTGGGGACTAGAGTCCGTATACGATATTCAGAATTCTCTCTTGGTTTTGTTAGAGAGTCGCTTTCAGGAACCACTGATTTAACCTCATCTCATTTTCCTGCCAGGACTACTCCACATATCATTTTTGGAAAATATCGCTTAAAAATATCCAAAGAAGAAAAGACCTTTAGTCATTGTCAGCCACCAATCAGTCAGCTCACCTAGAAAGTATTTATCTTCTTTAGAGTAACTCATATAGCAATTTGAACTTTTCATTTTTCTTTTCTCTGGTTGGAGATTACTTCTTTAAGCCTGCCTTTTCTATCTTTCTTCCTTAGATTTCCATAAATTTAACATCTGAACTCAACTTCTTTATCAACAGTTGGCCATAATATCGCAGCTATTTTGAGGGACCAGTATGCACACATGTACAGTTACAGGTGTGGGTCGGATCTAGCCACCTGCCTGTGTTGCAGTAGAGTTTTATTGGAACACAGCCAGACTCATACGTTCACATGTTGTCTCTAGCTGCTCTTGTGCTACAACAGCAGTCTTGAGCAGTTGTACCAGAGAAAAAATGTTCTGATCTCTGGGTTAGGCTTTCAGAAGAGTTTGAATAGTCTCATGTAGGAGTTTAAGGGAAACCTTATATTGACAAATCCATGAAAGGTGCTGTTATCTGTATTCCTCAACACAGCGCCAACAGCCACTACCAGCTGGTCTGATTCAGTACACATCCCTATTTGTCATGGTCTGTGAGGAAAAAGGAATCTGTTTCTCTCCTGTCTTAAGTTGCTTTCTGTTTCTGTAACAAATAACTGAGATAATTGACTTATAAAATGAAAGGGGTATTTTTGGTTCGGTTTCAGAGGTTTCGATCCCATGATCAGTTGACTCTGTTGTTTTGGATAAGGAAGCACATTGTGGCAGAGGCACATCCACGGTAGAGCAAAACCACTCACCTCGTGGGCAGAACTGAGAGGAGGGACCAAAATCTCACAGCCCTTTCCAGGACAAGCCCCCAGTGATAGTAAAGACTTCTCACTAGGCCTCCCCGAGGCTTCACCTCCTCCCAACAGCACTACCTGGTGAGCAGGCCTTTACCACTTTAGGGACATTCAAGATCAAAACTATAATTCTGGGCGTGGTTGTGCACACCTGTAATCCCAGCACTTGAAAGGCTGAGGCAGGGGGATCATGAGTCTGAGGCTAGCCTGGGCTACATAGCAAGACGTCATCCAAAAACAAAAAGTACCACCTCCTGCAAATGGTAGCCATTGAGTATGTAATCATTAGAAAGGAGACGTAATACCATCAGGCTTTAGCCAAATGGATTGTGTCTGAAATTTGCTGCTGTGTACCACTGATTGTTGCTTCAGTGCCCTACAGTACGCATGTACAGTTACTAACATTTTGTACACTAGCTCTTTAACATGACCCCAGCAATGATTGTCTTTCATTTTGATGATACTCTACTCAAATTACCCCTAAGTACTCTTGGCTATTGCAGTAGGCCAGATTAAATGAAGTCATATTAAGACCAAAATGGTTAATAAAATCCCTGCTAGCCTCCAGTGGGTGAGTGTCCTTTATGTAAAAGCCCACTTTGTAGCCTGCCATGTTACAAAGAAGTTTGTGTGCTTGACTGTTTGGTCTGTCATAATCAAATAGTTGATTGAATTTAGATGTTAAGAGGGATTTTTAAAATCTCCTCTGAACCTTGAAGTGTAATGATTAAGTAGAACCCTATAAGAATAAATTTAACTAATTGAGACTATAGTTTGTGCTATGGTTGAGGCCAGTGAATTGCCTTGGTTAAAAGTGAAATCCATACTGATTTTATTGTTGCCATTAGAGACAGGCGAAGCTCTTGTTTGCAGAGCTAAGAGGCTGAAATGGCCCCTTCCCCAATGGTACAGCATGCTTCCTCCCCTATTTGGCAACATACTAGGCAGGATTCCTCAGCCAGGATGGGACGTTTTCTCTGGGCTTCAAACCTAATCCCAGATCTCCACCCCAAGTCTTCTTAATCAGAGGAGACCCTGTGTCTGAGAGGAATAACAACAGGTCATAGGACGTAACTAGGTAAAGCAGCTGGTACTCGGAAGAGGTCCTAATTTGACAGCCCTGTGGGAGTTCCAAGCCCTTCAGATTACCACAGCAGGAAGGTAAACCCAGATTTTCCATCACCCCAGACAGGCTTCCAGGGCACAGAACTCTTGCAATAAAGCAAACATTGTTTAGTGTGAACTGGGTGGACACCAAGCAGACGTTTAGAACGGGACAGATGCGCCGATAGGAGAGCCACAGTACAAAGTCGGAGCTGGACGATAGGAGAGAAAGCTTTAGAAAATCCATCCTTAAGCACTTCTCATTTATCAGGCAGTGTTGTCAGTCTTTATCAGTCCTCACAGCCACCATAATGACAGGTTTTTGTCATTCCTGGTTTATAAGTGAATAAACTGAGGCACCCAGAGGTTGAACTTGCCCGAAGTCATCTAGTTAGTGAACTGCAGAGCCAGTGTTTTCATTGAGACCCTCTAATTGCAGAGCCTTGTTCCTGATCATCATACTTTGTGGTCTGGTCTTGAGTCTGGATGGTGCAAACTCCTCCTCGCCCCTGCCTGGCATCACAGTTGGTCCAGAACAGAGGGGTAGAGCTTGGCTCTTAAACCTGAGAAATGGGGGAGGCTCTTGCAGCTTAGAAGCAGCTGCGTTTCCAGTGCCCAGCAGCGGCAGTTTCAGTGTATCACAAAACCAGCAGTAAATACACCTGGGAAGGATCGGGAGCTAGCCATGGAGTTTTACATAAAATATCCATGCAGGATGGAAAAATGTTGTTTTAAATCCTCATCTAGAGAAGCAGTTGTGGCTGCCCGAAAAAGGAAAGTAAGAACAAAACAATGATAGAGAGTGAATGAATAGTGTGGCTGGTCTGTTCACATTCATAAAAGTATCAGCAAGAAAGACGGTACTGTGAAGCAAAAAACAGAACCTTTGGAACTATTATACTTGATCTGAGGAGGTTCCTTTTTGGTTGTTTGGAGAATTCTCAGCTTTAAAAATTGCTTTTATCCATGATGGCGAAAGTTCTCTGAGGTGGGATAGCAGGCAGGTACTCCCTACTTGCTAAAATTTTGTAAATAACAGGTAGAATGAAACAGTAAGTCTTGTACTCTAATGTACTCTCTTCATCCCTACCCTTAATTCAAACAAAGAAATAATACACCCTATTAGTCACTCTACACCGAATATAGATGGATGTTCGGTTTGTTGAATACTTTTTTCTTTATCTTGTTTTGAATACCTGAGTGGATTAGACAACAGGCAGTTTTGGTCAATTCCCAAAAATTGTTGTTTAGACCCTACTCATTCATTTCTGTGATTTCTAAAAAGCAGCATTAATATCCAATGAAGTGTTTAGTGTTCTACCTCTGTAGACTGGGTATAAAGGGGTAAAATAAGAGGCGGGCTCTGATAGACCCTTATTTGGCCTAAAGTCCTGAAAATAATACTCTACTAGTAAATGTCATCATCCCCCTTTTGCTTATAAAATAGTTGGGGTGGGTAACTTGTAAAGACAGGTAGGATTGAGCCATTTTAATCTGAGAATTTAAAAAACTGAAACATTAAATTCACTTTGTATAATCTATAGCCTCAGATTTTTAAACAGGAAAATTCTACATTCTCATGTGCACATTTGTGGGTATTAAAATTAAAGTTGCATAAGTGAAAACTATGGGGTCTTAAAATTAACTATGGCTGTAAGTAACCGCTTCATTGTCTCTTCATGTATCTGTAGAGCTTTAAAATGGCTAAGCACAACAGTCACCTTTGCTTCCCATGGAAACCAACTAGAGTTGTATTTTTTACCCTTCTTGATCCTGTGCTGAATAAAATTAGTTACTGGAGGTTTTAGAGCACTTCATTTTTATTGATTGCACTCTTTGCCTTCAACTTTAAATAATGTACCCAAGTCAAATTACTTTTAATAATTACATGATTTCCTGAGTAATGAAGCCTGTCAGATTAGTTCCTAATTCAAAATAACTGGTTTAAACTGTGTGCCTGAGGACTTCTGGTACTTTAACTGCCATTATTAGAAACAGGAGGAGGGAAAGTTTAAAAATAAAGTACAAAGAGTAAGAATTTGAATTATCGTACTTCCTAGAGTTAATGTTTAAAGACCGTTTTTCCAGACACATAGATTAGGATGAAGAAATTTCTACGCTGTGTCAGCCAGGCTTAGGGCTGGGATTAGGGCTGGGGTATCAGTGTATTCGGGGGTTGATTTAATTCCACTTAGCTAAAACATTGTGACTTTCCTGCAGGTGGATGAAAGTCAAACTGGAGAACCGGGGTGGCTTGGAGGAGAATTAAAAGGAAAGACAGGATGGTTTCCTGCAAACTATGCAGAGAAGATTCCAGAAAATGAGATTCCTGCTCCAGCCAAACCAGTGATTGACTCAGCACCCACCCCTGCCCCAAAACTGGCCTTGCGTGAGACTCCTGCTCCCTTGGCAGTGACCGCTTCTGAGCCCTCCACAACCCCTAACAACTGGGCTGACTTCAGTTCCACGTACGTGTAGACATGCTACTCCTGATCATTTTTTAAATCCCACTTAGTAATCTTTTTCTCCTCCAAACATTTTTGTAGTCTTGGCTTATCACTCTTTGTAAAGAAGCTGGTTTATTTTCATGACTCCTTCCTCTGACAAACTTACTGGCAAAATTGGGGTTGCTTCTTGTCACTGAACTGGATTTAATGATATCATGGCCTAACAGTGGTTTGCCATGGTCTACACTAAAGCCAGTCATCATGTTTCGTTCAGTATTTTATCTGTATCTTCCATTCTTAGGGGAGAAATAGAGAAATACAGCTTCCCCATAATCTGTGTTAACATCCGTGTCAGTCAGCAGATCCTCATTTCCTGAATACAGGCACATAGCAGTTTTTTTACTGGGCAAAAACAGAAATTGAATTCAGTCATGTGGTTTTGAGTAAGACGAAAAGCTGTTTCCTGTAAAGCTTTGTGCTTTTATTCATCTTGTACAAATGTACAGTGAAGTGAAAAGGTGTGTACAAAGTATGTACACGGCTACTATGAATTCTGGGCTTGGGTCACCAAAAAATAACATTAAGCAAGTAGCATATAAGCGAAGGTTTGCAATCCTAGGTGAAGCCACTGTCCTGACTTCCATGTGCAGCTGTCTAAGAAGATGTCGTACTAGTATAGTAGTAAGAATGACTGGAGTAAGTGTTTTAAATTTCTTTTCCAGTCTAATCATCTTTTAGAAGAAACCCTTAGAAGGCAAGGAGTCAAGATGTGTTTCTGGGAAATGATTAGGTGGAACAAATGGAAACAGGAACAGTGACCAAGGGAAGGACATAAGTTTTTCATGCTTAATTTTGTGTAAGGGTAAAGGTGCTACAGGAGATCTTCCCTGTGTAATCTCTGCTTAAAAACAAAGCCTTCCATTGGTCTGACTTCCACGCTCGAGTTCTTCCTTCTTCTTTTTACCTTGACTGAAAAGTTTAGACTTTTTAAACGAAAGTTTTAGTTAAAGACTGATACTATGCTTTCCAGGATTTGGTTTTTTGTTTTTTTTGGGGGGGGGCTGGTTTTTTGAGACAGGGTCTCACTGTGTATTTCAGGCTAACCCTGAACTCACTATGTAGTCCATGCTGACCTCAAGCCTGTGGCAATCCTCCTGTCTCAGCCTCCTGAGTGCTGGGACTACAGGTGTGAGTCACCATACCCAGCTGCAAAATTTGTCTTTGCTGTGGATCAGATCACTTTGATTCTCTTTCTCATTAAAATATTTAGTGTGCAAGTCTCCGCATCATTATACACTTTTTTCCAAACCAAAAATCAAGATGTACAGTCTAACAAAGGAATTACTTTGATTTTCTAATTTGTTTATATGTCTTATAAAGATGTAAGCAGTAAATTGCATTTAGATCTGCACTCCTGCAGATGTACTGATCCATAACTATAAAATCACTAAATTAGAACTCTCTATACACGACAACTTGTTGCTCTGGAGAGGCCAGTGGTAGTTGCATGGCATCTAGGCAGATGACCAGATCTTACTGGAGATTGGGTGGGGCAGGGAAGCTCTTTCTGCCCACGTGACATATTTTCGTTTGTGGCATTTGAATTTTTTTTTCCCATTTAGGTAATGTTATAAATGATGAGCGTCATCATATGAAGATGTTTTTCTAGTGCTGTGAAGTCTCAGAGTTTTTTCATGTCTAGTATTTCAGGTGACCCTCACCACTAACCCACAGTGGCAAAATATTTTTCTAATGAGGAAATCAAAAGTCAGAGAAACTTGTAATTTGCCTGAGGGTTTTTCTGGTGTGTGAATTTTAGACTCAAACCTAAACCCAGCACACCTTCCTATCCTCCTTGTTCTTTAATGTAGAAGGCCACAATAAACATATTAGCTTTGTGTTACACAGACTTGGGTGCCATTTTTATTTTATGTTTTATTTATTTATTTATTTATTTATTTTTTTGGTACTGGGCATCAAACTTGGGTCCTTGCACTTACAAGGCAGGCCACCGAACCTCTGAGCTAAATCCCCAGCCCCTATTTTAAAATATTTTTGCACTGTAGTGTGGGTGGAAAGCCAGCGTGGGAGGAAATGCTCACTATTTATACAGTGTGCCTTTCCTTCCAGGTGGCCCAACAACACGAATGAAAAACCGGAAACCGACAACTGGGATGCGTGGGCAGCCCAGCCTTCTCTTACCGTCCCCAGTGCTGGCCAATTAAGGCAGAGATCGGCCTTTACTCCAGCCATGGCCACCGGCTCCTCCCCGTCTCCTGTCCTGGGCCAGGTGAGGTGTGAAGACTTAGCGAGCCGTACAGTGCCAACAACTTCAGCAGATGCTTGTTGGCAGTACCCTTAGAAGTAAGCCGCCTGAGGGGTGGCGGGGTTGGCCAGCTAGAATATGCTAGGAAGACAGTTCTGAGTGGGATAAACTCCTGCCAGGGTTGACAGACACTTCGCTAAAGAAGTAGCATTTGAACTGTGTCTTGACCAGCAGGTAAAATCTTACTTAAAAATGGAGAAGGCTAGCATATCATGCAGAAAGTGCTGTAAAAAGAGGCTTTAAAAGTGTGTTTAAGGAAAATCATGAGTAAGTCCGTTTGGCTAGAATCTTGGAAAAGCTAGACTGATTGGAGGTTATAAAGAAGCTCTGAACTGCCCCATCAAGGAAGAATAATTTCTGAAAGGATAGAGGTGGTTATTCTGAATAACAAGTCTTTTTTGCCTAATATAATAAAGATAAAAGAATGGAATTGAATGAAATTTCTACAAAAATCTAACCAAATAGCACATACCCATTGGGGAGGGATCGACAGCTCAGGGACAGTTTTCACTCTCAAAACAACCAGATTAAAGCCAGATCCTGGGCAGATTGGTCAAGAGGTGGTGTGCAGGAAGATTAGAACAGAGAACCAGCAACAGTGACACTCCTTAGGAGTGTCCAGGTGCAAGTGTGGGCAGCTGGGAGGAGCCAGTGGAAAGGGAAGAGAAGACACTGCAGAGGGCAGCCATGTTGATGGAGTCAGGGCCCTTGGGAGCCAGCAGGAAAGGAAAGAGACCTGGGATTGAAAAGAAATCCCTTGCCTTAAGGCCAGTCAGGAGAGCGGGAAGAAATGAACTTGAGGTCGAGGGAAGAGTTGAGTTTAGATGTGTTGCAGTGATGGTGGAAACAGAACATCCAGGTAGTTGTGTCTGGCAGGCTGATGGGACATGGATCCGGAAGGTGGAAGGAAGAAATTTAAATCTCTCCCCTGAAATTAGATTCTGACTTCTATTCTGCAATCTGATTTAACCTCACTATTTCCCAAGTCGAAAAGAACAGTAAAATGGAAATGAGCAGTAAGAAAGCAGATAGGTTTGTGAAGAAAGAGAAGGAGCAGAATGGAAAGAGGGTGTTGGAAAAGCACAAGCCATGCATGTTGCCAGTGAGAGAACAGATCGGTAAGTCAGAAGTCAGAATTTAATCGGTGCCAGTGGATACAGCATTAAACATACCGAAGAGAAACTTCCAGCTTTGTTTTCTTCTGGACGAGGACGGGTAACGAGAAATTGGAGAAGTGAAGGAGAGAAGGAAGTTCCAGTCAGGCACCGGCAGAGGCCCCGAGGGCCTGTGGGATACAGAAGTTTGCAAATCGGCAAACTAGGGCTTTGGCAAAAGAGAATAAGAATTGTCTGGCTGAATTTAACCTGAGCCTTGATCCTTCCACAGTCCTGCAGCACAGCCCAAGACTAGGGATAATGACAGTTATATAACCCACTAAGACTATTACTACTATCAGGGCAAGTCTGTTCATGAACTTTCAGGGAAAGTGCCATCTCTGTTTTGTGGATGTGGGAACTGAGGTTCAGAGAGGTCACACAATTGTTGAGGTATCCCAGAATTAAAGAGTGCCAGACTTAGGATTCAAACCTGGGGTCGTGTCCACGTGAAAAGGTTCAGGGGGTGGGCACAGGAAGGGGTTTCCGGGGGAGAGATTCTGCAATGCCTTTGAGGACACAGAAGATGTGACTCACGGTGGGGTCCTGTCCTGGTGGAGAAATCAACACAAGTGGCCAGGAGGATTAGACGGACAGAAGGGCTTTGCATCAGTGGCTGTGAGGTAGGAGGTTTACCCTGAGGGGAGGAATGTGTGACCCTGGTGTGTGTGGAGTCCATAGAGACCTGCTCCATTCCGAGGGCTGAAGTGAAAGGAAATAGGGGTGGGGCAGGTTTGGGAAGGTGGAAGCTCATGAAGAGCATTTGTGTCATTTATTCTGCTAATTTCTTAGTTCATTGAAACGAGTTTTGTAATATTATCTGTTTGTTTCTTTGTAAGAGTCTATTTTGTCTGTGTTTTACTCTGAGTAACTACTTTTAAGATTGTGTTACACAGTGTATGAACTATTAGTAGTATTCTCTTCTTTTGTTATGAAATTTTGTTTTTATTTTTTCATAAAATAAAGTTATTGATGTAGACGCTGAAACTATTTGGGCTCTTGTAAATTCCCCATTTACCACAATTCTATCATAAAAGTAAAAATAACTTCCAAAGGCAAGCACAAATGGGTTCCAAACTCTCTTTGGGCCTTAGTTTTTGTTCCTGTGCATTTACATAGATGCTGGAAAATGAACAGTGTTTTATGTGTTAGTAGCTGCTTTAAGATGCTATAGTATGTAAAGACATAATAAGTGCCTCGCCTGCCTTTTCAGCCTCATCTCCTACCTCACCCCTCCGTGAGTCTAGGCTACACGCAGTCCTGGATTTCACTCCTCCTCCCGGACCCTCTGCAGCGCATGTTGAGTACCACCTCAAGGCCTTTGCCTGTGCTGTGTCTTCTGCCTGGAATACCCTTCCTCCCCAGCCCTAGCTACCAAACCTCTCATCGTTCAAGGCTCAGCTCAGATGACTCCTGCTCTGTGAAATTGTCCCTCATACCCTCAGGCAGAATCCATGTTTTTTCTTCTGTTCCTACAGCGAGGAGTTGGAACTTCTTTATAGCATATTTCATTCTACCAGATGGTATACTTAATTGGTTTTATCTCTTTCTTCCCCATTAACTGTGAGTTCCTGGCTAATTTATCATAGTGTCTATTTTTTATAGTGCGTTATGGTCAATAAAATGCATTACGCTAAAGTATTTTGGAGAGGCAGAGATGGTGTTTTATTCATCTTTGTAATCCCACAGTGCCTTACATATAGATGGACAATAAGTGGTAATAACAAAGAATTTATGCTAATCCAACTCTATTTCTCCTAAAGTGCTGGAAATTGAACCACTAAACAACATCCCAGCCCTAACCTGTTTCCCTAAAAGGAACTAAAACGCGCACAGTACAACACCCAGACTAAAATATCAACTGATTATCTCATGCAGTGTGGTACTATTTCTGCTCCACTGTTAATCCTCCACTAGAAATCCAAATCAAATTGGAAACGGGCAGGAGCCCTGGGCAACTTGAGGGTTAAAATAGAACCAAAATGTAAAAGGTACACAGCCAAGTGCAACAGAAGTATGCTTCTTTAAGTGGGGAATTCTTGATGGTCCCGAGATGGCTTTGTGAGCGGGCTGGCAATTTTTGCCTCCATTTTTGGAAACACACAATTATTGAGAAACAGTGAGGCAGATTGTGTGCTTGTATGTGCTTGTTGCAGAAAAAGTTCCAGAATTCACATCAGCCTTAACTACTAACAAACACAATTTAACGAGAGGTCCTTTGTGTTATTCCACACAAGGGTGAAAAGGTGGAGGGGCTACAAGCACAAGCCCTGTATCCTTGGAGAGCCAAAAAAGACAACCATTTAAATTTTAACAAAAATGATGTCATCACCGTCCTGGAACAGCAAGATATGTGGTGGTTTGGAGAAGTTCAAGGTCAGAAGGGTTGGTTCCCCAAGTCTTACGTGAAACTCATTTCAGGGCCCATAAGGAAATCTACAAGGTATTTTTGTGTGTGTCTGCTTCTGTTTGATTAAATCAATATTGGGCATTAAATTATTGTTTGCACTAGTTAAGATTCATAGAGAAGAATTGCAGGATTATTTTGTCTTCTGGTTGTTTTAACTGCAGAAGTTAGAGTACATGAAGTACAAAAAGGGAGGCTTTTATAGATAAGTAGCCATCTTTCTTCCCTTGTGAAAGTCTGTACATCCTGTTTTTGATGGAACTGTGCAAGAAAGAATTCTACCCTGAGACCTAGAAAATTTGTGCATTGTTTAGAAATTTTGACTCTCGTGATACTTAGTATGCAGTACTGTACCAGGCATATGTGAATGCTTAGAAAACCAGAGTTTGGGGAAATAATTGGAAAAATCAGTTACCATTTTTATTTAGGGTTTGCTTATAGCATGGCACCAACAAGGTTGTTGCTTAATTATCCCAACCATATAGATGTTCAGAACAAATTACAAGCTTCAAAAAGAAAAAAATAGCAAAAATAACCCTTGAGCACCCATCAGTCATGCTTTGAAATAGGCCGGAACGTAGCTGTTCGCCATAGCAGAGCGCTGAAAAACCGGAACACGAGCAGAGCGCTGCCTTTGTAGCACCTCACTGTGGGCTTTCACTTAGCTAAGTACAGCTGTTTCACCTGTGAATGGTTCAGTTTTAAAAGAGAAGAAGTATCATGTGTACATTTTCTTTTAAGAGAAGAGTTAAAATGCTGTCTCCTTCCCTTCTTTTAGTATGGAGTCTGGTTCTTCAGAAAGTCCTGCTAGTATGAAGAGAGTGGCTTCCCCAGCAACCAAGCCAGCTGTGTCGGGCGAAGGTGAGAGGACCTAGTCCGTGCTCTGTTCTCGTGGTCGGGGGGTGTCGTGTAACACAAACAGTTTGAAATGAGGCTGGGCTTTATTTTTGTGTAGACCACATTCATTTATGATCAAGGTATTAAAGAGTATTTATTGCATAAATAATTCTTTGTTCCCCCTGGTCTGTTTCATGACACAGATGTAAATATTATGTAAGTATTAGTCTACAGAAAGAGATATTACTTTAAATTTTTAAGAATGAACAAAATCCACATAACTCAGGACGTACCAGTAAAAAAACCACCTGCCTTTTCTACATTCAGTGCAGCCCTCATCGTGGCACCACCTGAGGAGTGCTGCCTGAGCGGCTTTGCATGTAGAAGTCTGAGCGGGTTTTGTCGTTCAGAGATGTCATAACTTCCTAATTTTGTAGTAATGTGTCAGAGGCTCCTTGAGTATAAAATTTTTATTTAGCTCACTATAATAAAATACATTCCTTAGACACTTTGCCTAATGAAAATACCATTATTAAAATAATTATTTCCATGGAAATAGCAAATGAAAAGCTTTAGTGGTAGTTCAGACTGACAATAAAAGCATTCCTTTTTCAAGAGGAATTTTTTTTTCATGCTGGGTATCAAGCTCAGAACCTTGTGCTTGCGAGGCAGGCACGGTACACTGAGCTACATCCCCAACCTTCAAGAGGAATTTTTAAAGGTGCTTCCTTATTATCACTAAAAACTTCTAGTATTTCTTCACAGCAAATATTTTTATTAGCATGAAAACAAATATCAATAATAACTGATCAATCATAATTCTCTTTACACATTCCTCTTACCTGAACAGATTTTAAATTCACTCATTAGGGGAGCAAGGCAAAAAGCACATTTAAATACAGTATGAAGTATCAGTATAGTACAAAGCAAATTTTGCCCCCTCTTCAATAAAACTTGCACTGTGTTCTGTCCAGTCAGGCCTTGGTGGAGGGCTGGAGTTGGTAGTGGCCACATGGTTTTTTGTTCATGCCTTAGCTTCCTCTTCTGGGAGGTAGGTGTAATAACCACCCCCTCGAGTGGACATTAATATGAGGGTTAGGAAATTAAATGGGTAAAGCTTTTAGAACAGAAATTGAGCAAGCATCTGCATTTTGCATCATTTCCTGGGTGACTGGTAGCACCACTCGGCGGAGAGTGGCGTGGAGGAAGGTTTGTTTTGGAACAAGATGTTCAGTATTGGAGCCCTCAGTAACTAGGTCACACAGGTGAACCACATGTTTTTCCAAAAATCGGGCAACAGAATAAAGTAAACTCCACTCTTGGTTGATTATTTGAAATACTAGGACATGCTGTCGGCATCATGGAGGGAGTTTGTGAGAGGACATGAGAGTGAGAAACTCTTGGAGAGGCTGTTCTCAGATATCGATGAGCCTCTTACTGATATTGCATTGAACATCATCTGATGTAAAGTAAGCTGTAAGCTGCATTAAATGGACGCTCCACCTGGGTAGCTGGTAGAACAGTGACTTGGGACTGGCCTGCACCCTCTGACACGGAGCTCCCTGACTTCACTCACCCCAACTCTGGGCTTCAATGACCTGTGGCAGTTTTAGGGATGCCTGTGTGCAAAGCTCCCAGCCTCTGCAAATTTAAACTGCAGTAAGTAGGTTCACCCACACGTCATGTTTCTGAAGTTCTGTACAGTTTGAAAGTTATTTCAAATTTTGGAATAGTAGTACAAACTTCTAATTCCAGCACTTTGAGAGGCTGAGACAGGAGGATCACAAATTTAAGCCCGGCCTAGGTAACTCAGCAGTTTATCAAGATCCAGTCTCAAAAAATAAAAAAGGACCGAAGATACAAAAGCCCGAGGATCAGTCCCCAGTACCACAAAGGGGGAAAAGAAATGCAGATCTATTTTAAAGAAATTGATTTCAAAGTTGGAGAATCCCTTGGGAAAGTATAGGTTGCCCAGGATCCTGTCTAAAATAGCCAGTGGTAACTAAAGAACAGTAACTAGGAAAGCGATGACTAGAGAAGTGTCAGAATGCTGAAGTATCAGGAAACGTAAAACTACGTGGATACAAAGAAGATGTTCTTGTAAAAGCCACCAAACTTGATTTCGATGTGTGAGAGTGATTTTTCCATTTTCAACTCTGGAGTTATGTGTTACCAGTTGTGGAGGGCTGAAGACAAGGAGGCTCGGCTGGCCCTGTCTCCTAGCAGTCCCTCCGCTGGCCTGGCCACAGTGCACAGGTGACCACAGAAGCCGATGGAGGCCGTTTTGGGTCTTGGGGTACCCACATTAGCACATGCACTAGGGCTTTGTTCTTCTGTGCCTTTTGGTTTGCACTGGTACCTTCTACAGAGGTTGTTGTAATTGGGCAGTGGAGATCTGCAAACTAAATTTCTGCCTGTGTATCAAAATGAGGCTTTCCAGTTAAGGAATATCATCTGAAATTATAGACCCATACATCACCTGTTATAAAAGTGAACTTTTTAAATCAATAGTGACTTTTCTGTTTTTTGGGGTTTTTTTAAATGCAAAGGTCTGGAAGAAAATGGAAAAAAAAAAAAGAAACAAATGTACGCATCTTTCTGTAAATCTTATTTGTCATACCTGATATCTAGGATTTTTGTATTTTCTGAGTGTATGACTTTGTTCTAAGTCTTAGTAGCACCAGTTAAAAGCAATATAGAATTGTTTACAATTAAAAAAGAAAAACCAGAAATGTACAGCCTGAAGACATTAAAGCATATTATTTCCTCAAGACTAACTTACACGAGTGGAGGAAATGTGATAGACTGTGGTTTGTCTTTTTACCTGATTGCCAAAGCCGCGGCTATTCTCTAGGGTAGGGTAGACACGACTTTCATCACCAGACCACTCTGCCTGTTGGTGCATTTGAGTGACACATAGACGTCCATTTTAACTAAATGTTACTTATTTCTTGGTTTGTAGCCTCGTAGCTTTCTGCCATCTGTGCATATGACACAGTAGGACATAATGAAAAAGTCACCTTCTTTAATCTGATGTGGTACGCTCAAAATTGAAACAGATATTTGCACAACAAAGGCCATTTTCATTAAAAAAACAAAAAGAACACACTGTGAGCCTAAATTATAGGTCATTTGGTATCAGTAGACACATAGTTGTGTGTTCGTCTGCTGGGTCTTCGCAGGCATAGTCTCCCAGTCTGCAGTTACTGAATCTTTATGTGCAGTTGGGGAATGTGGAGCCCAGCACACTGTGCAGCTCTGTATTACCTGTGATTAGCCTCTCTCTGGAATGGATCTCATCCTAACCTCCCAATTCATAAACTTGCTTTTGCAAAGATGTCTGGGATTTCTTTAAACAATCAAGCTCTTTCCGTATCTCAATATTTCTCCCCACCAGAATTTATTGCCATGTACACTTACGAGAGTTCTGAGCAAGGAGATTTAACCTTTCAGCAAGGGGATGTGATTTTGGTTACCAAGAAAGATGGTGACTGGTGGACGGGAACAGTGGGCGACAAGTCTGGAGTCTTCCCTTCTAACTATGTGAGGCTTAAAGATTCAGAGGTAAACCCACATTAACTGTTTCCTTTTCTGTGCGGTGGTTCTTCTGGCGGGGAGTCACGATGTTTGCAGGTGGAACTCTGTTGGGTTTTGCAAAGTTCTTGAATGCGATCGTGACCATTGTGGGACCGGGAACTGTCCCACCTTGTCATATGGTGCTGTGGGGTAAACATTGGCTCCCCACAGGCAGACCTCCTGGGGCCAAGTGGAGGCTGCATTAAAGGGTGGTCTTCATTACCTGGGTTATAATGTTATTAATCTCTGTTTCTGCATGTAACCAGTTGAGGATTTGGAGTAAACTTTCTTGTAGTTCTTCATGGTTGTTCATTTTTAGAGGCCTTCAGTTTTAGCTTGGGCAGCCATATTTTGCCATGTAAAATCTCTATTCTGGTAATACTGGCCTTAGAATTTGGGGCTGTAGAAAGTTTCTTAATTTCTTTCTTTTTTTGATACACACAGTAGAAAGGCACAAGATCTAAAAGGTTGGTATATTTTGGGGATGCTGTTATCTTTCTATATTGGAAGTGGCTCCCGTTGTTGCTGACTAGAGCCCTACAAATCTGATTTTGTAAAATTTGGTCTTGATACTGTAACTTGAATGAAATGGAGGGAGAAAAGCCAGAGTGCAGGAACCTGTCTTATAGTGTAGTTGTTTCAGGGTATACACCTAGATCCATAACAATAAATGAATAGAAATTCACTCTTCTTTGTCTGCTTTTTTTTTTTTTTTTTTTTTTTTA
>NW_022900936.1:9429149-9446379 GCF_012274545.1 Fukomys damarensis | reverse complement strand
GGGTCTCACTGTGTAGTTGAGACTGACCTGGAACTCACTATGTAGCCCAGGCTGGTTTTGAACTCACAGCGATCCTCCTGCCTCAGCCTCCTGAGTGCTGGGATTACAGGCATGCGCCGCTCTGCCTGGCTTGTTTGCTTTTTTAAAAAGCCCAGCCAGTGCAGCTTTATTTTCTTTTTTCTCATTGTAGAGACTGCATTCTTGGGTGTAAGTAGGGGGACAAAGCTGTAGCTCTCCGTCATCCCATTGCAATGTCAGGAGACCTCACACAGTAGGCTCTTCTGTAGCGCCCCTGACTCCTTAGGCCCAGGCTGAGGCTGCGCCTGGTGACTTGGTATAGCCCTCTCACCTTCCCTGCACTTCCCAGTAATGGCTTCTATTTTTTTTTTTTTTCTAAAAAAAGACATGTCATTATTTTTGTTGTTTCTCTTGCTATGGTCTTGAGATCAGCTCACAGATATTCCCTTAGACAGATTTGTGTAAGTCTGCCCCTTCAGAGGACTTGGCAGAAGTCTGTTTAGAAAGTAAGTTTCCCCTGTAAGACAGCTGGCTTATTGAACTCTATAGATTTGCAAGGGGAGACTTAAACTCTTCCCCAGACCAGCAAGTTGGCTCCAATAAGAATCATTCAGATGCTATTTCAAGGGGTATGGAGAAAATGCTAAAAACTTAACTCAATTTCTATTATGCATGAAAACGCTTAAAGTGACATTACTTTTTAGATCACTTAAAATACAAAAGCCATTTGGTTTGCATTTCAATTATTTTCACTTTATTAAATTTATTTACACTTTTGACTAAGGTCTGTTTACATCAGGAATTTAATAACATTTAAATAATATAATTAAAATCTAAATCAGCACTGAAAATAAAAAGCCATTGTATCATATTTTAATAAATGAGTTTTGATTTAAAAGCCATTAGAAGTCAGTATGTTTTCAAAAAAACCGACTAAACAGTTGTAAGGTACTTTCGTAATCATAGTCTTAAATTATTAGTTACTGCAGAAGAACCAGTGATACTAAAGAATTTTAGACATATATTTATCTACCTTGTTTAGTAACGAAAGAAAAACATCTAAAAAGTCCATCCTTTCATCCTACTTAGATACAGAGTTCAGTGTATGAACAAAGCATCATACCAAACTTTAAAGCCAGACCGAGCTTTAGGCACCAGACTGGACCTCGGCCTGGGCAGGGGCTGTCCTCCCTGCCACCCTTTTCTAAGGCACACTGTGGGGCAGTTTTCCACCAGTGTAGCCAAGACAGAACCTGACCTTCTGGGTACATCTGGCTCGTTGTGTTGGCTGTGATTTGTCAAAGCGAGCATGTGGGACCACTTGGACTTGGGGTTGGGTATTGCTAGTTCTCTTCTTTTCATGGCGTATAGGGAGCATAGTTTAAGCCTGTACATGGAAGTAAGTGGTCACTTGGTATCTTATTCCATTGGTATTCCTTTATTTGGTATGTAGCCTATAAAAATAGCAAGACACATTGATACTGCATAATTATATTCCTTAATTAAAGAGAGCATAATCAGAGTAACAATGTAACCCTGACTTTTCCTGGTAAATGATTATTAAATTTCAATAACTAAAAATACAGAGACAAATAAGTTGGTTTCTTGGTAAATAAATTGCATGTCTTTATGCTATAATAATTCTCATTTAATTTCATAAACCCTTTGCTTTATTTTAATTGAAAAGCTCAATTTTCTGCAGGACAGGGAGTCGAGGGTGAACATTTATTTACAATAAAGCACTTTGTCACAACAGATTGCATTCTGGCCCGCGTCCTGGCTCTCGTGGTCTCTGTTGGCTGACTCGGCTGGTTTAAAGTTCCATGAGTGTCCGCAGGAGGAACTCCATCCCAGAGCACTTGTGAAACACTTAATAGCTGGAAAGAAATATGGTCTGCTCCTGTGGATTGTGCTTCCAGCACGGCTAGAGAAATGTCAGAGTGTAGACAGTGCGAAATTGGGTGAAAAGGCTATGCAGTCTCCTTTGGCTAGAGAGAGAGGTAAATGGAATGGAGAAAGCAAGGGTCCTGTCATCCCTGTGCCATTTTACTTCTTTAAAAAGAAAAACTCGGGCCTGGGGACACACACCCATAATCCCAGTACTTGGGAGGCTGAGGCAGGAGAATCATTGTAAGTTTAAGGCCAACCTGGGCTACATAGTGGAGTTTAAGAGCAAAAATTAATAAAAGGAAAAACTCAAGAGCAAATGTAGCAAAATACTAATGTTTTACCATATTAGATCTGGATGGTAGACTCACGGGTGTCTGTTACAGTCTCTGTACTACTTATGTGTGAAATGTTTCCTAATTAACCATTTGAAAATAAAGTTTGAGCAGAGTGTGTAGGGCATGGTCCTCCTAGCGCGGAGCCTCCTGTGGGTTAGAACAGGTCCAGGATGCGCCTGTGCCACCCAGTCCATACCTGAACCCTTTGGGATGCCACATGCTTGGCTCTTTTTTTCTCCTAAAGAAAAAAGTAAAAGCCACCTGTTATAAAGCACCTATTCTGTCCTGTGTCTTCTTGATGTGCTCCCTCCTGTCAGGTGACACAATGCTACTGTTTGTCCAAAATAAAAAGGGGATTTAAGGCTCCACTGGGTTTGTATCATAATCATTTTTTAAGTTGTGTGATCAAAACTCTTCAGCATGCAAATGAGACCTTTTGCTCTGTTTTAAGGGCTCTGGAACTGCTGGGAAAACAGGGAGTTTAGGAAAAAAACCTGGTAAGTTATGAATCCCAATGCTTCTTTTTCAATGTTATGAATGTAATTGGTAGTTTTTCCAGTCTTTATCAGGGCCAGAAACTTAAAGACAGAGAGACTCTTTCCTGAGAATAGTTGGAGTAGATCCTTTTCTTGGAATCCATTAATAATTATGCATGGTTATGAAATTTGGCTGTTGCTTCACACATAGTGGGTAGGGGTGTTACCAGACAGAAAGCTCTCTGGGGTTGTAAGGAAATAACTCGGGAAAGATGCTGGGAAATTGTCATGCATGGAGCTGTAAAACTGGGGGGTTAGCTGCTTCTCGGTCCTCCTGTTCAGCTCAGTAAGCCCTTTGCCACTTCCTGACAGCATACTAAAGCCCCAGGACATACACAGTGGAGGAGTTCAGAGGAGTCACAGATACTTATGAGATTATAGCCCCCCAAGCGCAAGGGCCTGAGTTCGATCCCTAGTACTGAGAAGAAAAAAAAACAGATTATAGCCCCCACTAATTTAGAAGCCACTGGGTTTTCCCCAGGTACACATTGAAGGTACAAAATTATAGTCATGCCTCTGAATTGAGAGGTTAGGTTTATTTAAACAAAATCACATGTTCTGTAAATAGTAGCTCAAAAGAGAAAAGGAAGCAGATGTGAAATGATATGGTTGGTATGGCCCGTCTTCCTGGTCTAGGTCATCTGTGCTTTTTTGCTGTGTATCCTTGGGAAATTATTATAGGTTGGAACAGTCACTGCTCTGTTGAGAGGGGTTTGTGCATCTGGTCAGCTCTGGATGGGCTTCCATAGCCAGGAAAGGAAGGGGTAGTTTGGCGAAGACCTTCGTCAGACTCTACACGGTGGTCAAATCTCTTTAACTGTGAGCCGTACGTTTTAAATGTTTGTCACTCCAAAGAGGCTTGGTCGCTCATCTCGGTACCCAGGTGGGCTTAGCTTTGTGTTAAAGCTCGCAAGCTACTCAGGCACTCAAAAGGCAGTACAGAATGTTGCTGAAGATCGCTGGCTCACGTGGCAAGTGCTCTAAGGAGCAGACACAGCCGATGCCAGATAGGACACTAATTGGGACTTTCTCCAGACCAAAACCTCTTGGAATGTGATGCTTGTCCTTGGTGTGTTACTCAAGAGTCTTCATCCCCAGCAGGTTCCCAGCTGGGAACCTCTCAGTCAGAGCCACACTATCTGTGAACTGGGCTGCGGGCTTTCTTGCTTCCCTGAGCTCTCTGAAGCATCAGCCAGGCCAGGCCTCCCCAGGACATGACCAGGCACCTCTGTCATGGCGGCTGATCTGAGGTTGCAGAACAGGACAGCTGGGCCTTGCCAAAGCGCCAGACTCTTACTTCTCCCCTGAATTGTCAGGAAAGTAGGAGATCTGTCAGAGCACAGACACTCTTTGCCTCCTTTCTTTCCATCTTTCTTTACTTTAACATTCTTTCTTTTCTTCCTTTTTCTCTGTCCTTCTTTCCTTCCTTTCAAAAGCCACTGTGATGGAGAAAGAGTGTGGAGCGTGGAGCAGTTGTTCTGCATTGCTTCTGAAAGTTCCAGAGTGGCTGCAGAAGATGCACCAGAACCTGTCTTTTTTTATGCTCAACACTGTGGCCAGCAGAAAAGTCTTGTCAGAGCCTAGTCTATGGGCTTGCTGGAATTTTTCCACAGAACTGTTTATATTTTTTTTTTCCTCTGTGCTGAATTATTGTTTTTGCATAAAACTCTCCTTAAGTACAGGTTCCTTCTTGAAATAAAAAGAAGTAAACTCTTACTGCCATGACTCACACCAGAAATTCAGGAATCATTCCCAAAACACAAGCTATAAAGAAAATGAGAGTCTGAAACAATATATAAATGAGCCGCAGCTAGGACTTGATTTCAGTGGAAAATGGGATTTCTCTTCTGCATTTTGCAGTGTTGTCTTGGGTTATTCATTGAGTACCGGGGCCTGGGAAGTGGTGAATAAGGGCCAGCCCTTCAGAGCAGGTGTTCACAGTGACATTGGGAGGGGCTGGGGCAGAAGGGGTGGGGAGCCGGAGGTGGGGGGATTTGGAGGGAAGTTGGTAAGTAAGCTTTGAGACATTGCACAGAACACTTGAGCCAAGCCAGAAGATCAGCCCAGCCCCGGAAAGCTGCATGGACACTGTAGCTCTGGCAAGGGGTGCAACGGGGTAGTTCACAGCCTCCCTCCTCAAGGGAGGAAAGCCCGCCCAGTTTGCTAGTTTTGATGGTATTAACCTGTGACCTCAGGAGGTGGCTGTGTCTTCTTAAGATTTCCCTCTCCTCACTCTAACAGTGCTCTGCAATGTTTGATCTTGTTTTTCAGAAATTGCTCAAGTTATTGCCTCCTACACTGCTACTGGTCCCGAGCAACTTACTCTGGCCCCTGGTCAGCTGATTTTGATCCGAAAAAAGAATCCAGGTGGATGGTGGGAAGGAGAGCTGCAAGTTAGTATTTAACAATTGTCTGTCCAAGTTTGAGCACTGCAGAATCTCCAAGGGACAGTGCTCCATTGCTAAGTGTAAAGAACCCCTTATTGCCTGAATCTTGCGTGTGGGTAGTGAGAGATACAATCATGTTGAATCTGTTTAGTTCCTGAGTGTCAGACAGCTGGTAGCAGGATTCGGAGCATTAAGGATTCATCTGAAACTTCATCCATTCAATTTCTATGCTTAGATCCTTAGTGTAGAGACAGAGAATTTACAGGGTGACTGATGCTTTCATACACTGTGGTCCATGAAAGTAGAACTCTTCAGCCTTGGTGTATAAGGTGTGCTGCGGCAGAGGTTTTTTTTAATCAGAGCCACATCTATTTTTAGTTCGTGTGTGTGAGAGTGTGTGTGTGTGTGTGTGTGTGTGAGTGTGTGTGTGTGTGTGTGTGTGTGTGTGTCATTATCTTGTTACTCAGTTTGCAATTGGAATGTGGACACCAGATTAGATAAAATTATTATCCCAGTATTACATTTACTAAAATGGATGACTGTACTGTGATTCTGTAACAGGATATTCCTGTGTTTAGTAACTACCTGTTGAAGAATTTAGGGGCAGTGAGACATGTTATAAACAACTCATAACGAGATGACTGACAGAAAGACTAACAAGGACAGGGAAGTGGGTGGGCTGTGTGAGCAATAGGTGAGTCCAAGTGTAGTTCGTGGTGCCTGTGCATTTTTCTTGTTCCTTCAACTTTTCCAGAGTTTGAAGCTATTTCCAAACCCAAAGTCACTTTAAGGAATGTTACTTCTATGGGAGTTGTGGTTGGGCCTCCCTAGCTGTGGCTCACATATCCATGAACTCAACCAGCCACAGACTGAAAGTACTTGAGGAATTTGCCTCTATATTGAGCACAAATGGATTTTCTTTTCCTTGTCATTATTCTGTAAACATACCGAGTAATAACTGCAGTATTAGCATTTACCTTGTCTTAGGGGTTAGAGTGTCCGAGAGGTGATTTAAAGCATTACGGGTGCTGTGCTTAAGTTATGTTCAAGTACTACATCTTTTTAGCCAGGTGTAGTCAGCCTGACTGCATAGTGAGTCTCTGTCTCTTTAAAAAAATAAAACTCTTATCATTTCATAAAGAGATTCCAACATCCTCAGATTCTGGTATCTGTGGGAGTCCTGGAAACTATTCCCCTGGATTCTGAGGGACACTGTCCTTCTGACTCTTGAGCAGAAAGAGTCTCCCTCCAGGCCTCACTGCCCCCTCCTACTCCCAAAGTGAACGTCAGCCTTGGACGAGCAGCCCCACTTGGCTCCTTCGTGTATTGTGAAAGACAGTGCCCTCTGTGGCTCGCTGGCACAGCCTCCCTTGGGGACACACACAGCATTCCTTAGGGTCCTGGTGACGGGCCGAGTCTCCTAGCAGCTGTCAGGTCTTCATGCAGAGGGATATGGCAGCACGCAGGCACAGAGCCCGCTGTCCTTGAAGGTTGAGCGCGGGGCCTGCCACATAGCACAGGGGGCCTCAGCAAGTGTTTGCTGACTGTGTGGACGAAGGGTTTCTGGAATCCCTCTTGTGAGTGTCCCTGGGAAGGAGCCCACGATAGCCCTTGGTGCCATGGGTGTGCTTGTGGGTTGCTTATCACGTCAGCCAGCTTCCATCTGTCTGTGAGCACAACCATGCACGGGTCAGGTAAGAAGAAGGAAAAGCTTGCCGTGGAGGGCAAGCCCGTGAGAACCCTAGAGTACGGGGACCCGGAACAGCGTGAGCAGGAGACACGTGTCCAGACACAGCGTCCTGCTCACCATTTTGTCCAGCCCAACCTTGGGCGAGGAGGGTAGATCTCTGTGGCGACCTGGATGCCCAGTCTCCTCCTGGATTCAAGAAATTTCCTTGGCAGAAGAGAAGGCGCAGCCTGGAATATAGCTACTGATGAAGCTTCCCCCGGGAACTTGCTCCTGCGCAGTGGTAACAGCCCTGTCCAGAAGGCCTGTCCAGGTACCACTTCCTGGCTCAGGAGTCTGACCTTTGGAGTACAGAACAGAACATCCACGCTGCCTGCTCCTGCATGGGCACGGAGAGGCCTGCTCAGACTGGTGGGCCCGCTCCCCGTGTAGCTGTGCTGTTATTGCCCGCTGCCTTCTGTTCTGAATGTCCTCTCCTGCTCCGAAGACTTGGTGACTCGCATTGCCCATCCCTGTGAAGGTTCCCTGCTGTGCCCCCTCTTCCCTTTGCAGCCTCACATCTTAGCACCGTGCAGCAGTGTCTTCACATAGCCCCACTTGTCAGTCAACACCCCATGCTGATCATCAGCTTCCTTGGCGCACACTGTGCCCCGTGAGTTGACTTCTGCCTCTCTCTGATTCCTTGAGGGCCAGCCATATCCCACCCCTCTTAGAAGCTTTGTGGGTCCAACCCAATCAGAAGTACCATCTCCTGTGCTGGAATTGGGGGATGACCCCAGGCTAGCACCACTCTGTGGTCTTTCATAGCCAATGGTGACATTAGTACTTAGCTTTCCATGTATAATTCTTATTTCCACACATTAGGTGGTAAGTTCCTCGAAGGCTGCATGTTTTTTAGGCCTCACATTCCTGACACTCTGTACAAAAGAGAGTCTTGATTGGTTTTTGGAACCCATAATCTCGGGTGGATTTCCTTCTGGGAGAGCTTGGGTGGATAGCTTCTGTCACTTTCACCAGGGTGACTGTCATCGAGACTACACAAAGGAAGGAAATAACTGAGGAGTTCTGTGTTCTGCCTTTGTAAAACTGTGGAGGTAGAGGATGTAGAGGAGTCCCAGTGAGCCGTGTGGCCACTTGCTGGAGAGGTATGCATGTAGGAAATAGGTACGCATGTGGAAAACAAATGGTTTCAGTCATGGGCAGGTTCGCTGTGAAAATAAAAGCTTTCATCTTTGAGCCAAGGGCGTGTCGTCTTTAGACCACAGCAAAACCTCCAGTATCCCACAGGTGTCCTCCTTGATAAGTCAGCAGGTGGGAGCCAGAGTTACATGGTAGGAGTTTTCTTCTAGTTTTTTTTTTGGTTTTTTTTTTGCCATTCCCAAAGACAGCTGCTTTTATCAGAGCAGTTTTGGAGATACCTTCTGTGTGTGTGTGTTGCTGGTGATACATGGAAGGGTAGTCATAGCCCTGCTCCTGATCCTCACTACGGTCTTTTCAGACCTGCAAACCTTGGCTCACCGACTTCATCGTAAGCTCCTCTGTGTCATATACGAATCCTTTCTAGACAGCTAGGGGTTGATCATTAAATGGATCTTGTGCTGAATCAGAGTGGAGTAAAGGAGAAAGGAGTGAAAATGCAAAATGTGGCTGTAGCCATCGAGTGGGCTTGGGGCTCTTTGAAAGCAGCATCAGATTAAGATTCCTTCTGTTCTGTGCGTACTGCCTATACGTTGCCATGCACCTCAGAGTGTATTTACCTATAAAGGAAGCACAGCTGTGAGTGTAAATCTTGGCTTACCACTAACCTGCAGCCTTGGAACTGTTGATTTGGGGGTGGGGGGACAGGGTCTCACTATGTAGTTGAGACTGACCTGGAAGTCACTGTGTAGCCCAGGCTGGCTTTGAACTCATGATGATCCTCCTGCCTCAGCCTCCTGAGTGCTGGGATTACAGGCATGTGCCACCATTCCCGGCTTGGGACTGTTGATTTTTTCAACCTCACTCATCATTGAGAAATTGGGCATAATGTCCTTCTGCAATTGTGTGAATAAATGCACATAAGGTGCTTGGTATAGGGCCTGGCTTAAAAAGCACACTGAGTTTTGGTGGCCAGTATTGCTGTTATTCCTAAGGCCCATATATAATGTTGGCAGTATTTATAACTGCTACATTACCTGAAAGTAGCAGCCAAGTGTTAACCTACTTTCTGTATTAGACATAGCACAGAATATTCTGAATTTGCAATCCAGCCTTTAGCAAAAACATTGCAGGCTTTACTGACCAGAGGATGCGACAGTTTGGATTTTTGCTGTCAGTGGTTTGTTCTTGGCATAGTAATCCATAGGCTCTGCTGTTAATGCCCTTTGCATTTCATTTCTGTATAACTCTTAGGTTCTCTGCTACAAAGCAAATTGTAAAAGAAGATGAACCACTTAAAATTTTTGATATACTTATTTTCTTATTAGGCACGTGGGAAGAAGCGCCAAATAGGCTGGTTCCCAGCTAACTATGTCAAACTTCTAAGCCCTGGGACGAGCAAAATCACTCCAACAGAGCTACCCAAGGCAGCAGCGTTGCCAGCAGGTAAGGAGTGCGCAGTCTCCTTGGAAAATGATCGGCATGTTGCTGTAGCTTTTCCACTTGGTGGTTCATTAAGTATCTGGATTGTTTTCCATGTGTGCTTTAAGCACTTCTTGTACTTGCTGGGACCGACACCCAGCTAATGGATATGGACTGTGTTTTTCAAAAGGACCAACCAAAAATCTCAGTAACTTGACTGTGCTGGGTACAACAGAGCCCTTGTTAGAATTCTTCTCCTGAAGGAGTCATGAATGCCTTGACCTTAAAGCCAGATTTTTCTCTTGATTTCCTTCCAGCCATTTAAATTGGGATTTGGGCTAATGGGTGAGGTGACAGAAAGAGGATCCTAAAAATAAATGACTGGGGTCCAGAGAGGTCAGAAGATTGAGCTGGAGGCTGTGGGGGTCTGTCAGTTGTAATGTAGTGTTCACAGAAGACCAGAATAACTCCCTGGTGACATTTACTGTGAACAGAGGGTCCTCGCTGAGGAGGCAGGATGTTGTGCAGGCTTTCTTAAGCCCTGAAAAAAGACAGTGCCCTGCTGTTGACCCGGTTGGCTCTTTTCTGATCTAAGGGTATAAATTAGATGCTTCAGCAGTATTTGTGAGAGGTGAGGGGAGGAGAGCAAATTTTTGCTTTGGGTCATGAAGCCACCAATCCTTGGGTGGCATTTGTGGGAAGCACAGAATTTTTTGTTTCATTACCTTGTGGTTAAATGTCTGGACTATACATCTTCAGTGAAATCAGATTAAAACTTGGAAGCCTCTGCAAGCAAGTAAAGGATTGGCAAACTTTGTGACTGAATCCTGATCCCCGTGGGGCCTCTTTGCTTGAGCAGAGGCCTCATGTAGGCAGAGGGAAATGGTGCCAGCTAGATCTGCTATGCCCTGGGCAGATCTGGTGGTGCCCACCTCCCTGCGTTGTCAGCGAGAAACTCTCACCAGGGTGGTTCATCCCACTAAAATCATTTGCAGAAATGACGCAGCTGGGAAGTGTGAAACTCTGAACCTACACATGGATCAGATTAATTGGAGAAGATTGTGGCCTGTGGTACAGACTTAGAGTGAAGAGACACCAGAGAATGAGAATGATTTAACTTCCTTTGAGAGAAAAGGAGAAGAGGTTTTTTTGTTGTTGTTTTTTTGTTTTGGTACCAGGGATCAAACTTGGGACCTTGTGCTTGCCAGGCAGGCAGCGAAACCACTGAGCTAAATCTCTGGCCCAGAAAAGTTATTTTTGAATGCAAAAATTTCTTTGAAATCCAAAGGTACAGCAGAATCTCTTTTTCTCTTCCTCCCTCCCTCCCTCTGTCTGTCCTGTCCTTTTCTCCCTTCTCCCTCTCCCCTCCCCTCCCCTCCCTTCCCCTTTCTCCCCGGGCCTTCACGCTGAGCTACATCCCTAGCCTTTTTTATTTTTATTTTTTATTTTGAAACAGACTCTCACTAAGTTGCTAAGTTACCCAAGCTGGGCTTAAATTCTGTCTTTTCCTGCCTGAGCTCCCAGAGGGCTGGAGTTATAGCTGTGTGCCACCATGCCTGGTACAGAATAACCTTTTTAAATACGAGTTGGAAGCTTTTGGAGTCTCGAGGTGTGGTTCAGTGGTAGAATGCTCATCTAGCATGCATGAGGCCCTGCTTTAGGGACGCAGCACTGCAAAAAAAAGAAGGAAAAATGATAGGGTGTCCCCTGGTTCCCAGCGTCCATCCTGTACAGTGAAGAAAAATCTGGCTTTAAGGTCAAAGCATTCATGACTCCTTCCAGTCTCCCAGAGTCAGAACTTAGGAGCTCCCAACCCCTCTCAGAAGGAAAGATTCAGTTATCACTAAAGTTTCTATGGACCAGTAAATATGAAAAGGAAGAGGATGTTATAAAAACTAAAGCCAGTGTGAAAATTTTGCTGTCATCTTGATTTTTAATCCTTCACCTTCCTCTGTTCCCCACACCACGGAAACCCCCTTAAGGCCACTTCCACTCTGTTGTATCCTCTTCTGAAAGGGCAAAGATAACCCATGAGAGGGACTGCCTTGCGCGCCCCCGGTGTGGGCAGCTGCTCACCCAGCCCTGTCTCCCGCAGTGTGCCAGGTGATTGGGATGTACGATTACACGGCTCAGAACGATGACGAGCTGGCCTTCAACAAGGGCCAGATCATCAACGTCCTCAACAAGGAGGACCCTGACTGGTGGAAAGGGGAAGTCAATGGGCAAGTGGGGCTCTTCCCGTCCAACTACGTGAAGCTGACCACGGACATGGACCCCAGCCAGCAATGTAAGTGCCCTGGCGGGCAGAGTTCCTCTCCTCTCTGGTGTCTTCCAGTAAAACATGCAGCATTGCTCTGATTCTGCCGAGCTTTGTTTGCAGAACTTAAAGTGAGACCACTGCTGCATTCGCAACAGTCTCTTTGAAGACCTTCTGTAATGCAAGACTTTATCTTGTGGGGTTGTTTCGGTTTTGGTTTTTATTTGTTTGTTTGTTTCTTTTTAATTTTCATTCCTTCTGTAGCATGTCCCCTCCCTCCCCTCCCCTTTCCTTTTTCTTTGGTTTTTTTAATCATTTTGGCACCATGCTGTTTACATGCCTGACTCATTTTCCTAGCTTGAATTTTGCTCATTGTTTTGTTTTGCTTATGTGTTGTTTTCCTCCTTTTTCTAGGAATCATATGTTGTCCATCCCCCCCTCAGGCTTGAAAGTCCTCAAAGAGACCCACTATCCCATATCACTGCCCAGAGGGATGATGGGAGATGCAGCCTTGATCATGTGACTTCCAGCATGATCACCTACTGCCTTCTGAGTAGAAGAACTCACTGCAGAGCAGTTTACCTCATTTTACCATAGTTGCATGTGATCGCACTGTTTGAATTATTATTTGCAGAGATAGAAACAAAAATTACAAAAATACACAGGGTAGTGGGTCCTTTTGTGGCTTTCCTAGTTACTCAAATTGACTTCCCCCACCTTGGCACAGGTGCTTTCAATAGTTTCAAGAATATTTTTAAATATACATTTTAGACTTGTAATAAAAATCGATCAATTAATTACTTCTTTGCTATTTTGGTTTTGCAAAAAGACCCACTATCAAGGAATGCTGCATGTGCTATTAAAAATTGTTCCAAATGTCCATAAATCTGAGACTTGATGTATTTTTCCATTTTGTCCAGTGTTACCAACTAAATTGTGTAGTTTGGGGCTTTTCCCCCCTGCCATAGAAGTACAAAGGAGCTCAGTGTATCTGTTCTGAAAATGTGCAGAATGATCCCGGGTAACAGAAGGTGTTGTGCTTGTTTGTGTGTATTAGATGTACCTTGTTGAGCATGTAACACATCCTGTACATAAGGAATCGGTTCTTTCTGTGGCAAACGCTATTACACTGTATGATGCTCTAATCATATTGCATTGATTTTCTTTTGCACCTTGTAGCCACATGAGAAAGCACCTGTGTTTTTGTTTGGTCTCAGATTTATCTGGTGGAATTGGTGTTTCGTTTTGGGGTTTTTAATTTTGCGTGGTTTCATATCATGACTCAGTAGACAATACCACTGAGGTTGTTATGATCAAAATTATCTACGATCTCTTTTTTTTAATGCTCTGTTACATGAGGTTTTATTCCATTTACTTTTCATGGAATGGCATATTTTGAACAAGTAATTTTCTTGACAAGAAAGAATGTATAGAAGTCTCCCTGCAATTAATTTCCAATGTTTACATTTTTTAACTAGACTGTGGAATTTCTACAGATTAATATGAAATGGAGCTCACGGTCCGTGTATGTGTTAGCTGTGCTGTAGCTGAAACCATGTTTGTCTTTTAAATACTTAGTTGGAAGCTCTCAATAAAAATGCCCGTTGCTGACAGCACAGAAGGTGGGTGGGGGGAGCCTCAAGCACAATCGAGCTGTCCTACTAATGACTCTGTAACTTGTCCCCTCCGTGTTCCTGTCCCCGGAGACACTGCTCCCGGCTGTGCCGAGGTCCTCTCCTTTCACACGGCGCACAGGACGGGGGCAGCTCCTCCTCGTCCCCTGGCACTTCAGTATCTTCACGGATATGAATGTAAAATATATAAATATATAAACCTGCGGCTTTAACAACTGTAATACGACCTTTTGAATTAGTCACGTGTATAGATAATTAAATTCTTCCTATAAAAGTTAGATGGAAACGTCTCTGTGTTCTTGATGTTGGAGCCTGGCAGTGGCGAGCGTTGGCCTGCTGACCGAGGTGATGGTGGGATGCAGATGTGCTCAGACCCTCACCGAGTCTTTCTGGGTGGCCCATCCTCCTCGCTCCCTCCCCACCGCTATGTGAAAAGTCGGTTCTTGTCTTACTGGTTTCCAGGCCCGGGACTCTGCCCCCCAGTTCAGTGCTCAGTTAGCTCATTGAGCTTTCACTGTACGTGGATGACACATTGGCAGGCATGTGATTTGGCTCAGGGTATAAAACATTTTTCCAAAAGATGCATAATAATAAGGGACTGGTGACCACTCAAGGTATGTGTGGGCAAAGACAGAGACTTGCGTGTTTTCCATGTTTTATTCAGGATCTGCCCCCGCCTGGCACCCTCTGGTCTTGTTGCCTCTGCAGAAACAGTCAGCGTCCACACTGATGACATATTTGCTGCAAGGATCACATGTTTGGTTTCATCCATGTAAACTTCACTTATTGGGCCTCCCCTGCTCTTCATTTGAAAAGTGATTTCTTAGTCAGTTCAGTAAATCTTTTCAGGAACGTATCTACCATGTGTTGGGCACGCTGTTGGGTTCGGGTAAAGTACAGTTCTTGTCCTCGTGGGATTTATGTTCTAATGGTAGGAACAAGCAGAAAGCCAAACTCCCCAAGTTCATGTAAATGTAGAGGTGTGTGTGTGATGAGCTGAGGGTAATGTGCCGGAGGTGTGGATGCAAAGCACACTGCTCGGGCCGTCGGGAGCAGGTGGCCAGGTGCAGGTGTTGTAGGGAAAGGATCAAGAACTCTTCCGGGAGGAAGTGATGTTGGAACTGAAACCGGAAGGATGAGGAGAGGAGCCAGAGGAAGTGGGGAGAGAAGCGGCTGTTGCAGGCTATGATGTCGGGACGTAAAAGGCCCACGGGAGGGCGGGTGGAGCTCCTGCTGTTTCCCAGCCCACCCTGCTGGGCAAGTTAGCAGGCCGGTCTGCAGGCTCTGCCCCTTCCCCAGGGCCCTTGCCTTCTAGAGCAGTTTCCTTCTCCAGTCTTGAGTTTGCCTGAAGGAGTACAGTTGTCAAGTGGGTAATACTCCAAATACCACCCTTCTCTCATGCCTTCTCTACAGATCTTTCTTCTGGGCTTTTTTCTGGGTTTGTGATGCTGACATGAGTTTTCCCTCATAACTCATTCATTTTGCATTGATTTATCAGTATCCATCTGATAACGGTGGTTCTCAGCCTTGGGGGTGCTTCTGGCATCTAGTGAGTGGGTAAGAAGATGGGGTGCCACTGAATATCCTGCCGTCCCCAGGACAGTCTCCCTGACAATGATCTGAGCCAGGTGTGGCGGTGCATACTTATAATCCCAGCACTCTGGGAGACTTAGGCATGAGGGTCCCAAGTTCAAGACTAGCCTGGACAACTTAGGGACTTAGACCTGACTCAAGGTTAAGAAAAAAAAATTTGAATGGGCTGGGAATGGGCCTAGTGTGAAGGCCCTGGGTTCACTTCCCCAGTACTGATGTCACCAGTGCTGAGGTTGGGCGAGAATGGTCCCACCTCACTGGCCACTGTGGTTGATGGTCACCTGGCTGCCCTTGGCTAAAACTGTGGCTACACTGGTGGCTACACGCATAGTCCTGGTAACTACCACAAAAGTATCCCAGAACCTTGATTTTGTTTTGTTTTGTTTGGTACCGGGGATCGAACTCGGGACATTACACTTGCAAAGCAGGTGGCAGAAGCACTGAGAGCTAAATCCCCTGCCCAGAACCTTGATTTTTTTATATTTCAAAATCTTGATTGCTCCTCATATCCTCTGTAGTTTGGCACTAGATTCAACTATTCTACTCATAGTATTGGGAAATCTGGTAAATAAGAGGGAAAGAAAGCATCTCCTAAATAAATTGGAAAGGTATGTGAGGTAGCTCTGTTAGCTGCACAGTTTAGTGGTGTCTGGTTTTGTTTGCTTTTTGAACCATTTGTTCAACAAAAACAGCGCTGTTAAATCCTTTCACTTCAGACTGGTCTCTGAGCAGCCTTGGGATGCAGGTTTGTTCCAGTGGTAGAGACGAGCCAAAGAGTCACCTGCGTTGTGCACATGTGAGTCACCTTCATAAAAGGACGTCTGGGAGAAGTTGACCTAAAACAGAATTCATCCCTTTCCAAAGTTACAAAATACTACAGTGTGAATGAGCGGGAGAAAATGTGACTGCCTCATCTCTGGAAGGAAACCCAGGGAGATCCAGAACCCCATCCCGAACGATGACTAGGTTATGCATCAGAATTGATTGCTACAAGGATTTGATACCATTAGGAGAAAAACTTAGTAACCCTGGCTTAGGATATCTCCCTTAACTACTACGCTGTATGGTATGAAATTGCCAACATTGCTGTCTCTTACCCATAAAAACAACAATTTCTCATGGCTCCACCCAATACAGCGTATCATCCTGTCCCACATGGTAGATTATTACTCAGAAATAATCTATTGAGTGGATTGAACAAAAGAAATGCTGTAGGAAATAGTCCAGATTCTCGACACATATCATCCTCCAAGAGGAAACCAAGACCACACTCCAGTTTCTTTTTCCCTTAGACACCAACTTCCTAGATGCAGCAATGTCCTTGGAGACTCCCTGATTTGACCTAAGGAAGCTGAGGACCAGAGATGGCCTTGATGTTGGCCAAATCTCCGCTCCTGGGCAGGGTCAGGTGAACACCACCCCTACACACACCCACACACACACACACTTGGGGTTGAGCACAGTCCACCCCACTCCCTGGCAAACTGAAAACCATTTGTGAGAGAAAGTGAATTTTTTTTTTAAGTTATAAAATTACAAACTGATCCTACTCATTCTCTTTAGTTCCAGAACTACCTAAGAGAATTTTTATGGAAACCACATTGAATGTCACATATACATAAAGATAAATATCTGATACTCTGGATCTGGTGGCAGAGGGAAACATGATAAGGTGTTGCCCTTATATAAATATTTCGCTTCAGCCAGGGTTTTCTTGGGTCCTTTTTTTTTGGTACCAGGGATCGAACTCTGGTCCTTGCAAGGCAGGTGCTGGATCTTGGGTCCTTTTTTAAAAAAGATCCACATGTGGGAAAACTAGATTTCTAGTATGTTTCCTGATAGGCAGTTAGCTGATCCATCTCAGAGGGTTCCATGACCTCTCAGGAAGTTTCTATTTTTATGTTGAAAGCTTCCCAGGCATTTTTAAATTATATGATTCAATTCATAAGAATTAAGATTTTGTTTGAAAAAACTGAGCATCAGGTGTAAGATAGATATGTATTGTGTCCGTGCAACTTACTGTTAAGTGCACTGCCTCTTAGAAGGTACCTATTACTGCTTTATGGTGTCAGCAGTGTGTTGTGTGTCTGTGTGTCTGTCTGTCATAGGCAGTAAGACAGACATCTGTAGCTTGGTATCTTCGAGTTGAATGGGGAGGTGAGTACAGCCAAAAAGACAGCACTCTGGCCCAGGGATTTGGCTCAGTGGTTGTGCCGCCTGCCTTGCAACCACAAGGGCCTGAGTTCGATCCCTGGTACCAAAAAAAAAAAAAAAGACAGCACTCTGTAAATGATCCTGAGAGGCGATGGGCCACTGTGACCACGTCTGCTTGGC
>NW_022900936.1:9337686-9428735 GCF_012274545.1 Fukomys damarensis | reverse complement strand
AACAAAAAGGCGGGTGTTGACCCCCCGAAAAAAAAAAAAAAAAAAAGACAGCACTCTGTAAATGATCCTGAGAGGCGATGGGCCACTGTGACCACGTCTGCTTGGCACATTGTTTCCAAGTGATTCTACCAGCCTCCAAGAGGATGCATCCCTTTCTTTAGCTCAGCGTGCAATAGTTTTTAACATGGACCATTCTTCCTCTTGTAGTTCTGTGAACCCTGACTCAGAAGAGGGGGACCCCTGTGATCTGCCTGTGCTCACACGCTCCACGTGCTGCCTTTCTCTTTTCAGCCCGTCACCCACACTCTTGCATACTGAGCCACCGGGGTGCATTGCAGGCTCCCCCGGGGAGATGCAGAAGGAAATAGGGGAGGGCGGGCATGGGGATGCCCCCTGAAGATGACTTGATGGCATGGAGAGCTTAGCCCAAGCTGAGCACAAGTCTGAGCTTGCCAGTGAGGACACGGGGCTCTGGGGAGACAGTGATGTTCCCGGGGCATCTTGGCCCGCTCCCTGGCTGGTCCTCTTTTTAGTTTGCACGTGAGGAGAGCAACCCCGTCTCCCACTCCAGTGACTGCATCTTTGTCTCCCTCTCACTGACTGCATCTTTGAAAGATGGGGACAGGTCCCTCTTCCCTTGTGTGGTTCCTGCATCTTTGGGATCATGGTGGGCGTCTGGAGTGGGCAGGAGGATTCCACGTGTTGGGGCGAATTCTCAGTGCCCAGACATCAGGCTGGCCGCCTCAACCTTTGGTCCTTCTTGACTGCAGGCGGATTTCCAAAGCCAGGCTCCCCCTGGGTGTCCTTGCTCTGGGACGATTGTAGCCCCCAAATTTCCATTCCTGGCCACCAAAGGAGGCCCGTGGTGTGGTGCCTTCTGTAGTAACACTGCTTATCAACAAGTTCAGTTATTATTTTGCTCCACTCTTCTTTGGCACTTTGTATTTTCCTTATAGGCTGCTGCCCATAGGATGATGAGGACTCAGAGGGACAAACAACAGCCTTATCTCAGGCCCTCGGGGCTAAAGCCATCCTGAATAGCTATTCAGGGCATGGATTCCAATCTTCCCTCTTGCCAGCTGGATGGTGTTGGGCAAGTTATTGACCCTCAGTTACCTCATTTTCATATGGAGAGATGATAACACTTAGCAGAATGTAAGCACCCAGCAGATATGAAGTTTGTTGTTCTTGGAGAGGAGAGGCATTTGTGCCTGGTGGGTGAGCATCACAGAACTCAATCCAGTGGTGTCCTTCTTGCTTCCTTGCAGGAAACCAAGACAGCAAGTGAGTCGTGTATGTTTAAAGATCTATGAGAAACCATCCTTTTGTAGCTTAGGGATTTCCGAGGGAGACTGGACATCTTCCCTTCAAGTGTTCAGATATCTCATCGCAAGTTTGTCCCACTAGTTTGTACACAGAGACAGCCCCTTCCCTCCGGCAGCAGGAGGCCCACTTGTGTGGGAGCAAGCAGCTGTTGCATGCATCCTTCCAGCACCCTGGACATGCATGACACACTCTGTCTTAAGGCCAGAACCTCCTCAGCAGGCTGTTGGTGGATGTGGACAGTTGCCTGTTTCACACGGTGGACGGTGGGGTGGCCAGCAGGAAAATGGAATGTGCGAGGTTTTTAAATGTCATGTCTGTGGACTGTGTCGGCAGGCCTGTGCAGCGCGCCCCACAATAAACCTGTCACCAATGCACTGAGTCACTGGGTCCTTTATTCTTCATCACGTCTTTCTGTGGCCTTCTGTTCCCTTGCCAGCAAAGAATGGAACATTCAGCAGACCCCCACACACACCAGGACCGGTTGCTTCTTTTTCTTTCTCTCTCTCTCTCTTTTTTTTTTTAAGCATACATGCAATTCACAGAGGGACGTGCCCATCCCAAAGTGCTGTCTCCAGAGCAGCTGCTCTCACATTCTTAAGACGCCTGCAAAGTCCATTCCTTGCCCACCCCTCATGTGCGCCCCAAGACGCCTCAGCCTTGGACCCTTCTCCTCTGCTTGCTGGACCTCCAGCAGAGCTCGAGCTGCAGATCCACCCCAGCAGAGAAGGCAAAGCCAAGGAGGCCTTGTGGCTCTCTGGGGTGTTGCCTTGTAGTTCTGCAGTCCCGGTCTGAATCCTTCGTAATGACCTCCAGGGACTTGGTCCCCTGTAGGAACTCTCACCCAGCCCCACTCCAGGGCTAGCAGTACACCTGCCAGGCCTCTCCTCCCTTTCCCTCCCTTCCTGCTAGTGACCAGGAGGGGCCGCCCTGTCCTGGGCTCCCCTCTCCTGCTGATCCTGTGGGACCTGAGCAGATGGGATGCCTGTGCTTAGAGTCTATAGGTGTGGGAGGAGACACCAGCAAACAAATCAGCAATCATTCCAGCTCATGATAGGACAGAGCATCACCAAGGGCTAGCACTCTAGCAGAGGGGATGGCCCCAGAAGGCCTCTATGAAGAGGTGACATGGGGTGAGACCTGACTCAGGAGTCCTTTGAAGATGAACTCAAGCAACAGCAAGTGCAAAGGCCCTGGAGCCAGTGAGCTGTTCCTGCCCTTCCGTAAGGATGGCAGCAGTCTTCTCCCTGCCCCTTTCTTCTCCAGCCCTCATGTCTTTCTTGTCTTCATTCCTATCTGTGCTCCATTTTGAGCCCAGCGTGACTCTCACCTCAGGGATACCTTGGCCAACTCCTTCCTTTATGCTTGATGAATTGAAGGCCCAGGTGGGGCCAGTTACAGAGCTGGTCTCCAGGATCTGGGCCCAGTATTCTAGTCCTGCCACCTTCAGGTCACTGTGCTGGGCTTTCATGAAAGTCTAGACTTTGGTGGCCCCGCGGCTGTCCACCTGCCCTCCTGAAAGTGTCTCTTCCAGCCTGCAGACCACTAATGAAACAGACCATTTTTATCAGGAAATCCCCTGCTGGGACTGGGACCCACCTGCAGTGGCCTTCTGGGGCTACATCAAGGGAAAAGTGGGGTGTGCAGGCAGCACAGATGTAGGGCCTCACCGGCATTAGAGACTCTAACCAGCCTCCCTAGGCCTCCCTGCCCCCCAGGCCTCCCTCCGATCCAGAGGTGGGGCACTGTGCTCAGGGCCATGGACCTCTGTCTCCACTGACCAGCCCCCCGCTGCCTGTCCAGTCTTGCCTGCCCAGAAGCTTCCCTTACCACCAGTGTCCTGTCCCTCCCTCTCCTCTACCCTTCTGCTTTCTCTGCCGCCACTCCTGCCGCAGTGAGTCAGCTCTTCCCTGAACTCCTATCACACGTCATGATGAGTGGCTAGAGAGGCTGATGCACGAATCACTAGACACTCGGCTCCCTCAGAACATGGCAAGCTCACTGGGGCAGGGCCCATGTCCTAAGGCCTGTTAATCCCCAGAGGCCTTCACAGGGGGGTGGGGGATGTAGCGGTGAGTTGACCCCGAGGGGCCTCTGTCTCTCTGATGACTCTAAGTCAGGAGCAGAGTCCTGCACACTTTCATGTCCCTCGGGGCACTCTGCTTTTGGGGCTGCTCAGGAAGTGTTGGGGGCCATCCCCGAGGTGCCCTCACTTTGTGCTGCCCCCTGCCCTTCCTCCCTAGCTTGGCTGTGTGTTGCACAGCATTCATTCTTCTCCCTGTGTGTAGCCTGGAACCCAGCACAGAACTGGGTAAGAGAAGTCACCATATTGGAAAAAATAAATCCTCAGGAAAAGACCTTAAAGCAGGAAATGAGCTCATGAATCGTAGGAGTTGTTCATCGTTCCTGTAAGCACCCTGCATATTACCTGCTCATGCACATGTTGTGTCTGGCTTTCTGTCTCCCCCACCAGAGTTGCAGGGCCTGGGCAGATCTGTGCAGCTGCTGAGACAGCAGGAAACATCTCCGGGTCAGGAGTCTCTTGTGTTCCAGTGGGGACCCTTTACCATGCTCAGCCCCTTCTGAAAAACGTCCTTTGAGGATGGCGAGTACATCTGCTCTTTGCAAAGCTCCAGCACCTCCCTGCACAGCAGCTGGCCCAAGACCACGCAGTGAAGTATGTGGAGAAGACCGATCTGCCTTGACCCAGCCCGACAGCCTTGAGCTCCGAGGATAAGCGTGTGCTCTCAGCCAGTCCTTCCAGAAGCTTCTGGGAAAGAAGTGGGTGAGGACCACCCTTGGAAAACCTGGTGGTTTCTTCGTGGTTCCATTTCCTGAGACCTCCAGGGAAGCCACCATGCGTCTCTAGAAAATGAGGGCCTCGAGTGGAGTGCCCATGGAGTCATAGGCCTAGAGCTGCCCTCAGTGGTAGCACTGCGGCCCCAAGTGCGGCTGCAGCGGCCGCATGCACAGTGTCAGGAGTTCTTCGGGCTCCAGGTTGTGGATAGCCACAGAGGGACAATGTTCTGTGGCCACAGGCCTCAGGCCCCTGGGTCGACAGCTTGAGTGACCTACCTTAGGCTGGGTTTGGCTGAGCAGTTATGGCAGTGCCCATCCTCTTGTGCCTGGACGGATGAAGTTTCCAGATCCTCCTCCCTTGTCCTACTGGTGCCTTGATTTCTAGGCCACACTTCCACTGAGGCGGGGTCCTCTCAGCTGTATCTGGGACCCTCAAGAGAACTTCGCCAGTGAAGTGCCTCCTCTGCTGATTCAGGGGACAGCAGGGACCCAGATTTTTAAAGGTCCTTGGATGGCTCTGTGTTCCCCTCAAAATACAGCCTGAATTCCCCTGACTTCACCACCAAAGCCTCTCAGCTGGGTGTCCCACCCACTGTGGGCCGCATTGTGTCTCCCTGTGTTTAGATGCGGAGGCTGTGACCCCAGGCACCTATAAACTGTGACTGCACTTGGAGATAGCGTTCCTGAAGAGGTAAATAAATTACCCTGAGACTGTCAGGGTGGACCCCCGTCCAGTCTGATTGGTGTCCTTCTAAGAAGAAGAAACTGGATACGTGGGGTCACCAGGCACGCAGAGGCAAGATCATATGCAGACACAGCAAGGAGACCATGTGCAGGCCAGGGAGAGAGGCCTAGAAGAATCCAGCCCTGTGATTGACACCTTGCTGTCAGACTTCCGGGCTCCAGGACTGTGGGGGACTCCGTTTCCGCGCTTTCAGCTGCCCTGTCTGTGGTACTCCATTGCGGCAGCTGGAGGACACCAGCACATCAAGTTGCAGGCCAAGCCGGAGGCACAGCGGTGGAATTCACTGGGCAAGCAGCCCTGGCCCCTTCGGCCTTTATGAACTGAGGCTTTGTCAACTTACTTAACTCTTCCATGCCTCAGTTTCCTCATCTACTCCAGGGGGGTAACAGTACTTACTGCATGGGATTATGGGTGAGGAATCAGTGTCCGGAGCTGCAAGCTCAGGGTGGCGTTCGTGTCAGTGCTTGTCATGCGCCATCCCCTGGAATCTGCTTCCCTCGCTACACCTGTTCTCGGGCTCCAGCTGCCCCGCCCTGACTTCCCTTCGCTCCACCTGTCCTCTCCAGTTGAAACTCTCCATATTTGCCTGATAACACCTGTCTTTGTTTTGCGTTGCGGTCACAGAATACCAGAGACTGGTATATAAAGACATTAGTTGGACTCACAGTTCTAGAGGCTGAGAAATCCAGGATCCCAGGGCTGTGTCTGGTGGGGGCCTTCTTGCCCCGTGGCAGAAGGGTGGGAGGGCAGGGGGCTGGACACATCGATGTTAACTACTCCTGGAGCTCCTACCTCTCAACATTGTTGCATCGTGGAATAAATCTCCAACTCTTAAGCTTTGGAGGATGCGTTTTAACCATAGCCAAGTCCAACTCCATTGTTCTGCAAAATATTCCAGACCCCTCAAAGTCAAAACTACCGCCTCCTCCCCTTGCATTCCAATAAAAACATGTTCTTCTATTATGACACCTTGATTTGCCTGTGTGCCCAGAGGATTTATTTGTGGCAGCTACCGAGCATACCTGAAATCCTGCAGGGTAAGACACATCGAAAGCGGGGACTTAGGAAGAAAGAAAAAACATGGGTAGTGACAGACGGAGCCAAGCATGAGCTAAAAAATGCACACCAGAAAGGGACTAACATCCGTGCCAGGGATTCCTGCGTCAATTATAAAGCCATAAAAGATGCCCCCCCAACATTGTATTTATGGCAAATAAAGAGAGGATTTATTTCTGGGATGAATTTTCCATCGTTTCTCAGCAGTCATTACACTGCCTGGCAACTGTGTAGGCTGGATTTCCCTTCCTGGAAGAAAATGAAACTGATCTGGACGAGCCATCGGTACTTGCTTCTGGGTTATGAGTGAGTGTCTGTAGACACGGGTGCCGGTCTAGACAGGCCAGAGAGGGCTGCCGGGCCTCACAGAGACACAGCACGAGGGTCTCTGGCCCCTGGGTAGCATCTGTCACCTTTCACCGTGGTCCTCCATGCCCACCAGCTTCTCCAGACCCCTAAAAATCAGGGCTGAAGGATTTGAAACTCTGAAGTGTGAGAACTGGTGACAGCTTCCAGCGATGCCCTTTAAGAGATGACTGCTGCTTGGTGCGGGTGGGCAGTTGGCCAGGGAGGGATTCCTGAGCCACCCGAGGATCACGGGCTCCCGCAGGGTGAGGGCCTGGCCCACCTCACCCCTTGCCGAACCCCAGTTCCAGCAAAGACATAGGCTCACAGCAGGATCATGCGGCTTCCTGACTTGAGGGTGTGGGGGTTTCAGACATCAGCTGCAGGGTGGAGGGACAGAAACTTTGCCCGGGGACCCTTCCTCATGTCACCTCCACTTGGGCTTTATCCTCCCGTCCTCATTGCTAGGCACCCCCACACACCACCCTGCCCAGGATGTGGAGGGAGTACCACTACGTTAGTTTTTGCAGGAGGATTCAGTGTGAACTTGTAGGCTCACGGGACAGGAGAGACTAAGGCCATGGGGTCCCGTGGTGAGCCCCACAGATACCAGCAGTGTGGACAGGAAATCCAGGATTCTGCAGATGCTGACCTCAGGCCATTTAGCAAAAGGAACTGAGCTGAATGTTCCCAGAGACAGCAGGCACCTTTCCCTGGAGACGGAAACCACCACCGCCCAAGATTCCGTATTGTTCTCTCTCCTTACTTTGTCTCCAGAGTCCTGCGTTGGCACCATGACCAGTGCAAGGTGGCCCTTTCCCACCTCCCCCTTGTCTCCTGCAGTGTGTCTGTGTCCACTTGGCATCTGGAGACCACCTGCTGTGTTGGTGTCCACACCCTCATCATAATGGCCATCGCCCAGTCCAGCACACAGAGGGCCTCTCTGGGAGCCTCTTCTCCAGCAGACAGCCCCTGCTTCGCTGAGTCTCTGCCCCACCCTTTAATGCTTGCTATTTTAAATTTCACTTTCCTTCAGAGTCTCCCCAAGCTTGTAGGTTTCCCTGAGGACACGGACGGTCCCTTGCTGATCTCCCTGTCTCTTGGACTTCCTACACTGACCAGTTTATTGTATACTTTGGCCCTTCGATAACAGGAACCAAGCCTGTTTATTTGCTTTTCCCAATGGCCAGCTTGTTGTGAGGGCTACTTTTGGTTCTCAATATTATGCTCCTTGTTGGGAAAGACACAGCGATTAGAGGTGAGGAGTTGTAGCCACTTTTTACCCTAAATGCTTTTGTTCATGTCTTTGTTTTTCTTTTTTTTTTTTTTGTATTAAAAAGATTTATTTAAATTACTCCATGATATGAACAATGGTCCAAGGGGACAAGATGACCTTTAAGGGATAAGGTTTTCCCATACCTTTCCCCAGCATTCTTGCTTTCCAAAAGGGTGTCACGGCTCACTTTATTTTGTAAACATATTTAAGAAAATTATACAAAATTTAGGCACTTAGATTAGGAATTTTATGTGGGCTGTAATGAGGGAACATGTTTTAACTGCTCAGAGTCACTTGCCATATTTGCAATATTATTTCAGCTGTGAGTGGATTTTAGTCCTCAGTCCTCCTGGCTGTCCATGGAAAACCCTTCACCACACTTTATCCTCTCCTTTTTCACTGGCAAGGGGGCCAGAAAACACCATGTTTATCCTGCTGCCCAAAGGAGAGAAGGGCCACCTCCCTCCATACCTAATAAAAACTTTTTTACTTGAAATGTCTTTTCCATTTATCCTGTTTTGAATAATGGTTTCTTTTTCTTTTTAACTTATTTTTCTAAATATTACATTTTCAAAGGAAGGATATTTTCGACTTTCAAAAATGCCTTTTTCAACTCTTCTGTGGTTTCCTTGGTCTGGCATTCACCAGCAAGAATTTGTTAAACAAGGTCCCATGGGTCGGTTTCGTGGCGGCAAGACCAGTCCAAATCTACATGACTGGTATGCAATGTGGAAATGAATTTGTCCATGAAATCTTGGCCTTTTGTTGGGTTCTGGGTCCCTGGAGAGGCTCTCAGGGCTGACTCCTGTCACCAAGGAAGCTAGCAGTTAGACCTGCATGGGGTGGGATTCACTGGGGTGAGCAGCCCAGACCCACAGAACCCTGAGACCTCAGCATACCTCCTGCATGTCCAGAAGGCTGTAGCTGCCTGGAGTAGGTAGCCATGTAAAAGCCATCAGACCCATCTGAACTGGCCCTGGGCACCTGGGATTCTCAGCTCACGGGTCCTAATTTACCCTGGACCTTCTGCAGTTCTTCTGGCACTGAGCTTCTTTGGGACTTACTCCAAGTAAAACTTGAGATCCAGAAGAACTAAAGTCCGAAGCCAGAATCACTTTCCTGACAGGACGTTGTTTCCAGTTCCTCCGTCATCCTAGGTGTGTCTCCGAGCCCTTGCCCCTCTTTGTGTCAGAGTGTAATACGGATCTGGTTGTCCATTTCTACTCTAGTAATGTCCAGGTTTCTTAACAGGGTCTACTGGTACGTGAGGTAGGCAGTTCTCTGTCCTGTAGACTGTGGGTCATTTACCAGTCATGGCCCAGCCTGGCAAATTCCAGCAAGTACCTTGTCATTAGGACAAGAATGCACTCTCCGCCCTTGCAGTGGAACTGCAGTATCCCCTCAACCTCCTGTGGTCTAGGGACGTTTGTTTAGTGAATGCATGAAGTCTCTAACAGCCTGATGAAATGGTCTGCAAAATGCACGTGTGTCATGTGTGTGGCACATGTGTGTGTTGGTGCAAGAGCCCGTAACATCTCAGTCTTCTCCAAGGGAACTGTGACCTAAAGGGACACTTGGGAGGCTGGTCTAGCCAGGGTCCACTACCTGCCTGATGTTGTGTCACTATGAATCCTGATGCGTAGTGTTTGCGAGGTGGATTCAGACCTACTTCCTCCACGTCAGTATTCTAATGCCCTTGCAGAAGGACGTCTTGAAAACCCCAGTGGAGGCTGCATCTGAGAGAGGAACGCAGCTCCAATACATGGGCTGCCTTTGGCCCTTGAACAAGAAATGTCCAGAGTCCTGGGCCCCTTGGCCTCTCTCAAGACAAGGGTAGCAACTGGATGCACCCCTCCCATGGCTCAGAAGCTTTTCCTGGGTGACTTTCCCAGAAAGTTAAAAACACCAGGGAGGCCCCTCATTTCCAGAACCCTGAGCTCACACAGCAGCTGGGCAGAAGCTGGCTGAGCACAGTGAGTGAGCAGCCGTGCCTGCCTTCTTCCTAAGAACTCACTGCTGAGGCTGCTGCAATCAGAAAAGATGATCAGCAACTGAGGGCAGGAAGAAGAGCAGGGCCCTGAGGGTGGCTGAGCTGAGACCCAAGATCAGATTCATCTGCATTCTGTGCAAGGGTTCACAGCTCACCTTGCAGCCCCAGGGAGTCCAGCTCAGCCCTGCACATGGCCCTTCGCGTGAAGTCCAAGATGGGAGAATGTGGAGGGTGCTATTATAAGGATGGCTCATTCCTGCTGCTTTCCTGTCTACTGCCTGCCTGTCCTGAGATGTTCCTGTCCCAAAAAGAGAGGTTATGCAGTGACTGGCAAGGAGAGGAAACAGAATCAGGGCTGGGCAGCCCTAGAGCTAATCTCTGGAGCAGCTGAAGCATTTGTCAAGAATCCACGATGTCATATGCCCGAGAGGGGTCATTCTATTTGCAGAAGCTTCCAGCATCTAGACCAGCTCAGTCTTGAGCCCAGATAACCCCTCGCGGGAAGGAGATGGAATCTCAATCTTTACAAACTTCAGCAAACCTTAAAATCTCACCTGGAGTGCTTGTTGAATCACAACTTTGCAGGCCTCGCCCTGAGGAGTCAACTCTGCCAGGAGCCTGGTGATACACAACTCTAGCCCAAGGGGGTTGGCTGACGCCACAGGTCTGGGTCAGGCAAAGGATCTTGCACTGTGCTCCATCGCGCCCCCTGGTGGGAAGCAGGGAGGACAAGAAGTGCAATGGGACTCAGATCTGTTCATCCGGTACATTGCCCAGTCTATTTCACATATCTGACTTGTGTAATTAATTTAAAAATCTCTAATGAAAAGAAGTGGAGGGGACCTTTGGCCTAGAGAGGTATGTCGAGTCCTGCACGTGCGGTGCTCCCAGGAAACGAGCCTCCCCATCCTTTAACACAGAGTATTCAGGGGCAGCGCCTGCCTGACAAATGCAAAGCCCTGAGATCGATTCCAGCGGGGCAGGAGGCAGACTTAGCCAGCAAGCCTCACACAGACCCCAAATGACAAGCCAAGGGAGCGGAGACAAGGCCCACGACAGAGTGGTGGAGTAGCCACTCTCCAGGGCCGCTTTGGCCTCCAGAGACCTCATCAGAGCTGTTGCTAAGCTCACGGGGCCTGGAGCAGCCTTGTCTGGGAGAGATTTCTCGGCTCTCTCCCTCTGGATATGTCCCACATGTCGCTGGTTCCCCAGGTCCCCTGGGAGCCTCAGCACAACCACCTCCAAAAACCAACATCTGGATATCTGTGTACCCTCCGATCACGTAGGGCCAACAGAGGTGGTCCAGGGTAGACCCGGCCTCTGGAGCCTTCAGCACTGCTGAGCTGAGACCCGGGGTGAGTCTACCTCTCCAAGGCCCAGTTTCCTCATCTGCGTAACGGGAAGAATGCCGGTAGAACAGAGGGGAATCAAAGGCAGCTACCAACGGAAAGCTGGGCAGTGCTGACCAGTTGTTACTAAGTCTCTCAACATCACTTTCAGGGTTCAAATGAAGCAGGAAAGTGCTGCCTGTATTCACTTGTGGGGCCGCCTTGACAAAGGGCCACAAATTTGGTGGCTTAAAACAGCTACAATGTATGGTCTCACAGTTCTGGAGCCCAAGACTCTAAAATCAAGGTGCGGACAGGGCCACCTGCCTCTGAGGGCTCTGAGAGGATCTGTCCCTCCTGGCCTCTTGTGTTGCCTCTCGTGTTGCTGGCAATCTCTGGCATTCCTTGGCTAGTGGCTGCGTCATTCCCACCTCTGCCTCTGCCTTCGGATTCTTCTGTGTCTGTCCGTGTCCCTGTCTTCTTTGTACGCCAGCCATGTTGGATCATGGCCCACTCTCGTTTCTATGATTTCTTTTAAAGTTGGTGACCCTAATTCCAAGTAAGGTCTCATTTACAGGTATAGGGATTTAGGGCTTCATATAACTTTCAGGGGCACAGTTCAACCCAAAACACTGCTCAGCTGGAATGAGGACCTGGGGTGTCTTCACTATGAAGCCATGAAATCCCTAAGCCTGGACTAACTGTCCCCGATGTTTTTGTCTTCCAGGGTGTTCAGACTTACATCTCTTGGATATGCTGACCCCGACTGAAAGAAAACGACAAGGGTACATCCATGAACTCATTGTCACAGAGGAGAACTACGTGAACGACCTGCAGCTGGTCACAGAGGTAATGGCAGCTGTGGGTGGCCACAGGGAGAGAGGCAGGGGCCCTGCCATGGATGACTATGTTGGGGACACTTGGACGTAGGGGGGACGTGTGGCCACCGAGCGATGGGAGATCTTCCCTGAGAAGAGACGGCCACGTGCTCGCCATACTCTGAGTCGCACCCACAGAGGGACAGAACTCTGTTGTGCCAGTGGGCACCTGAGTCGCAGAGGAGCTGTGAAAGGGGCTGTGCGGGCTATGAGGAGGGAGCTCTGCCTCCAGTCCCTGGCCCTCAGTGGAGATGGTGACCAGCTCGCCGGTGTCTCCAGCTATTCCTAGTAGATCTGTCCCTGAGCACAAAGGTGTTTCCTCTGTGAACCCCGCTGGCCTGGGATGATGCCTCAGCTGGTCTGTCCCCCTGGTAGTCATTGAAGGGCCTTATCTACCCTGTCCAGAAAGATGGGGTGATGCAGAGTTGGGCAGCTGAAAAAGCAAGCTTTTTGGCCAAACAGATTTGTAGAGCTGGACCTGAGGATCACCCTACAACCTGAAAAGTCCTCTAGTGGTTTGGAAACCACCTCCCTCCCACCAAAGGTTGTAAAACCATCTCGTTGGAGAATCCTAACACCCACAAGAGACACGGCCGGGCTACCCAGTGTTGGGAGAGTACAGCTTGGGTTCCTGGTCGGCGAACCACCGTTAATACATGGGCAGTGGTGCAACTTCAAAAACGGTGGCTCAAGACACTGGACTGCTATTAAATATACAGTGTAGGCCATCTGGGATGTGAGTGTCACCCCTTTAGATACAAAACATGGTACCCCTGGCATCTGCCTGATTCAACAGCAGTGTAAGGACTCAGGGAATAGGGCTCCCAGGGATCAAGTTTATTTCAAAGATGGGCTGTGTTCCCCATCCTTGAAGAGCCTCCTGCACCCTGAGACAGTAGATAAGGAACAACACCATGTAAGCAGGAGGCTTAACTGTGTGGGGACCCAGGGATATCTGATGACCACTGCTAGTTAACCAACCACACAAAAGCAGGGTTTCACCTTCTCCCTTTAACTGCCCCAGGAAGTGCTGGATGTGTCCGCGACCAGCCCAGGGGGCAATGGCATCATTCCTGAGGGTCCTTGTTAGAGGCAGGAGATGCTGCAAGCTCCTCCCTAAGGGTCACCTTTCCCCTGAGCTCCATTCCTCCCAGCGCGCCTGCCTGACACTGTACTGGCTCCCAGCTTCTTACCGGAGGAGCTGCGACCCATGCTGCCGAGACTCACCTTGCTTCCCTTCCCCAGAAAATAACACAGCCCCGGTGGGGACCCTCCCATGTGTGCAGTCCCCAGTGGGAAAGTGGGCGTCTGGCCACGCCGCAGCCCCCAGTCCGCTCCCTCGCTCCAAACAGACTGGTGTGTGCACGCGTGGATTTTGACCTAACTGTTTGCTTTCTGAACTGCTCCGTTTTCTGCACTGTAGATCTTTCAGAAACCCCTGATGGAGTCTGAGCTGCTGACAGAGAAAGAGGTTGCTATGATTTTTGTTAACTGGAAGGAGCTGATAATGTGTAATATCAAACTACTGAAGTAAGCCTTTCTTCTCTAATCCCTACCTCGCTGCTCCTGGCTCCCACACCAGCGCCTCTTGTGGTCCGTCCGTGTGTCCTTGTGCATGCTCCCGTGTCCCTCTCTGCCTGTTTTGCACACCACCTCTCACAAGTGTCATCACCTGCTCGTGCCTTCGTGCTTTCCACAAATTCATTTTTCACATTTCCCAATTGTGGGGGAGCAAATCACCAAGGAACCCCGGATCCTGCTTTGACTGTTGTCCCAGAATTTCCAGAGCGGGGCCAATTCTGGCTCCGGATCGATGGCCAGCTCCATCCTGGCCCCAGCCCCAGAGCCTACCGCAGGGTCTCTGGGGGTAGATAGAAATGGGGGGACTCCTCTGTCTGGGAAGGGCTCTGAGCAGCGCGCCTGCAGCCACTGGAGTTTATCCCTACTTTAGGGCCAGGAGTCAAGAGACCTCGGTTTGGATCTTACCTCATTGCTTTTCCTCTTTGAGCCTCCGTTTCACAATCTGTAAAATGAGCGGGTTGCACATGAGCATCACAAGGATCTTTTCGCATGTTAAAAAGAAAGACCGCAACCCCAAGTCCTCAGTGACCAGGTCCTGACTATAGCATGACTTGCCAGAATACACACCAATCCTGCCCTCTAGGGCATGCGTGGGAACACCAGCTAGGAGCAAGGCCCGCTCCTCAGCTGAGAGTGCTGTGCAGCCGCCCCAAAGATTGTGTCCAGCCCTGATCTCTAGCTTCAGGTCTTTGGGAAACTACCATTTCCTAAACATGACTCCTGTGTGGGTTTTGTTTTGTTGTTTCTCTGGGCTTTGCACATTTACGGCAAGTGGTTCACCACTGAGTTCCCTGCATTGTTTTTATAAAATAATTTTGTGTCCCACCTGTCTTGGGTGTGTGTTTTGCAATGGACGAAGAGAGGGAGAAACAAGCACAGACAGGCAGTCATAAAGGTATAAATTCTGCTTGTTGTGTGCTCTGTTTGACAATCACAGAGGAGCCCCGGCAGGCACGCAGAGAAAGTCTTTCCACTGACCTCCCATGGAGGAGGCTGTAGAAGTGTTCTAAACACAGCGTGGGTGTGGGACTCTTGGTCTCACACATTGCTGCTGCCTTCTGGCTGAGTGTCTGTGGCAGGTCACATACCGTCCCTGGACCTCAATGTCCTCATCTGTAAAATGGGGATTTTATTAATCCTTTTCTTGTTATTGTAACAAAAAACATGAGGCTGAGTGCTTTATAAAGAAACGAGGTTTTTGTGGCTCATAGTTTCAGAGGCTGGAAGTCTCATATTGGGCAGCTCCATCTGTCTGGCCTCTGGTGGGGGCCTCGTGGTGGATGGCATCATGGTGGCAGGAGAAAGTATGAGAAGCTCACACACGAGACAGGAAGCTGGAGAGACTCAGGAGCCAGGCTTGCTCCTTCCCCTGTCATACTCCAGGGAACTAGGCCAGTTCCTGTGAGAGCTACGTGACCTCGTGCCTTGTGCTAGTTCCACCTCAGTGCTACCACACTGGGGGCCAGGCCGTTGGAGACACAAAAGTATCCCAAGCATAGCAGGGATGGTAAGGTACCGTTCCTGTATCCCACTGGCACTCCGTGAGGCCCTGCTCTGTAGTAACTGCTGGGCTTGGGGCTTGGGGTCCCCTGTGGTAGAAGCTGAACACACACTCTTGCCCTGTGACCCAGCAGACGGGGTTAGTTAACCTCAAACCTACAACTACTTAGTCACTTTTTTGTTAAGACCCAATACCTGAAACCCACAGTTTAAAGAGCTTTATTTTGGCTCACAGAATGGAGGGGTTTCGGGCCCGAGTTGGCTCGCTCCAAGGCGACGACTTGGCGGAGGGGCGAGGAGGAAGGAAAACCCGCGAACCGGAAGCAGAGAGATGAGGGAGGAGCCGGGGAGGGAAGGAGCCCTTCCAGGCCACGCCCCAGAACCGCCTCTTCCACCAGATCCCGCCCCCTAATCCCAAGTCAGCCCTAAACTCCCACTATGCAATCACCTTCCAAAAGCCCCGCCTGTGAGCGCGTGAGGTCCTGGGGAACAGAGATTTAAACTATGATCAACTCCTAGGCCTGAAGTGTTGAAGACACGTGGCTTTTAAAAAGCCGCTGAAGTTTTCCGTTGAAAACACATTTCTAAGTGGAAGTGCTCTTCTCAGGTGCGCCCTGGAAGGGCCATGCCCCTCCCCAGCAGTCGGCTTCTCTCGCCTTCAGCTCCTGGCCCCTTTCCCTCACCTTCCTGCTCTTAACCCTCCTTCCTGCTCCTGCGCCTGCAGGGGGACAGAGCGGCGCTGTGCCGAGCTCTGTGGGCCAGGCAATGTGCTTTCTCCTCCTGTTACCTCTGACCTGTCCACCATTCTGAGGGAACAACAGAGACTGCTGTGACAGCTGGGGAATCCAGGCTCAGAGAGGCTGAGTGACTTGCCGAAAGTCACACAGTAAGCGGGCTGCTCTATGCACGACATTCAGGGTCCCAGGACTGGGGATTCCACTCATTTATGCTATGCATGGGAAAAAAACACAGAGCCGGGAGGTAGAAACCCCAAATTTTTGTCCCGGCTCCAGCACCTAAGTTTTTCAGGGCCGCTACCTTAGGCAGGTATCCCCACCGTTTGTTGTAGCACCCATGTAAGATCGCAGTCGCGGTACCTGCCCTCTGCTGCGAGATTGTTGTGAGCGAGGAGCAGGAGGTCTGGGGTGCACCTGGCACGCTGTCCCTCCTGGTGTCAACCTGCCTGGGTGCTCCCAACCCTTCTTCTCTCTGACTGTTCTGTGGACCTGATTCACAATCTCAGCGAATCGGCCAATGTTTTCGTCTTCCAGTTCAAATACTTGTATTTATCAGGCAGCTTCTCCAGATCCTGTTTCTTTGTCTCCTTGCCAACATTTGGTTATGAAAATTTCAAAATGACGGAGAGCTTGAAAGCACAGTGGAGTGGGCACCCACGTTGCAAATAGTGCATTTGGCTCTGACTGCTTGGGCACACGGACATCATTTCTTCCTGCAGAGGAGGACGGCTGAAGATGGGAGGTGTAGGGACCCCTGGCAGCCTGGCAGGAGAAGCACGGGGGCAAAGGGCGGCACTCCCTAGACCGCCACCAGCGTGCCACCTCCTCTCCACCGTGCACGATCTCAGAGTCAGGGGACACCTTTGTATTCAGGGGAGCCTTAGAATTTATCAAACAAATAAATATAAATCTTAAAATGGAGAGAAAAAGAGGCTGACTGTGAAATAAGGGCCTCCTACCGAGGATGCCTCTGCTTGGAGGTTAGAGCAAGTGGTCCGTAATCTCCATGGTGAGCTGCGAACTGTGCATTTAGTAAGCAGAGTGGGGCAGAAAGGCCTGGAGCCTTTCTGTATCCAGGGCGCTCAGGTGCCAGCTCCTTGGGGCCACAGTCGGGAGTGAGAACATAAGGAGAGAGGAATAAGGTCAGGCAGGCAACCCAGGTACTGGAATGGAAGATTCTTTCCTGCCCCCTTGTTGGGGAGCGGGGGAGGGAGAGAGAGAGGCAGAGGCTTCTCCAAGACATGTTTTTCTTAAATACAAACTATTGGATCTACCTTCATTTTCACAAGAGAAGAGTCAGCAGCATTTTATTTTGTGTGAGTGGAAGACAAAAGAAAAACAAAATATAAAAATATATCCTAGTGGTTAAGGCCAGATGGGAGGGAAGAGGGAACAGTGGGCTGCAGTGGGTAGAAAAAGAGAAAAGGGAAGAGCCAGAGGGAGGGGACGGGGCAGGGCCCAGAGGGATGTGGAGGGGGACACAGGGAGAAGCTGGCTCTGGGGAGACCCATGGGTGCCGGAGTTGCCTCTGGTGGGATGGAGTTGTGTGGGGGGGGGGTCAGGGCCACTGTGCCCGGCCCAACTGCAGGCTCTGGAGCCAGACCTGGGTTCAGTTATGACTTGTGTGACTTTGGTCGTGTGACAGTGAGTTGGTCACTCACCGTCTTTGTGCCTCAGTTTCTCCAACAGGAGAAGTAGATAATAAGTAGTCGTGTTAGTCAGCTTTCGGTTACTGTAACAAATGACTAAAATAATCAGTTTAGCAAAAAGAAGGGTCCAGTTGGCCCAGTTGTGGAAGTTTCAGACATGGTCAGTAGGCCCATCACTTCTGTCATCCACTGTGGGGTTGCAGTACATTGCAGGGGGAGAGGAGGCTGCTCACCTCGTGGCAGCTGGGAAGCAAAGAGAGGGGCGGGAAGTGGGTAGGGTTCCAGTGTCCCCTCAAAGACCTAACCGTCTTCCAACAAGGCCCCACTTCTTAAAGGTTCCATCTCCTCCCAGTAGCACCATCAGCTGAGTGGAGATCGGGCCTTTACCAGATGGGCCTTTGGGGACATTTCAGATCCAAGTTATAGCAGCAATATACACATGCAGGGGGTGGGGGAATCCTGGGCATTTCACCCAGGGGCTCCATACTGAGCCATGTCCCAGCCATTTTAATATATTTTTTTAATTGAAACAGGGTATTAGTAAATCACCCACACTAGGCTAACTTGTGATCCTCCTACTTCAGCTTCCATTTTTTAAATAAATGTTTGGCATATAGGAAGCCTTAATACCTTCTGGTCTTTGACTGTCCACTCAGTCTGCAGACTTCAGTGCGGAGGGAACACTCGTTCATTCAGCAAATATTGAGTGCTCTATAAAATGCTCCTCGCTGATCCATCATTGGCCTTCCTAGTTCAAGACTTCTCTGTAAACCTTTCTGTAAGATGGCAAATTAGCTCACCTGAGAGCCAAGTAATCTCAGGGCTACAGTTTCAACAAGTAAATCAAATGACCCCTGGCTCCCTGGCCCATTCTGCACTCTCCCAAGTCTTGCCCGTGCAGTGGAACATTCCAGAAAGAGACCCACAACTGAACCTGATAGGTGCCAGGTCCATTGGCTTGATTTTAGGCCTCTGTCCTAGTTGGGCGACTTGAGACTAGATGTGGCCTCCAGAAGGCAGGAAGTGGTCTAACATCCACAAGGCACAACTGTATGTGTACGATCTTCCTTTCCCCTTTTTCTTGTCTGCCTTATCATTTAAAAAGGAGGGTGAGGGTGAAAGTACTTTCATTCCCTTGCAGAAAAATTATTCCTTACGGAAAATAATAGAATTTCTTCCTGTTTCTATCCATAGCAAGTATGTGACATGATTATTCCGGACACTTATCCCCAAAATTATTAGTGCAGGAATATTTCACATCTATGGCACAGTGGCCTTTGGGACATCTGGGGACACCAAGCTGCCATTTCTCACACCCCCAGGTGGACAGTGCTTACCTTTCCCACGAGGGCACTCCTGGAGGTGGCATTGCTGATCTCTGAGAGTGACACAGCCCCTACCTCAAAGGCTTCTCCAATGTACTGAGAAAGTAGCCAAAGGAATTCATAGAGACATCTCTCAGACATATTTCACACTATCCTACCACCCACTCGCCCACTTGTGATAACTAGGGCAGCCAAACAGCCTCTGGTGTGGTTGTCTTTCCCTTGTAGTGCATTGCTGTCCCTGCCATGTAGGAGCTGAGCTTCTTTCAGACGCTGGTATTAATATGAGGTGTGATTTTAAAAATGGTGTTTAAATTTTTTAAAATTGTTGCAGTAAAAGACACATTGCACTATTCTCCCTTGAAATATACCCCCTGGCTTTGAACATCTGATCGTTCTGGCCACTTTCTGAAGCACTGCTGGAAGTCTTCTTTCGTGAGTCTCTTTAGTTCCACCGTCATGGCTGCCTCAGTGTCCTGAAATGATTCAAAAGGTTTTACCTTTTATGGTCATTTTAACCTTGAGGAGGAGCCAGGAGTCACATGGTGCCAGATCCAGTGGATGAGGACACACGGTGATGTTTTTATGAGCTTACCTTCCTGTTGGATGATACTCAGCACCAGCACTCACTGAATTTTTTTTATCTCATCCTATAAGACATGAAAACAGACTCCCGAACTACTTCAGGAAGTGACAAGAGTGATGGAATCAGTGTATGCAAAATGAGGTAATATTTTGAGGGAGTTAATGGCAACATGTCTTTTACTGTAATACATTAAAAAACTTAAAGGCCATATTTTTTCTCTTTTTTTCCAGATCATTTTCTTTCTTAGGACGTGTTTATAGTACATAATGTTTGCAGTCCCTGTGGGGAGTTGTACATAGTCACCATCCATTTTTATCACATCTTGTGTTAGAGCCGGAAGAACAGGCACACATTCCTGGCTCTCAGGAGCCAGAGCTCTCATACTGCAAGCAAACCCCAGAACAAACACTTTCCAGTCTTTTTACTACTTCTTCTTGGCTTCCAGGGTATGAGTTGTTTGGACTCAGCCCGTGTCACAGTGAAGATTTCTCTTTCAGAACTCTTGATCCAGTCCACCTCCGGTTGGCCATGGTAACCGCAGTAGAGAAGCAGTGAATGGGTGAGGGAGTTCAAGTGGTCGTTCCCACCTACATGATTTGGCAAACATCGTGGGATTTTCTTTTTGGTGGCAATCGATTTACCATTTTAACTATGTCCTGAAAGTGTACCTGCCCATCTCCTGGTAACATCAACTTCCCTTGGGCAGTAGTGGCCCTGAAATAGGACCAGTGCTCCAGCCACACCAGCCTTGGGCTGTCACCCCACAGAGAATCCAAGAAGCAAGACACCAACCCAGGGATCTTGAATTATTAAGGAAAAAATTGCATATTTTTCCGCAAGAGGAAAGTTGTGACAATCACCCAGTGTGCTAAAGAAAAATGCCCCGGGGAACAAACACTTCTCTGTAGCACTAGACTCATCTCTTTCTCTGTTCCTCGTCTCCCAAGTAGATGCGTTAGTGACCCCCAGGTTTGTGCCCCTCACACACGTTCTGTTTCCATACAACCTAGACATGTGCCACAGTGCTGTGAGGCAGCGCGAAGGCAGGGCTCACCTCCCGTGTTTCCATGCAGAGCGCTGAGAGTCCGCAAGAAGATGTCTGGGGAGAGGATGCCCGTGAAGATGATCGGTGACATTCTGAGCGCCCAGCTGCCTCACATGCAGCCCTACATCCGCTTTTGCAGCTGCCAGCTCAACGGGGCTGCCCTGATCCAGCAGAAGACGGACGAGGCCCCGGACTTCAAGGAGTTTGTCAAGGTGAGGAGCCCAGGATGCAAGGACACCCTCTCCAGAGTGGAGCTCTTCAGGCAGCCGGGGCAGGGGTGAGGCTCCATCAGAGGCGGGCAAGCATCTTTCTGCAAAAGGCCCGCATGGACTGAAGTCTGGGCTAAGCAGCAGGGGGTGGTCCCTTCTGGCACGTGGTGGGCTTGGAGAGGAGGCCTGACTGCAGGCCTGGAAGCTTTGCTGTGTCTTCAGAGATCTCTTTCCCAGGTGTTAGTGGGCAGGCCTGTTTGAACCTCGAATCTCACTTGCCAGCCCGGGTAGGGCTCCAGTTTTCCCTTCTGTTCTTATTTTTTTAATGTGTCGTTCATACTTTTACTTTTTTGATTAGCACACGTTTGCGGTACATACTGTTTACATTCCTTGTGTGGAGCTGGAACATGTACGAGACACATCTTAATTCCTTTGTTCATCCCTTTCTCCTCCTCTCTTTCTCTTCCCATCTGAGAAAGATCTATTTCCCAACTTCCTATTATCTCTATTTTACTTTGCACTTTATTTATAATTTGTGTTTCTCAAATAAGAGAAACCACAAGGTATTTAAGTTTGTGGGTCTGATTTATTTCACTTAACATTATGCTTTCAAGGTTCATTCATTTTCCTACTCATGACCTTAGTATATCTTTCGTTATTGCAGAGTAGTACTCCATTGTGCATAAATACCATGTTTCCTTTATCCATTCATCGGTTCATGAACATAGGCTGCTGCCAAGATGTAGTTCTTAGGTGTGGTACTGCCATAAACATGGCTGTGCCTATATCGCTGTATTGTGGTGTCTTTAATTCTTTCAGGAAGATACCTAGAAGGGAAAGAGTTGGGTCAAATGGAATTCCTAATTTCATTTTTTTGAGGAGTCTCCATACTGATTTCCATAGTGATTGTACTATTTATATTCCCACCCACAACAAAGAATGTTCCTTTTTCCCTACGGCTTCACCAGCTGATTTGATTTCCTGGTGATGCCCATTTTTTCTGGTGCATGATGGAGTCTCAGTGTTGTTTTCATTTGTATTTCTCTAATGGCCAGTGATGTTGAGCATTTTTCATGTACTTATGGGCCATGTTTACTTCTTCTACAATGTGCCTGTTCATTTCACTTGCCCATTTCTTTGACTGGGTCTTTTGTTTTGGAGGAGTATTTTGTTGTTGTTGTTGTTGTCTGAGTTCTTTACATGTTCTAGATAAGTGGTGGTGAACCTTTTAGAGCACCCAATGATACAAACAGCACTCCTCAGCCTGCATGTCATAGGTTTGCCATCACTATTCTAGATATCAGTCCTCTATCTGAGGAATAGCTGGCGAAACGTTTTTCCATTCTGTAGTTTTCTTTTCACTCTGTTGGTTCTTTCTTTTGCTATGCAAAAGCTTTTTAATTTGGCACGATACCATTTGCTGATTCCTGGTACTCTTTCCCGTGCAACCAGGTTTTGAAAGTCCTTTCTGTTTAACGTCAGCATCCTTAGGTCTTTGAAAGTTTCTGCTTCTACTTACAGAGAGAATGGCCAGGGGTTCCAGTGGCCCTTTTGTCCCTTTCCACTTGGTTCTTCTTGAAGGACTCAGGCTCCAGGCAGCCCACAGGAGTCAGTGTGGAGTGCCATGACCTCTGCCTTAGCGCTAGCAGCTCTGGACAGCCCTGGGTCCAGCAGGGGACATTTGGGGAGGTGCTACTGATGCTGCCAGTGCTGCTTGTAGGCCACTACCATGGGGCTGCCGTCCTGGCACTTGGCATTGGCCATGGTGGGTCCTTGCTTGCTATACTAGGCGCTCAAACCGACCCCTCCTCTCCCAGAAGAAAAAAAGAGAAGATAATAAAATAATTTCCATTAGACAGGTATATTTTGATGAATAAACAGAAAAATAAGAAGAACAGGCATATCATTGTGCCTCAGGCGTCTCAGTGGGAAGGGCATTCCTACCTCCCCGTGAGTCATGTTTTATACAGGTGTAAGTGGGGTATAAGTGTGGCCTCTTCTCAGTCATAGCCTCATAAAAGCTTGTAGTTTCTGCCCCCTGGTGTTTCTCAACATTAAATTCTTGAACTTGCTAGCCAACCCCAGAGGTATTTTGAGGGCATTCAACGGTGAGAAAGATGGCTAAGAAGCAGGGCAAGGGAGGACAGAGAAGGGAGGGCAGGTGCCTGTAGCTGGGTCCTGCTCACAGGCAGGATGAGATCATCGCAAGGTGCACTTGAACTTCAGGAAAATGTGAGTGAGCAACAGCCCAAGGCAAGGTGCTTGTTGCCCCCACCCCTCCTCTCCTCTTCGCCTCTCCCTGCATCATCCTGGCAGGAGTCCAGGACCTCTCTGCCTGCCGAGAGGTGTCCCTCAGGTTGAATGCTGGCATTTCCAGACCTCAGGGCTCCAGGTCATGGCATTAAACTTGATCAGAGCCTTTGAGAGGGAAGACATCACGTGACTTTTGGACAGGGCTCTTCCTTTGGGCCTAGAAGGACACTTGTCCACCAGAGGGGTTGATGTGATCGACAGTAGTGGTGGGAGGACAGAGGCAGGAAGCTGAGGGTGGAGGTGAGCCATGGGCCCCCATTCCAGAGTCTTGGCCTTTAAGCCCCAGCTCCCCATACCCCCAGCCCCCTCCTGGAGCTCCCAGAGAAGGTTGTGCTGGCCCCACCCAAAGTAGGCAATGAGATTCAGCCCCTCTAGCATTTCTAGGACTTAAGGGAAATTTTTATTCTGACCAGATAGTCTTGTGATTCTTCTTGCTCCCTGGAATATCATAACATTTTTTCAAATACTCTGAAGAAATATTCTGTGTAGAGCCAGAATCTCCTTTCTGTAAGAAGCCATGTGTCCCAGGGGAGGTTTTCTGAGTCTGGAGAGCAGGATATATCCTGGTGAATGGGTCGTATTTGGTCGCATTCTGTCCCTGGAACTGCTTCACCCAGGAGCTGGAGAACTGGTCAGGCCTTTCAACCCCAGATTCCTCAGTGATCATCCAGATAATTGGAATAATGGGCAGGCGGATCCTAGATGACATTAGTATCACTGACTTTGGATTTTGCAGAGTTCTGAAGTACATGTTTAAAAAATCTCTTGTTTCAGAGGTTGGCAATGGACCCTCGATGTAAAGGGATGCCACTGTCTAGTTTTATACTGAAGCCTATGCAACGGGTAACACGATACCCACTGATCATTAAAAATGTAAGTACTTGCCTTGCCTTCTCAGCAGAGGAATGCTCCCTCCTGTTGGAGGGGGCTGGGGCATGGGCGGGTTGCCCAGCCAACACACCTGGGAGCTATTATGTAGAAATGCAACAGCAGGGTTCTGGGTCCATCTGCTTAGTAAGTCAGAGAGGAAAAAAAGGCGGGTTATCATGAAAAGAGCAAAGAATGCACAACCTTTATACATGCGACTGGTTGGCTTCTACCTGCTAAGCCAGAAAATGAAAGTTCAGTTTTTGATTCTTTTCCTAATATAGGCACAGTGCCTCTATACCCTGATTTTCCTAGCAGGAAAGAGAGCAAGAAACATGATTCCTACCACCCATCTTTAGAAGGCCATTGGATGATTGCTTTTCTCTTGTCACATCAAGAAAGCCAATGCCGAAAGAAAACAACAAAATCAGGGCTCAGAGTCCCTGTCTCTACAGTGAGGGAGCACACACACGAATGCCCTCTGAGCCCATGGTTGTATAACCACATGGTGTATAGTTCCTGGAGAAAGGTTTCAGATCTGGTTCCTTCTGATGGAGAATGATATTTAGAAACCCAGATCTGGGCACTGGCATGCTCATTGCTGTGAGGGTGTCATTGGCTTTGGGGGCTTTCAGTGGCACACCTGGGAAATATATGTGCGTATATTCACACACACACATATCTACGTGTGCTTATGCATAACACATGTATTTATATTTAATTTTGGGTCTGGTTTGATGTTCTATTAAAAATCCACAAATTCATCTTGATACCTCTTATTTTAACCCACAGAATTTATTTCCAGCCTTTCCTTGCCTAGATTTGCAACTCCTTACTATCTGTGAGAAACCTGGCTCTTGTTATCCTTAATATGTGTGTTTTCTTTGGTCAGTCTCTTCATACTTAGCAGGTTTCCCTTCTGTGTAACCCACCTCATCAGCCCAGCTCTAGCTCAGCCCGTAAAATGCTGCACATATGTTGGCTGAGTTAATAATTCCTTTTGAAAGCCTCTTTCAATCTACATTTTCCTCTATTCCAACTCCATACTTGCTGCTTAATTCACTGCTTCTCTTTACTTTGACCAAAGTTCATTTGCAAATTGAAGTTTGAAGAAAGCTTTAAAATGGGTTGTTTTATATCTAACCAATGAGGAGAAAAAACCAACATGAAGAGAATAGAGAGGCATGCATATTAATAAGGAAAATTTAAAAAAAACAAACTATCATTATTTGTAGAAGATGATTGCTGTCCCCCAAGGCACCTAGAATGAACTGAAAGCTAGCTGAGCTAAGAAGAGGGGTGAAAAAGCTGACAGGTCATAAGAAACGTATGAAAAACCACAAAAGCTCTAAGACTACCTTTTTGGGGTTTTCTTTTTTTTTCTTTTTTTTTTTTTTTTATACAGGGTCTCACTATGTAGTTGAGACTGACCTGGAACTCACAGCAATCCTCCTGCCTCAGCCTCCTGAGTGCTGGGATTACAGGTGTGCACCACCACGCCTGGCTAAGACTAAATACTTTTTATAACAGGTAGAGGAACTCTTAGTATGGCAGCAATACTTTAAAGGACTTGGAGTCACAAGAAACTAAAAGGAAACTTTTATTCTGTAGAGCAATCCAGATGTTCCATAAGGGTAGTAAACTCTGGTAGATCTGTACTCTGAAAATATTTTAAAAAATACAGGATAGGGCTGGGGATGTAGCTTAGTGGTATGGCGCCTGTCTGGCAAGCATAAGGTCCTGAGTTTGAACCCTAGTAGCAAAAACAAAAACAAAAAGCCAGGGAATAATTTCTGTTCTATATCTTAGCATGGAAAGGCATTCAGAAAGTGCTGCTGTGTGCAAACAAAACAAAACAGAACTCATGGAGCAATCCTACAATATGTTCCATTTTGCAAAAGGAGGGAAAAGCTTTACATGTAATCATTAAATACACTCATGTGCTGCTTAACTGGATACATTCCATGAAATGCGTTGTTAGTCGATTTTGTCATTGGACAGACATCATAGAGCAGGATCACAGAAACAAATATGGCTGCCGTGTCAACAGGCAATAGAGTCTGGAGACCAATACTGTATATTGGGTTGATCGTTGACTGAGACAGTCTCATGTCTCATGCGACTATAGACAGAGAACACTTAAAGGCACCGAAGGTAAGTAGCAGCACTTATCTCTGGTATGCAATAGGGAAGGAAACTGTCACATTTGTTCTGTGTACTTCTGTGACATTTAACTCTTTCATAACAAAGCTGTTTTAATGTAGTACTTGCTCTTGTAATCCCAGCACTCAGGAGGCTGAGGCAGGAGGATCACTGTGAGTTTGAGCCCAGACTGGGCTTCATAATGAGTTCCAGGTCAGTCTCGACTACATAGTGAGACCCTGTCTCAAACCCCCCCCAGAAAAAACAAAAAACAAAAAATATATACATACATACATATAGTACTTGCATAAATAGTTTTGTTAACAATTTCTGTTACAACAAGGACCTGAGTTCGATCCCTGGTACCCTGCCCCCCCAAAAAAAAATCCACAAAATAATTCTGTTACAAAATGTTGAGCAAACACAAGTGACAGACATAAACCTTGTAAACATAATTTTACCATTTATGAATAGGCACTGAAATATAGACAGATACAGATATCTGTATATCAATATGTGAAGCACTCTTATAATTGGAAAATTCAGACAGCCCAGTAGAAAAGTAGGTAAAATATATGACTGGACGCTGCTGAGCAGTGGGGTAGAGTAGTGGTAAAGAGCCGCTGTGTTGGAGCCAGGCTGCCTGGTTTGAATCTTGGTACCACCTCAGTGTACTCTTAGGCAACTTAGCCTCTCTGGGCCTCGGTTTCCTTGTCTGTACAGTAGACACACTAACAGTACCTACTGCACGGTGTTGGAGGAAATAACTGAGTTCATATATGTAAGTTGTATGGCTTATACTAAGAAATGTCTAACTGTTAGTTTCATCATTTAGTACATTGATGTGCATTAGATACATGTATGTGCTAAATGTATAGAAACTTCGAATGCACTGGTACTAAATAAAAGAAATGCATGAGAGAACACCTGGTTTTGGGCTTGCCAGATTGGCATGGATTGAAAAGGTTGCAGGTCTCCAGGTTCAATGGCAAGGATGCTGGTGTTAGGAAACTGGCCACAATCTGTTGGACAGCCATGTGTAGGTTAAACTACACACTCCCTTGGACTCCGCAACTCTACTGTAAACCTTTAGTCTAAGGAAATAATCAGAGAAACACTGGAAACAACATGCAGTTTCATAAGAGGAGAACTACTTAAAAGTATTGTGGTTCACCCTTACCATTCATCCTTACCTATAGAATCCTTAAAAATGATTGTCTGGATCCATGTGAAATAATATGCTGTAGAGGTGTGTGTATAATGGTAGTATGCCCCAATTTTTATTTTTAAAAAACCTCTCTTGTCTTTATCTATTTCTACCTATAATCTCCAGGTACAGTGCATTAACTAATATGTAGACAGACATTATCTGCAGACAGAGAACTCACAGGTGATTTTTAGGTGCTGTATAACTTTGTAAGTTTTCTAAATTTTGTGTATCGCACGACATTACTTCAGAATTATAAGAATCGATAAACCAACTGGGTGTGGTGTTACACGCCTGTAATCCCACTACTTGGGAGGCTGAGGCAAGAGGATTGCTGTGAGTTCAAGACCAGCCTGGGCTGCATAATGAGTTCCAGGTCAGTCTCAACTATGTAGTGAGACTCTGTCTCAAAAAGCCAAAAAAAAAAAAAATTGATAAACCTGTTTTTATTTAGGGCTAAAACAGGCAGAGTTCATACAAGCCAGCAGTGCAGGCTCCTGGTCTGGCCCAGGGGTCCTCAGACTTGGCTGTACACTAGCACTGGAAAGATGGCAGCTCTAGAAATCACGCCTGGATTATGATGTGGTCAGGATGAAGCTTCAGGATTGGTCAGAGAGATTCTAGCATGTAGTCAGGGCTGATCCAGAGGTTGAGGTTGTTGCTTGGAATTGACTGATGGCCACACAGGACTCAGAATGTGTGGATCAGATGTATTCCCCATTTGAGCACCTACAGAGTCCGCCATGTTGTGCAGTGCTTGTTTGTGGACAAGCACTGGCCAAGTACATCTTCAACATTCTGGTATATTGCACAGGTGGCTTAGGGACTTTCTTTGTTCTGGAACCAAGGGTGGAGACCATTTTTAGGGGCCTCAAAGTTCTTTGAGGGTCTCATGGCAGCTGCTGTCACTTATTTAGCATGTCCTCAGGGCCAGGTGTTTGGCAAAGTGCTTATTTGTATCGGGTCCTGTAGTTTCCCAAACAACATTATAAAGGAAGATCTCTTTACTTATCCCCTTTGAGGAAACTGAGACCCAGAGCCTTTATGTGACCAACTCAAATTACGGCTGGGGCCAGTCGGTGACAGCAGGGTGTTCGCAGGGGGGCGGGTCAGCATTTTGCAGGAAAGGTCACTCTGCTAGCCCTGGGATGCTCATGGGTGTGGAGCTGGGTGGAGGACTCAAGAACAGGATCATCCATTGCCTCCTGGTGGAACCTGAGCCCCCACTGAGCCCTTGAAGAAGATGGGTCCCCTGCAAAGCCACTCATGTCTTGAACCAGGACTGGCCATCACTCTCCGCGTCACTGCCTGGTGGTGCTTGAAGGGGTGGTTGCTCAGGCGGGCAGCGTTTAACAAAGGACAGTGGACCTAAGTCCAGACACAGTGCTCAACAAGGAGGCTGGTTGTTTTCTCTCATGTGTAGATCCTGGAGAACACGCCCGAAAACCACCCTGACCACAGTCACTTGAAGCACGCACTGGAAAAGGCGGAAGAGCTGTGCTCCCAGGTGAACGAGGGGGTGCGTGAGAAGGAGAACTCGGACCGGCTGGAGTGGATCCAAGCCCACGTGCAGTGTGAAGGCCTGTCTGAGGTAACGGCTCACAGGGCGGGACCTGGGCTGCCCCTGGTGGTCTCAGGAGCCAGCCTGGAAGGGAACATGAAAAAGCTTGAACCATCTTCTTCAGCCTCCAGCTTCCTAATTCCCTCTTTGGCAGCTTCTTATCTGTTCGTTAATCTATCCACCGAGGGTTCTTTTCTTTTCTTTCCAGTACCAGGGATCAACCTCAGGACCTTCGGCACCACTGAGCTATATCCCTGGCCTCCATCCATTGAATTTTTACTTCAGTCATGTTAGCTGACATTCTCAGCACTTCTGTTTATTTTCTCCGATCCCTGGGTTCTTTCTTGTGTCTTGTTTCTTGCTCAAATGCTCATGGTTCTCATTTATTTCTTAACACATTTAAAAATATTCCTGTATATTCCAGATTTGATGATAATTCCAATAACTAAGGTATAGGTCTTGTTAGTGTTTCATTTGTATTAGTATATTCATTTTCGGAAACTAGTACATGTACATACTGTATCTTAGTTATTTCTTCTAGCTCTTGCTAATCATGCATTATTTTTCGATGTGTATTGTGATTTCTTTTTCTCCCTTTCCTTTTCTCACTTTCTTTTGCTCTCTTTCTCTTTCTCTTTTTCCCTTGCTTCCTTCCTCCCTCCCTCCCTTCCTTTCCCTTCTCTTTCTTGAAAATCAAACCCAGGGCTTTGTGCTAACCAAGTGCTCTACCAGTGAGCTACATCTGTAACCCTTGTATTATGATTTTTTGCTATGTTCCTTGAAACTTTACCCGTGGGCATCTTTGCTGCCTGAAGTTGCATATTCCTAAGACGATTGCTGCCAGGATCGCCTTACATTCTATTTGGGGCGGGGGGTACCAGGGTTTGAACTCAGGACCTTGCATTTGTGAGGGAGGCATGGTGTCACTCAGCGAAATACCTGGCTTTTTAAATTTAATTTAATTTTTTATAAACACAGGGTCTCATTATGTAGTTCAGGCTAGCTCTGAATTTCCTACATAGCCTAAGCTGGCCTCAAACTTTCAGTGATCCTCCTGTATCAGCCACCCAAGTGCTGGGATTACAGGTTCCTCCATCACACCTGGACACCTTAAATTATATTTAGAGTGGATTGGGAGACCACACAATTGTATGGATTGCAGTTGTAAGCTTGTGTGAAAACTACCTGGTGGTCACAAATTCTCAGGGGCATATTTTCTTCTACCTACATCAAGGTCCAAAACAGAATTTTTTTTTCTTATCCCTTCTGAACTTGAGTTTACTTGTCATTCATCCTTTGGGTCTAGAATGTTCTTAATTTGCTTATATTTTTGCCAGCTTGTATTTAAAAAGTGATGGTCATATTTTATTCTCTCTCTCTCTCTCTCTCTCCCTCTCGCTTTTTTGGGTATCTAGTCCACCATAGTTCCAGAAATGGAAGTAGCTTCTTTGGCCTTTAACTCTCCTTTTGTCAGTTGATTTCTCCTTTACTTCCATTCCTTAGGCCTACTTTTCTCTCTGCTTCTTGTACACGTCATGTGTGCACAGACACACACACGCACACATGTGCATGCCATTCACTAGGTTGCCCAGGGAGGAAGTGGGTTGCTCACCCCTCTTCCTGTGGTGTCTTCCCTGTCACGAGCACCATAGGCAGCCACTACCTGAGCACACCTGTGTTGTTCTCCCCAGCCGCACATCCTGTCCACCTTCCAGCTCGCTGTCAGATAAGCAAAATTGTGGAAGCGGCCTTGTGGAATCCCAGGGGACAGCTGTGAGCTCCCGTTTTGGAGCCCCGGGTCAGCTTTTGGTTGCCTGGGTCACTTACTGACTCACATATTCATCCAATAAGCATTGAGTGAGTGTCCACCCGTCCACCATGAGTCAGTACTAAACCCCAAGGACGTGGAACAATAAGATGTGACCCTACAGTCAAAGAGCTGTGGTCCTGGAGGAAACTGGGAGTTAAACCAATTTTCCCCAAGTGTGAGGACTCACAAGGCGGAGCCAGGAGACCAGTGCATGATGAACAGGAAGGGACAGTTGTGTGGGCATTTGGGGAGGCACAGGAGAGAGTGGCCTGGACCTGGATGTGGAAGGAGAGTGATCTCCCTGGCTCCCTCTCTCTGGTGAGGAATCCTGGGCTGGGCATAGGAGAGGAGACACGTCCTACAAAGGTCACTGGTGGGAACGTGGAGGTGACGGGCCGTAAGGATTTAGAGCCATGGGGGCCTAGCAAGACCTGTGCATCCTGCATAGCAGCGTTGCCTGGCCCTGAAGACGGTGGACCTGCACAGCTCCTGCGTCTCCAGGCAGCAGTGCTGAGGGCCATCATGCACTTTAGAAAAGGAACCCACTGAGTCCGGCTGCTTCAGTCAGTGGCCTGGCCCTTCGTGCTAAGAGGTTAGGAGTACAATAAGTTGTTGTCATTTGATTTTTGAAGCTTCTATACTCTTTTTGAAACCACATAGTTATCCTTCATTGTCTGGTCTTTCCTAGCTCTTGTTCCCCATCTTGCTTTTGTCTTTGTGACATTCACAGGAATGGCAAAGGGATGGGTTGGCTTCGGTTGTCTGTCTCATAATCACAGTGTGGACCACGTGTGGCCCAGAGCTGGACACAGACCCATGGCTGAGTTTCACATAAATGTGGTCTCTTGCTCCTCACCTGAAGATAGGGGATGTAAAGACCATCCCCAGTTCATGGATAGTCCGTGCTACCCTGGCCGGCTGGGGGCCTTCAACTAAGTATGCGTGAAAAACGTCCTCCTGGTGACATCGGCTTCAGTGACATTTACCTCTTCTGGACTCATCTCCAAATGCCTTGAGCTTTCTCTTGGCAAGTGAGAAGGGCTAGGCTGCTCTGCAGGATCCTGTCAAGAGTGCAGTGTGAAGAATACTCTTTGAAGGCTCCTGTTAGGGTACCACCTTGAGGCTTTGGGGTTCTCCAGAGCCTCAGGGGGAGGTTAGAGGCCATCTTTCCTCTCTGGACCTGAGAATAGAGCAGAGTTCTCACTTTCTCTGTCACCTGTTGGTTTCTGGCCAGAATTGCCACTGAATCTTTCCATCACGCTGGAGGTGGACAGGTGACCACCAGCATCGTGTGGGTACCTGTGTTGTGAGCTCCATCACCCTTCACAGATACCCTCCTTAGAGCGGTCTGTAGGGCTCGCATCTTGGAGAGAAACTTGGCCTTGAAGCTGCTGGGCAGAACATCAGCTGGGGCAGGTGTGGGCTGTGGGCAGATGTGAGGCCTTCACACTTCCAGACACAGCGACGCCTCTCCCTGTGCACATCTGCTGACCAAATGCTATTTCCCCTGGTCTGAGCAGAGCATCTGCCTGGTGCGGTTTTGGCCTTGCCGTCCTTGCTCTCTTCCCTGCCGAGGTCCTTAGTCCATTCATCACCTGGGGTCTGAGGTCGATGATGGACACCAGGGAGCTGTTGAAGCCCTTTCTCATCACTCATAGCTGTCCCTAAGGATGGCTAAGTGGCAGCCAGAGAGCCATCCGTCTCTTTCATATTTCAGAATGAGTGAGCTGGGTGAGATTTAACGTGCGTGTCAGTGCTGTGTTTGGCTTTGAGGTGTCTGTCACCGGGCACTGCTGTGAGGGGCCTGGACTGTTGGAAAATAGCATTTGGCCAGTGGAGCGAGGGAAGGGGAGAGAGAGAGAGAGAGAGAGAGAGAGAGAGAGAGAGAGAGAGAGAGAGAAACCCCACAGGGCCTTCTCGTTGGAGCAGGCTCATACCCAGCCCATACCCGGCAGGTGGACACCGGGGTGGGAACTGGCAGGGAATCTTTCTTCCTGCTTCCCCATTTCCCCAGTAAGTAAAAGGGAGAGACTCACCTGTCGCGCCCTAAGACTCATGCAAGCCCCCAGGACTTTGGAAATTACAACCGAGACTCATCTTTACCCTTCGAATCTCTAGAACCACGACTCTTTGACTCCTTGGCTCCAGAAACCTCACAGGTGCCCTGGTCTTGTTGTGCCTAAGACACAGGTGTGTGCTGCCGCCGCCCGGTCTGGTTCTGATGGAGCCCATGCTCCAAAAACAAAACCAAACACGGTGACTGCCCTTCACGGTTCCTTCTTTGGGTCTTGTTTCCTTTCTCAGCAACTGGTGTTCAACTCCGTGACCAACTGCTTAGGGCCCCGCAAGTTTCTACACAGTGGGAAGCTCTACAAGGCCAAGAGCAACAAGGAGCTGTATGGCTTTCTTTTCAACGACTTCCTCCTCCTGACCCAGATCACAAAGCCCTTGGGGTCGTCCGGCACTGACAAAGTCTTCAGCCCCAAGTCCAACCTGCAGTATAAAATGTACAAAACGGTAAGTTCCGCTCGACACTACAATGACCTGGTGGGCCCGGGGAGGAAGGAGGGCCCCCAAAGAGTCAGAATTGTGGAGAGGAGACAGGAAATATCAGCTTCCCAGGACCGCTCTACCTTCCATCCTAAATCCGCCACCAAACTTTCCATGGAGTTTGGAGGATCTGTGTCCTCCCCTTTGTCAGCAAAGCCCAGTCAATGTGTGCAGGGTGTTTGGGGCTGAGTGTGGCTGTGCCTGTGTCTCTGTGCTGTGTTGTTTTTCTAAATGTGTCTGTGTGGAGGTGTTTTCAACTGAAGGCCTCACGAGCAACATTTTCACTCTGTTGAGAGGAAAATAATGATGTAGCTCTATCTATCTATATCTATCTATCTATCTATCGATCTATCTATCTATCTATAGAGAGAGACTCTTACTAGAGACTTCAGATAAGAACCCCTGGAGGGAATCACTTGGATGTGAAGCTGAGGGAAGGCATTTGCTGTTTAGAGTAGATGATAGGAAAAATAGATCTTATTTTGAAGGATTCAAAAAAATATCTGCAAGCCAGGAGTGGTGGTGCACACCTGTAATCCCAGCTCTCAGGAGGCTGAAGCAGGAGGATCCCTGTGAGTTTAAGACCAGCCTGGGCTACATAGTGAGTTCCAGGTCAGTCTCAACTACACAGTGAGACCCTGTCTCAGAAAAACCGAAAAAGAAAAAAAAAATCTGCAAAACAGAGGTGGAAGCACGCATGTATCATTTGTAACATATCAAAATCAAAATTAATATAACACCCTTATTCTGGTATAGTTTACAACACACACACACACACAAACCTATAGTCTGGTTCATACCCACAAATGCACACGAACATCCTCAGTCTAGGTGACTAGAACATGCACACAGATCCGTGGAAACGCGCGCGGGCAAAGGCGTACGTCTGCAGCTTAGTTTCCTGGGACGTGCGCCTTCGTGTGGTGTGAGCACGTCCACACCAGCATCGGTAGGTAATGTGTGTACACGATTACTTTCCAGCCGATTTTCCTAAATGAAGTTCTGGTGAAATTACCCACCGACCCCTCCGGAGACGAACCCATCTTCCACATTTCCCACATCGACAGAGTCTACACCCTCCGAGCAGAGAGCATCAACGAACGGTAAGCCTGGACCCCTCCCCAAGCGCAGGGCACCACTGAGCCCTGCCCTCTGCACAGCGTTGGGGAGAGCATCCTACTTTTTCCTAGGGCCTCGCACAAGTTGGACACATGACATCAATTTTTTTTTCAGAAAATGGATTGAAAACTAAGTTTGCTTCAGCATTATTTATTTATTTATTTTTTTTTTTGGTAAAGAAATTTTCAGCCTTGTTTGAGATCAGTGGAGCATCTCAGGCTTGCACGAGTGGCAGAAACCAGCAGGAAAGCGATGTGGGGTTCATAGGACCAACCACACCCACACCTGAACCCTCCTCGCCCGCTTGGGCCCCGTGGGACAGGCCTTCTGCATCCTTGGGGTGCGAGTCTCTTGCTTCATTCGGTCTTCAAGACTCTGCCCTGGAGCCAAATGAAACAGATCATTTTCTGAAGGGTGAGCTTGATAGGAGGCCAACAACATTCCTAAGAGTCTGTGTGCCAAGTAAGAAAATTGGCTAAAGTTACTGTGCATATGGCTCTGGGAAAAAAGAAGAAACCACCATGCCAAATTGCTTCCTGCAGTGTCCTTTGCTGCTTTGTGTGAAGTAGTTACCGATCTGGGGCGTTTTTTCCCCTTCCCTTGGGTGATTTCTCAGGACAGATCCTTCTGCCTTACCTTACTGAGTTGGGCAAATAGGTGATGCTTTTCCCTGCGGGAAGAAGAGGAGCCATGAGCTGTCACCTCCAGGACGGCATTCGTCATAGATTTTCTTCCACGAGGACACACATGCAGATCTTGAGGGCATCTGTAAAAATACCGCTTGTGGCCTTTTGAGTAGGGGAAAACTGTTAGCATCGTGTGATATAAAATCAAATTCTGAAATCTTTGTCATTAAAATCAAAACAAGCAAAGGAAACAGAGCTCTGGAAACAGAGTTTGAACAGGCCTGCAGTTTTTTTCTCCTGAGTTCTGTTTGGCAACATTCTGTCTTTTCCCTTCCAAGGACTGCCTGGGTGCAGAAAATCAAAGCTGCTTCTGAGCTCTACATAGAGACTGAGAAAAAGAAGCGAGAGAAAGCGTACCTTGGTAACGTACCATTCCGCAGCAGGGCCTGTGGTTCCTGCAGAGCTGGGAGAGGCATTTGCTTGGGCCCAGAATCCCTTGCACCTGGAAGGACAGGGGCCATGAGACGGGATGGAAGTGGGCGTAGGGTAATCCATACAGGAAGAGGGAGGGAGGGAGGGGGGCGCTAGGGAGCAAGAGTTAAGGAGAAGGGGAGAGAATCGCTTTGGAGTGGGAGCAGGTGCGCAGGACAGATTGTGAAGCACACCGGGATGGGAAAGGCATCCGATGTTAAAATGAAACATTTTTTTATGCCCCCCCCCAGTCCGTTCCCAAAGGGCAACAGGTATTGGAAGGCTGATGGTGAATGTTGTGGAAGGCATTGAGTTGAAGCCCTGTCGGTCACATGGTAAGGACCAAAGAAACCCCCTAGTAAGTGTTGGCACTGGAAGCCTTTTCTGCATGATCCACACCCCCAGGCAACTTTAAATCAAGTTAAATCAAGTGTGCTATTTCTGATCCTAAATTTCCTTCTGGAATGGGTTTTCCTAGTGCTTGTTAGGAAGCTAATGGTTTGGGTTTTTTTGTTTTGTTTTGTTATTTTGTTGTTGTTGTTTATCTTTCCCCTGGAAGAACAGTGTGATTCACAGCAGGTGCGATGTGCCCTAGGGCTAATGTGAGGAGAGAGGAAGGGTGGAGTTTAAGGGCCCCTAACCTGATTCTTTGCTCCGGGTTTGAGTGTGATGCTGAATTGTGGGAGTTCTTCCCCAGATTTTCCACTGTTTAAGCATCACAGTGGGAGGGGATCAAAACGAGGTGCCATTCCCACCTGGCAACGGCTTTTGTTCACTCTAGGAAAGAGCAACCCGTACTGCGAGGTGACCATGGGCTCCCAGTGCCACATCACCAAGACCATCCAGGACACTCTGAACCCCAAGTGGAATTCCAACTGCCAGTTCTTCATCAGAGACCTGGAGCAGGAAGTTCTCTGTATCACGGTGTTCGAGAGGGACCAGTTCTCACCGGACGGTGAGCAGAAGGCGGGCCCGCGGGGTGGCCGTCCCCTCCCTGTCACTCACCTTGCAGAGGTACAGGGTTCCTACCTGAGAGCTTGTGCCTACACTTCCTGCCTGAGAGACCAAGTTGGCCCAAGGCCAGGTGATGCTGGAGGCGCCTGAGAGGAGGTGGATAAAAGCATGCTTGGTCTCTAAAGCAAATTGCTCCAGCTGCTTTGACAAAGACCACAGTCACGTGTGTTCCCGAAAGCAGGTGGCTGCAAAGGCGGTCCGGCCAGCAGTCTCAGTGTAGTTCTTAAGTAGCCAATGCAGCTGGAATGTTAGCCCCCATGACGGGTGCAAAAGAACCACATGGTGTCCTTTGGGTGATATTTCTGGTGAGGCGAAGGGATGGAATTGTGTTAAGTACATCACTCCTTTGGCCGACTCATCCTTTCTGCTTCGAGCCTGGAAAGGGAAGCTCACTAGGCAATACATCCAAGAAATTATCCTCTTCAACCCAACACAAATCAGAAAGTAAGGGCCTGATGTCAGTATTATCTGTGCAAGGTTTCAGTGGCTCCACGTGGCTTTTTATCATTTAGTACTTTTTTTTTTTGTACCAAGGGTTGAACTCAGGACCTTGTGCTTGCGAGGCAGGTGAGGTGCCATTGATCTAAAGCCCCGGCCCTTCATTTGGTACTTTTTACATGAATCATCTCATGTGAGTTATGTGCAATTGATTTGCCCAAAGTCGGTCTCGTGGCTGGTTACAAGGCAGAGCATGGCCAGCGTGGTCAGTGCTTTTAAGCACTATGTGTTATTGTCAACTTCTATTCTGACAGGTGAAGAAGGTTTGGAGTGAGATTGTTTCCTTAAATTGTTTAATAATATTTTTTAAATGGACACATAGTAATTATGGGTTACCATGGTGCATTTCGACACAAGTATACAACATTGAATGATGAGATCAAGTAATTGTGTTTGTTTTGTTTTGTTTTGTTTTTTTTGTACCCGGGATCAAACTCCGGTCCTTGCGCTTATGAGGCAGGCAGTGGAACCACTGAGCTAAATCCCAGCCTGAGATCAAGTAATTGGCATATCCATCATCTCAGACATTTATCATTTCTTTGTGGTGGAAACAGTCAAAATAGTCTTTTACTCTCTCTTTTTAAATAATGAAATATCGCCACACCTTGACATCTCCCACTGGGGAAAAGTTGGAGATCCTAGTATGGGTCATTCTTACATTAGAGATCAGAGAAGGGAGAGTATAACAGTTCATTAGAAATCCCCGGTATGGCAGATACGGGCCTCAAGGACAAGGGATTCCTTCTGAACAGGGTCTGTCTGTTCTCCTTTCAGATTTTTTGGGTCGGACAGAAATCCGAGTGGCTGACATCAAGAAAGACCAGGGCTCCAAGGGGCCGGTTACAAAGTGTCTCCTGCTCCATGAGGTCCCCACCGGAGAGATTGTTGTCCGCCTGGACCTGCAGTTGTTTGATGAGCCCTAAGAAGTGGCCGAGGAGGAGGAGCTCAGTGGATTTCCAGCCTGAGGCTGTGCGTGCTTTCTGGAAATTGGGTTTCTTTTTTAAGAAACTGCCTCTTGGTGTTGAGCCAGAGCAATGGGACAGCAAAGACAGGCCGCTCAAATCTTCTAGAAATAATTCTTGACAATCCTGCCCCCTCAAACAATCTCGCATTTTATGAAACAAAACTGTTTTCCTTTGTCCTCACTGCAGGTCCTTTCAAGGCTTGTTCTAGGACATGTGAAATCCTGTAACTCTCTTCTGGGTTCACTTGGGAGCCTGGCTTGTCACTGGGCTTGAGGTGTGGGGCTGGTTACTATGAAAAAGATTTATAAATGCAATGTCTGTGTTTTTGGAAAACTCACGTAACCTTTCTATTTCTCTTCTCTACCAGTCCCTTAGTAGACTCCTTGACCTATAGTGCCGCTGGTATATTTAGAAACAATTATGATGGAACTGTTGCTTTGAAATCTCACTCTCCCACAGGGAAGCGCTGCCCAGGATCTGATGGTGTGGGGTGACAGTCTCCTAGGCAGGCACCAGTTTAGCTCTTTGAAGAACTGGTCCCTGGAAGGTTCTAGCATGTGAGCTGTTATAGGGATTTCATTTCCCTCTGGGCTTTGTATTAATATATGTCAATGAAAACACGCAGTGTGCCATTGGACGACTCCTTTCTGATTCCCAGGATGCTTTGGAGACAGCCATGGAAGCTCGTATCTACAAAGTTATGCTCCGTGCAGGTCCCCGGGAAGGCAGCATTGTCACGTCCCTGGGTCCTGGTTGCCAGCCGTTGTTGAAAAATGTTCTTTTGGCTTGGAGACCCTGTGATGTGCTGTGACAAAAGTCATGGCAGGTGAGCAGCTCTGAGTCTGTTTTGGGCTCAGATGCGCTGGATCCCAACTGCTCTGGGAAATTTCAGCAGCTGGTGCTGAGCCAACCCTAGGCTGGCTTTGCTAGGTTCCCAAAAAAGTGGTGTCTTGGGTCCCTAAGGTTTGAAAAGGAAAACTGACAAGCTGGAGGTGAGGTGGGATATGTGAAGGAAAATCATGGGGTGGGGAGAGCCCCTAGGGGCACAGGAGCCCCACAGAACTGGGAAGAAAGATCTAAGAGCCTACAATTCTCCTGGTACAGACCAACCTCTCGGTAATGGAAATATGTGTGCTTGTTGCCAGAATCAGGAGTGGATGACCATGTACCAAGCTGTTTGGCTTGATTGCTTTGGTTTTCCCCTTGAATGCCAGGAGACAGACTAGTTAATCAAATGATAACTTGATCTATCCATGGGAAGTGTGGACCATATTTTGTTTGCATGTTAATGTTCTCATAATTCCAATTAGTAGAGGTTGTGAAATGTTCCTTGCACGTTCTCTCGGTACAGGAGTCTAGCCTTCCTGTGTTAGACAGCGTTCTCTTCGACTGTAGGTGCCTAGATTGAATTAAGAAGTGTTTTCTAAGATAGTGCCAGCACAGGGTCAGAGTACCCTTGTCTCTGCAAACCAATGTGTAGCATTACAACTTCCCCCAAGAGCCCTGTCCTATTTCAAGCAATTTTAAACAAGTGTGCATTGGAAAAGGGCCACACAAAGTTTACATTTCATACTTTTAAGGAACACTTTATTATTTATTTATTGACGATAGGGTAGAATTTTGTATCAAGAACAACAGACATAGTATTTTTTTTTAAATAAGCCGATGACCTCTTTAGTTAGAAACTTTCAACTGAACTCGGTTAAGGACCGAGTTCGACTTCAGGCATGCTTTTGTTTACCACTTCCCAGCAGAAAACGTGGTTAAAATACTTTAAGTTTATATTTTTGACATTGTTAAGAAACTTTTAAATTAAATCTATAAATAGATGTGTAATTCATGCTTTCCTGTTTCTGTAACCAAGAGTTTGTTCAGTGTACTTATGGAGGACATGTTACCCTAGTAGGAAACAAAAAGTATTAAATGTGTAAGTGGGGTAGTGTTGGGCAACCATCCGAGTCCCTTTCTTTCTGTTCTCCGTTTTCTTCCTTTACTGACTTTATTTTCGTGTTCATGTTGGACATCGCTGTTCCTATAGGGGAGGGTGTGGTTCTAGGACAAACATCTTCAAACCTTGTAGGTTTCGGGTCACTTGCCGAAAGGGTCCTGTTATTGGAATTAATGTAGCATGAAAATGCAGCGTATGAGTTGTTTTCCCCAGATGACTCTTCTGAGCATCTTTGAGATGCTCCTGAGTGTAGCGAGTTCTGGATCAGTGCTCCTGTATTTACTGGGGTACTTTGTGACGTGTCTGATCGTACCTACAGATGAGCTGGCCGGGCCCTCACACCCAGCTGATGAGTCGTGCTGGGGAGAGAGGCGCATGGGTGGTGCCTGAGGTCTCAGGCCCCTGGCCCTCTATTCCTTCACCTCTACCATTTCAACCTTATGGGCTACATTTAATACAGATGAAAAGCCCTTGCCAATAAGAAGTCTGACTCCTTGCTCTTCGCTTTCCAAATACAGGGTTTCTCTAGGCTATGCCTCTTGGTGTCTTGAATCCAGCCTTTTAGACGCTTTTGTGAATGTCCTTCTTCTGAGCCATACTGCTAGTTTCTCCTGCTTACTCTGAGCTCCTCTTACCCAAGAAAGGCCATTCCTGGTGGCGATGCTCTGATCCTCAGTCATCCCTGAGAATTATCCCAGAGGACAGGAGCCCTTGGGCTGGACCTTCATTAGTCCGTGTCTGAGTCCCTCTGCAGCACAGCAAGGCTTCCGTGGTGGATGTTTCCTTTCCTAGCAGGTAGATTGATAACATTGTCTCCAGGTCTTCTGTGATCACAAGAGCCTGGAGACTTCTGGGGCTCATTTAGACCCAGGCCTGGCCTAACTCCCAAGCAGGACCTTTGTAGACGAGGCTCATCGGAAATGTTCAAGAAACTGGGGCAAGGGTTCCTGGTCTACTATTTGGATTATGTTTCTGTCTTCTGCTAGCAGAGGAGAAAACTCTGTTTTCTAAGAACTTTATATGGGTGAGAGGGTATTTTTTTCTTCTTTGCTTTTTGAACAAAAACATGGCTTAGGTACTATATGAAAGTACTTTATCTGATAGAGTTGACTTGAACTTAATTGGAAAAAAAATCCCATCAGATAATGGGTGAATTGACCACTTATTCTATGTCTTATCTTGGTGAATCAGTACCAACAAGAGTCCTCAAGGGTATGTCCAGGGATCCAGGGGGTGCAGAAGGATAACTGCATGTTTATCTTCCAAGGATGATAGCAGGTCCTCCCAGCCATTGCTCCAGGAGTTGGTAGCGGGGAGAGCACAAAGCCAATGACCATACACAGTGAGAATGTTCTAGAATCTGACAGGGCTGGATACCAAGGGAGAAATAGACAAGGCACCTCTGGCTTTGTTTGAAAGGTGAAAGAAAGTCTTAGATTGTCTTTTAGAATTGGTGCATACCTTGTGTGAGGAGAAAACAACTATCTCTGCTCCAACTTGCCAATCTCTACTTGGTTGGGCCTTTTTGATTCATAGGAAGAAAGTTTGTGTGTAACAGGTTTAGGAATTTCCATGAACGATAGGAGGAGCGATCTTTCAATTTGTGTTGATCTCTATTCTGCCTTCTCTTTGAGGGATGAGATGGGCTTTAGAACTGACACCAGCGCTTTGACAAGGACGTCTTTAGACACAAAGGGATTATTTCAGGCTTGAGACTGTGTGAGATTAGCAATGGGTTTGCTTGCTCTAGATATATTTGCTTGGCAAGCGTAGAGAATCTTATACAGAAAGCAAGGAGATTAAAAAACAAATGAGCTGGATGCTTTTGTTGTGCCTATATGTATAAGAGGTTTAGCTCCTACAGGCTGCAGCATAGCAGTAGCCCCAGAACCTGGTGCAGTGAAGCCCTCAGACCGTGCGATCCCAGTCACCTGAAGGGGCATTTATTTGGTTAAAATTAATACCTCTTCTTTGCACCCTGGCATGCTGCAGTGCCGCTGGGCACTTCCCCTTAGTGTTAGGGATGCCTGGGTCAGCTGCCAGGACTCACCTGGGAGTGCCTTGTGCCATGTTTTGTCGGGGTTACTCAGTATTTTGTAAATATATTTGGGATGTTCATCCTCCATTTCCCTGGAGTGGCCCAGTGAAACCAAATTCTTGTGTTTCTCTACATTTCTGATTCATTGGCTCCAACGACGCACGAAGGTGGATTTCTCAGAAGCCGTTTCCTTCCTTCTTTCCTTCCTTCCTTCCTCCCCTCCTCTTCTCCTGTCCCTCCCTCTCTTCCTTCCTCCTTTCTTCTCCCTTCCTTTCTTTCTTTCTTCTCCTCACACTCCCACTCTGTCTTCCCTCCCCTCCCTCCTTCTCCCTCTCCCTCTCTATCTCCCTCTTCTTCTCCTCCTTGCTGTTGAGCAGCTCCCTGTGGCTCTTTGGCCTCCTTGGTCCTAAGGCTTAAGAAGGGCCAGGGGAGAGCTGCAGGGGAGGCCACGGATCACAGCCCTAGGCCCATTTGCAGCCCCGGACACACCCATGTGCCAGCCGGTTCTGTCCACATGACTGCTCACTGCTGTCTGTGTCACCATAGCTTGTACCCCAGCTGTGGCAGCCCCTGGAGCCAGCAGCAGCTTTCTGGAGAGACTAGTTCCCATGATCCTTTGGGTGTTGTGACGGCATTTTGAATAGTCTTAATGTTGCCCAGTGAGGGGTAGTCAAAGAATAATGAAGATTTCTTGTTCTTGGGTCTGCTGTGAGGGAAGCAAGTGGCTGATTTAAGTATGAAATCCCCTCTCCAGATTCCTCCTAATGAATAAAGTTCCAGCAGTCATTTATTTGAGCCGGAGGAAAGGAAAGTTCTAGAACCTGTGTCCTCTCCTTTCATTGTATCTGATCTCTGTGTTTGTGGTCATCAGGCTCAATGACGGTGCATAACTTTACATCTCTAGGAGCCAGAAACAAATCCATTCCTGAGAAGCAGGGAAAACACAGCTCCCATGGAAGGTGGAACACAAGCTAACAGCTCTCTGACTTGGGAGCAGGAAATCCTAGATGCTGACATACTGGGCAGTCTTATCTCTGGGCTGGCATCTTACAGTAACAGGGTCAGCCACACCAACAGTGCTGTTCCTTCCGGGGAGTCCTTACCACGGTCTAGATCCCCATCCCGGTACCAGGGAGCAGCAGGAGGGGCTTTCCTTTATGGATTGCAGGCCTAATTGTGATTCTGATTTTAAAGTCATTTACATAAACATTTGTATCCACCTCCAAATTACGTCAGTTCCACACAGACACAATCAGCTCCTCTATTAAAAGCAACCCGCTCTCACCTGGGCCTTGGGGAACCAAGAAATGCTCGTGTACTAATTTTTTCTATGCTGTGTGTGTTCTCATATTTCGGGGTAAATCTGCCCTTATGGTGTTGTCATTGTGTTTTGTGAGGTTTTTTTTTTTTTCATACGGGGAATTGAACTCAGGGACTCGCGCTTGCCAGGCAGACACTGTGCCGCTGAGCTATGTTCCCGGCCCTGTGAGTTATTTTAATAGGATTCTATTCTATTTTATTTACCAGAAATATTCTATCCTTTGATGAGTGTAGTTTGGTATCAAAGCCCATTCAGAAAAACTGTTCAGGAGTGGGTTTATATGATCAGCCTTGAGAAAAAAATCCAGCATTCTTCTGATAGTTCCTGAGAACCAGTATTTTGGTACTGATATTGCCTGTGCCCAAGGTTTCCTTTTATGCAGTGGTAGGGATTCTTGTTTTCTTCTTCTGGGACTCTGCTTTTACACTTTCATCATTTAAAAGGCTAACATTCCTCTGTTTCTACAACTACATTCCTTCGTCTTGCTCTTAATTTCTAGTTTCATTTCCTCCTGTTTCTGTGTGAAAACTGGAGTAGGGACTTCGGGTGAACTGGAGCCAAAGGCAGGGCGGTGGCTTTGGTTGACCGGCAGCAGCTGCTTTTCTGTCAAGGGTCCCTGCTAGACATTTGCTGGTCCCACCGGCCAGTCCTAAGGCGCTGGCTCCCCCTACTGCAGCTCTTGGGTGTTGCTCTGTGTCCAGAGCAGAAGGAACTCGCTAGTGCTTAAGTAGGCAGGACGACTGACCCAGGGCCAAGACGTGGGCCTGGCTGAGCAGAGATCTCGGCGGCGGGTGGGGGAGGCAGTTAGCAGCAGGCCCAGGGCCAGAACCTAGCACTCTGGGGTGCCTTGGGAGACCCGGCTGTTCCCAGCTGCAGGGATCGGGCTGCCCTGAGGTCCTCTCACCTTTCCTGTGTCTGCTTTTGTGGGTGCTCTGTGCACCTTCACTGGCTGCCCATCGGGGAGGTATCCTCCATTGCTGGGTGGGCTTTAGGGCAGGCCAGCTGGGGTGGGCCCCTCTCCCCATCAAAGGTTCTGGAAATCAGGGCCTCTCTACTTGGTTGGATGGCAGGGTTTGATTTCTGTCGTTTTCAATGGTGGGGATGCAGCCACTTCTAAGGGTGTGTGTGTGTGTGTGTGTGTGTGTGTGTGTGTGTGTGTGTGTGTTGGGGGTGCTTGTATATGGATGTGTGTTTGTGCACCTGAGGACAGGGCATGGCTATGTGGACTGAAGGGGCAGACAGGAAACACGTTGCTCCAAACCTCCCTGGGGCACACTCAGGGCAGCCAGCACATAATCTGTGGGCCACGTGCACAAGGAAAACTCAAAGCCCCTTGTTCCAAAGGGTTGAGAATTTCAAGATGGTGAGAGCAGAGCCTTAAGCAGAACTGGGGCCCTTCTGAGTGTGGGGCCACCCTGTATTTCCAGATGGTCTGGAAGCAGGTAGGGCCTCGTCGTCTTTTTCCTTGGAAATTCTCCCTGGCAGGCTGTGCAAAGCTGGGCTGATACGCTTTTCAAAACTTCTGCTTTTATTTCCTAAAAGCATAAATGGTCTGGACCAATTAGAGGACGCAGAAGCTGGGCTCTGAAGAGGCACCTCAAAGCCAGAGGGAGTTGTCACCCACAGTGACTGGAGCGGGTCACTGGGGGTGACGCTGGATACCAAGCACCTTTGAACCTCAACCACTGAACTCACTACCTTGAAATAGAACCTTTTCCTTGTCGTTAGTCATTCCCTGGAGCTTTTCTCTCCATTCTTGGTGGGACAAACTCTGCTGTCAAAGAGAAGCTGGGAGGGTCCTACAAGTGCTCAGTGTCTCTTCCCAGTGGCTGGGACCTTGTTTCTCCCTGGGGAAGGGGTCGTATGGAGCCAGCGTCTTCCAGCTGGACTCTCTCTGTGGGATGTTTGGCTTTTAGATAGGGTGGTGTTGGCAGAGAGGAAAGACCCCTGCTGTGTGTGGACCCGTGTGTTCTAGAAGACCATGGCACCAGGGTGGCTTGGATGACCGTGTATTTGACCCTCCTACCTGTGCGCTTGTTGCTTTTACAAGTTTGTGCTTTCGCTGGGCTGGATGCTCCCAAAACCTTTGTGGTCCCACTTGGTCTTGCAAACGTAGTGCCGTTTCTACACACATAGAGCAGAAATTACTTACTGCATTTCCTAATTCTTCCTGGGATTATGTTTGCCAAGTGAAAACTTTCACAGAAGGTGGAGCAGACATTACAAGTCCGTCTTGTGTGGATTTGACTCATCTTGAAGGAAACAGCAAATTATAGCTTTGTTTCCACACGTTGCACAATCTTCCAAACTATGTACATTTCACACTGCATAAAGCCTTTTGTAGAGGAATTTAATTAATATTGTATTAGATTGAGTTTTATTAAATGAATATTTTGAGATACTATAAATCAATATCCTTAAAATGGTGTCTGCTAAATAGTCACTGTGGCAGAAAGTAGACGTTCTAGCAAGATCCTTGCTGAGGATGCTTAGTTTTAGACCTGCGCTAAGAGCATATATTGCCAATAACACAATACCTTTGAAGCGTGGGAGCAGCCTTGGACTTTCCCTGCTGCAGCACAAGCTGGCTGCCCTCTCACCCCTGGGGTGTTGCCTCAGCTCCATCAGCCCTCCCTGCTCATGTATACAGGTGGTGAACATGTGTGTAAATACACATGTACCAATGAGAAACTGCCCCATAATGTCCCATGTGTGATAATCAGCTCACGGCTTCCAGTTTTCTGCATTTTGTGCTGTTTCTGGCTAAGAAAAATGCAGAGTTCCACGACATGAAGGTTGTGGAAAAAAAAAAAAAAGGTTGGGCTCTTTACAAGCTTAGTTGTGAAATCTCTGCTATATGTTTGTGGAAATGAGCATGGTTAAATGTATATACGGTATGTAAGGCTATGCTGCTACGTGTCGCTTAAACTTACGTAGATTGTGTAGTCCAAAATATTTGTTACTGTAAAATGTGATTTGTCATTGAGAGATTATTTTTCTGTATGTATATGAGAGTATTTTAGGAATCTAATTTAAGTACATAAAATTATAGAAAAAAAATTTAAACCTATTCCAGGAGTAGAAAAAACTTAATCAGATTAACTGGGTTCAACCTGACGAAATTTCTTACATTAAAAAAAAAAAATACAGATTGTATATGCTTAGAAATTCAAAGGAGTTAGGTTTTTATCCTGCAGGGAATATGAATTTCATATTCAGGAAATGGGTGGTAATGTGTTAAAGTGGAGTATCCTGTAGCCATGACTTGGGGTGAGACCTCCACATTTCATTAAAAATTGATTCATACAGGGCTGGGGATTTAGCTCAGCGGTTCTGCTGCCTGCTTCACAATCACAAGGTCCTGAGTTTGATCCCTGGTACCAAAACAAAGATAAAAACTGATTCATACAGATAACGTATTTTGAAGGGCTGTGTGTTCATGAAGGACAAGAGACCCGAGAGTCTGCCTGCTATCGGGCCCATGTGCCGCAAAAGCTTCCTTGGACTCTAGTGGATTGGTCAGGAATCTGGGGTGACTCTGTCCCACCAGAGTTCAGGGACCTTCTGGGAGGCCTCATCCTGACTGACAGCCCACCCTTTCCACTTATGGATGGACTCAGTGCTCCCTCCTCTCCTTTAGTGCTTGCATCTTCCATGAGACATCCTGGTACGCCTCCACCTTCTCTAACCCTGCACAGCCAAGTGGGAGGTGGGAGGGTTTCTGGGCTATGGCAAAACAGCTCATATAGGGCAGCTTCCTGGCTGCTCCAGCCCGTGTCTCTGGTGGAGACCCAAGGAACAAGAGCTTCTCTTCTTACCCCTCATACCTTCTCCAGAAAAGTATCAGCAGTCCAGGCTGCTTCAGGGGCACAGGTTTTCTCTGTGTGGCCACCAGAGATGTCCCTGCAGGTGACCCAGAGAGAGTTGCATTGAACTGTGTCTAAAGCCCAGAGAGTTGCATTCAGATGCAGTTGCAGGAGGTGGGGACCTGGGTCCCCATTGAGCAAACCAGAAATGCTCTGTGATGAGAAGGCATGGAGATTCGGGGCCAGTAAACATCGACCACTGTAGAAAGCTGAGGACCAATGGTTTGAAAGGACTTACTCAAGTACGAGCATTAGGTTTTCAAGATTTCCTCTTACTGCCTCCTATCAACAGTCTTATCTGTAGGCCCGACACTGTTAACCGCTGGAGTCCTATGATTTGGGCAGCTTCTTGGAATCTGTTGGAGAACTGTGTAAGGGGTCTGTAACTACCTTTACTCCCAAAGATGGAGCCATTCAGAGAGCTCTTCATTCAAGTATAGCCTGGGAAGGCCATTTGAGGCCAGCGACAGACCTAGCGAGCTCTGGTCCCTTCACCCAACAGGCCCTGATGCAGCTCCCCCAGGATGATGGCCTCTCATCGGGTTGTCAGTAGGGCTGGCTGGAGGTGGGCCTGAGTCAGCCAGTCTTCTGTCTCCTGGGCCCTCACTGTGCTAAGTCTGCGGACAAAAGCCAGAACACAGGGCTGTACCCAGCAGTGCTGGCAAGCCCTCTGTCAGCATTTGCCTGCTTGAGAAAGAATGTAGTCAACTGAGCCACTTGTGATTGCATGAGGACCTTGTATTCCCGCTGGCGAGCAGGCCGTGGTGCCGGTGGCATGTCGCGCCCCTCCCAGTGCTCCCAGGGGTAGGGCCAGGCCACTCTGATGGATGTCCTGTTGGGTGTAATATACTTCTGTTGCCAAATAACAGTACGGTGTCATTTTCCATAGAAGGGAGACTATATTGTCTGCTATGTAATGTTAATGGAGTTCTAAAAAATAACTAGACTTTATTATAAATTGTAGAATTATGTATTTGTCTAAGGGTTAACAAAGCAGGGCCAAGAATATTAGGTTTTATTATTTGTTTAAAAGAAGCTGAGGTTGGTTTGCTGTCTGAGTGTTCCTTTGGTACCTTATTATGTTGTGAAATGTTAAATTTCATCTCTTAGATTATGGTAACTAAACTTTTTTTTTTTTTTAAACCAGTAGCAACACCAGTTAAAATGGCTATTTCTGTGCATTTTGAACCTAAAAAGAACAATCTCTTCAAAACAATTCCTTGGTCACTTTGACCTGTACGGTTTAAATCCACACAGTTCATGAATAAAATGAGAAAAGGCAACCGTACTACAGTGGATTATTTTGGTTTCTTTTTGTCTCCCCTCCTTGTTGAGCATAGGAAGTCAGTGGCCCTGCAAATGCTGGCCTCTTTGTATTTCCTTTTCCCACAGACAAGGCTGAATTTGTGCAAGGAAAATTATACCAAAAAAAAAAAAAAATCTAGAAAGCAAAACAAACCAACAATCCTTTCAACTCTCCTACGCCTTCTTCAGATAAATGTTAGCACCAAGTGGAAATATACTGCCCTGTGCCAAGTGTTTAATCTGAGAATAACAGAAATTCTGTGTTGTGAAGCATGAGAAATGATGTAAACAGCCAGGGGGAGACAGAAGACTAAGACTGTCTTCCAAAGATGTTCTGAAGGGTCACCCCTGATTTCTATAAAGTTTCTAGCACAAACAGCTTTACAGTTCCAAACGTTTGTCCTTTACCTCTGGGTACCATTAGCAAACCCAACACTGAACTCCATTTTTATACCATTTTCTTTTGTTCTTGTTTCAAGGCAATCAATCCTATTTCATCATTGATTTAACTGGTAATAAATCCTGTACATTTTCTAGGCTGCTTGGATATGAGTTGAGTTGTGATAGCACATTTTAAAAACATTGACTGACAAATAGACCTTAATGAGTACATTTTTTTTTTTGGTACCTGGGATTGAACTCAGGACCCTGCACCTGTGAGGCAGGTGGCGGTGCCACTGAGTTTAATCGCCAGCCCTAGTACATTCATTTTTGATAAAGCGTATGCCTCTTGCTTGTTATTTGAAATTTTAAAACTACATTAGAGCTGGGAACAGACTGGTGGTAGAGGGACAGTGGCAAAGCCCCTGCCAGCATATGCAAGGCCCTGGGTTCAATCCCCAGGACTGTAAAAAAATGTTTTTGGATGCACTTCACGTTGTAATTTTTCTGCATGTGCAGGCAGGCCTCTGTGTATTTGACATTTGCTCCTATTTAACAGCTAACAGGCATCCAGCACATCCCATACACAAGACAATATTCAGTCACATAATTTATGAATGACCTCACACGCACTGCCTTCTCTTAAATCAACTTGCCCCAGAGGTCCACAGCTTTACTGTAAAGGTCTGGATAGTGTGGCATCACCTGACATCCTAATTTACTCTTAATTCGTTTAAATAATCCCAACTACTACGTTTTGTTTTTAAAATGTGCATGATAAAAAATGCTGTGTAGGCTGGACTCTGGGTTAATCTGATGGTCTTGTGGAGGGATAGTTGAAGGATTTCATCATTTCCTGTTTCATGTGCTTCAAAAGGAAGGTGACTTTCTGAAGGATTTGGGAACCCACAAGAGTTCCCCTAAAGTGGCGCGTGCATTAGCTGTCCCACGTCTCTAGGAGCCCCGTGGCTTGAGCATGGGAAGCGAGTTAGGAGGAATATGGATCTAGGGAAAGCTGGAGTAGGGAGACAAAGCTCGGCTGTGGAGACAGAGCCCACGGAAGCGGGAGGCAGTGCAGGTTTGCTTCTCTGACCACCCAGGGCGTCAGCAGTGGCTTTGCAGGGGATGTGCCTTTGCCCTACCAGCTTCTGTCTTCCACCGCCAGAGCAGGGGACCCACCCAGAGGGAGCCGGGGTGCTTGCTGCAGGTGAAGGCAATTCAGGCACGGCGACACTGTTCCTCCTCTTCCCTGTGGCAGGGGGCTGCAAGCGGGCATGGTCAGTGGCGCCTCTAGTGTGGTCCTGTGCACCTTCCAAGTCAGGAGAATGGTTATGAGCTAACCAGCAGCACCTGCTTCTCTGGCTCCTGAGAGCACTAGGTGCTTAGCCATCCTGCTACGCTTTCTTGTAGGTGGTTTACTAGGACACATGCAGTCAGGCCAGGCCAATAGCGGGGCAGAGGCACCCTGGTCCCAGCACTTGTGTGCAGGGAGCAGCCTTAGGCCATGCCAGTACTGTTAAGACCTCCTAGGTAGCACAGTCCTCCTGCTTCTGCCCTACCAGCAATGCTGTGTTTCTCCCAAAATAGTCAGTTCTCTTGCTCAGTGCCACTCTGGAAGGCAAGGGTAGGCTGACTGGGGCTCGCATTTTTGATCTCTAGTTTTCAAGGCTGATGATCTTCTGGCTAGGTCTTACTTTTGAGAAAAGGGGTACCTGCAGTCGATGTATTGGCTGAACACTCCCGAAGGTGACCAAGAAATGGGTACTAGGACTGCTGCCTAGGGAACTCCATTTTCTCTGGCAGTGAAGATGGGAAAGATCTGACTGGGGGGCTGGTTTTGGCTAACAGGAGCATTTAGGGGCCAAGTGGGAAGGGCACTGGACTCACCTAAGGCGACTCATGGTGCTAGACGTGGAGAACAAGCGAGATGTGGCGTGGAGGCCAAGCCCTCGGCTTGCCCGCTGGCAGCCTGGCACATCACCCTCAGCAAATCCCCAGAGCTCCCCCATCTCCTGCTCATTGGTAGTGTGGGTGATGTCTGTCCCACCTGTATCACAGATTAAGCTGAAGTAAATGCACAAAACATGGCCTGAGAGCTAGGGAGCACCCATAATTCAGAGCAGTTCTGGAGGGTGGGGCCTCCCTGGAGGACCACGGAACAAGAGTCACCCAATGGTGGATCAGGGACCCTGAGTTCTTGGCCACCCTGGAAGACACAGGACCTGTTGAGTGACTTTGTGTCGGTGCTGTGTTTAATCAATTAATTCCTAGCAATCATCTCTGCAAGCCAAATTCTCTAGCCAAAGGGGTTTAATCTTCTAGTGGGGGACACCAGAAGATATGAGAAAAAGACTCCCTGCACTCCCCTTTTAAAGACAGTAAACACAACACAGTGTGTTCAGGAAGCACTTTACTGTAGCTCCAAGTTTAAGGGTTTACACTGATGACAGGAAGTCAGCACTTTTCAGATCGTCTCCCGCATTGCCCTGCTCAGCTTCTGAATCTTGCTTTTTGCAGACATATCGACATATTTCTCCCCAATGCGGACAATCATTCCACCCATGATTGAGGGATCAGTCTAGGAAAGGAAACAGGTGAGAAATGTGACAACGCACCAACATCATCTCACTGCTCAAACAAGGGATGAAACAGTGCTGAGTGGGCCAGTGAGGCACACGGTGTAAGACACCGTCTAGGAGACGGAGGGTAAAACTGCATGAAACCAGGCACTTACACAGACAGAGTGGATTCTCATGAACACCCTCTATACCCACTGTAAGTTCCAAATAACCTGAGGAAACATACCGTAAATCATTAAAAACTTACCTTAACCTCTAGTTTCAATACTTGGCCCCGACCTAGGAAGCTCTTCAGGACTGCTGTTAATTCAGAGAGAGCAGCTTGATCTAAAGGCTGAAAAGGAGCAAATCATCCATTAATTAAATAAAGTCCGAGAGACTCCCATAGTCAAAAAAGGAAGGGAAAGAAATACACCAAACAGACCCTTCTGTCTTAACTATCTGGGGCCCACGGAGCAGCTGTCCCTGTCCCACTGACGGAACCCCTCGGAGCCCAGGTCCGGCAGTTCACTGACCACAGAGCTACGCCCACCCTGTCCCGAGTGAGAGGAAACACTGCAGCAGGAAGCCTGAGGACGCGCCTCTCTGCCGCAGCTGAGGCCGCTATGTGGCTGTCCCTTCCGGGAGGGAGCTAAGGGAGCTGCAGATTACAGTACCCCTCACCCCCAGCTCTGTCGCTGTCTCCCAGGTCCTCGGCCACCCGGAGCCCCAGCATGCACTGCATTCATGAGTCTCAGAGGCACCAGGGGCAGCTGCTTTCTCCCCAGCCGAGCGAAGCGTGACCTGGCCGGATGGAGCGCACACCCTGAGGGCCAGGCTTCCATCGCCCCTCTCGGCCCCCACTCACTCTGGGTGGTCAGGTGAAGAGGGGACAACAGAAAGGGTGCTGAAAGACAGGCCTCTGACCCCTCACAAATCCTCCCACCCCCTCAGGCAGGAGCTGAAGTGGCGAGTGGAGGTGGTACCAGTCTGTTGGTGCCCCGAGACTGGGACCCCGGCCCCGAAGTGTGGAGCCCCTCACATCTGCCCCTCCCTTAATCTGGACGAGGCGGTGAGGCTGGTGGGCATCGCTCCCATTTTATCTGAGAGAACTGAGGGACACAGGGGTTGAAAAACTTGCCAAAAAGACACAGCGGTGCGTGAGGATTCACACCAGCACCTGCAACTGGTCTTGTGTTTCTAACGTCCGTATACACAGTCACTAATAAAGGCATAATTTTCTTTTCCAAATGTGGAAAGTTATTCACCTGGGGCTATCAATATCAAAAGCCTCAACAGGCTGTCCTAAAGATTCTATGAAAACCAGCATCCTCGTTCGCACTCACTAGTGGCCCACATCAGCGCTCAGCCGTGGTGACGGGAGAAGCCCAGACAGTGCTACAGGCCTGGGGCCTGGTGCAGCTTGGGGGCTCCAGGTCACCGTCTCCGCTGCGACAATTCTCAGCGAGGCACGTGTTCTCGGGGCAACGACCACATAATGAGCTCCAATACACAAGCGTACCAAAACGCCTCTCCGAACCGTGCTGCTCTGGGAGAGTTAGAATACCTTCAACACTAGAACTATTCATCAAGATGAGGCGAGGAGCTGCACACTGCAAACAGATCTACTCTACTCCACTGATGTTTAAGTCCCAGAGATAGTTTTCCTGTGCTGACTGAACCACGTTAGGAAGAAAACAATGATAATGATTTTCCTGCTTGTGGTACTGGGGCCTGAACTTAGGGGTGCTCTAGCACGGAACTACACCAGCCCTTTTTATATTCGGAGACAGGGTTTCACCAAGTTGCCTCTCCTGGTCTTGAACTTGTGATCTTCCTGCTTCAGCCTCATGAGTAGCTGGGATTACAGGCCCGTGCCACCAAACCCAGCAAGAAAATACAGATTTAAGACATCAACAAAATTCCTTATGGGGAGATAATATGGTGTAGTAAGGAATACAGACTTCTGAGGCAGAGAGGTGTTCAAATCCTGATCCCACCTTGTGTAACTTTGGGCAAACTACAGAAGTCCTCTGGGCTTCAGTCTCCTCACACGTAAAATAAGGGCAAGTACGCTTCCACCTCATATAAACCTTTGATATTACATCAGACAATAAACATATCTCAGTGTTCTTCCCGTTTAACCCAGTCTACAGTGATTAGGGTAAACACAGACACAGACCTGCTAACAAGAGACACACTGGCCCTTCCAAAGCAGGATTCACAGAAGCTCAGATAAAGATGAAAGAAATCCTAAGGGACGAGTCGACAGTGACCTTCCTTGATTTTACCTTCTGCCAAGGCAAATGCAGCGGCAAGAGCCAAAACCTGCTACTTACAGATGCAGTGGTCACTGTGCAGGGCACCTCTCCGCGGTGGACGCTCATGATGGTAGAGAAGGCAGAAATGACTCCCCGGGCATTTTCCAGGCGACCGTTTTCAGCAAGCAAATCTAAGAAAGTGAAGGTGTCCCAGCGACAGGAAACCACTCAACAGGTTATTCATTCATGCACGATTACACTCACTCGAAAAGCAACCTTGGGTTTGTGGTTTTAAAACATCACATTCAGTGTCCTCCGAGAAAGGGAAGACTCTAGCTTGTTACTTTAAAGTGTATTTAATGTCTTTTTTTAAAAAAAGCAGACAGCCCTGATAAGCATTTGAATCAGCAGGTGTGTACGTGTGGGAGAGCTGCACCCAAAAGACCTGCAACAGACTTCAAGCACATGGTGCACAAACATTTTCAAGTTGATGTTACAGATGCCAGTGTTTGGGCACAAATTCCTAAACCAACACACTGTCTGCATCCACAGATGACTACATGAATGGACTTTGGAACCTGTATTTGAACTTGGCCAGGAGGAAATGAAAAGCAATCCAAATGCACCAACAGATGCAACTATCTGCAAGGTCTGAGGTGCAGCCACGGGTCCCAAACTATTTTCTCCATGTGAATCCCGCTGGCATCCTGTGTGGGCTGCAACTAGAGACTACGCAGTTGCACAGCCTTCCACCCCAGCGCCTTTTGGCCTGTGCCCCGGGACATTGAATGTGCAACAACTCGCTTGGGAAGCTGCCTGGGGTGCAGCAGCTCTGGACTGGGCAGGTTGGGCTCAGTGCTGAGTCCTCCCTGCCGCAGACTCGCAGTGATGCTGATGCTCCTCACTGTGGAGCACATTTTTGGCAGCAAAGTTTTAAGAATACTCAGAAGAAAAAGTTCCAACACTTACTCATCAGGTTGGATGTAAGGGGGGAAAATCTCTCTTTCGCAGTGATGTCATTCAGGCTTTTCACTTTAATGGAACGCTTAATATAGGGATTCAGAACAGACGTGGCCACCTTGGGGTCCTTCAGGAGTTGCTAAAAGTACCAAAACCCCAAAAAAGAATTTAATTCTTTAGAGGACAAATAATCCCACCTGCCACACGTATACACTTTTTTATAGATTAAGAAAAACAGCATTCTCAAACATGTTAGAAGAAAAGTTTATAAACGAATACATTTCTCTTACTTCATGAAAATATCGCACCCTGACTTTCCATGGGACAAAATGATGTTCAAAAATTTAAAATATCTTATGAAGTTTTGTGTGTGTGTGTGTGTGTGTGTGTGTGGTGGTACTGGGGAGGGAACCCGGGTCCCTGTGCATGCCGGGCAAGCACTCTACTAAGTTATAATCCCAGTCTTTTAAATTAAAAATGTATTCCTGCTTTTCAAGAAAGGTCATTAAAAATTAAGCAGCCAAAATCTCCAATTCACTCTAATGTATGTAGTATGAGTAACTCTCCAGTTTTCCTAGCAATGCTGTCCTGTAGGTGCAGACCTTCCACGGTTGTTGGACTGCAGCAGGCCTCTTTGCCTTGGGCTGACAGTGATTCTACCCAGCTTCTTGCGGAGCTAGAGGAACAACCAACTTATGAGAGGTCTCTGCTGTTTCCAGAGCAGGCTCAATGAGTCTGGGAAGGAGTGTGGACAGAAAAATGAGAGTGCAGTGACTGTGGAGACTACTTTGTTCCTATTTTACTAAATCACCAACATATGAATTCAGTAGCCACATGTAACTTCCTGCATCCAGCTGCTCTTAGTGCCAGGCCAGCGTTCCAATGAACCAACAGCTCCAGTCAGGCGTGTTTCCGTTGCACATTTCTCTCTTTCAGTTACTCTGCTAAGCACCTCTGCCCAGAGTCCTGTCTTGTCATAGGCTGCCACCCAATGCTAAGATTTCCACCTGGATGGCCCAGAGAGATGGCAATTGCCCATAAGAACTGCAGGCTTATACAAATTAAAACCTCCTGGAACTGGGTTACCCATTTTTCATGTTCCTTATCTGTTTATGCTGCACTGTCCACTGGACAGTTAGTGTAAAACCTTCTAAGTGGTCCCAAATGTTAATTTTCATTTACGAAGAGTCTTATGGTAATGTCTCCCTTTTTATTTTGCAAGGCTTCCAGATTTTAGATGAACACCATTCTGATGTCCGTGACCTGAATCGTTCTTTCTTTGTGAACATGACTGGAGTCTAAAATGGGCGTAACTGACAAGTAGCAGGCGGGTCTTAAGGGCTTATCACTCTAGCTAAGACCTTAAGCATTATCTGGAGACACCCGGGCAAAGGAAGGCATACAGAGCTAACATTACTCTGCTAGGACCAAAGTTCTAACAAAAGATCAGACTGAAAACAAACAAAACAAGTCATATACAGTAAGGAGGTATACTCATTAATAGAATGGAAGTTCTACTCTATACAACTAGCCCATGAGATTGTCTTCCCCTAAACAACAAAAATTTAAAAATCTTTAGGAATACTTGGGTTAGAAAATAAAAGTTATTCTTAACACATACAATAAAAAACAAGTAACGTTTTCCTGGGAGAGCCCATGTACTAGACTGTCTCCCTCTCTTGTTTTAACATAGACTTTATTGGCAGGCGTGGCTCCTAGAAACTAAAAAAGGAGAGGGGACATAACATAATACACAGAAACTGCTCAACCAGAAAATTCACTGAAAACTGAAGCAGCGCCTTTTTATGTTACATTATAGATCTCTGTTAATTCAGTATATCTACTTTTTCATTTTTCTTTTAAACTAAAGGTGAACTATCTGGTGGCCTCAGGGTCTTTCCTCGTGGTTTTCTACCTCATTAGGAAGCTTGCGGCCTCCCCTAAATGCTGCTCAGCACCCTCTGCTCAGGCACTTGGCCCTCACATCTTGGAAGCAAGGTGATAATTAAAACCCAGAAGAAGGCTGCCTCCAGAAAAATTCTCTGTAAAGTGAGGTTGTAATATACAAGAGGACTATTTTGAAAATACCTTGATTGCAAGCATAGATTTTAAAATTAATTAATCAATCAATTAATTAAAAACATGGACCGCTTCACGAATTTGCGTGTCATCCTCGCGCAGGGGCCGCGCTCATCTTTTCTATATTGTTCCAATTTTAGTATTTGTGCTGCCGAAGCAAGCACAAAAGATGACGTTTTAATTCTCTTCTGAAATGGGGATTTTTTTTTTCCCCTAAAATGACTTTCTTGTATCTTGATTTTATACTTCTGCCTCTTAATTGGAAATCTTGGTTCCTAACATTAGTATCCTTGTATGTGTCTGCGTGTTCCTATTATACAAGTTTCAGAATAATAAAATCCAGTATTATTACTAACAGTATTTTAACAGAAAAGTTTGTTTCTGGCAGTTCTTTTTTTCACTGGATATACTTACGGGGGGAGCACAGATAATTCCAGGCATGATTATACGTATAGGGATTTAACATGCACAGAAGAAGCAAGCTACTTACTGCTACTCGGAGCAACTCCTTTTCCACTTGATCCAGTTTATTCTGCTTAGATGCAGCGGAATAGAGAGCTGTGGCATAGCGACCTTCAATGCCATAAACCTGCACAGGTGGCTTTAAACCGAAAAGATGGGGTAAGGAAAAAGGAAAATCAGTTCAGAGATGATACTGTACTGGTAAGAGCAGAATTAAACATATATAACTTAGAAATACATCTCAAACCGGGCTCAGGAGCAAATGTCAGTAATCCCAGTTACTGGGGAGGAAGAGGCAGGAGGATCATGAGTTTAAGACCAGCCTGGGCTATAGTAAGTTCCTGGCCAGTCAGGACTCTCTATAACAAAACTTTGTCTCAAAAAGCAAAATGAACAAAACCATCCCCAAAATCTTGTAACATAAACGTTTAAATAAGCTGTCTTTAAAAAAATAAAAACACAAAAAACAAGCTCTCAAAGACAGATCTCAAACAAATTAGGGATGTTTCCTCAGCCAGGTCTATCTGTTTTTGAGCCTCCAATTCCTCACTTGCCAAATGAGGGGCTGACATTAGTGAAATGTCATTCAAAACGACTCTGCGATTCCATCTCACCCAATCAGAATGGCACGAATACAAAAAAAAGAAGACTAACGTCCCTCCTGGCTCTACCTACCTGTAATTCAATTACTTTAAGAAGAGCTTATGCTTCCCTTTGAACTCAGTAACAATCCAGTTCCAGGTATGGAAGGTTTTTAACACTGACAGGAGTATATATTTACCAATTTCAGAGAAATAAATTTCCCCTTACAGAGATTTTCCAGCAATGTGCACTTTATAGAGCCTGTTAGCAGCTCAAAGTGCCTGAAGCTTGAAGCTACTTTTCATAAATAAACCTTCAGTGGACAATTACACATACTTGGTGGTACTGTGCGGTTGGATGGAAAAGCTTAGATTCTGCACAAGATTGATTTCCAAACCAGTTCTAAGACCAAGCTGAGTAACATTAGGCGAATTTTTGCAGAGCCTCAGTTCTTCCCTACCACTATCAATGGGGTTTTAGGAAGTTCTCAAATGAAGGATAAAAACGAGATGATTCCTTCAAATTTTGAAATCTGTTACTGGTAGGAGGGTGGGGGTGTGACAATTCTGAATTCCATCTGAAGAGGTTCACCAAGAACACAGATCTCATATTTGGACCTTTCTTATTTTCCAGGAAGGGGACTGGCTCACTGTTGACTGGGGTGGGTATGTGGATAAAAGAAAGAGTCCAGCACACTTCTGGATCTGTGAACTCAGGGACATTCCTGTTCCCTGACTGCTGGGTCAATTTTCTGTCACACAGGAACTAGTAACTAAAGGAAGAATTAAAAAATAACATGAAAATGCAGCCACGTCACATCCTGTTATCAATTGTCAGCTATGCATTATTTTGAGGGGCTTCTGCATAAACTCCATTTTTTTATAGTTCTTTTAATAGGGTGGGGTCAACCAGACTACCTCTGATTTAAAAACAAAGGGATAGGGGCTAGGAATGTATCTCAGTGGCACCACACCTGCCTGGCAAGTGCAAGGTCCTGAGTTCCATCCCAAGTACTGGGGGTGGGGGGAGAAAGAGACAGGCAAATCTTTGTAAAGGTGAGTTTGGTGTCTAGTGAATAGTCCTTTTGTCAATGCTGATTTTGTTTGAAAAAGTGTGTAAAAAGAATGAATGTTCCTGCTGGGCACATGGGAGTATATCTATAATCTCAGCACTTGGGAGGCAGAGGCAGGAAGATTGCAAGCTCAAGGCCAGCCCGGACCACAAAGCAAGACCCTGTTGAAAAAGAAAAAAGAAAGAAAGAAGTGCAAATATTCCTTTCTAGCTAGGGGGAAAACAACTTGTAACATGGGGCACCGTGACCAGACTGCAATTGAAACTGAGAAATCTTGACTTTAATACTGACTTCTACAATAACATACTGTAAGAAGCTGGGCATATATTTGGCTGAATCTATTTGTTTTATTTTTAAAAATGCTAGCTTCCCTACTTTGGAGGGTTAATGGAAAAAACAAAAGGTTAAAAAAAAAGTTCTCATCTTTAAAAGTTATGCATGAGCTCACTGCACATAACTCACTCAATGTTACTCCGTTCCCCACCCAAGGCCACCATCAGATTTTGGGAACCACAACTCATACTAGAAAGGTCTAGGTGCAAATACACAAAAGTCCATGGACGCACATGCTCTTATCTGCTTTATTATTTCCAAGAGAATATAAATTAACATACCCTCACAAGCTTGGCAAATGGCCTGACCACAGATGTACTGAAGCATCGCACCTTCAAAAGAAAAGAAAATAGATGAAACGAGGTTAACTGAAGGGTTTCTGCACTTAACCCAGTATTCAGAACATTTTTAAAACTTCTAAATGATTAGTTTCATAATTTCTTTATATTGTCGTACAGATCACGAGTTTGAGCTGCTTCTTTATTGCTTACAAATAAACTTCCCTACTGAGAATCACCTCAAACTGCTTAGGAAACTGCCTTCCCATTAACTTCTTAGTGTGCCAGGAATGGGCTGGGACTAGCACACTCACATGGGAGAGAAAATACTAACTTTCAGGGAGTGTACGTTTTAAAAAAAAAAGTCACAAGACTTTTGGCATTTATATTACTACATCCTTAAGCAGGTTTTTAATTAAAGTGGGATGACTTCAGGCATGATTTGCAATGGATGTACTTCTGGGGACTCTAAATGCTATCTAAAATTAAAATTGATCCTTCGAGCATCGATGCAATCGACGTTTGATAGAACAGGCCCCAGTTCTTAGTGTGGCCTAAGAACTGTCAACCGACAGAGCTGGAATCCATAGTTTAAAATGCACCTGAAAGGGCACCGGTCACCTTTACATACTTCCAGCTCTGGAATGTACTGTATCAGAATTAGCTGTGAGGATTGAAAGACTTTAACGCTTGTGAAAAAATTATGTAATGATACGAGGGCATCATGGTGGGTATAATAAAAAGCACACAATTTTTTCCAACTCTATCTTCTGGGTTGAATCTACGGGTTCTGAAGCCAACACTGCTACCACTTACTGGCTGAGCAATCAAAGACAAGTCATAGAAACTTTTCTGTCTCCTTTTACACAAATAGGAAACGTGACTTACAAATATTCCTGAGCATTACCAGTGGCCCGTGACAGATTTTATCACAACGGCCAAAAAAGCTGACTTGGGGGCTAAGCAGCCTTCTTTCTCCAGAGACTAAGGAAGCCCAGCCTCCCTTTCCCGCGCTCCTCCAGCCAGGTGCCTCGCCCGACAGAGCTCCGAGGACACCACGATCACCGCTCGCGCAGCCCCGCGGGCGTCCTAGGGGGCAAAAGCAGGGCAGCCCCGAGTCGACCCCACTTGCGGGGGGCCCCACGACCTCAGACGGCAGCCACGATCTCCCAGCCGTGTCGTCACAGCCTGACGCTCGGGGTGTAGAACCGGCCACCCCAGAGGGAAAAATCCTCCCGCTGGCTTCGCTAACCTGCCGGTACAGCCCGGAAGCTCCTGGACCGGACATCTTCTCCCGGGCGGCTGTAGGTCAAACCCGGGTGGGGAGAGAGAGATGTTAGAGCGCACGCGCGCGCCAGCGTGACCGCAGGACCCTCTGGGATATGTAGGCGTAGATCTCCATGGTAATGATATAGCAAAACTGGGAGTTGTAGTCCTTAGAAGCAGCGGTCCGGGCTGCCCAACTCGGGTTGGGGCTAGTAGTCTTGTACTGCATCTGCAAATAATTCCCTAAATTACTGAGTAGCGACCTTCATTATAGAATGGATTTACTGTCCTTAGCTTTAAAAATCTCCAGTTAGGTAAACTTGGTGGCATTTTTCCGTTTCATATTCATTATTATCATCTTTACCTCTTCTCCCTAGAGAGCCAAAGCTTGCGTCAGTGGCTACCCCTTACGCTGCACAAACGAAAAACACAAAAGCAAGACTTGCCGTGCCGGGAGCAAGCACCACATCTCTCTTGGGCCGTGACTGCCCCTCTTTATCCCTCCCCTTTTTCTCTTTCTAATCCGAGCACTCCTCTGTTAGCCTGTGAGGGTGTGTGAAATTCTGGTGCTGACACGCTTTGTTCTGTGTAAAGCACAGCTGGACGTGAAGTAGGAGAGTTAAGCAAAGGTGTAGTTAAGCAGAGGTGGCACTGAACACTGGAACCAGACACTAGCCTTGGCCAGTTTTTCTGCGTTCACAAAAACAACTTATTTTCAACCATTCAAGCGAGGTTCAAGGCTCCTAGTTGTAATGATGGGGTTCTGTGATCAATGTAAAAGAAAGCATTTCTGCTCAAATCTAGTATGGGAACAAAGATTAATTCATTACTGTTTTTAGGGGATGTAATTGCCCCCTTTTCTACTACCCAGAGGCAGCTTTGTCAATATTTTGGTAAATTGTTTCCCAATATATTTGTAGGCTGTAGATCGCCCAGGGTTGAATCTCAGACATTTCTGTGACCTTGGCTTAATCACACAACATCTCTGTACTTCAGTTTTTTTAACTTATAAAATGGGTATTTTATTGGTATCTGCCTTATAGGTTGTTAGAAAAAAAAAATCAAGTTAATATATAGGTGACCAGGTATGATGACACACACTGTAATCCCAGGACTCTGGGAGACTGAGGTAAGAGGACCAAAAGTTTGAACCCTAGGAAGGTAGCTCAGTGAAAATGTCCTAAATTCAATCTCCAACTGTAACTTAGAAGAATGGCCTGACAGTAGTAGTTAGTGTATTATTTCTTTATTTTGTGTTTGGTTTTATTATGCATAAATGCATAATACATATTACAATGTAATATAAACATGTTTCCAAGTTATAAAATTTTTATAAATATAATTTTTTGGAGGCGGAGTTTGGCTGTGTAGTCCAGGTTGGCCTGGATCTCATGGTGTTCCTCCTGCCTCTGCCTCCTGAGTGCTGAGATTACAGGCATGAACCACCACACCTGGCACATAAATATAATTTTAATGGCTGAAGAATAATCTTCAGATGGATATTTTGCAGCTTAATAATTGTATAATTCATCCAACATTTTACATTTGGCCATTTTAAATACTTCATCTCCTAAGCATCTTTTCAGACAAATTTTTTTTCCTCTTTAAGGTAGTTTTCAAATATATTTTCAGAGGTGCACAGTTTTATAAGGGAATATGGGCACTTAAAAAAATTTTTTTTTGTAGTACTGGAGATTGAGCCCAGGGCTTTCACACTGAGCCCTTTTAAATTTAATTTCAATTTTTTTATTTTGAGATAAGATCTTGCTATGTGCCCAGGTGTGACTCCAACTTGGCATCCTCCTGTCTCAGCCTCCCAAAGTGTTGGGTTTGTAGGCATACACAACCACATCCTGCTTAAACACCTTTATGCATGAGATCAAATTGCTTTTCAAAAGTTTTAACCAATTTACCCTTTTATTAGTAGTGTATGAAAAGCCTTATCTCACTCCATGCTGCGAATTATTTTCAGGAACTACTTTCAAATAAGCCTAATGAAATGTATATTTATTACTTGATAGGGACTAGGGATTTAGCTTAGTGGTTCCACTATCTGCCTTATAAACACAAGGTTCCAAGTTTGATCCCTGGTACCACACACACACACACAAAAATAAATAAAAAAGAAATAAAAAAAAGAAAAAAGAAAGAAAGAAAAGAAAAAGGAAACAATATACATTACTGAGCCTCAATTATGCGCTGTTCTGTGCCCTGAAGATACATACAGCAGGCTATGCAATAGAGAACGTGATGCTTCTTAGACCTTGCATTCCACATAAAACCAAACCCTAGAACTCGTGTGTCCTGAAGTGTGGGTATTAATAGAGGGGATACAAATAAAGAGTTTGTGGGTCAGTTACACCTGAGAAGCTCTAAACTCTGTAGTGCATTGATAATTAATTCTAAGTAACTTTGTAAAGTTGCATTGCAACAGTAAGACACCCTCAGATAATTCTGTGTTTATCTCACGTCCCTTGCACATCTCCAGAATTCCTTAAATTGGAATTTTAAGGTTTTTGAAGTGGTTCCACAAACAGGATTTCATTTGCATTTTGAGTGTCAAGATAACTCTAAGATGTAGGTAAGCCTGATATTCACACACGCGCACACACACACACACACACACACACACACACAAGTGCGCGTGCGCGTGCACACACACATATATGTATATATATCTTGTGCATTATATATATATATTTTTTTTTTTCTTTTTGAAACAGGATCTCCTTATGTATTCAGGCTGGCCTTGAACTCACTGTGTAGCCCAGGCTGGCCTTGAACTTCCAGCCACCTCCTGCCTCAGCTTCCTGAGTACTGGGATTACAGGCATGTACCACGACATCTGGTTCTCCTGTATTTTATAGATGGTGAAATATCATGAATCCCTTTTAGGCAGTGAATCCAGGGGATGACACTGGGTGTCAAAGCCAGGCGCCTACTCTGTGCCCAGTCTCTTTCTACTACCCTGGTTTAAAGAGTGAGTGAACCCTTCAAGATGTATTCTTGGGCATATGACTTTGATGCCAGTGTATTTTGCTGAAGTGACCCAAAGGAGAAACAGAGTTCCAGAGCCTGACACCTCTGTGGTCACACTTTTCCTTCTGGCTGCTCTTGGCTTCTAGGTTCCCCTTCCCAATCTCACTGTAAGAAATCACTGCAAGACAGGCTGGGGTGCACTGTGAAAATTCTCATGGGGAAGAAGCTGGCCGGCTTCTGCTGTGTAAGGACAGAGTTGGGAAAAACCCCAGAATTTTATCACACAGAAGAAGGGAAGCAGCTTAGCTCTCTGCTGTTACAGTGCTTTCCCTGTGTGCAAACTCAAAACTATTTAAAACTTAGTTACTTTAACAGCTGTGGCCAATGGAGTGAAAGGGACATTGTCAAGGCCACAGAGCAGTGCTACACCTGCCAGCAGACCCTAGGCATCTAATCTGGCCTTTTTTGTTTTATGCTGACCTTCAATTCAGAGCAAATGTTGCTATTTTATTTTCTGTACAAGGCACCATAGACCATGACAGAAAGCATCACGAGATCCTCAACTGCATCTGTTTTGAAAATGACATGAGTTTCCCTTTAATCCAGAGAGAACATCTCCCAAACTACACCGGTCAGGAGTCTGGATGAAGGTTAATTGCCAAAATGTTCACTGCATTTGCTTTAAAATAGAAAAAACATTGAAACACGTGCCTAAGCATAAGGAAGTGGACTTTCCAGGGGCATATTATGCAGCCATTAAAATGTGATCGCCAAAAAGTATTTCATGCCCTGGAAAAAATATGTAATGACATAAGAAAAAAATATACAAACCATACTGTGTATTTTTCTACAATGAGCATGTGTTACTATAATCAGAAAAGAAAGATTTGATCCTTTGCCCAGCTGACTACTGTGATCCTGAGAGGGTAGGTACAGGTACTCTAATTCTGTAACACTCATCTTTGGACACAAAAGCGATTGCTTCAAGTTGATGAGCCCTGTGAAGGATCAAGGAGTTGAACCAACAAAATTCTTTCCTTTCAAAGATTAACTGCTGCGTAGACTGCACCAGTCCCCTGGCAATTTTCTTTAGCTTTGCAGAATCTATAGTGAGAATTATATCTGCTTAGGACAACGGCAGATAATAAAGTTTTTTTTTTTTCTCTCTACACATTTTGTTACACTGACAGAACCTGGCAAATGTTTGCATTGTTCACATATTTATCTTGGCGTCAATTCCGCTCCAGTTTCCTCTTTTGTTAAGAACTGCACAAGGCTCCATTCAACAGCAGACCACAGCCACTTTCTGTCTTGCGGTGAGGTGACCGACTAGTAAACTGTCTTTAAGATTCGATGCATCTGCGAAGAGGCCGGGAGTAAATAAAACACAGGAAAAAGGGCCACCCCCCACCCCTCACCTTTGAAGAAATCTGCATAGGAAAATCTGCAGCACAGATGTCACGGATCTGGAAGGCGACAGGAGGACCCTGAGCTGCAGAAAGTGTTTCCCCAGCCCTCTTCCCAGCTCTTCTCCTCCGATCGATCGCGGGGCCACCTTGAAGCAGCCACCTGCACTCTGCTCAAGGTCACTCCGCTCAGCTCGGTGCAGGCGGCCGCGGCATCATATCGACAGTAGGGGGCGCCATGTCCACACGTTGTGAACGCCTCGCGTCGGGATGGATTTCTTTCTAGAGCTTTCGGCGTTCAAACTGCGGTAGCATGTCGGGCTCTCACATTTGCAAGGAAGAATCCGAGCCCTGTGAGATCCACAAACAAAAGGGGTCGCGGAGAGATGCTGTAATTAAGCTCCCGTGTTTTGGGACCCGCACAGCTCTGGCATCTCGCCCCCGAGGCACAGCCCTGGACGCCAGCAGTCTGAGGTTCCGTGGGCTCCGCAGCCCCCACCCTCACTCCGACCCCTCCACCTTCCAGCAGCGACCCAGCCTGTGCTTTGAGGGCTTTCGCAGACCAGCACCGCCCGCCGGGCTGCCGCAGGTCTGCTGCTCGGTTATCAAAGTCCCTGTTCGGCTTGGGTTTTGGGGAAAGTTATGCAGTCGAATGGGTGCCGCAAGCTACGAGACGGTGATGGCAAAAGGAACCGACAGAGAAGCAGTAGCAGAACGAGCTTCTGCGCTTGGATCTGAATCTGAATGTGGGTCGTGAGTGGAGATGCGGGTGGCTGTGGTAGCGGGACCGAAGTGGCGCCTTTCTGATGAAGAAGCAGGTGTGTGTGTGTGTGTGTGTGTGTGTGTGTGTGTGTGTGTTTCAGTCTATTTGGTGGCCCTGCTTGGAGCCTCGAAGAGTGGGGAGACCTCTGTCCCTTCAGCAAGGGGCTCTGCAGACCCCAAGCCCTGCCCCTGACCATCTGTGTGCACTGAGCAAGTCGACCTGATTTCAGTGCCTCAGTTTCCACACCTAGAGAATGGAGATGGCCCTCCATTCTCAGAAGGCACAGCAGCCTGAAAGCTGGGTCCACACTGGCCCCGTTTTGGAGGAGTCGCATGACAGGTGACCACAGCCAGGTGGGCGGCAGGGGGGTTGTCCAAGTGTGAAATCTTCCGGGAGAAGAAAGACTGGTTTTAGAACAATCAGCAATCAGGACATGGTGGTGAGCAAGCGAGCAAGCACGCATGCACTAAATTCCTTTTACTTAAAAAAAAAGTATTTATTTGGTAAACAAAACTTGAGAACCTCCGAGGCTTTGTAAGAGTTCAATGTGTAAAAGGAAATTATATATATATATTTTTAAAAAGAAATCACATTTTTTCCCCACAAGTATTTAGCCATAGGAAAAGTGAAAGTAAAAGTCCAGGCAAAGAACACAGACACTTGGGGAAGCCTCCCAGAGAGTGTGTGCAGTGCAGGCTGACTGTGAAATGCTCCAGCCCAAGGATAGGGGGGAGAGAGAGAGAGAGAGAGAGAGAGAGAGAGAGAGAGAGAGAGAGAGCTAGCTGTGAGTGCCGGTCAACGCCAACCCCACGGAGTCCAGAGTTGGGGAACAGCGTGGAAGAGGCGACTGGGGAATAAAAAGGCTCTTTCCTACCCCAGCTGTTTGAAGGCAGCACAGTTTCCAGAGAACATGACTCAGTGTGACCTTGCAGAGGGCCCCGTAGCCCGAAAGTGTAAAGAATGTCCCTGCTTTTCATGCTGCGGAGCACCTCCTGTGGGGAGACTGCGCCAGAACGTATTTCTGTGGGTTTTTGATTCTGCAGATAGAATTGCGAGGTTGGATAAAAGCACTAGCTATTTTGAGTTTTTAAGAAACCATGGGACTATTATTGGGTGGTCTTTGGAAACCAAGGCCAAAGCGCTGTGCAGAGTAACTCAGACTACTTCTATTGTATGGCTGGAGATAGGACAGAGGATCATTTCCCAATTCATTCCTTTGTTCCTTCATCCAGGCACAAATTCATCCCGAAAACATTTTCTCTCCCTAACTATAGTGATGGATGCCTCAGGCAACAAAAAGTCAACTAAGACTGACCTGCCTTCAGGGGGCCCACTTGCTTTGAATCAGTTGATCTTGTTTTGTTTTGTGAAACAGAAGTTCGCTTATGTAGCCCAGGCTGGCCTCAAGGTCACAGGGATCCCTCCTCGGCCTTCCAAATGCGGAGATTACAGGCATGGGCCACCACACCCAGCAACATCAATTTAACTTTTAAAAATCACCCTTCCTTAAAAAAAAAAAAAAAAAAAAGAGAGAGAGAAAAGAAGAGAAAAATGGAAGCAAAGCTTTTGTAAATAAGGAAGGGAAGATGGCTAAAGGGAGGGGAGGGGAATGGTGGAAAAATAATTGAGATCCAAATTCCCTATGATGAATGCTACCATTTTGTATACCTAAAATGTACCAATAAACTTAATTAAGTGAAAAAAAATCACCTTTCCTTTGTTCTGTATTCAGGAAGAAACTTACGTTGGCATTAGTCTGCCATAGAAATGAACTGCACGTAATTGCGGAAGCTCTGAGCTTTCTCGAAAACGTCTTTAAATGTGTAGGAATTCCTTCTACATCCTTTCATATCCTAGCATCTAATTGGAGTGACGAGAGAGAAAGACAGGATAAAAATAAATCATTCCAGCTGGGAGAGCATCACTGTCTAGTTCTCAAAGTGGTCGTTCATCAGAAAGTGAAGTTGGTACTGTAGCTCCGGCGCTGGCTCAGATCGGTGCACTTGTGACAAGGACGAGAGGTTTTTGCTAAGTTTTTCCAAGACGGGGTCTCACCATGTAGTTCAGGCTGTCCTGGAACTCACAGCGATCCTCCCACCGCAGCCTCCCGAGTGCTGGGATTACAGGTGTGCGCCAGCATTGAAGATTATGCCGAAGAAAACCTTGTTGACCTGAGAAACTGTTCATTGTACACTAAGTTAAAAAAATAATCCAGACTCAGCAAAGCTTTCAATGCATGATCTGATGATGATTTTGTTAAATAACTCGCTGTTTATATGCATCACACAATGGCCAGAAGGAACGCCGCAGACTGTTACAGGTGGTGGTGTGTGAGCAGTGGTTTGCTTGTCTTTTCCTTGGTGCTTTTCTGCATTTTCTAAGTTTTAAGCATCAATCTCATATTGCATTGTACTGGGGAAAAATTCTCTCAATGAATGTTGATAGATTCCCCTTCCAGAAAAACAGGAGGAGGAGCAAAGAAATGAGATGCGTGTGGCTATTCACTTATTTCTTCATTCGCGATTTTTATTTGGCCTTTAAAATTTGCCATCATGTTTGTTTATTTTTTTATTTAGTGCTGGTAGGGATTGAATGCACGGCCTTCTTATGTCCCCAGTCCCTTTTTAAAATTATTATTATTTTTTGTTTTTAAGCAGGGTCCTGCTAAGTAGCTCAATTCCCCAGGCTGGGCTTGAACCTCCAATCCTGCTGCCTCTGCCTCAGAGTACTGGGATTACATGCATGCAGCAGCATGTCCGGTTTATTTAGTCTTTTGGTTTTCTGTTTGTTAAGGAGAAAAATATCTTTTAGCACTTGCGATGTGCTCAGCGTTGGCAGTTTTGGGCACTGCGCGATAGTGTTTCCTCGAATTCAACACCTTGGTTCTTTCACTCCCACATTGGAGGGGGCGTTGGAGCTATGGAAACAGAGTCCCTCCTCAGAGGCTCCCGATCCTCAGTGGGCTCTGGCAATTTCCTGTTTTACAGGGGAGGCTGGGAGAGTCTGACAAACTATCAGGTACCTTTCTTTGATCCCCTTGGGCATGAATAAATGGCGGGCTATGAAGACCTGGTTTGTTGGCTCCACCTTGGGATCCCTCTCAAGTCCCCCTGGAGTGTCCAGGACCCCTGCTTCTTAGGCACACTGTCTTATTTGCTGATGTGACATCTAAGAGGGAAGATGATCCAAATACACCCAGTGCCTTTGGAGACTGTGAAGTGTAGCCAACACTTTCCTTCCTTAAGCCAGTGCAAAGGTGTCACTTGACCTCAGTTGACCACGCAGAGCCATTTACTCCTTAATCTTCTCACACCTACCGGTGGATTCTAGATAGAAGCACCCCTCTGTTACTCATGAGGAAAATGGGGTTTAGAGAGGTTAATGAATGCGCCCAAGATTATGTGGCTGGCCAGTTAGCTTGTCCCCAAAGACTCTGGGCTCAGTGAGCACACTCTACAGTCCCAACCACTGCCTCCTCTGGCTGTGGCTGCCTCCAGGGGTCTGAGGAGTGACCAGTGCCAGACCAGACCAGTCTCCTGGGGTGAAATTAGTATTTAACCTTAACCTTCTAGACCCGTGCCCTTCATGGTCCCAGCTGGCACAAAGGCAAAGTCACTTGGTAGAAGGCACGAAACACAGCCGGCAGTGAGTTTCCACATCACCTTGGAAGTGGGAAATGGTTGGAAACGCACATCCCTGGGCAGAGGAGCTGGGGAGTCCCACCTGAGCTGTACCTGGGGGTCTGGTGAGCCAGGCAAGCTGGGAATCTCACCTGCCCTTGGCGGTGGGGACAGTGGGGAGGCCTCTGGGCAGTGACAATAGCACAGAGACAGTTATTGCAGTCTTTGTTTCGTAGCACATCTGTGTTTTAAAGAAAAACTGCCCTGCCTCTCCATCCCCAGGCAAATTTTGTCACCCTTTTAAATCTACACTGATGTGCCATTTTGATTCCACTTTTATTTTATTGATAAATGCCATATATGAAGAGTTCACATGGCATAAAACTCATGCACCCTTTTATTTTTATTTATTTATTAGTTTTTTGTTGTTGCTGTGCTAGGGGTCATAACCAGGGCCTTGCGCATGCCAGGCAAGTGCTCTATCACCGCGTTATGCTTCCAGCTCCTTTGAGCCTTTTAAAAGTGGTTTGTGGTGGTTTTTCATACAGTCACAAAGTTGTGCTATCACCACCACTATCTAATTCCAAAACACTTCCATAGCCCAAGGAAATACTTTTTGTTGTTGCTGTTTTGTTTTTGAGATACATTCTTGCTAGGTAGTGCAGGGGGCCTAGAACTCACTCTGTAGCCCAAGTTGGCCTGGAACACTCAGTGATCCTCCTGCCTCAGCCTCCTGAGTGTGGGATTACAGATGTGCACCATCCACTATGCCCGACCAGTAACCCCAAAGAAATCTTCTCCTAATCTCCTAGCAAATGCTGGTGACTTTAATAGTTATATCTTTTCTCTTTAATTATATTAAAAGACCAGGGAACTAATTACTCTTCCTGGAACATAGTAGGCACTTAGAAAATGGTAATAAAGTTCTCAATTTTAAGACTATTCAGTTTTTTCTGGTCTTTACAATAATTTAAAAATTAGCAAATGATAAGAAAAAGAAAACACAGAGCAGCTTTCCCCCTCTCTCTTTTTTTTCTTTCTATTTAGGCTCTGAGGTCTTGTAACAGCTGGATAAATGTTTTATTGGCCTAACTTTTAATTCAGTCTGATTTAGGAAAAGACAAGACCATCTTGAATTTTCTTGTGACATGAACAGCAATAGTTCAGAGATATGTCATATTTGTTTTAGCTCATAAAAATACACAGCTTGTACTGTGGGAAAAGGGAAGTAAGGCTGAACTGCTGATATGCCAGGATCTGAAGTGGTTGTATACAGAATGAAAAGCAGGTCACACAGAGGCCTAGACATGGCCTTGGTCATGCCTGGGAATCAACAAACTCACTTCCCTCTCACTGGCAGAACATGAAAGCTAAAGATTATCCTCTAATCCTGTGGCATTTTAAAATCCATGCAATGGGCTTTGATGCTCAAAAATTTCCACTTAAAGTCACAAACTCTTTGGGAGGTACACTGTTTTGTCTACCCCAGTGGTATCTATGGGAAGACTTACTAGAATGAATGCTATGCTTAATGCAGATGCAGACAGGGCTGTCCCTGTCCAGGAGGGACACTCCGAAGTTCCACTTCTCTTTAAATTCAGATAGCTCATGAGATGTCTTCCTTCTGATAAACAAGGACACAAGAGGATAAGAATCAATGCACCATGGCAAAATGGGAACCACAGATCCTTCAGTGGACGCATGGGTAAGCCAAGTGTGGCATATCTACACAGTGAAATATTACTAGATTCTAAAGGGGAATGAAATACTGACACATGTTACTGTACAGATGCACCTTGAAAAGGTGAGGCTGAGTGAAAGGAACCAGATACAAAAGGCCGTGGGTGTACGGTATGATTCCATTTGGTCACCCATAGCAATGGAAAGCTTCGTGTTTGCCAGGGCTAAAGGGAGGGAAATGGGCAGTGACTATCACGGGTAAGGTGTTTCTTTGGAGGGTGATGGAAATGTTCTGGAATTAGCTGCTCAACTTTATGGCTACAAATTTTATAGTATAGAAATGATTTCTCAATTGGAAAGAGGAAGAAAAGCTGCACAGCTTCCCAGCTAAAAATAATAAGAGGAAGAAATGCTACCGATTTCCGTCACCGTGATGAAACGTCGGAGATAACCAATTTAAATGGTGGAAATTTTATCTTGGCTCATGGTTTCAGTCCACAGCCTCTTGGCCCTGCTCCTTTTGGGTCTGTGGCAACACAGTGCTTCCTGGAGGACAAAGGCGGCCCAGGAAATCTGATCATTTCATGGTGACCAGGGAGCAAAGAGCCACAGGGAAGGGGCAGGGACCCCAGTCCCTTTCACGGACAGTCCCCAGTCATTTAACTTCCTTCGGCAGGACCCCACCTCCTGAAGTGTCCACCACCTTCCAAGAAGGCACCAGGCTGGCCCTCAAGCCTTGGGGACAATGCAGACCCAAGCCCATCACCATACCTGTGTTAAAGCGAGGTGTGTGCCGGAGCGAAACCCTTCCTGCTCTCACCATGGCTATCACACTAGTCCAGGCCTCAGCACTCTTGCCTGGATCCCAGAAGTAAATTTTGACAGCTGGAAAAGACCTTAGAGATTCCGGCCCAACTCTGACTTGTCAGGGAATATAACTAGGTCCAGGCAGCAGAAGTGACATGTCCAGAGTTGCCTGCTTGGAGGCCGAGTTGGACCTGAACCTCAGCTTCTCTTTCCATTACCTTTACTGCAATTATTTCCCTCCCTCCTGTTACTTTCTCTTTTGTTCCAATACAACTGCACATTCCACTGACCCAATCTTTCTGAAATACTGATCTTATTGTATCATGGCCCCGATTTAAAAATAAAACCCTTCATGGCTCCCTATTGCCTTCAACCCTAACCTACAGCAGTGCCGTCCATGTCCCTTCTTACCCTTTGGCTCCTCCAGCCTCTGAAGCACTGTCTCAGTGACCCAACAGAACCACACTTCCGTTCACGTTTTGTTAGTAAGCTTTGTAAGTGTTTATGCCTTTGTTCCTCAGCCAAATTGCAAGTGTGTTGAAGATCAAGATCATGTCTTATGTGTTTGGCTTCCTGGCCCATGGCACAGTACAGTTCCTTGGACTTGGTAGGGACCAACAATATCTATGGGAGAGTTGACAGTCCTTGCCTGAATAAACCTACTCCTTTGGAGGGGTTCTGGCAAAGGATGCTATTTTGTGTTGCCTCTCTGCTGTTGCAAGATAAAGACTGGGTTTAGCTTTTGGGATGATTAGATTCTAGAAGTTTCTCATGAGGATGGATTTAGTGTCATAAAAAGCAAAGGCACATTGATTTTTGTACCAAGACAGCAAGGATTGTTTTTGAAATAACCTTTCTAGAAGATTCTAGAAGTTTCTCATGAGGATAGATTTAGTGTCATAAAAAACAGAGGCACATTGATTTTGTACCAAGAGAACAACCGTTGTTTTTGAAATAGCCTTTTGATTTTGTATAGAAGTAATTTGTGTTCATTATAGATTTAGAAATTTCTAGAAAAGTTCCAGGAATATAAAGAAGAAAATCAGAAGTTCCCATAATTCTAGCTCCTAGGAGAAAGGTATTGGTAAGTCCTGGTTTGTACAGCCATTTTTCTGTGTACCACATATACACTGTCTAGAACACATAGAGATCCACTCTGTACATTGTTCTGTAACCTGCATTTAAATTGAATGAAAAATACAAGTTTAATAGCACGGCATTAAGTGGGGAGAATTTTTTTGCTGTAAACTCAAGCAGTTCATTCTGATGACATGAAGAAAGGGCAATTTAATGTTTGTTTTGCTTCTTTGCTTATCTTGGTGCAGGAAAGGGTAAAATATTCAAGGTAAGAAGAATTTCCAGAACCGAGTGACTCGTCTTCCTAGCAGTGTGGTGGCCGTTTCGCCCACCATTCCTATGAAACAAATAGAGCATGTGTCCCTTATGGTCCTTTTCGAGGTCTTGAATTGTGTGAGCTCCATTTTAAGTTTGTCCTTGTCCCTTCTTTGTCTTTGGATATTTCAGAGCCCTGTGTGCAAGAGGGTAGGGAATGTGACTACTTTGTTCCCTGGTTTATTGCCAGCACAGTGCCTGGCAAAGCACTGACACTCAATAAATATTTGTTAATGAATGAATGGATGAGACTCCCAGGAATGAAGCATTTATTATGGAAATCATTTGACCACATGGCCTTTTTTGGGAAGCCTTAAATGGGAATTCTATATTTAGGTCCTCAGAGATATAATAATAATACAAGTAAGTAATATCTTAAATTAGTTGATTAATGGAATGTATTTGTCCTCCTTGGGATCCCAGGAGGGAGGAATTATTAATTCCATTCTGTAGGTAAGGGGATGGCCAGGGTCCAGTGCTGGCTTCTCCATCCCAGTTCCCAGGTCCCTTTTGCTTTACCTCACTGTCTTTCAGGCACCTGTGTTCTCTTTGTTTGGAAAAGTCATCACACAATCTCTCCACCAAGCTTAAAGCAAAGAGCTCAAATTTTAGTGTTTGTCAGAATTGCTAAGGGCTTAGAGATCTGCATTTTAAATAATAGTTAGGAATAATAGGAATGCAAGTGGTCTGAAAACCACATTCTGAGAAACACTAGCTTGAACTATTTCAGATTCAGTGTTTTTGTCGAGCAGAGGAGGAGGAGGAGGCCATGATAGGCCATTAGGCTCTGCATCAAGCACCAGCTTGCCCACAGCTTCGTTTCCAAGGAGACTGGGGATAACAATGCAGGTCCGTGTTCATTATGGGTGTCCAGTGCCAAGAGCTTTACATATATTATCTTCCTTAATTCCCTTAACAACCTGATGAGGTAGGTCCTGTTATTGCCTCCATTTTACAAGGAAACAGAGGCTCATGAAAATATATCTGGCTGATCCACAAGAAAAGTTAGTAACAGGATTAAATAATCAAATGCCACTACTCCAAAGTCGAGAAAATCTAGTTCATTATTGTTTTTATAACAGCTGGGAGGAGTGGGTGAGAGTCCTTACTTAGGGGACAGTAATTTGTGCTTTGACTTCCACGTCTCTGTCCTTCTCCATGTGTGGATTGTTCCTGGCAGTTGTGAAACTAAAAAACTAAACAGTGAAACAGTTGGAATTCATACCCTTCTCCCCTTGGGTCTACTCCTAGAACTAGCCTCTGCCATGTTATGAATCGAATGCTACTTTTACCTCAAAACCGAATGGACAAAACTCAACAGGAAGAAAAGGAACAGTCCCTTTAAAAATGGGCAAAATACCTGAACAGACACCTCCTCAAAGAAAATATGCAGATGCGGCATATGAGAAGGCGTTCAACAGAACTGCAAATAAAAACGACAAGCGTAGTATTCACCTGCATCTCTTGAATGACCAGTGATATTGAACGTTTTTTCACATATTTATTTTCTGCTTTTGCTTCTTTGTCTGAGAAATGTCTGTTCATTTCAGGTGCCCATTTTTGAATCAGGTCTCTGTATGTGGGGGGCCTGATTTTTCTGAGTTCTTTATATATTCTAGATGGTAGTCTTTCGTCTGAGGAGCAGCTGGTAAATTTTTTTTTCCCACATTGTAGGTCGTCTCTTAGCTCTGTTGGTGGTTTCTCTTGCAGTGCAGAAGCTTTTTAATACAATGAGATCCCAGTTGTTGATTCTTTGTGCAAGTTTTTGTGCTGCTGAGAATTTGTTCATAAAGTCTTCTCCTATGCCAATACCTTCGATTCCACCTCACCCTAGAAAGAATGGCTGCTATCAAGAAATCAACCAATAACAAATGCTGGTGGGGCTGTGGGGAGAAAGGAACCCTTCTCCATTGTTGGTGGGAGTGCAGATTGGTGCAACCACTGTGGAAATCAATATGGAGGTACCTCAAAGAACTAGGATTAGAAATCCCATTTGACCCAGCTATTCCTCTGCTGGGTATCTTTCCAAAAGAATTAAAGGAATCATATCACAGTGATATATATGCACCCATGCTTATAGTGGCATAGTTTGTAATAGCTAAAACTTGGAAACAACCCAAATGCCCATCAGCTGGGGACTGGATAAAGAAGATGTGGTTCTATAAAATGGAGCACTACTCAGCCATAAAGAATAAGAAGCTAGAGACATTTATAGCTAAATGGATGCACACTGAGGCTGTACTCAAGTGATATAAATAGGACACACTTGAGTAAATACCAAATAGTTTCTCTGGTGTGAAAAACTAAAAGTGTAAATAAGGTTCAAAGGGTATAATTGACAGTGTGAAATAGGAAGAAAATGGCCAAGGGGGAAGTGGGAAGGGGAGGGGAAAGGAAATAAGGGAAAAGAAAAAAATGTGAAAAATGGAAAAAAGGAAACAAAGTCTTTGTAAATAGGGAAGGATGAAGTGGGTGAAGGGAGGGAAGGAGCATGGGGAAAAAGCAAGAACCAAGACATCATGTAAAGCTACAAGATCCCAAATGTAACTGTATTGTTCGCTTTAAATGTAACAATAAACTTAAAGGGGAAAAAAATGACAAGGAGACACCACTATATACCTACTAAAATGGGCCAGATTCAAAATATTGACAACAACAAATGTTGGAAATGATGTAGAGCAACTGGAACTCTTGCTCATTTCAGGCAAAAATAAAAAAAAGTGGGAAGGGCTACTTTAGAAGATAGTTTGATGCTTTCTTACAAAACAAAACATATACTTGCCAGGGGATGCAGCCTTCACATTCCTTCACATTTACCCAAAGGAACTGAAAATTTATGTCCACACAAAAACCTACACGTGGGTGTTCAGAACAAATGTATTCATAATTGCCCCAACTACATGCAACTAACATGTCTTTCAGTAGGCAAATGGACAAATGGGTACATGCAGACAATGGAATATTGCTTAGTACTAGAAACAAATAGTCTATCAAGCCAGGAAAAGACACGAGAGACACTTGGGTGAATAGAACTAAATGAGAGAAGTCAATCCGAAAAGATTATGTATGTGTTATATATGTATGGCTTCTAGTGGGGCCTGGTGCTGCTTTAATTCAGGGTGGGGCCTGGGCAGAAACACAGAAGGCCAAACGTGAAGGGCAGCCTTGCTTTATAACCATTCACTCTAAGGCTAGTTAATCTAGTCCTGGAAAGTGAGAGTTGACTTATGGAGAATTCACCCAGTTGTGCGAGGGATTGGTCTTCCTTCCTCATGACCTAGTCACCTCTTAAAGGCCCTGTCTCTCAACATCTCCACAGTGAGATAAAAAGTTAACATGCATTTTAGAGGGGACAAGCTGCATTTAAACCAAAGCAGGTTTTACACTGCAATATGTATGAAATGTTATGAAGTCGTTAACTGGTTTTAAAATAATCCAATACGGCAAGGGGTAGTAGATGGCATGAGATTGGTCACAGGATGATAATCCTGGCTGATGCATACCTACTAGTTTATTATATCATCGCTTCAAGTTTTGAATATAATGAGAAGTAAAAAGAAAAATCACCTACCTCATATTTATCCCTAGGTTTCTTACACTCTGGGAGTGGATTTAATAAGTTTAACTAAAGCACTTCAGGTTAATAATGGATTAGTAAATTGTGGCTGCAAGAGAGTGTTTACATTTTTCATACTGATCTTTGATGTCTTAATCCAAAGAAGCAAATATAGTTGAAATTTCATGCATAGCCTAAATCTAATAGGGGACTGTTTTATATCACCTTTAACTTTTCTCTTTCACAGCTTATGTATATATAGAATTGGTCCTGATCTCTGACTTTGGGGCATTTTTGATAGTTACTCTCTGTTCTAATAATGTTTTATAGTGTCATGATATTGTGTAACACTTAAACGCTTCCGGTTCTAACAGTTAGACTTTTGTTACTTTTCTGTGAGCTGACAAGGCATATCTAATCCATCCTGTGGAACATGGGAACAAATAGGAGCTTCAAGAGGTTAACTGGATTTAGTTGATTAATTCTTTCATTTATCCATATGTCCACACGAACAGGCAGCATGCATTGAGCATCTATTATACATCTGAGTTGATAATGATGCAGACAGGCCTAACACAGTATCTGACTTTGAGGGGCTCACTCTCAGGGGTGGGGGGACAGCATCAAGTGAGTCAATGTGTGATGCAGAGGGCTTTATGGAGTGGGGGAGATTCACGCCTGGTAACGCAAATAAGCAGAATTTTGTCACCCACCTAATCAACACCAGATTTAGAACCCAAACCCAAGACCAGCCTTCTGTCCGGTGGAGGACAGTTTCTGGGTAGTGGCCTCACATCTCTGTTTTGATCTTAGACATCTGTTTTCTGTGTTTCTTCAGATTCCTGTAGGGTTTTTCCCTGAAGCCTTGTGTGGTACTGTTACCATGTTGCACGAGGGGGAGGCAGGCCTCTTTGTTGGGTGATGGAACGGATGGTGGGCAGGATGCTGGCCGGTTCCTTGTCCCTGCAAGGATACAGCCTAGGGCCATACCCATCCTTCCATGCCAGCGGCAACAGGTTCCACATCCTCCTGGATGACGCACAGAGCTGAGGGGGTGGGGGGGTGGGGGTGTACAGAGCATCGCTCCTGTTTACCTGTTCCCTCTTCCCCACACCCCCAAACTCGCATACAAAGCCATTAAAAAAAAAAAAAAAAAAAAAAAAAAAAAAAAAACCAACCCAAATCCTTCCCCCAACCTCATTCTAAAATGTCAAGTGTTTCAGTGCTGAGAAAAAAAGAAAGCTGAAGAAACCATGACTCATGAGCAGGGCCGACAAACGACGATCTGAAGGTATGCTAGTGACTCACGCAGCTCCGTCTTTAAGTCGCAGTGAGGGCCTGCGATAGAAGAAGGAAGCATCATGAGACCAACCAGTAAAATTCCACTACTCTCTGAGGCTGAGTGGGAGGTAACTTAGAAACCTGGGGCTTCTGCCAGCCCGGATCGAGTGTAGAACTCTGAGTAGCCTCAGGTATGTTCATCTGTATGGGAAATCAGGAAAATGATTATTAATCACTGGAAAAAACCATTATTATCTTCCCTTGCCCAGTGCCACGTGGAACCAGCCCTGCCTGATTCTGCAAGCCAGCAGGCTGCTAGATTGTCTGGAGGGGTATCGGGTTGCTAAGCAACAGCGCTGGCAGCATCTATCAGGCCCAGCAATGTCAGTTCCTGAGCGTGGCCCGTGGAGCCTGTGGAGTTGCTCCCCTCCCCCGCACCTCCCCTCGGACTCCCTCCCTATGAAAATGTCAATTTGAATCTCGGGGACAGGAGCGGTGCCAGGTGATCCTGTGTATAAAACACCACAGTGCAGCGCGTGAAACGCAAATATTGTTTTTGGTTGCAAGGTAGGGCATGTGACGTGGTTGAAAATATAGACCCATTTGTGTATCTATGAGGAGTGTAGTCACAGTTTGAAAGCCTGCACGTCAAATATTCCCGTCTAATACATCCTGGTATGTTCTGCCTTTAAATTATTTTTCTCTCTCTGCCCATACAGCATCTTATTTACACCCCGCACTTTCCCCCCACCTCTTTCCCTCTGCCCCCTCCTTCCTCTTTGTGCTGTGGTCTCCTGGGTGATGGAGTTATTGTCTGTACACAGGGATTTGTGGACAAGAGGGAGCCTATTTCTAGAGGTAAGAAGGCCCCGTGGTTAACTGTTGGAGGCTGTTGTTTACAAGGCCATTCACAGCGGCAGTTTTGCTCTGGAAGGGCCCATTTTGCAGTAGATCTACACCAGGATGCTGTCTGTCTGTGCCTTTTACTTCCTGTCTAGAGGCAGCAGGCTGAGTGGGCTGGTAAAGAGCCAGAGACAGCAAGACAGACAGGAAAGAGTATCAGTTTTAGGATTAGATAGACCTAGACCTGGATCTCCTTTCTCCTCCCTCAGCCCATGGTGGCGTCTTAGCAAATTACTATCTCCATCTCTGAAAGGGATATTGTCTTAGGTCATGCTATGTTTCTATAATAAAATATCTGAGACAATAATTTATAAAGAATCAAGATTTCTTTAGTGCACAGTTGTGGAGCCTGAGAAGTCCAAGAGAGTGAGGCAGTGGTATCTGTTCAGCATCTGGGGAGGAACTTCCTGCTGTATCATAAACTCAGTAAAAGGCCCCACATGGCAGGGTGGAGAAAGCACACCAGAGGGAGCTCACCTTAATAACAAAGTTTAAGTCCCATGATAAGTCATCAGTCCATGAATGGATTAATGTATTAATAAGGATGGAACCTCCGTGATCCAGTCACCTCTTAAAGGACCCACATCTGAATGCCACTGACATATGACTTTGGGGATTAAGTTTCTGTTCTGATTTAGATCTTCAATGTTAGGCCCATGTGTTAAGGGTTGGTTGCTGGTCTGTGGTGCTGTTGGGAAGTGGTAGGGCCTTTGGGGAGCAGGTTTAGTACAACCAAGTTAAGTCATTGGGAGTGTGCCCTTCAAGGGGATATTGGGACACTGACCCCTTCACCTCTCTTTTGCTTCCTGCCTCTATGAGAACAGCTTCCTTTCTACCATGTGCTCCTACCAAGGTGAGGGAGCCAAGTGTCCGTGGATAGAAACCTCTGAAACCGTGAGCCAAAATAAACCTTTCCTCCTTATACATTGCTTATCTCAGGTATTTTGTCACAGCAAAAGAAGGTTAACTAATGTGGTTTCCAAATCATGAATTTGGAAGACACACTAAAAAAATAGAAGGTATTAATAAGAACAATCTCACTGTGTTGTTGGAAGGCTTGAGCGTGATACTGCCTCAATAGCCAGAACTCTCTGTGCATAAATGCAAGGGAGTGATGCTCCCTGAATCCCGCTCCCCTACCCCTTTGAGTTAAGTAAAAGTGTTTTCTCTTTCCCTTTCTGTCTTCTCTTCTTCCTTTACAACCAGACATTACCTGTGCTCTGCAAAAAGAATGCCAGGAAGAATCTTCACATCTAAGTAAGAATGTGGGAGGAGGATGAGACATATCATGGACGATGTAACCTTAGAGTACTTGTGCTGCAAAACTCCCTCATGTTCCAGCTGCACCGTCACGTGCAGCCTACCCAGTGCAGAGTGAGCTCACCAGAAGATAAAGGGGAAAAATGAGGAGAGAACCGAACTTCAGAGCTTCAAGCTCTGGCTCAAGTACACTGGCATCCTGGGCGTGGTAGTGGGCTTGTATGTGCTGTTTGTAGTAGTGCAAGCATGTGAGCTGATAAATTCACCCGGAATATTCTGGGGCTCTCAGTTTTTAGCTGTTAAGAAGAGTGCTGCAGTGAATGTTCTAGTATATAAATTTAGGTTGAATATAAGATATTTCTGATGGGCAAATATCTTTGAGAAAAATTGTTGGATCCAGGTGTGCATAATAAGCTCAGATTTGGGGAATGCTGCTAAACATTTTCAGAGTTTGCCCTTTTTGAATCCCAGCATATGAACATTCCATTGGCTCCACCTCCTCCCTAGCAACTGGTATTATCTTTTCCCCGGTCTCACGTTGTTACTCTGGTTGGATTTGTACTTCCATCAGTGATGAAAAAGAGTCTATACTTTTTCATAAGAATTATGGTAATTTGGTATATATGCTTTTTGTGAAGTGCCTGTTCAAGTATTTTACTCATTTTTCTATTGGATTATCTTTTTCTCAGTTTATAGTTCTTTATATACTTAAAATAAGAATCCTTGTCAGATAAATATATTGCAAACATCATCTCTTTCTTTTTTGGTGGTCCTGGAGATCAAACTTAGGGCCTTGTGCATGGTAGGCAACCACTCTACCACTGAGTATAACCCAGGCCTCTTCTCTCATTCTCTCTCTCTCTCTTTTTTTTTTTTTTTTTTGGTACTGGGGATTGAACTCAGGACCCTGTACTTGCTAGGCGGGTGGCAGCACCACTGAGCTAAATCACCGGCCTTTTCTTTTCTCATTCTTTACCTTGTTATTTCACTCTCTTTGTGTTGGCTTCTGATAAACATATGTCCTTAATTTTAGTATAATCCAGTTTTCTGACTCTCCTTAGTTATTACTCCGTGAACCCTCTTTAAGAAAGGCTTGTTTACTCCAAAGTGCTAAAGATATTTTTCAATGAATTACTTTAGAAATTCTTTTTATCTTTCAAATTTACATCTATAATACACCTGAATTTTTTGTGTTTTCTGATATAAAGGCTTTTGTGATATAAAGAGATTAATGCTATTTTTCACATCTAGATATCCAACTGATCTAACATTAATTATTGGCAAGAATATTATTTCCTCCAACATACTACATTGCCATTGTTGCCATAAACCAAGTGACCAGATACATATCTGTCAGCTTCTGGGTTTTATATTCTGTGTCATTGGTCTATCTGTCTACCCTTGTGACATCATCACAATGTTTGCTATTACTTAGCTTAGAGTGTGTCTTGATACCAAATAGGAAGTTTCCAACTCTATTCTTTTGCAAAATTGTCTTGATTTTCCTTATCCCTCTGCATTTCCACATAAAATTGAGAAGTAGATTTTCACCTTCTATGCACACTTAATCTAAACCTGCTGGGATTTTTATTAGGATTGTATCGAAACTCTAGATATGTCAGATTGTAGAGTGTTACCACTTCACCAGAGCAAATGTTTCCATATATCAATGATATTGTTTTTATGCAAATTTCATAAATTGATGCCTGCTTGATGACTTTTAGTGCTATGATGTATTAGTCTGCTCAGGATGCCATAACAAAATAGCATAAACCAGGTAGAATAAACAACAGAAAATGGTCTTTCATAATTGTGGAGCCTGGACAGTACAAAATCAAGGAAACAGAGAGGGAGAGGTAGAGGGACAGGGAGAGGGAGAGAGAGAGAGAGAAGCACTTTGGTGTTTCTTCTTATAAGGGCTCTAATAACATAACGGGGCCTCACATTCATGATTTCATCCAATTCTACTCACCTTTCCAAGGCCCCTTTTCAAATACCATCGCATTAGAGGGTAGGGCTTTTTGGAGAGACACAAAAATTCACTCTATAATGTACTATAAATTCTTTGTGTAGGTTCAGGTTTCAAATGAACATCGACCTTTTGGTCTGGGCTATGATTTGAATGTTGGTCCTCCAGTATTTGTGTGTTGGAAGCTCAATCCCCAAAGTCACATATTGATAGTATTTGGTGGTGGGACCTTTGGGAGGAGATTGTGTCATGGGAGATCTGCTGTCATGAATGGATTTACCCATTATAGATTAAGGGATCCATGGGTTGTGGAGGAAGCAATTATGAAAGTGGCTCAGTTATAAAAGCCAGTTTAGTGTGTCTTATAATCTCCTCACCCATGTGACACCCTGCACCACCTCAGGACTTGGCAGAAAGTCCTTATCCACAAGAATGCAGTCACCAGATGTAGCCACTCAACCTTGGGCTTCTCCAGAACTGTAAGAAAGAAATTTCTTTTCTTCAGAAATGACCAACCTCAGATATTCTATTATAGGAAGAGCAAAGGGACCAAGCCAGTCTCGGAATTCCCAAGCTGAGTCATTAGTGCAAAAATGGTGTCACACAGTGGTGCCCTCCTGCAGTGTCTATAAAGCAAATAAAGCAAATAAGAAAGCCTCTCTAAAAACCTGGCTCCTACTAAATATGAGTTCACAATCTAAAGTCACAGAACATACAGGGAACTGATCCACTACAAGCAAGAGGCAGCAGATGTAGCAATGACAAGATTGGTGCCTAACAACTTAAAAAGATTGAACTAGCAACACATGAGAAAATAAACATATCTAAAATGACTAAAGGTATAAAAGAAGGAACTGCAAGTGGATAGAGAAGACATTACTAGAAAGGAAAGAGATTTAAAAATAATTTAATATTGATAAAAATTAAAAGTATAGTCATCAAAACAAAAAACTCAATGGATAGATTAGAGACAGTGGAAAGAGCCTTGGAGACTTGGAAGGTACTATAGGGGCAATTTCACTAAAAGTAGCTCAGGGAAATTAATAGATAGAAAATATTAAAGAGAAATTGAGACAAGTGTGATAGGATGGGAAGTATTATTTAATATGCATATAATGAGGTTGCCAAGAAGTATGAAGGTGAATAATGAGGAAGAAGAAATGTTCTGGATTTTGATTAAGGACTTAAATCCTAAAAGTCAAGAGGCTCAGTAAGTACCGAGCAGACTTTTAAAAACACTTTTATCATGTAAAAGGAAAAGAGGCAAATCAGCACAATGCAAACAATCTAATAGAAGGAGAAAAAGAAAAACAAAGAAAAGGTGAAGTAAGCAGGAAGGACAAAACAAGACAATAGTAAAAATGTGAAATATATGAATAATCATAATAAGCATGAATAGAATAAATATTCAGTTAAAAGAGATATCTAGGATAGGCTACACTACACACACACACACACACACACACACACACACACACACCACTACCCAGCATGACTTGTTCATAACAGTAAAACAGAAAGGTTAAAAATGTACAAGGAGAATATTAACCGGAAGAAAGCTGGTATAGCTAAAATAATATCCAACAAAATGTAGACTTCAAGAATAAAAACACTATTAGGGAGAGGAACACTCTCTACAATAAGAAAAACCCAGTTCATTAAGATATACCCTTCAATGAACTTGACAAGATCACCTTATCATATAAATAACAAAAACTTACTTAATTAGAAGGAAAGATTGATAAAACATGCACTTATAAGTGATTTAACATACTTCTCATAGTACTTGGTAAACCAAGAAGACAGACACTTAATTAGCTTATAGAATATTTGAGCAATAATTATTATATGTCATTTTACACTCAGCGATTGGAGATTATGCATTTGTTCTCAGAAAATAGAGAAAACATAAAGAATCAAGCCCTGTGCTTCATCTTTATGTCATGAAACCACTTATACAAAGCTTAAAAACTTATAAAACTACACTATACAGTATTTATGGATACTGTATAATAAAAACATAAAGCACACAGGAGAAATAAAACCCCCAATTTGAGCTGTAGGTTTTTCTGTGGATGGAGGAAGGAAAGGGAGGTAGAGGAGGGACAATACCTGTAGTGCTTAAGAAATATTTAAATAAAAACCAGTTTCTGTCCTGTTCAGATGGGGTGCACCACCTAAGCTGATTTCTCCCACTGTTGCTAAACAAAGATTTTAAAAGAAGCAAGTACTCAAGAACTCAGAAAAGTCATCAGTAGATCGAGGAGAGTCAAAGCTTGAGAACAATTTCTGGGTAAATTTCTCATCCCCTTCTCCCCTTCTTTTCTCTCAACTTTGATCTGACAGCAGACTAGTCCTGGGTCTAAATTTCTGAGAGAAATTTCATCCTTTTGGGTTCCTAGGAACCAGTGGACAGGGAAAATTATGGAGACTAGAGAGCTTGGGGTGGGGCAGGAGTCCCCCAATTCCGTGCGTGAGCTAGAGCCAGTCTTGGGCTGATCCTGGAGTCATCTGAGCAGAGGTGCCTATCCAGAGCAGACCTGAGAGCAGTGCTGTGTGGGCTGTGTGACCAGGCTCACACTGGATCCCTGGAAACAGAAGGAGAGGCTGAGCTTGTGATGTATATTCTGGGCTGACTGTCTGATAGATAAAACAAAAGAAACCCTAAATCAACGTTCTCTAGCAACTTCTAAAAAGTGGGATGTACAGTCACCATATTACATTAAAAATGTATGGGACACAATCTAAACTTACTTGACATACAAAGAGCCTGGAAAATGGGACCACTTCCTCAAAGGAAAATATTTATCTTGGAAGGCCCAGATGTCAGAATTATCAGATGAGTACTTTACAGTCACTGTTATGACCACGCCCTCAAGGGAGAGGTAGACAAATGGGAAGACAGAAGTGCTTAGCGAAATAGAAAACATAAAAGAACACAATAGAAAATTTAAAAATTATGGTATCTAAAATAAAAAATTCATTGATTGCTCTTGATAGCAGAAGGAAGATGGCAAAAGTCAGTAAACTTGAAAAGCAGATTAATAAAACTTATCCTGGGTAAAACAGAAAGATGCCTGGAAACAACTGAATAGTGTTTCACCGGCATGAGGGCCAAGCTTTAAAGGTCTGCTATTCTTGTTGGAGCCTCAGGAGAAGGGAAAAAGTGAAGTTAGAACACAAAAAAATTTGACAGTTAATAGCAGAAACTATCCTAAGTTTAGTGCAAAACAAGTATATAGATTCAAGAAGCTCAACATGTCTCAAATTGAGTAAACCAAAAGGAAATTGTGTTCAAATACAATATAAACTATTAAAAATCAGGTATGATGGAAAAATCTTGAAAGTATCCAGAGATAAGCAGCACATTATACAAGAGGGGAATCATGGCCTAGATGACTGAAGATTCTTCACCTGCACCCACAGAGGCCAGACGACATCAGAGTAACACCTTTAAAACCCTGATAGAAAGGAGTTGGAACCCATAATTCCATATCCAGAGAAAATATCCTTCAGGAATAACGATAAAACAGAAATCTTCAGATTAGGGAAGAGTAAGAGAATGTTTGGCATTAGACCTGCTCTAAGGTAAATACTAAAGGTAAAGCTGAAGATACATGTTACTAGAGGGAAATGTGGAATGTTGGGAACAAAGGAACAGTAAAAGAAACTAGATATCTGGGCATATACAGTAGACTATTTTTCTCCTCTTGCTTTTGTTAAGTAGGTATGATTGCTGAAATAAAAAATTATGACAATGGTAGGGTTCTAAATGCAGATAGATAAAGTGGGAGAGGGTAAAGAGATATATATGTTTATAGAACTTCTATTTTTTACTATGAAATGATAATGTAGTAACTTCATGTAGACTGTAAAAGTTAGGGATAGCAAGAAATATATATGGTAATTTCTAGAGCAACCATTTCAAAATTACAATGGCTAAAAAGCCAATGATAAATCAATATTAAATACTGAAAAAAATCTTCAAATAACTCAAAAGAAGGCAAGAATGAAGAAACAGAGGACAAATGGAAAGCAGATAACACAATGATAGCTCTAAATCCAACCATGCAATAATTACATTAAATGTAAATGATCTAAATACATCACTTTAAAAACAGAGATTGTCATATTTGGATTTTTTAACAAGCCCCAGATATACCAATAAGTTATTTACAAAAACTCAATTTAAGTATAATGAATAGGTTAAAAATGAAACAATGGGGCCAGGGATTTAGCTCAGTGGTTTGGTGGCCTGCCTTGCAAGCTCAAGGACCCGAGTTCAATCCCTGGTACCAAAAAAAAAAAAAAAGAAACAATGAGGCCAGGGATTTAGCTCAGTGGTTTGGTGGCCTGCCTTGCAAGCTCAAGGACCCGAGTTCAATCCCTGGTACCAAAAAAAAAAAAAAAAAAAAAAAAAAAAAAAAAAAAGAAACAATGAGGCCAGGGATTTAGCTCAGTTGTTCTGCCTCCACCTTCCCTGCAAGGTCAAGGTCCTGAGTTCGATCCCTAGTACAAGAAGAAAAAAAAAAAGAAACAATATAAAACAAATATAATAAAATGGTAAAACCAAGTGGTAGAATTAATTCTATTATTATTATAGTCTATATGTCTGAAATGTTCATAATGATAATAACAGGAGGTTGGGTGACTTTTGCATGAGTATAGTATTATCTAACTTTATGCTGAGGAAATAAATTTAATATTGTATATAAGTACCTGGCATAGTGCTTGGCATATAGGAAATGTTCAACAAATACGTAGCCTGATCTACCTGCTGTTTCAAAAGCATAGGTGCTGTACATTCTCTAACTGCCCTGCTTACTTTGCTCTTCCTAACAAATTTCAGATTGCAACCCATTAATGGACAGTGAAATCAGTTGAGTTGATTACAAACAGCATTTAAAAAATCTGGAATGAAATGATAAAAAAAGTCAAACATGGTAGTGTATGCCTATAATCTCAGCACTCTGGGTGGCTGATGCAGGAGAATTGCAAATTTGATCTCAGACTGGGCAATTTAGTGGCTTAGCAAGACTCTTTCTCAGAATACAAAATAAAATGTAAAGGGGTTAGGGATGTAGTTCAATATATAGACCCTGGGTTGAATCCCCAGCAACATAAATGAAAACAACAGCAACAACAACAAACAAACAAACAGATAAAAAGGGATAGAATATGATGGAAATGAAAAGAACAGAACAGAATAGAATAAGAAAGCCAAAGTGAATTGTGTAGAGTTAGGGTAAGCATTGTTTCAGTTAGGATAAGCATTGTGTGTGTGGGTGTAAATGTGTTCATTACTATAAGTTTTGGCTAAAAGAAGCCTGAGATATGCAGATCCCCAGGATTTTCTGGCTTGGAGTAATAAATTCAATGCCTCTCTCTGATGGGTTTCTGGAAGAGTCTCTCTTGAGACCTGCCCTTCTTGGAGATGCCTGCACCTTACATTTCTTGTCATGGCCTCCAGCTTTGGAATGGGCTCTAGGCTTTCCACCTTCCCTGGCCCCAACTCTGCAGAGGCAATTGATGTCCACCTGTAACTGAGTCTCAGCTCTGGAAAGCATCAACCTATTCTTCACACGGGGTGGTTTCAGAAACACTGTAAGGCATATGTGAGGACATGAGGCAAACCTCTGGCTTCACATTCCAGATCTCCTTGTTAGGTTTCCCCATGTTTCTAAAACCCAGACCCTGCTTTCTACTTTGACTCTTGGGACAGAATTTACAACCCTCCAGAGTTCAGTATGGGTGACTGTGGCCACCAGAGAGAAAATGCTTAGGCAGCTCCTCCCTGCCTTCATTAAGGGGAGAGGTCATTGACTTGTTCCCCTAAAATGAGCTGGGACATCCATCCATTTCTTTCTTTAATCATTCAATGCTTATACCACTCATTTTCATTGTGTGCAAGCAGAATTAGCCAATAATGAACCATTGCTCTTAAGAGAAATACAAGGCTGGGTTCCCATGAGTGTGGTTGCATCATTACATAACGTAGTTTTGTGCATTCTGTGTAAATACACCCAATTTAACATATGTTGTCTACTTACGAACTTCAAGCTCATAGCCAACAGCACTTTTACCCATGCCTTTTAGAAGCTGGAAACACTAGACAGGACTTCCACCTTATGGTTGGGGCCATTTTAAACAGTGAAATCATCAAGCAAGAGTGCAGGGTGAGAAAAATGTGGCATTAAAGGGACTGAAAAGGACCCTTGTTTACAGGATGAAAGCTGCAATAAGAAAGGAGCAGGTGGCCTCGTTCCACCTCCACTGTGAATGTGCACTTAAGAAACTCAAATTTGTCACCGTGCTGAGCTCATATGAGTCTGCAAATGACAGTGAGGCACCCAGGGTGTTGATGCTGAGGTTATAAATTTTGGCGAGTTGGCGCACTAAAAATATGGAATCTGAGAATAGAATGAGGAAGGTCAGCTAGATACCAAATATCTGTTTGCCTAGCACTCAGGAAATTATGTATGAAACAGTAAAGACGTCTGTGGCCTTAGCCCTCACAGTGCCTGGAGAGCAGAGTGGCGACAGAAAAGAAGCCAACAGCCAACAAACACACCCACCATTGCAAACTGTGGAAATGCCGCCAGGGAAGCTTGGTGATGAGGGTGATAGAGAAATGGGTGTCTTGGAAGACCTTTGTGAAGGAGAAGGGTGAGAAGGGGCTAGCAACAGGTCAGGAATGACAGGGAGAAGGTGCCACACTGTGAGAACCACATGTGCAAAGGCCCTGAGAGGAAAAGAAGTGTGGAGTCTCAAGCTCTACTTTTTCTAATATACCCAGAATGTACTCACTTCTTACCACCTCCCTGGACCACTCTGCTTCAAGGAACCGAAGGAAGCACAACACAGAACAGGAGTAGCAGGTGTCTGGGGATGTTGGCAGTGGCCTGGTCATGCTGGACCTTGGAGGCCCCGTAAGACTTTGACTGAAATGGTAATGCCGTGGGAAATGAGAGGCGATTTATTTCCTAGGACCAGGTACTGTGGTGACAGGCCTTTCCGGACTGTCAGGTCAGCTCTGCGCTTACAATATGTCCTTTCTGTCTCTGTGTCCAGTCCTTGCCATCTTCCAGCAGTGGAAGGGGACAAGGAACTGGGGATGAGGGGTGATTATACCACCAATTCTTTCAGGGAAAGATCAAGATGTCACTCTCCTCTCTTCTGCTAGCTTTGCCTAGTCACATGACCATACCTGGTACAAGGGAGGCTGGGAAATGTAGTCTTTATCCAGACAGCAAATTGACCAGCAAAAATGCTATACAGGTTGAATATCCTTTTATTGAAATGCCTGGGATCAGATGTATTTCATGTTTTGGATTTTTTTTCAGAGATTTTGGAATATTTGCATATACATAATGAGATGTCTTGAGGATGGGATGTAAGTTAAAATAAAAATTCATTTATGTCTCATACAATTTATGTGTGTAGTTTGAAGACAGTTTTATATTTACTTTAAATAATTTTCTGCTGAAACAAAGTCAGCACTCAAAATATTTCAGATTTTTGAGCAGTTCAGATTTCAGACTCTCTGATTAAGGATGCTCAGTCCACACAATAGAAGGGTAGCAGGGCAAAAATTGAGGGACTACCTATAGCCTGCTGTAGCCACTTAACCCATAGAAAAGGCAAGACCAATAGTTATCTTTTAAAAGGATTCTTTCCCAGCTTCCCTCAGCAACAAGTACTTTGGACAAAACCAAACTCCCCACGAGCCAGAAGGTAATTTAGGAAATGATTCAGGCTCCCTGGCTGAATCATATTCTGGGCATGCTGGAGAGAGAAAAGTAGCCACACACCCATTTGGGACTTGGGGTTTAGCATATAATAATAATAATGACTTTGGCATCGAAAACTTCCTGAAAGTTAATGAACGTCTGGCTTGGATTAATAGCCCAAATTGCTGCTGAAGTCTATCAACTCCTTCCAGCTTCATGTTAATCTATGCGAAATTCTTTGTACACCCAGCGAATACTGCTTCGATCTCAAAAAATAAAAATGAATGGATGTTTCTTTGGAACTTGGAAAAAAATCTTGGTCACTATTGTGTGTGGCTATTGTGCAATTATTATTATTGTTATTGTTTTTCAGGCACGTTTCCTGCGTGTTCTTTTCTTCTCTCTCTGGCTTTGACTTGTTACAGTGGCAGAGGCGGCAGTAACAGCAGCAGCTGGCTGTCTAGATTAGCTTTGATCCACTTGCTATTTATAGTGTACTTTGCAGTGCTCTTTACTATATAAGTTTGTCTTTCCCAGCTAGAGTAGGAGCTCCATGAGGTCTGAGACAACCAGCAGACTCCCAGCTCCGCAGAGCCTGACTGCTGCAGTAACTGTTTGTTGAACGGAGCCTAACGGAACAGCTGCAGGATCCGAAACAACCGATCATCAGTCCAGTGCCTTTTTCAAATCAAACCTGGCAATCTTGGCACTTGGTTGGATTTAAGGCAGTGCACTTTCAGCTCATCAAAATTTGATCAGAGTTTCTCCAGAGAACAACTGGACAGAGAGAGGCAAGGATGTAGAAGTGGTTGTAGACTATTTCCAACTGTCAACTGGGAAGAGAAACTAGGGCTGTGCTAAAGTAAGTCGTCATGCCTGTGGCCCATGAGGACTCCTGCTCTTCCCTGACCTTGAAGTCCTGTGCCAGTAGATGTTATTGACAAAATGAGCTTGTTTTCCTCAAGAAAGTCCCCAGACTCAGGGTATTAGAGTTTAGGGATGACTGCAGATTTTCTCTGCCATGCTATTTAAACTCTGGCTTCTTGTCCCACAGGGACCAGTATCTGGGAGGACCTGCTAAGTGTAAGTGCTAGGTGTGATGCCCGAGGAAAGGTATCACCAGCACATCTTGTCCCCGTGCCTTGGTGAGCAGAACAGCACAATCCTGTTTTGGTGGAAGCTGACTATTAGGGCCTTGATTTTCTATTTTTATTCCATGTTGATCTTCCAAGATCAGATTCACATAGCCCCCTCCTGACATCTAATTGGAACCTCACTCTGGGGACCCAGCTAGAGAAAACTTCTGGCAATAATAGAGGTGTTGGTGGCTTTTAAAATAGGGGTGGAGATTGAGTTAGAGAAACAGGAAGCCTGAGGCAGACCCAGGGAGCGGGGATAGGTGGGAATAGGATTATGAGTCTAGGATAGGCTTGTTTTCTCTTTTTTTTTTTTTTTTTTTTTTTTTTTTTTTTTTTTTT